>NC_059169.1:87323882-88003965 GCF_019923935.1 Bubalus bubalis | reverse complement strand
AACATCTGCCCCCTGTGGGAGATGAGGGGCTGTCTGGCTAAGATAACCACACGGTGCCCCTAAAGGGAACTGAGACTTATCGACCTGCATCCAAACTAGGTTGAATTGACTTCTGTCAAGTTGCCCAGCCACTCTAAGGCACAGGATGGGCTTCCCTGATGGCTCAGTTGGTAAAGAACCCACCTGCAATGCATGAGACCCTGGTTCAATTTCTGGGTCATGAAGATCCCCTGGAGAAGGGATAGGCTACCCACTCCAGTATTCTAGGGCTTCCATTCTGGCTCAGCTGGTAAAGAATCTGCCTGCAATGTGGGAGACCTGGGTTCAATCCCCGGGTTGGGAAGATCCCCTGGAGAGGGGAAAGGCTACCCACTCCAGTATTCTGGCCTGGAGAACTCCATGGACTGTGTAGTCCATGGGGTCACAAAGAGTAGAACACGACTGAGCTACTCTCACTTTCTTTCCCTTTCTAAGGCACAGGAGTGACTGTTGGGGTTAGACAGAACACAGAATCCCCTCTTTGGTCCTAGCTGTGAGATTCAGCTGCTCTGCCTTCAGGGGAAGGAAAAGAGTGGTAGTCCATGAAGGGATAGTGTCAGGTGTCCCCAGTACACAAGCCTCTTTAAAGGCATTATCCCTGCTCGTTTCAAAAACATGTATGCTCGTTATTACTATCTCTGGCTGACAGTTAGGGAACCTAACTAATATTCTGCCTGAATTTCCAGAATGATGGCATTGAATCTGAATCCTAACATGTCTGAATTCTGTTTTGTTTTGGTATTTTCCACACTTCATAGTGAACTTGACTCCTTTCTCTTCTGCTTGGCATTTTACTTTTAGCTCCTAATATTCTCTGACTAAATTTATAGCAAGTCAAAATTTTTCCCTGACACAATGGTAAATAAGATTTGGGGAGGGAAGGATTTTTTTGAGTAAAAAGAAAATAAGAATCACCCATACTCTCAGCATACAAAATTGGTGTTTTGATCTATTTGCTTCTAGTATTCTAATATTGTCTCCATGTATAAACTTTTTAAAACACACAAGTAATATATGAGGAGATTCTCTGTAAAAAATTTCAAGATCACAAATAAAACAAAAAATCTTATTTTTAGTTCAACAATAAAACCAAAGTATCCTTTGTCTATCACTCCAATACTCAACCCCAGCTTTCAAGACACTATGAGTTTGGTGTATATCTTCAAGTCCATTTTTATATTTTTATGTAAATACATTGAAATGTAATAGTATTATTTTGTTTATGATTTTGAATATAAATATATTGGGTTGACCAAAAAGTTCATTTGGGTTTTTCTGTACAATCTTACAGAAGAACCCAAACAAACATTTTGGTCAGCCCAATAGAATAATGAATGTATTAATTTATAGTTTGTTTTTTCATTGAACAATTCTCCTTAAAGTTCTTGCATCTTTTGTTATGTTTATTTTGACACATCATAGGTTTTGTTGCCACTTTGAATGGAATTCCTTTTTAATTACATTCTCCAATGAGCTATTGGCAGAACACAGAGAGGCAATTGATTTTGATATGTTGGTCTTGTATCCAGCGTCCTTGCTATCCTCTTATCACTTCTAAGAAGGCAGGCCTTTTTCTACTGCCTTATTATTATATTTCTAGAGATACTGGGTGCCACATTTTAATCCTAAAAAATGGACAGTTTGAGAAAGGTTCTGAAAATAACAAAATTCTACTACAATAATACTGTGATGTCCCATGCAGTTCTTGATAATAAGGATTGGCCTGTCATGCTTTGCTGATTTTAGCTCTGTCAGATATTACACACACAAGTATGCCTATGAGATAATTGCACTAAATTTCTTTCTGTGGTTTCTTTTATGTCATAGCACAAACTTATAGTCACCTTTCTAAAAGTCAAAGTCACATTTAATTCTCCTCTGGTAGACAATGGTGATTAAGATGATGATAAGTTTCTCAGGAGTAACCATAGGAAGTAAGAGGGAAGAGAAGTACTCTAAACAAAAATTGGAAATTAATGCAATGTCATCAATTTCCCATAGTAAGCAATTAACAAAGAAAAAAATGAACAAACTAATAATTGTTATTGAAGAGAAAGTGATGCAGTTAAAGCTTTAAAGTAAAATGACTTTTTATATATGCAGATTTTCATGCTAGTCCTAATTGTTACTTTTGTTACTTCAAGAAAACCAAAGGACTTTGATCACATCTATCTGTGCAAAGTGAACCCATAGTACAATTTATCTGCCCATTTCAATAGAATTAATAATTAATCAGCTTCAACTATGCAATAGATTCATCAGTGATGACCATTATCAATCAGAAATGCACAATGTTAATAAATTGACTATCCTTTTATTTTATATTCCTAGTTTATGTAGGAAGATAAAATTCTCCAAGCTAGGCTCCAAGTTAGGATTCTTCAAGGTAGGTTCAAAATTCTCCAAGTTAGGCTTCAACAGTATGTGAAATAAGAATTTCCAGATGTTCAAGCTAGATTTAGAAAAGGCATAGGAACCAGGGATCAAATTGCCAACATCCATTGGATCATAGAAAAAACAAGAGATTCCAGAAAAACATCTACTTCTGCTTCATTGACTAAACCCTTTGACTGTGTGGATCACAACAAACTGTGGAAAATTCTTAAAGAGATGGGAATAGCAGACCACCCTCCTCAGAAACCCATATGCAGGTCAAGAAGCAACAGTTAGAACCAGATATGGAACAACAGACTGATTCCAAATTGGAAAAGGAGTACATCAAAGCTGTATGTTGTCACCTGGCTTATTTAGCTTATAACCTAAATATATCATGTGAAATGCAAGGGTGGATTAAGCACAAGCTGGAATCAAGACTGCCAGAGGAAATATCAATAACCTCAGATATGCAGATGACACCACACATATGGCAGAAAGTGAAGAGGAAATAAAGACCCTCCTGATGAAGGTAAAATAGGAGAGTGAAAAAGCTAGCTTAAAACTCAACATTCAAAAAAATAAGATCATGGCATCTCATCCCTTCTCTTCATAGCAAATAGATGTGGAAACAATGGAAACTGTGACAGACTTTATTTTCTTGGGCTCCAAAATCACTGCAGATGGTGACTGCAGCTATGAAATTAAAAGATGCTTGTTATTTGGAAGAAAAGCTGTGACAAACCTAGACAGTGTATTAAAAAGCAGAGACATTACTTTGCTGACAAAAGTCCATACAGTCAAAGCTATGGTTTTTCCAGCAGTCATGTATGGGTGTGAGAGTTGAACCATAAAGAAGGCTGAGTGCTGAAGAATTGATGCTTTTGAATTGTACTGCTGGAGAAGATTCTTGAGAGTCCCTTGGACTGCAAAGTGATCAAAACTATCAATTCTAAAGAAAATCAATCCTGAATATTCATTGTAAGGATGGATACTGAAAATGAAGTTGAAGCTCCAATACTTTGGCCACCTGATGTGAAGAGCCAACTCATTACAAAAGACCCTGATTCTGGGAAAGATTGAATGCAGAAGAAAAAGTGGATGACAGAGGATGAGATGGCTGGATGGCATTGCTGATTTAATGGACATGAGTTTGAGAAAGCTCCAGGAGATGGTGATGGACAGGGAAGACTGGTGTGCTGCAGTCCATGGCCGCAAAGAGTCAGACACTACTGAGCAACTGAACTACAACAAAACTTCTATAGAAAGCTGGCTTTCCTTCCCTCCTTCCTTCCTTCCCTCCTTCCTTCCTTCCCTCCCTCCTTCCTTCCTTTCTTTGCAGAGCATTTCACTGAAGTGAAAGGAAAACTGCCAACAAAAAAATTCATTTTCAAAAGGATGAAATCTTCTTAAAGGATTTTAAAGTGATGACTATGGATCTCTCCACACCCATCTCCTTCAGCTCCCAGTCAGATTTAGGATTTTCAAAACCCTGTTGAATTGAACAAAAAACCATTTGTTAAATGCCTTGAAGGGAAATTATTTATTTAAAGGCATAGTGAATCTGAGTTCGCTCCAACCTCTTGAAGGCACTGAGCATATGATGGAGAAGGCAATGGCAGCCCACTCCAGTACTCTTGCCTGGAAAATCCCATGGATGGAAGAACCTGGTAGGCTGCACTCCATGGGGCTGCAAAGAGTCAAACACGACTGAGCAACTTCACTTTTACTTTTCACTTTCATGCATTGGAGAAGGAAATGGCAACCTACTCCAGTGTTCTTGCCTGGAGCATCCCAGGGATGGCAGAGCCTGGTGGGCTGCTGTCTATGGGGTCACACAGAGTCGGACACGACTGAAGTGACTTAGCAGCAGCAGGGCTCCCCAGCCTTATGCCATAGCACCTTTTTGTGTGAAAATTAGGGTTTTTTTTTTTAAAAAAAAAAGCACTTCCAAAACTTTAAGATAACTTTTTCATTCATAATGAACATTATAGAAAAAATAGGTGGGAAGAAATACAGTCTTGACATAGAGCTCAACCTCAAAGCAGGTAGTTTTCCAATCATTATCATACCTGGTTAAAAAATGCCAAATTAGCCATGTCTTAACTGGTTTCCTTGCTCCCACTCCTATTTAAATAGAAGAAATTCATGTGGTCTCTGAGGATGGTGATTCAACAGCTTGAAGAGATCTAAATAGTTTTAAGTCAAAATATTAACTCCTGAAGATGCAAGTTTTTATTTTATTCTTACTTTAAAAAGTCAGTTGTGAAAATAGATGATTAAGGCAGAAATTTAGTAAGTGAGTGCCCCTGTGTGGTGAGTAATTATGCTCTTCTGGATTATAGCCTAGCCCATAAGATCACCATAATTCACTCTATGTAATGCAACATGAATCCTTTTATTCTAAGGCATAGATAAACCACAAGTAAAGGAAATCTGACATGCTTTGAATTATACACATTGGTCACTCTATAGGCTCTGTATCCCATAATACTGTTCTCTACATTCAGACAAATAACAACTTATTATTAATGAAAAGAACAATTTTTTTCTGGATCATGGTTTAAAGTGATATGAGTAAAAATATCCCAAAAGGATGTTTTAGTAGAGTCTCTATATCACTTTTATGTAGATAAGTGATAATAGCATTTTAAGTTTTTCCCATGACAAACCTAGACAACATATTAAAAAGCAGTGACATCACTTTGCTGACAAAGGTCTGTATTGTCAAAGCTATGGTTTTTTCAGTAGTCATGTAAGGATGTGAGAGCTGGACCATAAAGAAGGCTGAGCACCAAAAAATTGGTGCTTTTGAACTGTGCTGCTGGAGAAGACTCTTGAGAGTCCCTTGGACAGTAAGGAGATCTCACCAATCAATCCTAAAGGAAATCAACCCTGAATATTCTTTAGAAGGACTGATGGTGAAGCTGAAGCTCCAATATTTTGGTCACCTGATGTGAAGAGCCGACTCACTGGAAAAAACCCTGAAGCTGGGAAAGATGGAGGGCAGGAGGAGAAGGGGACAACAGAGGATGAGATGGATGGTATTGTCAACTCAATGGACATGAGTTTGGGCAAACTCTGGGATATAGTGAAAGACAAGGAAGCCTGGTGTGCTGCAATTCATGGGGTCACAAAGAGTCAGACATGACTGAGTGAATGAACAACAGTAAAGCTTTCCCATAAGCTTAGTCACTTTACAGAAAGATATTTTCTTTCATTATAGTCTCACTTTTAATAGGAATAACAATAATCTACTTTGTCATATATGTGTCTTTTCTAAAACATTTGCCGACATGGAAGCAAAATAGAATTATTCTCAGGAAGGATATTGAAACACACTGTGACTAGGACTGGAGAATAAGTTATATTCCTTAACAGGAAATCTTGGAAGAATGCAGTGGTTTAATTGTAAAGTGTTCTTAATGTGGAAAAAAAGAGAATAATGCTTATGAGTACATAGTTACAGTAATTCAGAAAGATTTAATCAAACCAAACATGTAATTTTCTTTTCTTAGAAATGGAGATTTTAAAGTGCTTTAATTATTAGCCATACATTTATACTACTTTTTTTCCATGCTCAGCCTTTTACTGAAAATGTATTACTGAGAGAAGATAAGAGAACATGAGGATAGGAGCTGAGTGCTTTGGCAAGCAGAAACTCTTCTAGAAAGAACACGGCCGTTGGGCTCTGTTCCACCCTGTATGCATGGAAAGAGTTGGAACATACTTAGGGGAACCCTGCCATGCTCCTTAGGAGGTGACTAGGATGACGACAGCTCAATGGCATGGGGTACACCTCCTAACAATTGCTTCTGACGGTGCAAGGTACATTGGCTGCCAGCTGCCAGGAATCTTAAGCTCACAATTTTACTCACAGGCTTTTCTTTGTAATGACCTTCTGCTCTCTGATATTCTGCTGCTGATTGCCCTGAGCATAAGCAGGAAAGTATGCAAAGGTAGAGGAGGATTTTACATATCCATGGAATAGGCTTTTCTCAGAGCTACCTATTCTAAATGGATCAGATAAAATCACCCTCCCCTTACTTCCTTGTGAGAAACAACTCTTTGCAAATCCAAATTAGGAGAAAAAAAAAAAAAATCTTTTTAAATGGAGAGGAAGTCTGTATAGTTTGAATAGCACCTGCCATGGTCTCTGGGCCTCTTGTGCAACAGAGATGTTGGGAGGTAACAGAAAAGGTTTCTTGAGAATGGACCAGCTACTCAGTTCTGAAGCACTGGGACTGAAGAGATGCTACAAAACTTGAATCAGTCCATTTACAAAGGACCAAAAGAATCTTTGGGAGGGTTATTACAACACTGAAAAAAGGGAAGTTTCTGAGACCGACTGTGGTAGTTCAGGGACGTCTCAGATATGGATTCTCACAATCCCATTTGCCTATGTCTGTATCAGTTTGCAGACATGCTATATTTTCAGGATGGCACATAATTATGCACTAAATCTCCACATGCTAGGGTGAATACAATTACTAAGAGAAAAAAAAAAAACTTATAGAGGCAAAAGTTTGTCAAAAGACAGTTTTTTAAATCATTTTTGTCATAAAATTCTACCAGAATTCTCTTCCTTACAGAAATTCAGCCTATTATAGACAAAAATAAAATCCCTTCTCTGATCTTATCAAGGCAAAGACAGCAAGGAAGTTTTCCCAGGCTGCTCTGAGGACAGCATTCATCTAGCACATTGAAATTAAGTTAGTAGTTCCTTAGTCATTTTGGAAGTTGTTCTTTTTTGTTTTGCTTCACCTGGTTGTCAGGGAGGAAAGAAATGCTATAAGAACTTTAGAGAAATAGGGAGAAACATGTTATCATTGTGTCAAAATTACTTAGCTAAAAAGGATTCACTACTTTTAATGTATGTACATCACATCCTCTATGATGGATCAAATGCTCGGACTGGGGAATGAAAACTATTGGTAATGTGCATTGGAGCTCTTCCTTGCCAACCGCATTAATTGTAATTAAGTGACAGATTGACAGCTACATATTGACGGACAGTATGGTGAAGATTATTTAGTGTTACTAAGTATAGTGTGGATGCATATTCACAGAATAATTAGCATATATAAAGCTGATAACATCTAGTCTTGAATTTTTTTCTTTTATCAATAAATACAATCAGTATAGGAGCATTTCATGCAAAGATGAGCTCGATAAAGGACAGAAATGGTATGGACCTAACAGAAGCAGAAGATATTAAGAAGAGATGGCAAGAATACACAGAAGAACTGTACAAAAAAGATCTTCACAAACCAGATAATCACAATGGTGTGATCACTGACCTAGAGCCAGACATCCTGGAATGTGAAGTCAAATGGGCCTTAGAAAGCATCACTATGAACAAAGCTAGTGGAGGTGATGGAATTCCAGTTGAGCTATTCCAAAACCTGAAAGATGATGCTGTGAAAGTGTTACACTCAATATGCCAGCAAATTTGGAAAACTCAGCAGTAGCCACACGACTGGAAAAGGCCAGTTTTCATTACAATCCCAAAGAAAGGCAATGCCAAAGAATGCTCAAACTACTGCACAATTGCACTCATCTCACATGCTAGTAAAGTAATACTCAAAATTCTCCAAGCCAGGCTTCAGCAATATGTGAACCGTGAACTTCCTGATGTTCAAGCTGGTTTTAGAAAAGGCAGAGGAGCCAGAGATCAAATTGCCCACATCCGCTGGATCATCAAAAAAGCAAGAGAGTTCCAGAAAAACATCTATTTCTGCTTTATTGACTATGCCAAAGCCTTTGTGTGGATCACAATAAACTGTGGAAAATTCTGAAAGAGATGGGAATACCAGACCACCTAAACTGCCTCTTGAGAAATCTGTATGCAGGTCAGGAAGCAACAGTTAGAACCGGACATGGAACAACAGACTGGTTCCAAATAGGAAAAGGAGTTTGTCAAGGCTGTATATTGTCACCCTGTTTATTTAACTTATATGCAGAGTACATCATGAGAAACTCTGGACTGGAAGAAACACAAACTGGAATCAAGATTGCAGGGAGAAATCTCAATAACCTCAGATATGCAGATGACACCACCCTTATGGCAGAAATTGAAGAGGAACTCAAAAGCCTCTTGATGAAAGTGAAAGTGGAGAGGAAAAAAGTTGACTTAAAGCTCAACATTCAGAAAACGAAGATCATGGCATCCGGTCCCACCACTTCATGGGAAATAAATGGGGAAACAGTGGAAACAGTGTCAGACTTTATTTTTATGGGCTCCAAAATCATTGCAGATGGTGACTGCAGCCATGAAATTAAAAGACGCTTACTCCTTGGAAGGAAAGTTATGACCAACCTAGATAGCATATTCAAAAGCAGAGACAGTACTTTGCCAACAAAGGTTCATCTAGTCAAGGCTATGGTTTTTCCAGTGGTCATGTATGGATGTGAGAGTTGGACTGTGAAGAAGGCTGAGCGCCAAAGAATTGATGCTTTTGAACTGTGGTGTTGGAGAAGACTCTTCACAGTCCCTTGGACTGCAAGGAGATCCAACCAGTCCATTCTGAAGATCAACCCTGGGATTTCTTTGGAAGGAATGAAGCTAAAGCTGAAACTTTGGCCACCTCATGTGAAGAGTTGACTCATTGGAAAAGACTCTGATGCTGGGAGGGATTGGGGGCAGGAGGAAAAGGGGACGACAGAGGATGAGATGGCTGGATGGCATCACTGACTCGATGGACGTGAGTCTGAGTGAACTCCGGGAGTTGGTGATGGACAGGGAGGCCTGGCGTGCTGCGATTCATGGGGTCGTAAAGAGTCGGACACAACTGAGTGACTGATCTGATCTGATCTGATAGTAAAATAGCCTTTCACAAATTCAGAATAATTCCATAAGCAACAACCTCTAGTCATAACATTTGTATCCCTGGTTGTTTTAAAGTAGTAATGTAAGTAAGTTATTTATTTTAAGAACTAATAATGAAATTTTAAAATGGAAAGCATTTTTAATCACACAAATATCAAACTTCTATGCACTAGGGTGGGCTCAGAAAGGACACACCTGCTCATTTTGCTAGTTCCAAAACTAGCAAACTAGTAGATTGGTGGAACAGATGGTAGTTGGGATTTCATGGGCTCTGGGGTCAAGCTGAAATGGTTTTAAAGTGCTCTACCTCTTGTTAGCAAAAACTTTGGACAATCTATTCAATCAACTGTTCTTGTTTCTCCTTAAAAAAAATTGAGAATTACAATAAATACCTCAAAGGGTTTCAAGATGAGAGAATAATGTGAATGAAGAATTTAGTATAGTTAATCTAGCACATGGCAGACACTCTATAACTTACAGTTACTATCATTACTGAAATAGAATTAATAGATAAAACTCATTGTGATTATAAGAACATTATGAATGGAGTTGTTGAGTAGTTAGAATAGGAAAAAGGAGTCCAGAATGGCAGTGGCTAAAAGACAAGGAAGGGAAAGGCCCTCGAAAATAGAGCAAAGGAAGGTCCGAGACCAGAGTGAGGACTTCAGGTAGAACAAACAGCACTCCCGGCTAGTCCAGTTTACCTAGGGCAGGCTCAGGGGGAGGAGAAAACATATTTAAAAAGGAGCCAAAGTGCCGGGGCTCTCTGTCTCTGTGACTCTCTCTCTCTTCTCTTCATGTCTTTTGGGTCAGCATGTTCTCATGCCTTGAGGATGTATTTTCCTTTATTTTCTAAATAAAATTGAGCTGTAAATGGAGCTGTAACATGGTCTGTCTGAGAGCTATGATACACTGAGGGCTTTAACGTCCATTGCTTCAAATTTTTGTTGTGATGAGACAAAACTGAGGAAATTACACACTACCCTGACAGAGTCTATCAACCTTTTCCAAAATTATAATAGTGTCAGTAAACAGTCAATAAAGAATGCATCTTTAAATCCTCATTCCACAACTGTTTCAATTTTATCCAATTCTCACTACATTTTTGCTGATCTTCAGTTTTGCCTTCCTTTACCAAGGAGATGCTGACGTGGTCAAGAGAAAGGAATAAGACAAATACCCCACCCAAAATCATCACATTAAACCTTTCTATAAAATGGAAATTGACCACTAACTGCTAATTTCACCCTGTTTTAGAATAAGGTTTTTTGTTTGGTTGGCTTTGTTTTGTTTTTAGTTCAGCCATTTGAACAGTTTGTTTGGCATCTGAATGACTCTACTTCTATAGTAAATACAATAGAATAAGTGTTTTGGACTTAAAATGGCTCCTGATTTCTGGACATTGGTATGGTCGGAATCAGTGCTAACGAGTCTTTACTACACAGTACAGTGAAGCATCTTCCTGTTACTGTAGAAATTTTATTAACAAGGGTTTAAGTAAGTCAAGGCATATTATAGAGCTGGTAAAGAATCCGCCTGCAATGCAGCAGACCCCAATTCAATTCCTGGGTTGAGAAGATTCCCTAGAAAAGGGATTGGGTACCTACTCTAGTATTCTTGGGTTTCCCTGGTGGCCCAGATGGTGAAGAATCTGCCTGAAGTTCAGAATACCTGAGTTCTATCCTTGGGTTGGAAAGATCTCCTGGAAGAGGGCATGGCAACCCCTCCAATATTCTTGCCTAGAGAATCCCCATGGACAGAGGAGCCCAGCAGGCTACAGTCCATGAGGTTGCAAAGAGTCAGATGTGACTGCATGACTAATCACAGCACAGCACTTTTAACTAGAAAACACTCCAAAATCCATAGTTTCATAATCTACCTGACCTTCTGAGGCTGTGTGTTCCAGATACCACCATGATGGGAAACTGGAACATGTAATGATACAAACTAATGAACTATGAGATTCAGTGTTCCTGACCAGCAAGCAGGCAATGAATATGTCATTTGCTTGATCATACAAGTCATTGGGAAATGGTGAGGATGGTGTTTTTCAGTACCCTTAATGTTCCACTGCATACCCTATATATATTGTCAATGCTCTAATCTCCTGAGATGAGCACAGATGTATACTTAGTTTTCATTGACAGACTGCAAAACTTCTGTGAGTGAGTGAGTGAAAGTCGCTCAGTCACATCCATGTATGTCATTTATATTATTGAGGGACTGATTTGTTTCATTTTTCCACTTATTTTCATGAATCTTGGATTTATATAATCCTGAAACTTTGGCATGGATTTGAAATTAAAGTTTTTGCTTTAAACACATGCCCTGATTTACAGATAGAGAGAGGTCCAGGCCTATTGTACTTCCTATAAAGTGGTCTACAGATTCAGTCATGTCCGACTCTGTGCGACCCCATAGATGGCAGCCCACCGGCTCCCCCATCCCGGGGATTCTCCAGGCAAGAATACTAGAGTGGGTTGCCATTTCCTTCTCCAATGCATGAAAGTGAAAAGTGAAAGTGAAGTCCTTCAGTTGTGTCCGACTCTTAGTGACCTCATGGACTACAGCCTACCAGGCTCCTCCATCCATGGGATTTTCCAGGCAAGAGTACTGGAGTGGGTTGCCATTGCCTTCTCCACAGATTAATTAGCTACTGCTAAATACACAATTCATTTAGTATATAGGTGTTCCTCTCTACCACCTCTATCTTACTTTTTGTGGACTTTCAAATCTTGACAGTACTGAAAAGTGATGGCTTTGTTCATTTCAAAATGCAAAAAGGAAGAAAAATCTATCGAACAATTTCACTTGAGTACTTTTCTTAGTATTTTGAATTCCATCTGTGTTGTAGTTTCTCACATGAAAGCAGATAGAGATGTATGCACTCTCAGACAAGTTTGACAAACAAATTAGCAGTTCACCCAGGGCTTTCCCCATAGCTTTTAAACAACAGTATCAGCCAGGCTCATATTTAAAATATGGCCTTCCTGATATCTAAAACAATATATGTTATGATCTACGAACGTCTTTGTGCAAGTACCATAATTTTTAGTCTAGAAGAATTCAAACAGATGATTCAAAGCATGTGTGTTTGTTTCTCATAAAATTGTGTTGTATTTTTCATCTCCTGAAGTAGTGTCTCCTAGAAAAGCATGAAAATCATTGCAATGAAATCTCAGGACAAGCAACATGTTCATCTCACACAGCGATTAACATATTTTTAAGTATTTTGGAATGTGTAGTTATGTGTAATTATCCAGTGTTATCAGCAAAGTTAAAGTTCAGAAACCCACAGCCATTTGCGGTGTGGTGAGCCTGAGGCAATTCTAAAGGTCAACTGTAAATATTCTCAGCCTACTATCAACTAGCAGGAAGTGATCTGAGCTTTGGAAGGGGACCTCAGAGGAAAAATTCCATGTTCCTTTGGCTTCATTCTCTGAAGCTCTAGGTAAGGCACAGGATGAATAATCTATCAAAATTGACATAAATGCATTGGTTTTTTAAAATCAGTGTATTGTGACTTGAACTGTTATACATTCTTCCATTCAATATTCAGAACAATGAATGCATTTAGACATTTTTATTTTATTATTGTGAAAGAAAATTATAATAATTTATAGAAAGCAAGTATTCTCGTAATTAACAAAGTTTAAAATATTATCTCTACGGATTAAAAATATGATATATTTTGATAAATAACCAGAAAAATATTGAATCCTAAGTTCCATAACAATTCATACAAGAGAGTTAAACTTTTCATTGTTTTGTATCTACTTTCAGAGATGCTTCCCTGAAATGGTATTAATAACTTTCCTGTCACTACAGCTTGGATAGCTGTGAGGTTGAGATACTGACACTATGGCTTCATTACCCAGATAACTCTGAACTGAATTTGATAATCAAGAATCTGGCTTGCCTTGGAACAATTTCCTCAGTTCATTCATATATGAAGTAAAAATAATAAGGTAATATCATTTTCATGACAAGAATTCAAGGAAACAATAATTCAAAAGATGTGACAATGAAGAAACATAAGGAAAGTATATGCTAATCATTACTAAAATTGAGGCTGAATTTGACACTTTTCTGACCATTTTAAAAAACAAGAAAATATCTCTGTAAGGAGGCAAACATCTTTAACCTCATCAATTTTCACTTTTATTAAGATATGATCAACTTCATCAGAGTTTCATTTCCTTTAATTTTCCTATTCTCCTCTTGCTCAGCACTTCTCTGAATTATTGCTTCATTTCAAACTAACACTGCTGTTTAGTTCAGTTCAGTCAGTCAGTCATGTCTGACTCTTTGTGAACCCATGTACTGCGGCATGCCAGGTTTCCCTGACCATCACCAATTCCTGGAGCTTGCTCAAACTCATGTCCATCAAGTCAGTGATGCCATCCAACCATTTCATCCTCTGTCATCCCCTTCTCCTTCTGCCTTCAATTCTTCCCAGTATCAAGGTCCCAACACCACTGTAAGCTACTAGAAACAATTAATACTCCTCTATTTTCCCACACTTCAAACCTTAATTCTTAAATTTTGAGTCAGCCTGTAATGTAGTAATAAGAGATGACCATCTGGTGGGATTAAGGAGCCTTGGGACTGTCATTCCTGACTTACACACAAACACACATACACGTGCATACAAACCCAGGGTGTCAACCACCAAGTCCCATTATAGTCTTGGGTAGCATACTAACATGAAAAAATGTCCATGAAAATCAACACAACACGATCGTTAATTATATATAGTTCAGTGTGAACAAGTACATTATTTTTAACAACAGAGTTTAAAGCAGTATATTGGGGTCCCTAGGCATCTATTGGAATGTCTATCAGGAAGAAGTCAGAGCTCAACAAGTTGGTACAAGATACAGAAAAGCAAAAGTAACATAGATGACTGTAAAGTCTCAATTTTACTTAGAGGTGCACTAACACAAAATTGTGGCAAGTAAGAGTTCAGCTCCATTCTCTGCCACAATGACTCCAGGACCCTTGGTCCTTGTGCCTATCACAGCCCTACAATATTGCAGTACCATGCATCATTTACATTCATGTCTCTCTTACAGACTTACAGATGCTTTGAAGGCATAGTGTCTTAATTTTTAAAATAGCTGTCTTAGCACTAAATAGAGTTGACTGCATATAAGAATTATCTAGAGTTTAATAAAAATAAAGATTTTTAGTCCTGCCCAAGACCCAGTGAACAAATATCTACAGAAATACGGCCTGAGCACCTATATCTCTTATAGCTCTAGGGATGATTTTGATATGTAGCTTGAGGGTAATTATGTGAAATAGATGTTGAATGAAAGAAATAGCTCTGTTTATATCCTTTTTACCTACTGTCCACACTGGGACAGAATTCTTGTGATGCACAACACCAGGGGACCACCAGGCACATATACCACAATGTGAATGGGACTCCTTGGATTTATGTGACACAATGGCTCTGGAGTATCCACAAAGACCATGGGTTTACAATGCTATTAAATGAAACTTCGCTGATGCCTCCAAGTCTTTGCAACTTTAAAAACTTACCACTAGAGAATGTAGCTTGGTGCAGCCTCTATGGAGATTCCTCAAGAAATCAGAAAAAGAGCTACCATACAATCTAGGAATTACATTCTGGATACTTATCTGAAGGAAATGAAAACACTAACTAGCAAAGCTATATGCACTACCACATTCATTGCACTGTTATTTACAATAACCAAGACATGGAAGCAACCTAAGAGTCCACTGATGAATGAATGAGTAAAGAAAATGTGGTAAATATATATATATAATGGAATATGATTCAGCCATAAAAAAAGAAGGAAATCTTGCCATTTGTGACAATATGGATGGATATTCAGGGTATTATGCTAAGCAAATACCATATGGTCTTACTTATATGTGGAAACTGTAAAAGAGATAACAAATGGGAATTTGCTGTATGTCTCAGGGAACTCAAACAGGGGCACTGTATCAACCTAGAAAAGTGGGATGGGGAGGGAGACGGGAGGCAGCCTCAAAAAGGAAGGGATATATGTATACTTATGGCTGATTCATTATGAGGTTGGACAGAAAACAACAAAATTCTGTAAAGCAATTATCTTTCAATTAAAAAAATAAATAAATTTAAAAACTCAAGCTCATAGATACAGAGAACAGATTGGTGGTTGCCAGAGGTGAGTCAAAATGGGTGAGGGGTCAAAGGCACAAATTTTCAGTTATACAACTGAGTCCTAGAGATGTAACATGCAACATGATGACCAATAATATATATTGTTTTTTTGAAAGTTACTAAATAGTAGACCTTAAAAGTTCTATAATAAAAAAGTTTGTAACTATGAATGTTAACTAAACATTTGTGGTGATCACTGGCAACACATATATACAAATACTGAATCATTATACTGTACACTTGAAACTAACATAGTGTTATATTCAATTTCACTTCCATTTTAAAATAATAACATATATTTAAAAAGGAAAACTTAGTACTGTGCGGTTTACTTATGGATCAAAAGAAAAGTTTTCCAAGAAAATAAAACAAACTGATCTTTCACCTCTTATTCTTTCCTCAATAACCTGAGACTACAGCAGGGTTATCACCACCTTATTTGGAACTCCTGTGAGAAAACTGCATCAGAGTCCCTTTCTAACTCTGTTCCTTTATGACATATCTCTTTCAAACAATAAAACCAGCATTCTACCCAAAGCATTGAAGTCCTGGAAAATGGATTACAGCTGTCATTTTGCTCGAGTAGACCAAAAGTCAGCTTCCAAATGTAGTAGTGTTTGCAAAAACAGTAAATCGTGGCACTAGCATTCATAAAATGTGCGGCATTGATGCTTGGAAGAATTCTCTTCTATAATAGAATTTGTGTTCTATTGCAAATACATCAAGTTTTGGGTGGGCATTCCAAAGAGGAGGGTCTCTATAACTGCAGCACAGATTGCTTGGACTCGTATATTGTGGCTGGAACCATCCTCTCATTTTTCCTTCAAATTCTCTACAGTGCTACTTTTCTAACTTTACTGTTTTTACTAATTGCCTGGAAATCATGTTGACATGTAAATTCTGACTCAGTAGATCTGAGGTTGCAATTGCAACCTGAGTTGCAATTCTAACAAAAACCCAGATGATTCTGATGCTGTCTGCCCTCAGACCACCTTTTGAGTAGAAAGTAACTGAAGTATTGAGTTAGCACACAAAGAACTTTACTAAATTCTCTCTGGAGTTCATAACCAAATCATGATACCTAAGTACAGAATGTCTTTGTCCCACAGAGTCTTTTGAAAGTAATTTGAGAAGTTTTTGAACAAAAAGAAAAATTCTCACAAACTGTCTTTCAGGGCCAAAGACTAATTTTTGTCATTAACTTAGCATAATTAAGTAAATTCTAAGGGCAGAAATTAGGCAATAGGCTCAAATTCTAGTTGCAGTATGTCCATTTTCCAATTATTCCCTCTGCCACTACAGATTATTAAAAAATTTTACTGAAACAGTAATTTGGAATGTGCATGAAAGAATTTCAAGACATGGTCCAAGGAAACCAGAACTCTTTCTACAGGAAAATATCCAGTACTTACTTCTAAGAAACCACCCTGGCACACAGCAGGCTCTTCACGGGCATCAGCGCCACTCAGGGAGCAAGTGGAATAAAATGCAACAGAAACCATGGCACACAGTAAACATGCACAGCAGAATCCGTGGATGACTCACCTTTGCTTTGACTGCCACCTTCAATCTGCCCTCACCTTTGTTCCTGCCTTGGCATTCTTGTTCCTGACTCTGAATTCACCCTTGTTTGCCTGACAACTTCAGACAATATTTATTAAAGTTTTATTGGTGATTATGCAGACTTACATTTGGGATGAGAAAGGTGAAACATATGTGTGGAAATTTTCTTCTACAGGTATTATTTTCTCCTTTTGCTGAAAGATTCAGACTGAGGGCACAGAACTGATCCAAATTTAGATGGTGGGTGTCTTTTAGATCAAAATGCATCATGAATCAAAAAGTAATTTTGTACTGGCAATGAAAACCAGCCAGATGGATGCCCTAATGTATTAATGTTACTTCTCTGCATAAGATGAAGTGGTTAAGCCAATAGTACAGATCCTGCTTCCTCTGCCATGGCATTAAGATAAAATAAGCCCCACACGGTCTGACAAAACAGCCTCAAGGGAAAGAGATTAGAAAGAAGCTGACCCACTTTGATGGACAAAAATGAGGCAGGGAGTTATTATACAGCATCCATATCCCTGGTTGGTTTTGCCATGATCCTTACCAGTCTGGTCAGTTAACCCCCAGGTAATTCATTGGTCCAGAAGAAACCAGGACAATTTTCCTAGCATCGTCTCAATTCTAACTCTGAAATTTGCATTCTGGAAACCCCCTCATCCTGAGGAAAACAGGACAATTGTTCATCCTAGCCATGAATTCTAATTCTACTCTTCAGGCTCTACTTATAATGTGAAACACCTGTGCAGTTAAAGTGGTTCAGAAGGTGCAATTGAAGCCACAGTTCCCAGGGGGTAGATACACCAATGAAAGTGTGAAAAGTGAAAGTGTTAGTCACTCAGTCTTACCTAACTCTTTGTGACCCCATGGAATGTAACCTGCCAGGCTTCTCTGTCCGTGAAATTTTCCAGTCTAGAATACTGAAGTGATTAGCCATTGCCTTCTCGAGGGGATCTTCCTGACTGAGGGATTGAACCTGGGTCTCCTGCATTGCAGGCAGATTCTTTACCATCTGAGCCACTCCACTTATACCATCATGATATTGTTCCTTTAGTGAGTTAACTGGAAGCTGGTCCATGGGCAGCACTCTGTAGCACGTTCCATTCTTGATATGACTTGCTGTGACGTTCTGACTTCAACCCACACTGCCTCAAATACTGCCATAACCAGTTTCGACATGTCTGTGAGCCTGACAGCTGGTTTCTATAATGATCACAGTCCCCCTCATCAGCACCAAGCTTATCTCCAGCTTTACCAGAGTCTGGTCTTATCTCTAGGGACCATTAATAGCAGCGTCTATTCTCACCCATGTGTACTTAGTCGCTTAGTCATGTCCAACTCTTTGAAGCTCCATGGACTATAGGTACCCACAAGTCTCCTCTGTTCATGGAATTTTCCAGCCAAGAAAACTGTAGTGGGTTGCCATTTCCTGTTCCAGGGGATCTTTCTGACTCAGAAATCTGGCCTGTATCTCTCACAACTCCTGCATTAGCAGGCAGATTCTTTACCACTAGGACCACCTGGGAAACCCACTATCATGACCCATAAAGGACTGCTAAGTTCTAACAAAATGTTAAAAATGAAACTTGAAGGACTCATTGAATTATAAAATATGTTGCAAAGGATTACATTAAAAGGGAGGAGGAACACAATGTAAGAATTGTAGGTTTTACTCAGATTCCTGTCCTTTTCTCACCAGATTCACAAGGATGGCATTCTTCTTTCACACATTCAACTAGCGTTTTTTGAGTCTCATGCTGGTCAATGAATTGTATCCTCTGTTTATGGTGGTGTGGTGGGAGGTACAGTTAGCAAAATATACCAGGGAAGCTTTTACTATTAAACCAATGAGATGCCTTAAAGGGAAAGAGGGATAACATTCTCATATCTACAAAACTCCTAAGAGATAATCTAGAATACCTCTTCACTGAAAATTCTAAGTACCAAACAAAAAGACTTAAGCTATATCCTCTGTTTCAATTGTCCCCAACAGTTTTGGCACCAAAGATCAGTTTCATATAAAACAATTTTTTCAAGGACTGGGAAGAGGATGGTTTGGGGATGACTTAAGTGTGTTATGCTTATTGTGCGCTTTATTTCTATTATTATTACATCAGCATCACCTCAGATTGTCAGGCATTAGATCCCGGAGGCTGAGGACCCCTGTTCTATGTCATCCCTAAACATACCCTAGCTTTTGAGAATCCTCTCTCCATATTTTGGACACTTGGGTCATGCCACAAGGGCCCCCAGGCTCTTCCTAGTGCAGGAAATAACTGCTCTTAACATAAACCTGAGCAACCAGTTTGACCTAAGAAATATTAGTCCTCATTTCCATGAGTGTCTCTACCATAAACTGATTTAAAAATTATAGAAGACATAGTTCTAATCAAGCCATTTTCCCCTTTGGAAAAATGTCTAGTTGTGAAATATTCCTGACTTGCCCCTTTCTGGATGACCATGTATTGACATTAACTTGTCAAACCCCAGTGGTTAGTTCATTCAATTTTTTTGAAAGTTGGTATTCTCCTGAACTCCCTATGCACCTACAGCTTTGCACTCCTTCCTGAAGTCTTTTTCCTCAGGAGCCTAACCGTCATGCTAGGCTAAGTGATAACAAATGGTGGTGTAGTGCTGTGAACTAGCTTGGACCAGTGGTCATATTTTATCCAATCCATCCCTCCCTCCCAGGTCTTCCAAGCACACACACACTTGCTCCATAACTCACTCAGCTAAATCCTGATAGAGAAGTTCCTTTTCACTCCCTGCCACCATGTCCCTTTCACAAAGAGAGTGATGTATTTAAAAGAAATATCTCACTTTCTGCAGAATAATTTTGAGCCTCATGCTACTGGGCCAGCACCTGGCTATTTTCTGTTTCAGCTGTCTCCACCCATTTGACACTCTGGCTCGCTGGATTGGTCCCAGACAGCACAAGACAACAAATGAGCCCTGCCCAGGTGGCTCTGACTTTACATCAGGCACGAGAAGCCCAGGGCTTCTAACTATGCTGATCATACCAAAGTACCCTGGCTTCTTAAGCGAGAGGTCCTGAATAATACAATTCATTTTTCATTTAAAAATGACTGCAGAATACTTTAATTAGATACCAGTCTGCTGCAGTAACAGAAAATCTAATTCCTAAGCATAATAAACACTTCTAAACATTGAAGAAATTCTCATCATCATTTTCAGCATTTGGCATCTGAAAGAGGTCCCATAAGGCTGTCTTGCTGAGGGCCTCCATAATTGGTGAAGCAAAGCTACAATGAGTGCCTCTTGGCACTTAAAGGTGCTCTCACTGCTCACAATGGATCTGCCTTACACAGTTTTATTCTGTAGTGAGGCCCCTGGTTGTTTACTGATGTGTTTGCCCTGCACTGACCAACTAGGAAGGAAATAATGTATTGTAAGGGAAAAGAATGAAATAATAATAATAATAATACTTTGCTCCTTAAGTGCTTCTTTTACGACATAAAAAATGGGCATGCAGGAAACAAGCTACCAAGACAATGTCCTAAGATATTTTAACCTTCTTTTTGAGTTTTGTAGCAATTTCCTTTGACTCTATGCTTTGCGTTTTCCAACTGAGCATTTTAAGAGCGTTCAAAATTGACTTTAAAATGTCTATATGTTACATAAAACCTGACATACCTTTCAGTATGTGTGTTTGTGTATGTGCACATATATTGTAGAAAGAGCTAAGAATCTTAACACTATACCCAAGACCAAACAGAAGTTATATACTTAATTTCTGTCTTTTTATTCTGAAGACGTTGGATATGATATGAGGGATATACTTTATTCCAATGCACTTGAAGCAAACATAAAAAAAAACAAAGCACCTGTATGCTGAATTATATATTTACTCTAATTTTAAAATTAGGATACGATATTCTCCTTTTTATATTTTAAAACAAAAATCATGGAAATATTTATTTTAAATACATAAATCTTTCAAAGAGTTGAAAGTGCATCATATATTTTCTGAAAGACAATATACTATCACAGTCAGAAACATTAAGATGGGAGTCAAGGGTTAGAATCCTACTTTGGCAACTTTGTATCTTTGTGAACTGGGGCAAGTTCAGTTCAGTTGAGTCCCTCAGTTATGTCTGACTCTTTGCAACCCCATGAATTGCAGCGTGTCACGCCTCCCTGTCCCTCACCAAAACCTGGAGTTCACTCAAACTAACATCCATCGAGTCGGTGATGCCATCCAGCCATCTCATCCTCTGTCGACCTCTTCTCCTCTTGTCCCCAGTCCCTCACAGCATCAGACTCTCTTCCTATGAGTGAACTCTTTGAATGAGGTGGCCAAAGAACTGGAATTTCAGCTTTAGCATCATGCCTTCCAAAGAAATCCCAGGACTGATCTCCTTTAGAATGGACTGGTTGGATCTCCTTGCAGTCCAAGGGACTCTCAAGAGTCTTCTCCAACACCACAGTTCAAAAGCATCAATTCTTCGGCACTCACCTTTCTTCAAAGTTTGACTCTCACATCCATACATGACTACTGGAAAAACCAAAGCCTTGACTAGATGGACCTTTGTTGGCAAAGTAATATCTCTGCTTTTGAATATGCTATCTAGGTTGGTCATAACTTTCCTTCCAAGGAGTAAGCATCTTTTAATTTCATGGCTGCGATCACCATCTGCAGTGATTTTGGAGACCAAAAAAATAAAGTCTGGCATTGTTTCCACTGTTTCCCCATATATTTCCCATGAAGTGATGGGACCAGATGCAATGATCTTAGTTTTCTGAATGTTGAGCTTTAAGCCAACTTTTTCACTCTCCTCTTTCACTTTCATCAAGAGGCTTTTTAGTTCCTCTTCACTTTCTGCCATGGGGTGGTGTCATCTGCATGTCTGAGGTGACCCATATTTCTCCCGGCAATCTTGATTCCAGCTTGTGCTTCTTCCAGCCCAGCATTTCTCATGATGTACTCTGCATATAAGCTAAATAAGCAGGGTGACAATATACAGCCTTGACGCACTCCTTTTCCTATTTGGAATCAGTCTGTTGTTCCATGTCCAGTTCTAACTGTTGCTTCCTAACCTGCATATAGGTTTCTCAAGAGGCAGGTCAGGTGGTCTGGTATTTCCATCTCTTTCAAAATTTTCCACAGTTTATTGTGATCCACACAGTCAAAGGCTTTGGCATAGTCAAGAAAGCAGAAATAGATGTTTTTCTGGAACTCTCTTGCTTTTCCAATGATCCAGCGGATGTTGGCAATTGGATCTCTGGTTCTTCTGCCTTTTCTAAAACCAGCTTGAACATCTGGAAGTTCACGGTTCACATATTGCTAAAGTCTGGCTTGGAGAATTTTGAGCATTACTTTACTAGCATGTGAGATGAGTGCAATTGTGCAGCAGTTTGAGCATTCTTCGACATTGCCTTTCTTTGGGATTGGAATGAAAACTGACTTTTCCAGTCTTGCGGCCACTGCTGAGTTTTCCAAATTTGCTTGCATATTGAGTGCAGCACTTTCACAGCATCATCTTTCAGGATTTGAAATAGCTCAACTGGAATTCCATCACCTCCACTAGCTTTGTTCATAGTGATGCTTTCTAAGGCCCACTTGACTTCACATACCTGGATGTCTGGCTCTAGGTGAGTGTGTGTGATCACACCATCGTGATTATCTTGGTCATGAAGATCTTTTTTGTACAGTTCTTCTGTGTATTCTTGCCACCTCTTCTTAATATCTTCTGCTTCTGTTAGGTCCATACAATTTCTGTCCTTTATCGAGCCCATCTTTGCATGAAATGTTCCCTTGATATCTCTAAGTTTCTTGAAGAGATCTCTAGTCTTTCCCATTCTGTTGTTTTACTCTATTTCCTTGCATTGATCACTGAGGAAGGCCTTCTTATCTCTTCTTGCTATTCTTTGGAACTCTGCATTCAGATGCTTATATCTTTCCTTTTTTTTTTTTTTTTTTTTTTTTGCTTTTTGCTTCTCTTCTTTTCACAGCTATTTGTAATTCCTCCCCAGACAGTCATTTTGCTTTTTTGCATTTCTTTTCCATGGGGATGGTCTTGATCCCTGTCTCCTGTACAATGTCACAAACCTCCATCCATAGATCATCAGGCACTCTTATCTATCAGATCTCATCCCTTAAATCTATTTCTCACTTCCACTGTATAATCATAAAGGATTTGATTTATCTGAATGGTCATACCTGAATGGTCATACATGAATGGTTTAGTTGTTTTCCTTACTTTCTTCAATTTAAATCTGAATTTGGCAATAAGGAGTTCATGATCTGAGCCACAGTCAGCTCCCAGTCTTGTTTTTGCTGACTGTATAGAGCTTCTCCATCTTTGGCTGCAAATAATATAAGTTATTTAACCTCTTTTGGTCCCATTTAGAAAGTGAAGAAGCACTAAAGAGCATCTTGATGAAAGTGAAAGAGGAGAGTGAATAAGCTGGCTTAAAGCTCAACATTCAGAAAACTAAAATCATGATATCCAGTCCCATTACTTCATGGCAAATAGATGGGGAAACAATGGAAACAGTGGCTGGCTTTATTTTTCTGGGCTCCAAAATCACTGCATATGGTGATTACAGCCATGAAATTAAAAGACGCTTACTCCTGGGAAGGAAGGTTATGACCAACCTAGACAGCATATTAAAAAGCAGAGACGTTACTTTGCCAACAAAGGTCCGTCTAATCAAGGCTATGGTTTTTCCAGTGGTCATGGATGCATGTGAGAGTTGGACTGTGAAGAAGGCTGAGCGCCAAAGAATTGATGCTTTTGAACTGTGGTGTTGGAGAAGACTCTTGAGAGTCCCTTGGACTGCAAGGAGATCCAACCAGTCCATTCTGAAGGAGATCAGCCCTGGGATTTCTTTGGAAGGAATGATGCTAAAGCTGAAACTCCAGTATTTTGGCCACCTCATGTGAAGAGTTGACTCATTGGAAAAGACTCTGATGCTGGGAGGGATTGGGGGCAAGAGGAGAAGGGGACGACAGAGGATGAGATGGCTGGATGGCATCACTGACTCGATGGACGTGAGTCTCAGTGAACTCCGGGACTTGGTGATAGACAGGGAGGCCTGGCGTGCTGTGGTTCATGGGGTCGCAAAGAGTCGGACACAACTGAGCGACTGAACTGAACTGAACGTCATCTTTAAAATAATAACAACATCTGTCCCATTGGTTCTCTGAGGACTAAGAAAATAAACCACTCAACATAGTATTGGCACATATTACACGTTTAATAAAAAGATACACATTTGTCAAGTTTATAGCATTTTTATAACTAATAAGATATCAAATACGTAACTGGCACCAAAAATATTTAAATTATATTTATGGATACTTGTTGAGAACCTACTGTGTTCCACATACTATTCTAATCAAGGGAACTATAAAGAAAAATGTAAGCTGTTTGTTCTCAACAAAATCATTATCTGCATAAAAGGCTACCTGAATTACATTAAAAATATTCCTACCAAATAAACAAAATGAGAAAGTATGGATGACTCCCTTTCCTTTTCACAACTTTCCTTTAAACACTAATGCACAAAGAGAAATGAAGAGTTTCAAGAGTTCTAGAAACTAAGAATACTGACCAGTGATGTATGAGACATTAGTCAATCAAAGTGAAGTCACCCAGTCGTGTCCAACTCTTTGCGACTGCACAGACTGTAGCCCGCCAGGCTTCTCTGTCCATGGGATTCCCCCAGGGAAGAATACTGGAGTGGGTTGCCATTTATCCTCCAGGGGATCTTCCCAACCCAGGTACTGAGCCCCAGTCTCCCTCAGTGAAGGCAGACTCCTTACTGTCTGAGCCACCAAGGAAGTCCCCAGTACTAGGCAGGTCCGTGACAGTCATTAAACAGAAAATGGGGCCTTAACTGAATGAAGGGAGGAGAGGAACAGATCTACTAACAACCCCCACTGGGTACCTTTTCCTCTCTGCAAAAGCAGGAGAACTACTCTATCCCCATGCAGGGGCTTTCTAGGCTGGCCTGTGTTATTTCTCTGCCATTTTCTCTCACTTCTATGACCCTCATCATCTCCCAACTCTTTTTCTTGCTCTGCACATTGTTTAACTATCTTCAGATAATTTTAGACCTATGGAAGAGTTACAAAGAACAGAGAATTCCCATATACTCTTTAATCAGCTTTCCCTAACATAATATCTTACATATTTCAAAAAAAAAAGTTAAGAAATTAACATTGGTATAATACTTTAGCTGTACTAGAGACTGTATTCAGTTTTTACCAGTTTTTCTATTAAAATTCTTTTTCTGCTTAAGGATTTAATTGATATTACATTAAACTGATTAAATTAGATAATTGGCATTGTGACTCATATTAAATAGCTGTCATATCTCCTTATTCCCCTCTAATCCATCATAGTCCTTAGTCTTTCCTTGTCAAATATCATCTTAATATTTGCTAAGTCCTACTGAGTTTTCTTGATTCCAGCTTGTGTTTCTTCCAGTCCAGCGTTTCTCATGATGCACTCTGTATATAAGTTAAATAAACAGGGTGACAATATACAGCCTTGACGTACTCCTTTTCCTATTTGGAATCAGTCTGTTGTTCCATGTCCAGTTCTAACTGTTGCTTCCTGACCTGCATACAGATTTCTCAAGAGGCAGATCAGGTGGTCTGGTATTCCCATCTCTTTCAGAATTTTCCACAGTTGATTGTGATCCACACAGTCAAAGGCTTTGGCATAGTCAAGAAAGCAGAAATAGATGTTTTTCTGGAACTCTCTTGCTTTTTCCGTGATCCAGCGGATGTTGGCAATTGGATCTCTGGTTCCTCTGCCTTTTCTAAAACCAGCTTGAACATCAGGAAGTTCACAGTTCACATATTGCTGAAACCTGGCTTGGAGAATTTTGAGCTTTACTTTACTAGCGTGTGAGATGAGTACAATTGTGAGGTAGTTTGAGCATTCTTTGGCATTGCCTTTCTTTGGGATTGGAATGAAAAGCTGACCTTTTCCAGTCCTGTGGCCACTGCTGAGTTTTCCAAACTTGCTGGCATATTGAGTGCAGCACTTTCACAGTATCATCTTTCAGGATTTGGAATAGCTCAACTGGAATTCTATCACCTCCACTAGTCGCAAAGAGTTGGACACGACTGAGCGACTGATATGATCTGACTGAGTTTTCCTATAGTGCATCTCTCCACTGGGGTTTATCAGATGCTGTCTCATAATCAGATTGTAGCTATGACACCAGAGAGATGGCATGCCCTTCTCAGTGCTTCATATTGAGGAATGCATGATGCTAAGATGTCTTAACTGGTGAGGTTAACCTTGATCTCTTGATTGAGGTGGTGTCATCTATGTTTCTTCACTGTAAAGGTACCATTTCCCCCTCTATAGCAAGTATTTAGTTTGGGTCTCCCTTATTTTTTATTTCTCATATTAGAAAGTCCCTTTGTTTGACCTATACATCCAGGTGTATTTTACATTAAGGTCCAAGCACAACCACACAATAGTCATTCCCCAGATCATGGAGGTTCACATAATGTTGAAGCACCTAACAATGAAACAAAGGCATGCAAGTATTGTCTGAACTTTTTCAACTGCAAGTTACAGAAGCCCAGCTCAAAACAGCTTAAGAAAAAAGGGAATTTATTGGTTCATATAACTGTGAAGGTCAATAGTGAACTTGTTCAGAATTGTCAAATCTAAGGCAATGGCACTCCACTCCAGTACTGCTGCCTGGAAAATCCCATGGACCGAGGAGCCTGGTGGGCTACAGTCCATGGGGTCGCTAAGAGTCGGACATGACTGGGCGACTTCACTTTCACTTTTATGCATTGGAGAAGGAAATGGCAACCCACTCCAGTGTTCTTGCCTGGAGAATCCCAGGGACGGGGGAGCCTGGTGGGCCATCTATGGGGTCACAGAGAGTCGGACACGACTGAAGAGACTGAGCAGCAGCAGCAGCAGCAACACCATTAAGACTCTTCCTTCAACTGTGCTTCTGTGTTCATTTCATTTTGCATAAGTTCCCTCCACAAGGGGTAGAATATAATTGGCTAAGAATTCTAGATTCATACACTTTCAACCTTGTACCCCAGTGGATGAGGGTATTTCCTTTTCTGAATATCCATATATTAATTCAGTCACTGATTCTATTTGGCTACTTGACCTTTGCAAGACCTCTGCTGAACAAATCTCTATGGCCTGTGGAATGGTACATACTGTAGGCAGATTTTTATTTGTGCTTGTTTAAGATTTCCTGATATTTTATAATAAGCATGCCTTGCTCTCGAATTTATTTGCCACCTCCACTGTGTAATTATAAGGGATCTGATTTAGGTCATACATGAATGGCCTAGTGGTTATCTCTACTTTCTTCAATTTAAGCATTAATTTTGCAATAAGGAGCTCATGACCTGACAAATAGATTTTAGGGATTAGATCTTGTAGACAGAGTGACTGAAGAACTATGGACAGAGATTTGTAAAATTATACAGGAGGCAATGACCAAAACCATCCCAAAGGAAAAGAAATTCAAGAAGGCAAAGTAGTTGTCTGAGGAGGCTTTACACATGGCTGAGGAAAAAGAAAAGCAAATGGCAAGGGATAAAGGGAAAGATATACCCAACTGAATGTAGAGAATAACAAGGAGAGATTAGGAAGCCTTCTCAAAGAACAATGCAAGAAATAGAGGAAAACCATAGAATGGGAAAGACTAGAGATCACTTCAAGAAAACTGGGGAGATCAAGGGAACATTTTATGCAAGGTTGGGCATGATAAAGAAGAGACACAGCAAGGACCTAACAGAAGCAAAAGAGATTAAGAAGAGGTGGCAAGAATACACAGAAGAACTAAATAAAAAGGTCTTAATGACCTGGATAACTACAATGATGTGGTCAATCATCTAGAACCAGACATCCTGGAGTGCAAAGTCAAGCAGGCCTTATGCAGCATTACTACAAACAAAGCTAGGGATGGTGATGGAATTCCAGGTAAGCTACTTCAAATCCCAAAAGATGATGCTGTTAAAGGGCTGCACTGAAAATGTCAGCAAATTTTGAAAACTCAGCAGTGGCCACAGGAATGGAAAAGTTCAGCTTTCATTTCAATCCCAAAGAAAGGCAATGCCAAAGAATGTTTGAACTACTGTACAACTGTACTCATCCAAGATACTAGTAGGGTTATGCTCAAAATCCTTCAATCTAGGCTTCAGCAGTATGTGAACTGAGAACTTCCAAATGTACAAGTTGGGATTAGAAAAGGCAGAGGAACCAGAGATTAAATTATCAACATTCATTGGATCATGGAGAAAGCAAGGGAATTCCAGAAAAGCATCTACTCTGCTTCATTAACTATATGAAAACCTTTGACTATGTAGATCACAACAAACTCTGGAAAGTTTTTCAAGAGATGGGAATACCAGGCCACCTTACCTGTCTCCTGAGAAACCAGTATGCAGGTCAAGAAATGACAGAACCAGACATGAAACACAGACTTGTTTCAAGTTGGGAAAGGTGTAAGTAAAGGCTATATATATTAACTTATATGCAGAGTACATCATATGCAATGCTGGACTGGATAAACCAAAAGCTGGAATCAAGGTTGCTGGGAGAAATATCAACAACCTCAGATACGCAGATGATACCTCTCTAATGGCAGAAAGTGAAGAGGAACTAAACAGCCTCTTGAAGAGGGTAGAAAGAGGAGAGTGAAAAAGCTGGCTTAAGATTTAACATTCAAAAATCTAAGATCATGGCATCCAGTACTATCACTTCATGGCAAATAGAAGGGGGGAAATTGGAAACAGTGACAGATTTTATTCTCTTGGGTTCCAAAATCACCATGGACGGTGACTGCAGCCATAAAATTAAATTACACTTGCTCCTTGGAAGAAAAGCTATGACCAAACTAGAAAGTATATTAAAAAGCAGAGACATCATTTTACCAACAAAGGTCCGTATAGACAAAGCTGTGATTTTTCCAGTAAGTCATGTATGAATGTGAGAGTTGGACCATAAAGAAGACTGAATGCCAAAGAATTGGTGCTTTCAAAATGTGGTGCTGGAGAAAACTCTTAAGAGTCCCTTGGACTGCAAAGAGATCAGGCCAGTCAATCCTAAAGGAGATCAACCCTGAATATTCATTGGAAGAACTGATGCTAAAGTTCCAATACTTTGGCCCCATGATGAGAAGAGCAAACTCATTGGAAAGGACCTTGATGCTGAGAAAGATTGAGGGAAGAAGGAAGCAACAAAAAGGATGAGATAGTTGGACATCATCACCGTCTCAATTGACATGAGTTTGAGCAAACTCCAAGAGATACTGAAGGACAGGGAAGCCTGGCGTGCTGCAGTCAATGGAGCTGCAAAAAGTTGGACACAACTTAGGGACTAAACAACATCAATGCATTACTCTGGAAATACATTTTATTAAGTGCATCTTTTTATTTGATGGTCTTTGAGGGGGTAACAGACTTTATTAGAAGTCTCTATTACTGTGATGTCCTATTGGAAACTACCACTGTGGCCCCTCTGACAGCTGCAGTCCCTGAGAAGCGATGGTACGTATTAACACTTGTAGTAGAACTAAGCACCCCTATGAATTCTTCACTCCTTGATTGTCTGAGGCCTCTATTCCAGCATGATTTACCCTCAAAAAAAAAAAAAAAAATAAGTTTTCACTGGCTAGTTAACATTCAGTTATAGGCAGAGATCACTGATTTTTTCATAATACTCCTTGGTAAAGAGAATGGATAGCCATTACCTGAGAAAAAACCACATAAGAAGCTTGAGGAGCCTAAAAATCTAGGTAGAAGCTTGGATCAGCACAAATGTTCTTGAAAATATCACCTGGAACATAAAATAATTACTTAGCTTGAACAAACTAAAATTAGCCTATATACATAGCACCTGGAATATTCTAGGATACTTTAAGAACCACTGACCTAATAAAAGTGATTCCGTGGGAATTTTCCCAGGAAAGACAGTGATGTATTTCAGCCACAGCAAAGCCAAGAAGGCATTAGGGAAGGTTTTTAGCAACACTACCAACACACAGGGAAGATTATACATTTGCCTATGTATCCTGCGCATTTTTGTATCAAGAACAGGATGCTGACAATGCCAGACCTAAATATTTCATTCTTAATTATATCTCTGAGTAAAAATATCAAATCTTTTCTAAAGTCAGCCAGAGTCTCTAAAACATCTGGTAAATTTAATAATGCATGGACAGGGAAAGAATTTTTAGACTCTCAAAACATAAACTGCATTGACTGTTAGACTTTTAATCCTCATTTGCCTCCCAAAAGTAATCATACAGTAAAAGAAATAGAATCCAATGGAATCTCAAATGTTACACTTTTGAAAATACACAACTACACTCTGCAACAGCATGTGCATTACTTTATTCATTGTTAGTAGTGGTTTCGAGTAATCAAACTATAATCTCAGTCTTATTCTATGTTTTCTATATGACACATGGAGATGCTTTGGGATCTGAACAAACTGGTATACTTGATCCTCAGAGGCCAAACATGTCTGTGTTACAGTTCATTCAAATTCCCATGGTTAATTTTGTAATTACTTTAATTAAGCATAATTATGACTTAAAATAACTTTAATTAAGCTACCATAATTAGCTCAAAGGGCACTGTGATTTTAATGGCTTCACAACAAATCTTTTGTTCTTGTATCTATCTCCTTGGATGCAGCACTTTATTTCTGAACTATTCCTTGCTTCCAGAAAAGAAATGGGACTAAGTTTATTTCTATGATAAACCCACACTGAACTAACTTCCTTTTTGTTACCCTAATTATCTAGATGTTAAATTGCAAGTGATTTCAGGAGTATTGAGTTTATCAACTTTTATGAACTCACATAAAATTCATAGTAAATAAAACTCCAAATGCAGAAGTCAGACAATTAAAGTACAAAACTGTTTTCTTACACAGGCATTCAATGATAGTGATTTTGAGGTTTTTCTCTGGTAAGCACCTCAGTTAAGTAGTAGAGGCAAATGTCACATAAACAACTACACTGTTCTCATTCCAGAGAGATCGCATGTCCTACATGCTCCAATAAAAGATTATTCTGAGTTCATATCTCACCTCTTCTTTTAACTTGCTAAGTGAAGCTTACAAGCTCTTTTAGCTTTACTTAAATTTCCTTTTCTTTAAAATAAGGATAATTCTAGTTTGAACATATATTGTGAGGATTCAATGAGATAAAATTTGACTACTACTTGGCACACAGTGGGCACCAAAGAAACGGTGGTGACTTTCTTCTGCCTTCTGCATTCTTCTTCTCTCTGTTATCCATTCATGACTCAGAATGGCTTCCAAAATAGGTGGAGGAAAATCAGAGATGACTAAGGACACACACAGAAAGTGATTCTTTGAAAAAATAAGTCAACCATTAACTACTTTATTTTCACCCAGACATCATATCATATTTTGTCTTTTTCTGTGTTTTTGATCACGTGATTTTATGTGATGTGTTTTCTCCCTTTGAATTATCTCTAGCTGATAAACTCTTTCTCATTGTTTAAGACTCATACAAGTTGTGATCACCTGTCTTTGAACACAACTGTGGGCTCCACGGTAACCATGCAGCACTTCTTCTCCATGTGAACAGCCTGCTGCTGGAGGAAAAAGGAGAGTGGCTGGGGATAAGTCTGAGTTCCTAAAATATTGATTCCAGAAAACCCAAGCCAATCTATTCTGTCACTTATGTTCTATCCCGTGTTCCTTATTGTTTCTGTGTTAGGTGGTGGTAAAAGGATGTTTAAAGGAAATATAATGGAATAGGGACTAAAGGAATTAATGCAAACAAACAGAAAGAGCATGAAAGTCTGATTTATTTCCTATAATCTCATGGTTTCCTCTCATGCAATGATCACAAAGAACATTATAGCCTCAGATCCATCCATCAGCCCCAACATCTTTAGGGCATATACACAATACATTCCCTATTTTTTTGATTCCTTGACTTCTCAGGTTCTAAACAGCTTAACTTCAAAAGCCCTTTGCAAAAAACATTCTTCCTCTTCAGGTTTTAACAAGTGGACCCTAATCCTCAGCTTATAAATTAAAGCAATACAGTCCTTTGTTTGCTCATTGTAATTTTTCTCTGCTTCTTTTAACGTATAGTGACCAGGAAATTTAAAAAAAAAAAAATCCTTGAGCAACTTGCTTATTAAGGGTCCTCTCTGTGAATATTTGCCCTATCTGCCAGCTTCCCTGTTCAGTGTTGGAGAATGAAACATGGGGAACTCTATACAAAATTCCTGATCTTCATCTTTTCCTAGGTCTCTGCCCCTGCCTGCTTTTCTACCCCACTGTAATCATCTGGACAGTTTCAAAAACAGTAAATTTTGGATCTGAGTATATAATAACAAATCAAAGCAGGTCCACTACCTGCTCTTAGTCACACATGCATGGACACACACACACCTGGGGCTACAAATCCTAAATATCACAATGTTGTCTGCCATGGCAACTCTACCCTCATCCTTGAAATGAATTTTTACTTCTTCAAATGCTGGATACTGAAACAACCTCAAAAGCATTTTGGTATACACAGCAGTGTACATAGTGGAGCTTTTCCTGTTGTCTCAAAGGTTTAGCTGAAGCCTTAAAGGTAAGGACAAACATTGTAAAGTGCCCCCCAAAAGATATGCCAAAACACCTACACATGATTTGCTAAGAGCTGGCCGAAAGCTAGTTGGGCAACCTTCAATTCAGTCCCCACTGCTAGGTGATATAAAGAAAAGGCCACTGGGAGATGGATAAGCAAAGACTGCTGTGTTAAGAATAATTTATGGAGAACTGCAGACATGCTGGATGTTGGGGACTTTCTCCCATCCCCACTGCTACCTCAAGCCAGATGACTCCCCCAAGAGAACCATTTAGAGACCTTGACACATAACCCTAGTATTTGAAAGGTGCAAAGTCTGGTGCCTGAAAAAGTCCAAAATGAACTGGTAACCAGAGCAGAAGAAGGTGGGAGAGGGGGTAGTTATTTAAAATGAACTGAATTTCCAGAATTTTCTGGGGTACAGGAGTTAAATTTACCCCATAAGACCGACAAGTGCATCAGAGGGTGGCCAGGAATGGGTCATCTTGAATGATTTTGACAAAGAAACTTATGTGCCAGGTGCAGGGTCCCTCACAGCAACAAGTAGGGTGTGAGGAAGGTAAATTGGGGAGCCATGTACTGTTATCAGTTCCCCTGAGGTGTCCCCTGCAGCTTCCCATGTGGCTCAGTGATAAAGAATCAGCCTGCCAATGCAGAAGACCCAAGTTCGATCCCTGGGTTGGGAAGATTTTCCTGGAATAGAAAATGACAACCCACTTCAACCTCCTTGCCTGGAAAATTCACTGAACAGAGATGCCTGGCAGGCTACAGTCCATGGGGTTACAAAGAGTCAGACAAGACTGAGTGACTGAGCATGCAGTGTATCCCCCTAGAATCCATAAGTGCCTCAGAAGAGAAAGATTTAGCTTTGTTTGGAGCATCATCTCGCAGAAGGCGCCTATGAGAGGTAATCAGCAGGAGGAAACAAACTACAAGTGTAAGACTTCCCCCCCCTTCTCTATACAAAATTAAAAGGAGGTTTCTTTGAAACTCTGTGTTGTCATGACAACACCTAGTTCCACCTGAACTTAACTTTTCTCAAACCTTGTGATAACCAATGCATTTTTATTATGGAAATGTTTGTCTTAAACTCTCTGGGCCACCATTCTACTGATCTATAAAATGATCAGCTAGATCATGCAGTCTGTAGAATTACACCTAAATATAAACATTTTTATAAGTCAGTTTCATACCTCATCCTTCTCTTCTTAAAGTTACATCTCACTACTTTTAACCCTTCATTCCCTCCCTATAGTAATGATATTATTTGTTGATAATGATAGGAAGCAGGGAGGCTTGCAAAGAATATAGATGAAATCTCAATATCACCTCTGTCCTAATTGTACTGATTTGTGCTGATTTATTTTTCCCAGCCTTCATTTGATCTCCTAATGATGTGCTTCACCAGAGAATAACTCCTTTGGTTTTTCTCCTTTGAGTTAGTTAGAGAAGATGTGTGGAAAAGTCCCCATTGCTCATTCTAACAGAGCAAATCTCTTTTGATGATTCCAGGCAACTTGCCTCGAGGGTGGTTGTAGGCCCTTTGAATGCAAGATGCAGTTATTCCTAGGAGAACAGGTAGGAAATAAAGGGCAATAAGACCCATTTTTTTCTGCAGTTCAGAAGGAGAAACCTATAAATTCAACACAATTTCAAGTACAATCCCAATGGGTATACCTTGAGTCTGGATTTTGACAAGCTCATTCTAAAATTTGTATTAAAGAACAGAAAAGCAATTTGAAGTAAGAGAAGAAGAGAGTCACTCTGTCATATAATAAGTCTCATTACAAACTATATTATTTAAGACAGTACAATATTGAAGCAGAGACAGATGACTAAACCAATGGGAGGGAATAGAGAACCCAGAAACAGATCTATGCATAGCTGGTTAACTTGCAGATGAGCCAAGGAAGTGTGGACAAATCAATAATGGAGTTCATACAGTTGATTAGACACATGGTGGGGAAAGTGGATTTTCTGCTTTACCTCATAAACAAAAATAAATTCCAAGTAGTTTAAAGACTTTGGAACATTTAAAGAAAAAATGATAGAATATCACGTTTTAAAAGACCCAAAAAATGGATCATAAAGGAAAAGGTTAATAAGTTAGATTACATTAAAATTAGAAATTTCTGCATATCAAATGGCAGTATTAAACAAAAACTGTCAAAAGACAAGCCTTAGACTGAAGGAAGATACCTGTAACCAGCTTAAGATAGAAGAAATCAATATCCAGGATAAGCAAGCCAAAAGAAAAATAATAATGAGCATAATATTAAAAGATAATCATGGAAGAGAAAGGATGTTCAACTTCACAAGGGATTAGGGAAATACATAAGAAAACTAAAACAAGGTAACATTTCACATCATCTAATATTGCCAAGTATTGAGACAATTACAGAGTAACAGGAAATTGTACACATTATATTGACCATAAATTGGTATAATCAGTTTGAAGACTAATTTTACAACATTTAATTAATTTAAATACTCACAGATCTTTTACTCTGGTAATCCACTGTGACAGACTATTCATTTCATGAGCAAACTTTGGACAAGAGAAAAGATCCAAAATTTGAGGTAAATAGTGAATTCTCAATATCACCTCTGTCCTAATTGTACTGATTTGTGCTGGAGCTCACATGAGGACATGCTGGATGAAATAAAAGCTTTGGTTTGACAACAGGGTCCTCTAACGTGGCTCCAAGCAGTATTTCCTACTCAAATTCTATTCCATAAGTGATGAGGATCATTGAGGACTGATAAGTAGGAGGACAGCAAACAGAGCAGAGCTTTGGGAATTCAAACAGGACAGCAAGGAAACCACTAAATGATTACAAACCAAAGAGTGTCATGATCCAATACCCATTTTGGAAAGATCATTTAGTGGTTTCCTCGCTGTCCTAAGTTTGAATCTTAGGACATTCTGTCTCTGTGTATTTGCTGCCAATCAGAGTTGATGCTCAATAATAGATCAAGGAAAGGGCACAGGGATAAATGACCAGCAGAAAGGTAGGTGAACAGAACATACTAAAAGGTAAATTGTAAGCTCTTCAATATGAAGTTGTCCAACACAGACCATATCACTGGAGAAAATTCATTGGTAAAATTCAAGAAACAGAGTTGCTAGAAGATTTTAAAATACTATGATAGTGGTAGTGTGTATATGCCAATCCCAGTCTTCCAATTCATCTCACCCCTGCTTTCTCCCCTTGGTAACCCCTTGGTAAGTTTGTTTGCTACACCTGTGACTCTATTTCTGCTTTTCAAAAATGTTCATCTGTACCATTTTCTAGATTCTACATACAATTGATTTTATGCATTTGTTTATCTCTTTCTGACTTATTTCACTCTGTATGACAATCTCTAGGTCCATCCACATCTCTGAAAATGGCACTACTATGTTCCTTCTTATGGCTAAGTAATATTCCATAGATAACTAAAGAGAACCTACTGTATAGCACAGGGAGCTCTCTACAAGTCAAAGATCTGTGGTGACTCAAGTGGAAAGGAAAAAGAGCAGATATATGTATATGTATAATTTATTTACTTGACTATACAGCAGAAACTAACACAACATTGTAAAGCAACTGTATGCCAATAAAAATTAATTTTTAAAAAATACTATGATAATTTGCCTGTAATTGATGATTGCTTTCTCTTAATAAAAAAGTTCCTCTTACTATGAAGTTTCTCCCTTTTTGCCAATAGGCACTTGTGATATGAGAATTATGTAAGTAAAAAGGTTTGCTTTCTTATCATTCACGTTTTTTTTCACTGTCCTGATATTTACACAACTCCTAGGAAAATAATTCATAGAAAAGGTACATCAATACTGGAGAAATGAAAATGCAATAAAAGAGATATACTCAAATGGCCACCCCAATCCCACTTTGTAAATCAGCCAAGCTCCTTTGCTATGATTTAATAATATTCTTTACAGAGGGGTATAATGAAAACAAATGTCCATAACTAAAGCACTAAAATAGTAAAAGACTGTTTTATTATAGCTTATTGTCTATTAATATAAAGATTATTTTATAAAACTTACTATTAATTTGTTGAGAGGAATGATATCACATTCTTATTTTCTCTTAAAAAAAGAACTCAGTATACATAAATGGGGTATGTTATAACTAACTCCAGTATATGAAAAATTCTTCTGAGACTATGACTATAGCTACTGTCAAGTAGAAGAGTATAAGTGATTCAAATAGTTATTTTTACACCATACTTATTTCTTTTGCTTCTTTTCTTACAATATCTGAAACTGAAAGACTATCTGAAAACATTTTTTTCCAAAATTTATCATAAGGAACTACTAATTCCATTTACTAAAATCCCATTCACCAATTTCTACATAATAGTAGAATGTATTTCTGGTTTTTTATTTCAAATATACCAGAGAGATGTATAAAAGTCACCAGCTTTTATATGAACATTAAAAATATTCATTCTCTCTAAGAAAAATATAACTAGTCTCAAAATACTGCTTTGTCTAAAATGTTTATTAGTTTCACTTGAGTACTACTTTTTAGCATTTAATACTATATTTTCAACGTTTCTTGTTGATTTCCCAACAATAAAAATTCTTGAACTTGGAAAGGAATATTTAAGTACCATGAATTTGAGATGTCAATTCAAATATCGTGCCTATGTGCTTCCTTTTTTTTCCCCAAAAAATGTCATCAGTTAGCTCTTTTTGGCAAACAAACATAATGATAGACTTCTGAATGGGCTCTCCATTTTCAGAAGATGTGATTTTTCAACTATATGTGGAACCACAGAACTAACATAAAACCACTTTCTCCAAAGAAAGCAGGGGCTAGGTTTCAATACTGTCAATATTTTGTTGTAACCCAGTTCACAAAAAAGAACAAGCTGGAAAAGCAGAGTAGACATGGAGAATCTTGGATCACAGTTCCACGTGCAATTATTATCATGACAATTGTTATCATCATAAAATATATAGAATGCTGGCTGCACTAGGAGTACAAAAAAGGGCTGATTATTTGTCTTCAATTTTGTAACAATTTTCTCCATTATTCTTCTTGACCTATAACCAGCTTGTTTCTGCAACTATTATAATAGAGGAAAAATCACCCATGGTCCATATGAATGTAGGAGCACCTTTTTTTTCTTTTTCATCTCTTTCTGCAAGTGTCTCCTGAATACTCACTTCAGAAAATCATAGGAAGACTTATTCATACAGATATTTTCCCTCAAAAACAGCCTCTGCTGAGATCTCTACTAAAAGAGTATTATTGTTAAGAATCAAATAGAAATGCATCTTATGAGTTCATCAAAAGGTAAATTAGGAAGACCACTATTTCCTTCCAAAATTGCTAACACAAATCTATGTGTGCATGGTAAGTCACTTCAGTCATGTCCTGTGAACTGTAGCCCACCAGGCTCTTCTGTTCATGGTATTCTCCGGGCATGAATACTGGAGTGGGTTGCCATTTCCTTCTCTAGAGGATCTTAGGAATCCAACCTGCGCCTCTTACATCCCCCTAGTTGGTTAGTGAGTTCTTTTACACTAGCACCACCTTGGAAGCCCATGATAGAATGAGTCCTTACTTAAGGCTTTGATTTCTGATCATGAAATCTGACTCATCAGTGTTGTTTTGATTAGAAAATACTGCTTACCCAGTAAAGAATCACAACTTTGGAAGTGGAAGTAAATTTTCTCTATTTCTGGAATTTCATTGTCCTCAGAGGGGGAAAAAACACTTATGAATATCGATAGGACATTATTTTACCTTTCTGGTATTCTCGATTACCTTCCAGATAAAAGAGAACAAAAACTTTGGCATTTGGCATTTTAGCACTAAATAAAGAACATTGACATTTAAGTTGCTGGGTTTTGTTTTCACTTGCTAAAGAGCTTACAATTATTAATATATTAATATGTTTATAAATATTTTGGCCACCTGATATGAAGAGCCAACTCATTGGAAAAGACTTTGATGCTAGGAAAGATTGAGGGCAGGAGGAGAAGGCGATGACAGAGGATAAGATGGTTGGATGGCATCACCGACTCAATTGACATGAGTTTGAGCAAGCTCTGGGAGGTAATGAAGGACAGGGAAGCCTGGCGTGCTGTAGTCCATGAGGTCGCATAATGAGACACGACTGAGTGACTGAACAACAAAAATGTTTATAAATATATTAATTCACCTATCCCATAGGCTAATACCTATGGAAATTTAAAACACCAAGTGTTTATAAAATCTTTGGTCAATTCAATCTATGTCTTTCATGTTTTGCATGAAGGACCTCAGTCAGAAATTTCACTTTGTTTGTGTGGAAAATAATTTTTAATTGCTAATGGAAGCACATGTGCTTTGAGTTGTACCATGCTCCACCTGAGAGCCCCATTCCCATGAGCCTCATAACCTGGATTCTGATAATAGCCCCCATTTCCTACAGTTGCCCCATTTCATCTTGAAACCTTGAAATCTTCTCTTGGGTGGAAAAGCTATAATTTCTTTCCTTTAGGACCCTTTGGCATAAACCAAGTGTCTTATGGACCAGATGTTTTGTGGGTACTTTATTCAAGACCAAATATCAAAGACCTTTTGGTAAGGACCAAATGTTTTATGGGTATTTTGGATAAGACTAAATGATTCTGCAAATATTAAGGACCTTTCAGCATAAGCCAAATGTAAAATGTCTGATGGATCTTTTGTACATGACCAAATGTCCTGCAAGGGATATTTGCCATATGCAGAGGATATATGATAGGAAAAGAAATCCCACTTGACTCTAGAAGAGCCTTTCTGTATTACAAAATACTTACAAAGCCATAGTGATTCTCAAGAATCCATATGTACCTAAGGAAAATCCTAAATGAAAAATTATGGGTGGACATATTCCCAAATTGAGCAGCAAGAGAAACAGTGAAGTAACATTCTATGAAAAGGAAGAACTATTGAAGAGAGAAAAGAGAAGAAAGAAGAAAAAAAGAAGTATTATACCTTTATCTCTTTGTTGTTTGATTCTTGCTTCTTTGTATATGGTCACTGTCAAAAAGAGACACAAAGAAAACTTCAGAAAAAGTACCCAACACTTGGATACAAAGCATAGGAAGAAAACTATCAAAGGCTGATAATTCTTAAATAGTTATTGACACGTTTAAATTGAAATGTTAATGGAGTTCCCTGGTCCTCATGTATTTTCTGGCCAATAGTTTCCTTCTTTTCTTGAATTAAACTCATTAAATGATATAAACTAATTAAAGGATATTTACTAAGTCATATTAAAAAAAATAAAAAATAAAGTAATTCATAACCCTAATTTAATATATTTAAACTGTGGGCTAAACATTCAAGTGATGCACCGGGGCTAAAAGAACCAGCCTTTGCTCTCAAGGGGAGGCAGCTTCATAATGCTCTGAATTAATTCTAGTACATTGTCAAGAAGCAGCAAATAATTAAGTACCCGCTGAAGCAAAACAAATACTCTGATATCAATACAGCTCATAAAACACAACTTGCCACATAATTTAGCATGCTAAAATTATTTCAATATAACTGACAGTAGCAGCCCCAATTCTCAAGGTAATCTGGAAATGTTATCATGTATTGAAATGAAATTCCTTTCAAATGTTGAACTCTGCACATTTTAACAGCAGTTGTTTCACAGCCTCATGAATATCATCATTTATTTTGCTATCAAAACCAGGCTAGAACCAGAAAAAAAAGAGCCATAGACATCCTGGTCCAGCACTCCCTTCCCCTTCAAAAGGGGCCATAACCAAAACCACTCAATATTCAAAAAGAACTGAAATTATAAAAGCAAATAACAGCGGGATTTACTGACTTATTTCACTTTTAATTGAAGATATTTTGATAATTTCCCTTGTTAACCAAAAAATAAGAATTGAGTAGAAGGAGTAGAGTTTGAAGATAGGCTGAAACTTTTGGCCTCTGTTTTCTCATTGAGTTATCCTAAATGCCTAGGATAGTGTTTACCCATAGAAGGCATTTGTTGGAATTAAAATGCATTAAACTTCCATGGCACACCATCAGCAACTTAGAACCCCAAATAACTTCTTTCTCCTTCTCTACCAACCCTCCCACACCTTTAATTCAGTTATTAGGTTTAGCCTATATATGCTCATATCCAAGATTTTACATGCTTTATTAGTTAGAGAAACCCTATTTGCTGTAACAGTTCAGTCACCCAGTCGTGTCTGACTCTTTGTGGCCCCATGGACTGCAAAATGCCAGGCTTCCCTGTCCATCACCAACTCCTGGAGTTTTCTCAAATTCATGTCCATCGAGTTGGTGATGCCATCCAACCATCTCATCCTTGTTGCCACAGTGAGCCTCCCCAGGAGATCCTCCAAGACCGGTAGGTACTTCTCATCTTCTCCTACGAGAACTCCAAAATTACAACTCACTGCTGAACAACCATCGACAAGAGAATGTTGGATCCCACCAAAAAAAGATAACCCACATCCAAGGGCAAAGAAAAACCTCAGAAAGACGGTAGGAGGGGGAAAATCGCATTTAAAATCAAACCCCACACCTGCCAGAGATGTTCCAAGGGCTCAAACAAAACCTTGTGTGCACCAGGAGGCCCCATAGAGACTGAGCCAGACCTGCCTTTGGGCGTTTGAGTGTCTCCTGCAGAGCTACAGGTGAGCAGTGGCTTGCCACAGAGGCAGGGGCTCTGGGTGCAGCAGACCTGTGTGTGGCGTAAGCCCTCTTGCAGGAGGTCACCATTTACCCCACCATAGAGCCTCCAGAACTTACAGAGGACTGGGGAAACAGACTCTTGGAGGATACAAACAAAACCTTGTACACAGCAGAACCCAGGAGAAAGGAGCAGTGACCCCACAAGAGACTGACCCAGACTTGCCCATGAGTGTCCAGGAGTGGAGGTGGAGGCTTAGGTCAGCAGTGGCCTGCTGCAGGGTCAGGGGCACTGAGTGAGGCAGTGCCTGCATGGGACCTTTTGAAGGAGGTCGCCATTTGCTTCACCACAGTTTGGTCTCAGGTCAAACAACAGGGAGGGAACACAGGTCCACCCATCAACAGAAAACTGGATTAAAGATTTATCGAGCATGGCCTTGCCCATCAGAACAAGGCCCAGTTTCCCCCACAGTCTGTCTCTCCCATCAGGAAGCTTCCATAATAAGCCTCTTAGTCATCAGCGGGCAGACAGAATGAAAACCACAATCACAGAAAATTAACCAAATTGGTCACATGGACCACAGCCTTGTCTAACTCAATGAAACTATGAGCCGTGCCATGTAGGGCCACCCAAGATGGACGGGTCATGATGGAAAGTTCTGACAAAATGTGGTCCACTGGAGAAGGGGCTTCAAACCACTTTAGTGTTCTTGCCTTGAGAACACCATGAACAGTATGAAAAGTTGCTGTAATAATAAAACCAAAAACTTCAGAGACACAACATAATTAAAATTTATTTCTTGTTCACCTAATAATACTAAAAAATAGGAGGAGTAGCCCTTCTCTGAGCTCATGGGAACTCAAGATCATGTAAATTCTATCATCTTCACCTCAGAGCTAGTACATTCTTCTGCAGGTTCTTACCTTCCCAACTAGCTGGAGGGATTCTTTCCCACCCGGAGAAGAGAGTGACAGCAGCTTTTATGAGTCAGACTTGAAAATGATATATATCTCTTCTAATCCCTTTCTGTCTCCTAAAACTCAGTCAATAGCTGCATTTAATTGCAAGGAGGGCCTGGAAAATGTAGCCCCCAGCTGAGCAGCCCCTTCTTACTACAGTGCTACAACATGTAAGGTGCAGGCAAGGACAGCACCATGTCTCTGTCACACGTTTCCTAATCAGAAACATGAGATCTAAGGCAGCCTAGGACCGTGACTGGATGCTCCTGACTGATGCTGTCAATCTCAGGTTACCCATAAATTACCTTTGAGACTCATATTGAATAAGAAAACATGAGATATTCAACATGACTGAAGACAATTGATTTTTTTTTCCATTTGCTATAAGCAATTTTGAAAATAACTATTATTTGTGACATCACCCAGAAGCCATCCAGTGTTACAGTTCAGTTGACAATATAATTTTCCAGTTCCCTGGGACTACTAGTTCAGATGCATAGGAAGTGGTAGTAGAAATCAACGTTTTAATCATCTGGAGTTTAATATGTGTTTTCCATAGCACTTCCAATTTAAATCAGTGAAGCGGGCCTCTAATACATCTTAGAGCTCATACTTAGAAGGGTTCTATTCCACTCATTTTCTCCCAAAGAGTCTGATCATGATCTCAGCAGAAACCTGTAGTTCTGGATACCAAATTTAAAGAGTTTCACAATTGTATTTTAAAAGGCTTTAGTGACATCAACTTCTGCCTCTGACCCTTTTCTTTTTACTGGCAATTCCAAAAGAACTGAATAGATCTAATGAAACATTCTGAACTCTTTCACGTGGTCATTAATCGAAAGTATATGCACTAGGTAAAAAGCATTATTGCCTAAGTTATTTCAAAAAGGTTGAGTAGACCATTGTGCTACAGTCTTCCAATAATTCAGTCTCCTAAATCATTTGACATGAAAAAAAAATTGGAGACTAGTCAGTTGCCTTTTCTATTGAACAAGACTGAAAAACAAAGGAATTTCCAAGAGTGGTAATTGGGAGTGAAATATTTGTCATGGTACATGTAAAAGTAAGATTTAAAATTTTCTAGAAACAGATTAAAAGTTATAATAATTGAGCCTTCTTAAATGTCATGCAACAACTCATTAACTTCCTACAGAATGAAAGGATATGAGAAACTTCTCATGTCTCCACAGAACACATCACTAACTGCTTTCACAATATTTTCTACCCACTCACCTGAATTATGTACATGTTCTTGCAAAGTATTTCTCTCTCTGAAATTTGCAACAGCAAGAAATCTACATATGAACTCTAATTTTATGTGAATTTAATTTAGCAGTGATTTGATAAGTATAATTAAGGGCACAAAGATTGGAAAAGAAAAATGTTTGCTAACAGAACTGAAAATATGTTGTGCATAGCAACTTGGTCCAATTTAACTTTTGATCAATAATGGTACTGGGGAGTAAAGAGAAAACAGACTGAGTGTATCAATTAAACATTGGTCTAAAATAACAGAAGCCACTGTAGTTGAAAATCAACTGCATTTGAAAAGTGTGTTTTCTTCTAAAAAGCCAAAAGAGCACTTGGTTACCATATCCAGACTCTACTTTTACATCACGTTTAGAAATTGGAGACACAGTGCTGGTCTGCACAACATATAACATTTTCCATTTTGCATTTTGTGATTTGAAAAAGAAATATGCTGGTACTTCATTCTGATGAACAATGCAGTGAATGAAAAGTACTCTCAGGTGAATAACCACATGCCATGGATTTATTTTTCACTTGTGAGGCTGCTCCAACATGTGGTGCAACTGAGTTTTCCACATAATCTCTCGGGGACTCTCCAAGCAGTCACTCAGCCACTTTGTCTGCCCTTTTCAACATAACACGTTATGGTACCAGCGGAAGCTGATCCCCATAAGATAGCAGCAATATAAATTCAGAAACCTGTTTCTCCTCTCTGTATTTACAATTTTGTTCTGCAGGTTAGCATGGCATGACACCTGCTTACTCTTGTTAGCCTCTCACAGAAAAACATCATCCTGTAATCTTGCTCTGGTCTCTTTTTCATTTCATATATAAATATTATGCCCAGTCGGCCTGGAGTAGCAGGAGTATAAGCAAGAATATATTCTTGTTCCAAATCACTCAAAGTCCCTTTGATTGGAGGGACTTTAATTTTCTCATGTGCAGTATTATGAAATATACCACACAGATTAATTATCTAAACCAATAATGAGATTATTCAGCATCTTTGTTATTCTGAAAAATATCCACAATATATATATGATACTTCATAGATAAACTCTGAAGTGAAGAAAGTGAAGTCACTCAGTCATGTCCTACTCTTTGCAACCTCATGGACTGTAGACTACCACGCCCCTCCATCTGTAGGATTCTCCAGGCAGGAGTACTGGAGTGGGTTGCCATTTCTTTCTCCAGAGGATCTTCCCAACCCAGGGATCGAACCTGGGTCTTCCGCATTGTAGGCAGACACTTTACCAATCTTACCACCAGGAAAGTCATAACAATAGATACATGATACTTCACAGATAAGCTCTAATTACACTAATTACAATGCAGGGGGAAAACAGCCTTTGGTTTTTAAGTGCCTAATAAAATTGAGCATTCCAAATGCACACATTAGGCTTTGGTTAAACAACAAGTCTCTCTGTCAGGTTATTTACAGAGACCAAAAGAAACAGCCTTCCTCAGATAGTTCCTTTGGCATAGTTCTCCAACTTGGACACAAACATGTAATGGCTAAACTCAAAATTTAAACAGGGGGAGAAGCAAAACAAATTCATTTCTATGTTTATAGACCAAGCTAATTTTTCTTAATTATCTTGGACAAGATTAATCAAATAAAGTCACTATTTTATACTATGAAGAACCTTACCTATCTATATAAAGACAGGCTTGGGTTGAATTAGGGAGAAGCACAAGAAGAACATCAGTAGATTTTTATAAGCTGCTCCAAGAAAGCTATAGAGCTTTGGAAGTTGTATATATCACCCTGAAAGTAATAGGACACTATCTGGAAAGAGAGAGAAAAAAGAAAAGGAAAATAACAGATGACATACAACAGTGATATGGCTGATGATGATCCTATGATTTCAAAATCTTCTTTTTAGTGACTGTATTATCAGTCATGCTGACTATGCATTAATTGAATATTAGTCATACTGGTTATAGAACTAACTAGTAAACCCAGGCAAAAGATCTAAAATGCCTAGAAGTAAAGGAGCAAAGTTATTGAGACTATTTATCTTCCTATTCTTATCCCATTAGAAAAGAAATATTCTGGGAAGGTAGTAGCTACATAGTTTTTGCCTCTTCCTAGATAGTCATGTAAAGTATCTAGATACAAAAAAAAATTCATCAACATTTGTTTTTAAGAGGGGCCATAAAGCACAAGGCATTCCCACAGACCCTAAATTCCAAAAAAATGGGAACAAAACACCAAAAAACTACAATATCTGCATGGTATTAGTGTTTGGGAAGGAAAAAGCAAAGGAAGACAATAAGATATTTGATGGTAATAAGCATAAGAAATGCTAACGATAGACAACACATGTTTACTGAAAAACATGACAAGTGAATCTGGAAACAGTACCTGACATCGAACGGGACTTTTTTTTGTTTTTTTTTTTTTTTTTGCTCTAACAGTGGAAGAGTCCAAGGAAACTTCATTTAAAAACTAAGGACCTGGAGCAGTCTAGACCCTATGAAATTGACCAGACACAGTTTTCTTCTAAAACAGAGCCCATGCTGAAAGGAAGCTGATGGGAACTGAACTGAAATTTGACAGAACAAGGGAAATAAGGATGAAGAAAAGTGAATGTTTAGATGAAATAGATGCAGGAGATCTCAGAAAGCAAGCCATCAGCTTATGAACACTACTCAAAAAGAATGAAAGGAAGAGTACTGTGAAGTCAGAAAAGTAGTATTAGCAATAAGATAAGATAAATAGGGTTGTGAGTTGCCTTTTCTTATAAAAGGAACCAAAGTTTCTTGGGTAAACAGTTGATTTCCACGTCTGGGACAGGATATGTTCAAGATGAGTCTGGTGTACCTTGTCAGAAAAGACTACTAGAAACAAGACAAAAAGACTCAGTAGCCAACTTTATGAGATTTCCACCAGCCAAAGATAATTTATCTTCAAAAAAAAAAAATTTCCATGTACTGAAATAAATATGCATACATTTATTAATTAATAATAGTTTAATTATTAAAAATTAAATGATCCCTCCAAAGAATGGTAAATAAAGGGAAAGAATAAAACATTTATTCTGCTACATGATCATTACTTGCATGCTTTGTTGCTTCATTCGTGACTCTTCACGACTCCACGGACTGTAGCCTTCTAGGCTACACTGTCCATAGAGTTTTCCAAGCAACAATACTGGAGTGGGTTGCCATTTCCTACTGTTAGGGAAATTAAATAATCTTATTTAGGCTTCAGAGATAAGGCAGAACAGGCCTCTGATGTTCCTTCTAACCTGCCTGGACACTGCGCTGACTGTGAGTGACTGCCTGCTCTGAGTGCCAGACTTGCAGTAACTGAAGTTGTTGAGCCCCTGGAGTGGACTGGCCAACCAAACCCTGGGCTTAACAACATTCCAAGTTTTTTGCTTTTTTAAAAAAAAACTTTTTAATTAATTTATTTATTTTAATTGGAGGCTAATTACTTTACAATATTGTGGTGGTTTTTGCCACACACTGACATGAATCAGCCACAGGTGTACATGTGTACCCCATCCCAAGCCCTCCTCCCACCTCCCTCCCCATCCCATTCCTCTGGGTTGTCCCAGTGCACTGGCTTTGAGTTCCCTGTTTCATGCATCAAACTTGGACTGGTAATCTATTTCACATATGGTAATATATGTTTCAATGCAAGTCTCTCAAATCACCCCACCCTTGCCTTCTTCCACAGAGTCTACATCTGTGTCTCTTTTGCTGTCTTGCATATAGGGTCATCGTTACCACCTTTCTAAATTCCATATATGTCTTAGTATACTGTATTGGTGTTTTTCTTTCTGACTTGCTTCACTCTATATAATAGGGTCCAGTTTCATCCACCTCATTAGAGCTGATTCAAACGAGTTCTTTTTATAGCTGAATAATATTCCATTGTGTATATGTACCACAGCTTTTTTATCCATTTGTTTGACAATGGACATCTAGGTTGCTTCCATGTCCTGGCTAAGGTAAACATTGCTGCAATGAAAAATGGGGTACATGTGTCTCTTTTAATTCTGGTTTATCTGTGTGTATGCCTAGCAGTGGGATTGCTGAGTCATATGGCAGTTCTATTTCCAGTTTTTTAAGGAATCTCTACACTATTCTCCATAGTGACTGTACTAGTTTGCATTCCCACCAACAACATAAGAGGGTTCCCTTTTCTCCACACCCTCTCCAGCATTTATTGTTCGTAGACTTTTTGATAGCAGCCATTCTGACTGGCATAAGATGGTACCTCATTGTGGTTGATTTGCATTTCTCTGATAATGAGTGATGTTGAGGATCTTTTCAAGTGTTTGTTAGCCATCTGTATGTCTTCTTTGGAGACATGTCTGTTTAGTTCTTTGGCTCATTTTTTGATTGGGTCGTATATTTTTCTGGTATTGAGCTGCAGGAGCTGCTTGTATATTTTTGAGATTACTTCTTTGTCAGTTGAGTCATTTGCTATTATTTTCTCCCATTCTGAGGGCTGTCTTTTCACCTTGCTTATAGTTTCCTTCGTTGGGCAAAAGTTTTAAGTTTAGTTAGGTTTCATTTGTTTAATTTTCCTTTTATTTCCATTACTCTGGGGGGTAGGTCATAGAGGATCTTGCTGTGATTTATGTCAGAGAGTGTTTTGCCTATGTTTTCCTCTAGGAGTTTTATAGTTTGGGGTCTTACATTTAGATCTTTAATCCATTTTGAGTTTATTTTTGTGTGTGGTCTAGAAATATTCTAGTTTCATTCTTTTACAGTTGGTTGACCAGTGTCCCCAGCACCACTTGTTAAAGAGATAGTCTTTTCTCCATTGTATATTTTTGCCTCCTTTTTCAAAGATAAGGTGTCCATAGGTGTGTGGATTTATCTATGGGCTTTCTATTTTGTTCCATTGATCTATATTTCTGTCTTTGTGCCAGTACCATACTGTCTTGATGACTGTAGCTTTGTAGTATACTCTAAATTAGAAGTCAGAAGTCAGGAAGGTTTATGCTTCCAGTCATTCTTCTTTCTCAAGATTGTTTTGGCTATTTGAGGTTTTTTGTATTTCCATACAAATTGTGAAGTTATTTGTTCTAGTTCTGTGAAAAATACCATTGGTAGCTTGATAAAGAATTGTACTGAATCTATAGATTGCTTAGGGTATTATACTCATTTTCAGTATATTGTTTTTTCTGATCCACGAACATGGTATATTTCTCCATCTATTTGTGTCATCTTTGATTTCTTGCATCAGTGTTTTATAGTTTTATGTATATAGGTATTTTGTATATATAAATTTTAGGTAGATTTATTCCTAAGTATTTTTATTCTTTTTGTCACAGTGGTGAATGGGATTGTTTCCTTAATTTCTATGTCTGTTTTCTCATTGTTATTGTATAGGAATTCAAGGGATTTCTGTGTGTTAATTTTATATCCTGCAACTTCACAATATTCATTGATTAGCTCTAGTAATTTTCTGGTGGTGTCTTTAGGGTTTTCTATGTAGACGATCATGTCATCTGCAAATAGTGAGAGTTTTTACTTCTTTTGAATCTGGATTCTTTTTATTTCTTTTTCTTCCCTGATTGCTGTGACTAAAACTCCCAAAACTATGCTGAATAGTAGTGGTGAGAGTGAGGACTCTTGTCTTGTTCCTGACTTTAGGGGAAATGCTTTCAATTTTTCACCATTGAAGATAATATTTGCTGTGGGTTTATCATATATGACTTTTATTACATTGAGGTATGTTCCTTCTATGCCTGTTTTCTGGAGAGTTTTTATCATAAATGGGTGTTGAATTTTTTCAAAGGCTTTCTACATCTATTGAGATAATCATATGGTTTTTATCTTTCAATTTATTAATGTGGTGTATCACATTGATTGATTTTCAAATATTGAAGAATACTTGAATCCCTGGAATAAAGCCCACTTGGTCATGATGTATGATCTTTTTAACATGTTGCTGGATTCTGTTTGCTAAAATTTTGTTGAAGATTTTTGCATTTATGTTCATCAGTGATACTGGCCTGTATTTTTCTTTTTTTGTGGCATCTTTGTCTGGTTTTGGTATTAGGGTGATGGTGGCCTCATAGAATGAGTTTGGGAGTTTACTTTCCTCTGTAATTTTCTGGAAGAGTTTGAGTAGGATAAGTGTTAGCTCTTCTCTAAATGTTTGATGGAATTCACCTATGAAGCCATCTGACCTTGGGCTTTTGTTTTTTGGAAGTTTTTTATTCCAATTTAGATGTCCATGCTTGTTATGGGTCTGTTAAGATTTTCTATTTCTTCCTGGTTCAGTTTTGGAAGGTTACACTTTTCTAAGAATTTGTCCATTTCTTCCAAGTTGTCCATTTTATTGGCATATAATTGCTGATAGTAGTTTCTTATGATCCTTTGTATTTCTGTGTTGTCTGTTGTGATTTCTCCATTTTCTTTTTTGTTGTTGTTGATTTGATTTTTCTCCCTTTTTTTCTTGATGTGTCTGGCTAATGGTTTGTCTATTTTAATGATCTTCTCAAAGAATCAGGTTTAAGTACATTAACATGAAATCAGAGCTGCAATTTTCTCACAGATTGATGACGATATCAGTTTGCATCCTGGGATTATAAGCACGAAGCCTGAACTGCAATCTTTGAAGTCTCACCCACAGATTGGATGCTCTGCCTGGGACTTTTTCTCAGTTGAGACTTTAGATGTGCTGTGTCATGGGACTTCCCAGGGCTGTTTGAGTCTGGATGTTGGTCAAAACCCAATTAGGTGATGTATCCTCTACTGTTTCTATTTCTCTTATCTTTTAATGTTAGTGTATTGAAAGTAAACTAGAGAATTATCTAATAAATATTGGTATTATTTATTTGTATAGAATGAATGGCCTTATTTTATTAACAATTCCTTTGAACCTGAGACAAAAGTGAAAACTTTCAGCTAAACATCTACTCCAGGGGATTTTCCCCACCCACGGATAAAACCTGCATCTCTTGCCTCTCTTGCATTGGCAGGAAGATTCTTTACCACTGTGCCTCCTGAGAAGCCTCGTATATACCATTGGTGGTGGTTTAGTCACTAAGTCGTGTCCAATTCTTGCAACCCCATGGACTGTAGCCTGTCAGGCTCCTCTGTCCACGGGATTCTCCAGGCAAGAATACCTGAGTGGGTTGCCATTTCCTTCTCCAGATATGTATACCATTGGATAACCAAGTAATAGATGAGGGGAAGTATTTGTTTATAAGAATATTCTAAATAATAACTTTTTAAGTGATAGACCTATCCCCATTTGCAACCACCCTCCACTCAATGAATTAATGTATTTGCATATTATCAATATATGCTAACAAAAACAAAAAGAAGACATATGTCCCTTCTATTGTCTTGCCAAAATGTCATACATGAGGCCAATCAACTCTGGATCCTGCTGCCAATTTTCAGGAAATAGAGAAGCAAGAACATGTTAACATAGCCAAGAATATGTAGCTAGCAAAATTCAGACAATAGGAAATTTAACAATTCAAATTGTCTTAGTCTTTTAACAAAATTATAAAGAAAAGAAAGGGACAAGGTAGGAGTGGGGAGAAGACTTGCAGATTAAAAGAAGATCTAAAGACATCATTTTTTAATGGATAATATTAAGATGTAGTGTATAAGGATGCAATCTTGGGTGATCAAACTAATTTTTTTAATGTAAGGCTATTATTACTATAAAAGTCAGGAAGAGGGAGTAAAAAACTAGTGTTTGTAACTGGGCCAGGCCTCACTTAGGGGTTCCTGGTGTGGCTGGTAAAGTTCTGTCTCTTGGCCTGGATAGTAGTTACAAAGGTGTTGGGTTTAAATAATTCACTAGTTGAAAACAATATTAAGAAGAGGAAAACTGAAAGAAAATAGGAATAAAAAGAAAAGCAATGACAGACCCATGGACACAGGAAGATGGTAGAAACTGTGAACAGGTTTGTTCTGTCTGCATGCATGCTCAGCTGCTTCAGTCATGTCCAACTTCTGGAGGCTCCATGAACTGTTGCCCACCAACCTCCTCTGTCCATAGGTTCTCCAGGCAGGAATTCAGAGTGGGTTGCCATTTCCTTCTCCTGGGGATCTTTCTGACCTGTCTGCTGCTGCTGCTGCTGCTGCTAAGTTGCTTCAGTTTTGTCCAACTCTGTGCTACCCCAGAGACGGCAGCCCACCAGGCTCCCCTGTCCCTGGGATTCTTCAGGCAAGAACACTGGAGTGGGTTGCCATTTCCTTCTCCAATGCATGAAAGTGAAGTCGCTCAGTCGTGTCCGACTCTTAGCAACCCCATGGACTGCAGCCTACCAGGCTCCTCCATTCATAGGATTTTCCAGGCAAGAGTTCTGGAGTGGAGTGCCATTGCCTTCTCTGTCTGACCTGTCTACCCAGTCACAAAGGGACTGAACCTCCATCTTCCAGTATTTCCAGTGAAATCTTCAAGGATATGGAAGCAGAGGCCAGACTTTAGCCGAAAGTACCCTATTTGTCCTAAATTGCTGTGTGTTCAGATTTCTTATCACAGTATTTTTACAGAATTGTGTTGCTGCACTCACTGCAGGCCCCATGATCAAGTAATAGAAAAACTATACTGGGAAAATTATATTTTGTATTGACATGAAGAAAAGAATTAGCCTCACTACTCTATCATCTCATGTAAAAAACAAGAAGTTGGAAATGTTTCAGATGATTTTATTTTATTGTTTTTTCTTTCTATATTCCTAACTTCCATAACAATAAAAAAAAAATATTTGGCATGGCAATATATTGTTATGTATTCTATGAAAGTATAATTTGATGGAATGACAATTTTGAAGCCTGAAGCAACTACAGATGCTTAAATTAGAGGATATTGTGAGAGTAGGAAGCCATTTTCTTGAATTAAGTTGAACACCATGCTGTAGGTGTTACTCTTTGCTTCTCCTTACATTGTACTGTGCTTAGTCACTCAGTCATGTTCATTTCTTTGCGACCTCATGGACTGTAGCCTGCCAGGCTCCTAGGTCCATAGGGATTCTCCAGACAAGAATACTGGAGTGGGTTGCCATGCCCTCCACCAGGGGATCTTCCCAACTCAGGGATTTAACCCAGGTCCCCCGCATTGCAAGCAGATTCTTTACCATCTGAGCCACCAGGAAAGCCCCTCAACAGCATTGAAAGTGAAAGTGAAGTCGCTCAGTTGTGTCCGACTCCTTGCAACCCCATGGACTAAAGTCCACCAGGCTCCTCCGTCCATGGGATTCTCCAGGCAAGAATACTGGAGTGGGTTGCCATTTCCTTCTCCAGGGAATATTCCTGACCCAGGGCTGGAACCCAGGTTTCCCTCATTGCAGGCGGACACTTTAACCTCTGAGCCACCAGGGAACCTGGCCACTAATCTTCTTATTGTAGAAGGGCAGTGGCACAGTATGTCCACCATGGTCTGACAGGGACCCATTGAGGTCTTTACCACTCTGCCTTTCACTTTGAGGGAATCTGAACATCAGCTGGGGAGGGAGAAGAAAAGAGAACCTATACTTTTTTGGACCATGAAGTGCATATACCAGAATCTTTTATAAATACTCAGTCATTTACTGTATGTTCAAACGATACAAAATCTACAATGGGGACAGAGATCTAGAAGGTTTCCTGCAAAGGAGTCCTACCTATGGCATGAGACTACATTCATCAGCCCTTGGGTACCGTATGAGCTCTCCCTTGACCAAAAGAGGCTCACCCCCAGACCCCTCCACAAACTCTCTCCTATTGCCCTTCACTCCTAGTCACCCCCACCCTCCACACCCCAATCAGTTGGTCTTGCTGTTCACACTGTGTGCACTGTTCACTGAACTCATGGTAGGCGAGGTGTAAGCTAAGAGGCTGGAAGAAAAGGTGAGGAGCTGTAGGAACTGCAGACGTGTTTATTCTCTCCTGGCTGGTGTAGCAGCTCTAGCAGCAGACATAATATAACCTAACACAACACAACCTCTCTCCCGGCTGAAGCAGCATCTGTGGCAGTAGACACACTATATCTCTCCTCTCGTGGCTGACCCAACGGACACAGCTGTGACACAGCAGTAATGCTGTTACTTTCTAGGAGGAGCCCATATATCCCTATAGCACAAAGTAGCTCATGACCAAGCAAATACCTTCTGACGTTCATGTGCAGTGCTCTAAGTGATCTCAGCTGTTACATAATCATTATTTACAAAACGTGGGGTAAGAGCGAGAGGCCATGGAGGGACAGAGCCTGACCATGCCATCTTGGCTAATTTTCTCTTTCCCTACACATCCTCAACCTTGTTTTGCTAAAGGACTAGCCTTTCCTTCTCCAGCTTTGAGTTACATTACAAAACCTCTAGCCTTAGCATCCAGGGAAGGAAGTGGGGTCACCACAGAGCTGATGCAAAAGGAACCTGTGTGTACATGACAACTAAAGTTTCTGACTTACATAACATACATTTAAATATATATAGGCCTATGGTATCTTCTGTTTAAGATACTTGAAAATCATAACGGAAATGCCCAGAAAAGCAATGTTAAAGGGAGGATTATGAAGTTTACTCTGCTGTAACAAAAGGCAGGATTTCCAGAAGCTGGGTTTTAGGAGGCCTAAATATAAGTCTCCAAGAGAGCATATGGCCACAGGAAGGATTGTTTCGAAAAGGGTGTTGAAAACATCAGAAAAAGTTATGAGCAGAAAAACTAGTACATAGTAGATAAACAATAAATAGTTGTTAAATAACCAAAAGGATTATTAAAAACATAGTAGAATTGATGACACATGTTACCATTCAAGTGTGCAAAACATGATAATTATTTTCTACAAGGAATCTCATGTTGCTTTTTTTTTAATTTTTTTAAATTTATTTATTTTAATTGGAGGTTAATTACTTTACAAGATTGTACTGGTTTTGCCATACATCATCATGAATCCACCATGTGTACACACGTGTTCCCATCCTGAACCCTCCTCCCTCCTCCCTCCTCCCTCCCCATACCATCCCTCTGAGTCATTCCAGTGCACCAGCCCCAAGCATCCATTATCATGCATTGAACCTGGACTGGCGATTCATTTCATATATGATATTATACATGTTTCAATGCCATTCTCCCAAATCATCCCACCCTCTCCCTCTCCCACAGAGGGAGACTGTTCTATACATCTGTGTCTCTTTTGCTGTCTCGCATACAGGGTTATCGTTACCATCTTTCTAAATTCCATATATATGCGTTAGTATACTGTATTGGTGTTTTTTCTTTCTGGCTTACTTCACGCTGTATAATAGGCTCCAGTTTCATCCACCTCATTAGAACTGATTCAACTGTATTCTTTTTAATGGCTGAGTAATACTCCATTGTGTATATGTACCACAGCTTTCTTATCCATTCATCTGCTGATGGACATCTAGGTTGCTTCCATGTTCTGGTTATTATAAACAGTGCTGTGATGAACACTAGGGTACAGGTGTCTCTTTCAATTCTGGTTTCTTCAGTGTGTTTTCCCAGCAGTGGGATTGCTGGGTCATAAAGCAGTTCTATTTCCAGTTTTTTAAGGAATCTCCACACTGTTCTCCATACTGGCAGTACTAGTTTGCATTCCCACCAACAATGTAAGAGGGTTCCCTTTTCTCCACACCCTGTCCAGCATTTATTGCTTATAGACTTTTGGATTGCAGCCATTCTGACTGGCGTGAAATGGTACCTCATTGTGTGGTTTTGATTTGCATTTCTCTGATAATGAGTGATGTTAAGCATCTTTTCATGTGTTTGTTAGACATCTGTATGTCTTCTTTGGAGAAATGTCTATTTAGTTCTTTGGCCCATTTTTTGATTGGGTCGTTTATTTTTCTGGAATTGAGCTGCAGGAGTTGCTTGTATATTTTTGAGATTAGTTGTTTGTCAGTTGCTTCATTTGCTATTATTTTCTCCCATTCTGAAGGCTGTCTTTTCACCTTGCTTATAGTTTCCTCTGTTGTACAGAAGCTTTTAATTTTAATTAGGTCCCATTTGTTTCACTCGATATGCCAGCAAATTTGGAAAACTCAGCAGTGGCCACAGGACTGGAAAAGGTCAGTTTTCATTCCAATCCCAAAGAAAGGCAATGCCAAAGAATGCTCAAACTACTGCACATTTGCACTCATCTACACGCTAGTAAAGTAATGCTCAAAATTCTTCAAGCCAGGCTTCAGCAATATGTGAACTGTGAACTTCCTGATGTTCAAGCTGGTTTTAGAAAAGGTAGAGGAACCAGAAATCAAATTGCCAACATCCACTGGATCACGGAAAAAGCAAGAGAGTTCCAGAAAAACATCTATTTCTGCTTTCTTGACTATGCCAAAGCCTTTGACTGTGTGGATCACAATAAACTGTGGAAAATTCTGAAAGATATGGGAATACCAGACCACCTGACCTGCCTCTTGAGAAATTTGTATGCAGGTCAGGAAGCAACAGTTAGAACTGGACATGGAACAACAGACTGGTTCCAAATAGGAAAAGGAGTACGTCAAGGCTGTATATTGTCACCCTGTTTTTTTAACTTATATGCAGAATACATCATGAGAAACGCTGGACTGGAAGAAGCACAAGCTGGAATCATGATTGCTGGGAGAAATATCAATAACCTCAGATATGCAAATGACACCACACTTATGGCAGAAAGTGAAGAGGAACTCAAAAGCCTCTTGATGAAAGTGAAAGTGGAGAGTGAAAAAGTTGGCTTAAAGCTCAACATTCAGAAAATGAAGATCATGCCATCCGGCCCCATCACTTCATGGGAAATAGATGGGGAAACAGTGGAAACAGTGTCAGACTTTATTTTTCTGGGCTCCAAAATCACTGCAGATGGTGACTGCAGCCATTAAATTAAAAGACGCTTACTCCTTGGAAGGAAAGTTATGACCAACATAGATAGCATATTCAAAAGCAGAGACATTACTTTGCCAACAAAGGTTCATCTAGTCAAGGCTATGGTTTTTCCTGTGCTCATGTGTGGATGTGAGAGTTGGACTATGAAGAAGGCTGAGCGCCGAAGAATTGATGGTTTTGAACTGTGGTGTTGGAGAAGACTCTTGAGAGTCCCTCGGACTGCAAGGAGATCAAACCAGTCCACTCTGAAGGAGATCAGCCCTGGGATTTCTTTGGAAGGAATGATGCTAAAGCTGAAACTCCAGTACTTTGGCCACCTCATGCGAAGAGTTGACTCATTGGAAAAGACTCTGATGCTGGGAGGGATTGGGGGCAAGAGGAGAAGGGGACGACAAGGGATGAGATGGCTGGATGGCATCACTGACTCGATGGACATGAGTCTGAGTGAACTCTGGGAGTTGGTGATGGACAGGGAGGCCTGGTGTGCTGCAATTCATGGGGTCGCAAAGAGTCAGACACAACTGAGCGACTGATCTGATCTAATCTGATTTGTTTATTTTTACTTTTATTTCCAATATGCTGGGTCATAGAGGATCCTGCTATGATTTATGTCGGAGAGTGTTTTGCCTATGTTCTCCTCTAGGAGTTTTATAGTTTCTGGTCTTATGTTTAGATCTTTAATCCATTTAGAGTTTATTTTTGTGTATGGTGTTAGAAAGTGTTCTAGTTTCATTCTTTTACAAGTGGTTAAGCAGTTTTCCCAGCACCACTTATTAAAGAGATTGTCTTTTCTCCATTGTATATTCTTGCCTCTTTTGTGAAAGATAAGATGTCCATAGGTGCATGGGTTTATCTCTGGGCTTTCTATTTTGTTCCATTGATCTATATTTCTGTCTTTGTGCCTGTACCATACTGTCTATCAAGACTGTCTATCAAGTCATCAGACTGTGGCTTTTTAGTAGAGCCTGAAGTCAGGCAGGTTGATTCCTCCAGTTCCATTCTTCTTTTCAAGATTGCTTTGGCTATTCAAGGTTTTTTGTATTTCCATACAAATTGTGAAATTATTTGTTCTAGCTCTGTGAAGAATACCATTGGTAGCTTGATAGGGATTGCATTGAATCTATAGATTGCTTTGAATCTATAGATACTCATTTTCACCATATTGATTCTTCCGATCCATGAACATGGTATATTTCTCCATCTATTAAGTGTCCTCTTTGATTTCTTTCACCAGTGTTTTATGGTTTTCTATATATCGGTCTTTAGTTTCTTTAGGTAGATATATTACTAAGTATTTTATTCTTTTTGTTGCAATGGTGAATGGAATTGTTTCCTTAATTTCTCTTTCTATTTTCTCATTATTAGTGTATAGGAATGCAAAGGATTTCTGAGTGGTAATTGTATATCCCGCAACTTTACTATATTCATTGATTAGCTCTAGTAATTTTCTGGTGGAGTCTTTAGGGTTTTCTAGGTAGAGGATCATGTCATCTGCGAACAGTGAGAGTTTTACTTCTTCTTTTCCAATGTGGATTCCTTTTATTTCTTTTTCTGCTCTGACTGCTGTGGCAAAAACCTCCAAAACTATGTTAAATAGTAGTGGTGAAAGTGGGCACCCTTGTTTTGTTCCTGACTTTAGGGGAAATGCTTTCAATTTTTCACCATTGAGGATAATGTTTGCTGTGGGTTTGTCATATATAGCTTTTATTAAGTTGAGGTACATTCCTTCTATTCCTGCTTTCTGGAGAGTTTTTGTCATAAATGGGTTTTGAATTTTGTCAAAGGCTTTCTCTGCATCTATTGAGATAATCATATGGCTTTTATTTTTCAATGTGTTAATGTGGTGTATTACATTGATTGGTTTGTGGATATTGAAGTATCAGCAATTATATGCCAATAAAATGGACAACGTGGAAGAAGTGGACAAATTCTTAGCAAAGTACAAATTTCCAAAACTGAACCTGGAAGAAATAGAAAATCTTAACAGACCCATCACAAGCATGGAAATTGAAACTGTAATCAGAAATCTTACAGCAAACAAAAGCCCAGGTCCAGATGGCTTCACAGCTGAATTCTACCAAAAATTTAGAGAAGAGCTAACACCTATCCCACTAAAACTCTTCCAGAAAATTGCAGAGGAAGGTAAACTTCCAAACTCATTCTATGAGGCCACCATCACCCTAATACCAAAACCTGGCAAAGATGCCACAAAAAGAAAGAAAGAAAGAAAGAAAACTACAGGCCAATATCACTGATGAACATAGATTCAAAAATCCTTAACAAAATTCTAGTAATCAGAATCCAACAACACATTAAAAAGATCATACACCATGACCAAGTGGGCTTTATCCCAGGAATGCAAGGATTCTTCAATATCCGCAAATCATGTTGCTTTTGAGCCCACTCAACAGAAACAAATATCTTCATCTCCTCAATGAATATACCTCGATCTCTTCTAGTTTCAACCAATGATTTTCATGTATTATCTCAGTTGCTTCAAGATTTAATCTCAATGAATTTTATCTTTTTTTCTTTCTCCCTCCTTCTGATGACCTCCTCCCCCAGGGACTTTCTAAGTCCTTGCAGATTTGAGGCAGAGATGTTCAGGCATTAATGTGGTCTGGTTTGCCCAACTGACTGGGCACTCTGCTGAAGTGAGGCTGGTCCCACCTATCTGCAACCTGTGCTTACTGCTGAAATGGGCAGACCCTACTCCAGACACCGGTCCCACAGTCTTTCACTCCGCAGCCTTCTTGTGCAAATCCTAAGTCTCCTCCACTCTTAGCATTTGTGCACCACCTAGAAGTGCACATGAAATGACATGCACATATTACGGGAACCAGAGGTGCCAGCGTGGGCTCATTTGCCTAGAATCTTCTTCAGGCATTGCAAATCCACCACAGCTCACTGCTCTGCACACTGGAATACTCTGAATGTTTGACTCCATGAAAGAGGTTGCAATTTCCTCAGGCTATCCTGAGAAACAAAGATGCCTCTTGCTCTAGGATTCTCCAAATCTCTCTGGTTCTCCCTATACATGTATTTTCCCAAGGTTTGCTTGTAGAGGAACAGATTCAGGAATGAAGACACTCAGCCTGAATTTTCTTATCTTCCCTCTGCTAGACCTCTGCATCAGAAGAACTTTTCCTCTTCCTTTTAGGCACAATATTTATTTGCATCCCCACTCTCCACTGGCATTATAAGGATATTAATTCCAACCCCAAAAGTTTTGAAAGAATTGAATAAAACATATATATATATATATATATATATATATATATATAAAGATCTTCAGGACCCAGATAACCACGATGGTGTGATCACTCACCTAGAGCCAGCCATCCAGGAATGCAAAGTCAAGTGGGCCTTAGGGAGCATCATGGCAAACAAAGCTAGTGCAAGTGATGGAATTCCAGTTGAGCTATTTCAAATCCTAAAAGATGATGCTGTGAAAGGGTTTCACTCAATATGCCAGAAAATTTGGAAAACTCAGCAGAGGCCACAGGGACTTAAAAAGGTCAGTTTTCATTCCAATTCCAAAGAAGGACAATGCCAAAAAATGTTCAAACTACTGCACAATTGCACTCTTCTCACATGTTAGCAAAGTAATGCTCAAAATTCTCCAAGCTAGGCTTCAACAGTAAGTGAACTGTGAACTTTCAGTTGTTCAAGCTTGATTTAGAAAAGGCAGAGAAACCAGAGATCAAATTGCCAACATCCGTTGAATCATCGAAAAAGCAAGAGAATTCCAGAAAAAATATCTACTTCTGCTTTATTGATTATGCTAAAGCCTTTGACTGAGTGGACCACAACAAACTGTGGAAAATTCTTAAAGAGATGGGAATACCAGACTACCTTACCTGCCTCCTGAGAAATCTGTATACAGGTCAAGAAGCAACAGTTAGAACTGGACTTGGAACAACAGACTGGTTCTAAATTGGGAAAGGAGTACATCAAGGCTGTATATTGTCACCCTGCTTATTTAACTTATATGCAGAGTACATAATGCAAAATGTTGGGCTGGATGAAGCATAAGCTGGAATCAAGATTGCCAGGAGAAATATCAATAGCCTCAGATACGCAGATGACACCACCCTTGTGGCAGAAAGTGAAAGAAGAACTAAAGGCACTCTTGATGAAAGTGAAAGAGGAGAGTGGAAAAGCTGGCTTAAAATTCAACATTATACATCAGTGTCTCTTTTGCTGTCTCGTACACAGGGTTATTGTTACCATCTTTCTAAATTCCATGTATATGCGTTAGTATACTGTATTGGTGTTTTTCTTTCTGGCTTACTTCACTCTGTATAATAGGCTCCAGTTTCATCCACCTCATTAGAACTGATTCATTCTATTCTTTTTAATGGCTGAATAATACTCCATTGTGTATATGTACCACAGCTTTCTTATCCATTCATCTGCTGATGGACATCTAGGTTGCTTCCATGTCATGGCTATTATAAACAGTGCTGTGATGAACATTGGGGTACACGTGTCTCTTTCCCTTCTGGTTTCCTCAGTGTGTATGCCCAGCAGTGGGATTGCTGGATCATAAGGCAGGTCTATTTCCAGTTTTTTAAGGAATCTCCACACTGTTCTCCATAGTGGCTGTACTAGTTTGCATTCCCACCTACAGTGTAAGAGGGTTCCCTTTTCTCCACACCCTCTCCAGCATTTATTACTTGTAGACTTTTGGATCGCAGCCATTCTGACTGGTGTGAAATGGTACCTCATAGTGGTTTTGATTTGCATTTCTCTGATAATGAGTGATGTTGAGCATATTTTCATGTGTTTGTTAGCCATCTGTATGAGGGAGAGGGTGGGAAGATTTGGGAGGATGGCATTGAAACATGTAAAATATCATGTATGAAATGAGTTGCCAATCCAGGTTCGATGCACGATACTGGATGCTTGGGGCTGGTGCACTGGGATGACCCAGAGGGATGGAATGGGGAGGGAGGAGGGAGGAGGGTTCAGGATGGGGAACACATGTATACCTGTGGCAGATTCATTTTGATATTTGGCAAAACTAATACAGTTATGTAAAGTTTAAAAATAAAATAAAATTAAAAATTAAAAAAATAAAAAAAAATTCAACATTAAAAAAACTAAGATCATGACATCTGGTCCTATCACTTCATGGCAAATAGATGGGGAAATAATGGAAACAGTGACAGACTTTATTTTGGGAACTCCAAAATCACTGAAGATGGTGACTGCAGCCATGAGATTAATAGATGCTTGCTCCTTGGAAGAAAAGCTATGACCAACCTAGACAGTATATTAAAAAGCAGAGACATCACTTTGCTGACAACAGTCCATTTAATCAAAGCTATGGTTTTTTCCAGTAATCATGCCTGGTTGTGAGAGTTGGACTATAAAGAAAGCTGAGTGCTGAAGAATTGATGCTTCTGAACTGTGGTGTTGGAGAAGACTCTTGAGAGTCCCTTGGACAACAAGGAGATCAAACCAGTCAAACTTAAAGGAAATCAGTCCTGAATATTCATTGGAAGGACTGATGCTGAAGCTGAAACTCCTATACTTTGGCCACCTGATGCAAAGAACTGACTCATTTGAAAAGACTCTGTTGCTGGGAAAGATTGAAGGTGGGAGGAGAAGGGGATGACAGAGGATGAGATGGTTGCATGGCATCACTGACTCAATGGATATGAGTTTGAGTAAGCTCCAGGAGTTGGTGAAGGACACAGAGGCCTGGTGTGCTGCAGTCCATGGGGTCGCAAAGGGTTGGACACAATTGAGTGACTGAACTGTACTGACTAATATGCAAGGCTTCCCTTCCTATTTTTTGCTCTCCTCATTTTACCCCAATAATCTACTTGGAGACTTAGATGCCCAAACACACAAGAAAGATACAAAAAAGCAAAAGAGATAAGTGTCAAAATTGGCAGTACTACTTCTACTGTTTTTTTCCTTCTTTGAAGCCATAGTTAAGACTTTCTTATAAATTGAGCTTAAATGTAAAGTACATTTTATATTAAAGTGTAGGAGACAGGAAGAATAAAATAAAAGCAGGCCCTGGTAAGGGTTGCAAAAGAAACTTATAATTATTGATAAACTGGATGCTATAAGGCACGAGACTTTTGGAACAAGTCCAGAGGGAAGAGTCCATAATCTTGAAAACAAGATATGATCCTAGGTCAGAAAACAGACCCCAGGCTGTTTCTCAACTGGTGTCTCATAGTCACATGTTTTATGTATCTGGTGGAAAATATATAAATAAGAATATTAGTCTTAGTTACTGATTTGTTACCGATTACTGTTTCCTAATTACTCAATTATGAAATTAAAAGATGCTTACTCCTTGGAAGGAAAGTTATGACCAACCTAGATAGCATATTCAAAAGCAGAGACATTACTTTGCCAACAGAGGTCCATCTAGTCAAGGCTATGGTTTTTCCAGTGGTCATGTATGGATGTGAGAGTTGGACTGTGAAGAGAACTGAGCGCCAAAGAATTGATGCTTTTGAACTGTGGTGCTGGAGAAGACTCTTGAGAGTCCCTTGGACTGCAAGGAGATGCAACCAGTCCATTCTGAAGATCAGCCCTGGGATTTCTTTGGAAGGAATGATGCTAAAGCTGAAACTCCAGTACTTTGGCCACCTCATGCGAAGAGTTGACTCATTGGAAAAGACTCTGATGCTGGGAGGGATTGCGGGCAGGAGGAGAAGGGGACGACAGAGGATGAGATGGCTGGATGGCATCACTGACTCAATGGATATGAGTCTGAGTGAACTCCGGGAGCTGGTGATGGACAGGGAGGCCTGGCGTGCTCTGATTCATGGAGTCGCAAAGAGTCGGACCCGACTGAGCGGCTGAACTGAACTGAACTGAACTGAATTACTCAGTGGTTAATGATCATTTTGTTCTTTGGCCCTGAAGGCCACATGAGTTATAGTTTAACTCCCTGCATATTCTTTCATTCACGGCTGAAAGTATAATAAAGCTGGCTTGGATTCACTTTCAGCACCTTCACCTTGGAGTGGTGTTGGTCCCCTGATCCTCACTTTTCTCTGAATCCTTGTGTTTCATTTCTCATTCTCTCGCCATATCACGCTTTCAGAAACCCTGCTTGTCGAGCTGGTCTCAACATTGAAGTGTGTTAAAGATAAACAATCCAGGGTCCCACAGTGAGTCAAAGATAGAATAAGGACTAAACACTAGGACTCCTGACATTTAACTAATCTTAATTTAAGATTTTCCACAATACAAACTGTTGTTTTGTTTTTGTTTTTTTTAAGGTAGAAAAAAGTATGAGGTAGGGATATTCATTTATTCTTTCAGAAACAAACATTTATTGAGAGCATCCCATATATAAGCCACAGTACTAGTTACTGCGGGAAGAAGAAGGTAATAGGGCAATGAGGAGTCAAATTCACAAAGAAGAAAATGCCCCTCAGTGAGCCCAGGAGAACTTCAAACATCTGACATTGCTAGAGCATTCTAGCAAGACTCCAGGCTGAAGGGGTAAGAGATTTAACCTGGGGGAGCTTGAGGCCAACCTTGTGAGCTCTAACTCCGGTTGAGGGCAAATATGATTGCCAATATATTACTCTGGTGACAGTGCAGAGAATAGCTTTAAGGGGGACTAGATTAAAATCTAAGAGCGTTTAACTGGCAGTTGTAGTAATCCAATCCAGGTATTATATGGGCTAGAGTTATAAGTAGTAATAGGGATAGAGGAGGGGAAACATACAAAAAAAGGAAAAGATATGAAAGTGTCAAAATTGGCAGTACTACTTTTACTATTTTTTCTTTCTTTGAAGCCATAGTTAAGACTTTCTCATAAATTGAACCTAAAGGTAAAGTACACTTTATATTAAAGTGTGTTAAAGAAAAACATTCCATGAATTAATGAAAGTAGAAGTATAAGAGTACTGTAAATTCTGCAATTAGGAAAACATATATTTTCAAATAAATTAGTCTCCAATGTTTTCTTTTACTACATTCAGTTCAGTTCAGTCACTCAGTCGTGCCCGACTCTTTGCGACGCCATGAATCGCAGCACACCAGGCCTCCCTGTCCATCACCAACTCCCAGAGTTCACTCAGACTCACGTCCATCAAGTCAGTGATGCCATCCAGCCATCTCATCCTCTGTCGTCCCCTTCTCCTCCTGCCCCCAATCCCTCCCAGCATCAGAGTCTTTTCCAATGAGTCAACTCTTCACATGAGGTGGCCAAAGTACTGGAGTTTCAGCTTTAGCATCATTCCTTCCAAAGAAATCCCAGGGCTGATCTCCTTCAGAATGGACTGGTTGCATCTCCTTGCAGTCCAAGGGACTCTCAAGAGTCTCTCCAACACCACAGATCAAAAGCATCAATTCTTTGGCGCTCAGCCTTCTTCACGGTCCAACTCTCACATCCATACATGACCACAGGAAAAACCATAGCCTTGACTAGACGGACCTTTGTTGGCAAAGTAATGTCTCTGCTTTTGAATATGTTATCTAGGTTGGTCATAACTTTCCTTCCAAGGAATAAGCATCTTTTAATTTCATGGCTGCAGTCACCATCTGCAGTGATTTTGGAGCCCAAAAAAAAAAAGTCTGACACTGTTTCCACTGTTTCCCCATCTATTTCCCATGAAGTGAGGGGACCAGATGCCATGATCTTAGTTTTATGAATGTTGAGCTTTAAGCCAACTTTTTCACTCTCCATTTTCACTTTCATCAAGAGGTTTTTTAGTTCCTCTTCACTTTCTGCCATAAGGGTGGTGTCATCTGCATATCTGAGGTTATTGATATTTCTCCCAGCATTCTTGATTCCAGCTTGTGCTTCTTCCAGTCCAGCTTTTCTCATGATGTACTCTGCATATATGTTAAAAAAAGCAGGGTGACAATATACAACCTTGATGTACTCCTTTTCCTATTTGGAACCAGTCTGTTGTTCCATGTCCAGTTCTAACTGTTGCTTCCTGACCTGCATACAGATTTCTCAAGAGGCAGGTCAGGTAGTCTGGTATTCCCATCTCTTTCAGAATTTTCCACAGTTTATTGTGATCCACACGGTCAAAGGCTTTGGCATAGTCAATAAAGCAGAAATAGATGTATGTGGCATAAGTGCAGATAAATACATAGTTGCATACTTTATTCATTGGAATGTAAAATGTACTTTTTACATACAACTTCTCTCACTATGGGGAAATTTGGAAACATTTATTTAAAAAAATAACTATGGATATACAATTTTGGCTGGGAAATTTTACTTCCAGAAATTATTTTTCTCCACATACATGCATATGTGTGCAAATACAAACTTTTGAAGCTATTCACTGCATCACTATAGTAAATAGCTGTTAAAACAATATTTATAGCTGACGCTCAAATACCACAGGCTTGAACAGGACAGGTCCCCTGACTTGCAGACATTTTTTCAGTAGTAAATACTTCAGCACTATGTGACCTATGGTTGGTTCAATCTATAGATGCAAATTGTGGATACAGAGAAACCAAGTATACAGAGGTTATAAATGGATTTTTAGATTCTGTGAGGGTCAAAGACCCAACCCCCACATTGTTCAAGGGTCAATGGCATGCCTTTATATGTTCTAGCATTGAATAATCTCAACTAAATATCCTCCAGGAAAAAAATAGTAAGATGTAGAATGGTCTATATAATATACTACATTGTATAAAGAAAGGATATAGCAGAATAGTTAGGCTTAGCTCTGACGCCTAGGCTCTGCCACTTGCAAATTTTAAATTCCTCAGTTTATCAACATGTAAAGTGGGCATAATAGTAGTCCCTAGGTCATAGAACACTGTTGCAAAAAGTAAATAAATTAATATATAAGTAAGGCAAAGACTATTAGTTGATCCCCAAATATATTTCCTCTTCACTCTGGTACACACTAGACAATATTTGCAGCCTCTGTTTACAGTGAGATGAGGATGTGACTGAATTCCAGTCACCAATTGGCAGGCATGGTCCATTAAAGCCTCTTACATTCTGTCTTCTGTGCTCTTCGTCCTTCTGCCAGGTCAGTCTCGTGACACAGCCTGGAGACTGCAAAGCCTGTCTATAGAGGGTCCCTTCAAGATTGACTGTGCTCACCACACATACATTGATGACTTTGGATAGCATTCTGTTGAGTTTGAAGAATAATAACTTTTTATGGTCAATTGTTTCGGAAATCTCTTACTATTTGTTGCCATTACCAAAATGATTAATGTTTTGGTTATTAGCACATATCTCTGAAAGATACATAAGAAATTAATAATAGAGTTTGCCTCTTGCAAAGGGGATGATGCGACCTTTTAAACACCTTGAATTTTGTGCATCTGCATGTCCTGCAGATGTCACATCCATATTAGTGAATGTCTTGAACTGTGTTATGATCAATTAGCCTTGAAGTCTCAGAGTTGTAATACACCAGTGGTTTCTTTCTCATTGACATCAGAGTCTGATGCGGACCAGAAGACTCTACTGCCTGCGGCACCTCCACAAGGTGACTCAAGAACACAGACTGTTTCCATCTGCCAACTCCTTCATTTACTGCAGTACCCATGGGAGAAAGAGGGATGGGAAAGGCACAGCCTGTCTTAACTGCAATCATGATCACAGTGACATGACCCCACTGGGATGTTGTAACTGGGAAATGTTGTTCAGCCGTGTGCTCTGAAAAATTAAAGGTCTTGATGTACACTTATGCTCCTGCATGATGTCTTGGGGACCCTGACAATCAGGAAGAAACAGGCTGAGGGCACTTTCTTAGTCATTTGCCATCTCACCATGTTTCTTTTAGATTTAGGAAATGGCCTCTAGTACAATAGTGCAAAGCTTAGACCATTCTGGGTCCATCAAATGACTAACAACAACGACAAGGATTAGAGTTTATAATCTTTATATTTTATACTCTGTGGGAAGTATGCATTCTATTTTAACCTCTGTCTTCAGTATGTCAGCAAATCTGGAAAACTCAGCAGTGGCCACAGGAATGGAAAAGGTCAGTTTTCATTCCAATCCCAAATAAAGGTAATGCCAAAGAACATTCAAACTACCATACAGTTACACTTATTTCACATGCCATTAAGGTTATACTCAAAATCCTTCAAAAAATAATACTACTAATAATAAATTTTTAAAAATCCTTCAAGTTAGGCTTCAGAAGTACCTGAATCAAGAACTTCCAAATGTATAAGCTGGCTTTCAAACAGACAGAGGAACCAGAGAGCAAATTGTCAACATTCATTTGACGATGGAGAAAGCAAAGAAGGTCCAGAAAAACATCTACTTCTGTTTCTTACTACTACAAAAAACCTTTTACTGGGTGGATCACAACAAACTCTGGAAAGAAACTCTTAAAGAAATAAGCATACCAGACCACATTACCTGTCTCCTGAGAAACCTATATGCAAATCAAGAAGCAACAGTTAGAACCAGATATGGAACAAATGACCAGTTCAAAATTGGGAAAGGAGTATGACAAGACTGAATATTGTCACCCTGTTTAGTTAACTTCTATGCAGAATACATTATGTGGAATGCTGGGCTGGATGAACCATAAGCTGGAATCAAGATTTCCAGGAAAAATATCAACAACCTCACGTATGCAGATGATACTACCTTAATGCAGAAAGTAAAGAGGAACTAAAGAGCCTCTTGAGTGTGAAAGAAGAGAGTGAAAAAGCTGGCTTACAGCTCAACATTCAAAAAACCAAGATCCTGGCATCCAGACCCATCACTTCATGGCAAATAGAAGGGGGAAAACTGGAAACAGTGACAGATTTCATTTTCTTGCACACCAAAATTACTACAGCAGGTGGCTGCAGCCAATAACCTTAATTACTCTCGTTTCTTGGAAGGAAAGCCATGACAAACCTCAGTTCAATTCAGTTCAGTTCAGTCATTCAGTCATGTCTGACTCTTTTCAACCCCATGGACTGCAGCACGCCAGGCCTCCCTGTCCATCACCAACTCCCAGAGTTTACTCAAATTCATGTCCATTGAGTTGGTGATGCCATCCAACCACCTCATCCTCTGTCCTCCCCTTCTCCTCCCACCTTCAATATTTCCCAGCATCAGGGCCTTTTCAAATGAGTCAACTCTTCACATCAGGTGGCCAAAGTATTGGAGTTTCAGCTTCAGCATCAGTCCTTCCAATATATATTCAGGACTGAATATTCATGAACAGTATAAAAAACAGTATGAACAGTATGACAAACCTAGACAGCATATTAAAAAGCAGAGATATCACTTTTATGACAAAGGCCTGTATCATTTGAACTATGGTTTTTCAATAATCATGTATGGATGTGAGAGTTGGATCATGAAGAAGGCTGAGCACCAAAGAATTCATGCTTTCAAATTGTGGTGCTGGAGAAGACTCCTGAGAGTTCTGTGGACTGAAAGGAAATCAAACCAGTCAATTCTAAAGGAAATCAACCCTGAATAACCATGGAAGGACTGATTCTAAAGCTGAAGTATCACCTGATGTGAAGAGCCAGCTCATTGGAAAAGACTCTTATGCTGGGAAAGATTGAAAGCAAAAGCAGAAGGGTGTGACAGAAGATGAGATGATTAGAGATAGCATCACCAACTCAATGAACATGAATTTGATCAAACTCTAAGAGATAGTGGAGGAAAGGGGAGCCTGATGTGCTACAGTCTGTGGAATCGCAGAGTTGGACATGACTTGGAGGCTGAACCACAGCAATGGTGTTAGAGCATGTTCTACTCTCATTATTATACATTAACTGTCCAGTTTTCCCAGCACAGAGTAATGATTGTAAAATGAATCAAAATCTTGGAAAAGGATGGAGGCACAGATCAAGAAGATACAAGAAATGTTTAACAAGGAGCAAGAACATTTAAAGAACAAAAAGCAATGAACAATACAATACCTGAAATGAAAAATACAATAGGAAGAATAAATAGCAGAAAAGCAAGTGAGTTAGAAGACAGAGTGTAGGAAATCACTGCCACAGAACAGAATAAAGTATATTTAAAAAATGAGGACCATCCCAGAGACTTCTGGGAAATATTAAATGCACCAATATTCATATATTCATAGAAGAAGAGAAATAAAAAGGGCCTGAGAAAACATTTAAAGATATGATAAACAAAAACTTCCCTAACCTGAGACAGGAAACTCTCACTCAAGTCTAGGAAGTACAGAGAATCCCATACAGGATAAACTCAAGGAAGAACACACTGAGACTCACATTAGTCAAACTGACAAAAATTAAAGACAAGGAAAAAATATTAAAATTAACAAAGGAAAAGCAACAAATAACATAGGAGGTAGTCTCAGGATTTTGAAGATAGGAGAGTAGTCAGAAATATTTGCTTAGACAGAAACCTCATCAGGAAGCTAAGAACCAATATTACATGTAATGTCTATTGATTTACTGATACTATCTTTTTTTATTTTAATTGAAAGATAATTGCTTACAGAATTGTATTGGTTTCTGCCAATACAATTCTTTGGGACTGAAAAATTCCAACTTACATTTGTCTTTTTCATTTGCTATCACATTTTAAAAAATGATTAATGTCTATATTGTCCATTATGATATATAACGCATTTTTTAATACTGCAGATGGCCACATTCCCACTGACAATTTCATTGGGCCATCCCCTGATGGAGGGTTTTGGGTGAATTTGGCATTCCCCAGCCCCGGATTGCAGAGTGATGATCGATGGACTGAGTCAGAAAGAGTCTGTTTAGGGAAAGAGCGGCAGGCAGTAACATTCTCCTAGGATAAACTGTAGACACCTCATGTCTGCCAGTAGAAACAATGGAACCCAGACACGTGCAACGGAGTGATGCCTTGGACCCTGGTGGGTTGTCATCATAGAGCTTGGTCCTGCTGCTGTGCTGCTAAGTCCTAGATGTCCACAAACCTGCCCCAAACCCTTCTGGTTTCTGGAGGTACAGACGGGAGGCCTGCGCATATGCAATTTATTTCCTCAGTCTGGTCTCAGACGGTCACTCCACTTCCCAGCCTCTGGTCAAGAGCCTATTTCCCACTGACCTGGCTGGGCCTCTGGGACAGGACACCATGGCACTGTGACTGGAGTAGGGGGCAATGGTGAGGAGTCCAAGAGCATTGAGCTTTGCTTGATAGGTGGTGTGAGACAAATTCCTTAGGGCTGAGTTTTGGACAGGGGTCTCCAGTACCCCGGGCATTGTGTGTATCTCGTCCCAGGACACTCCTGGGGACCACCCTAGAACTCCCAAGCCGCTGCGGGACTGGGCTTCCTCTGGGAAGACTATGGCGGCAGCAGTGTTTCAGGACCAACTCTGCCGTTCCCTGAGAGGCCCTGATTTCTCACAGAATCCCAGCCCATCCTCTCCCTGCCCCATTATCAGGACCGGCGCTTGGTCCTCCCACACATTCCAAGTCTGCCGGCTCCAACTGAGCTGTGTTTGCCTGCACTCATGCTAAGTTGCTTTAGTCCTGTCTGACTCTTTGCTACCCCATGGACCATAGCCTGCCAGGCTTCTCTGTCCATGGTATTCTCCAGGCAAGAAAAAAGAAAAAAAAAAAAAAAAAAAAAACAAAGGTGGAAGAGTAGTTCCTGGTTTTTAGGTCACAAATTCCTTTGAAATAATGTATTACCTATTCCAAAACATAAATACATTTTCTTCTTTTTCTAATTTTTAATTTTCATTTTAAGACATGATATTGAAAGTCAAATATAAATACTGGTCTTTGGATCATACCTCACACTCTCCCTCTATGGCAGAGGCATTTCTAGCTGTTCTCTCCCCATTTCTCTGCCCCAATGTAGTTAGGCAGAGCCAAGTGACTAATGCTTACCAGAGGTCTGTGAGCAGAATTAATTTGTGTCTTTTCCAGACCAAAGCTTTGAGAGCTCTCTTTTTCTGCCATGGGGACCTGGAAGTCTCCTGTTTTGGATGGCAGAGCTGTAAGATGCCGAGGCCTGGACTTTGAAGAACCATTTGGAAAGGAGCTGCTCTAGAGAGTCATCAGATCTGGAGTGCATTTTGCATAACTGAGAGATAAACTTTTATGTGTTAAGTCACTGGCATTTAAAGATGTGTTTGTTACCACAGTCTAACTTAGCCTAAACTGACTAAGCTACTTCTAATTTCTTCCCAGAAGTTTCAACACACATTTATTTTATTTCAGTAAACATTTATTGAGTGCTATTATGGACACCAGGGCTTCCCTGGTGGCTCAGCTGGTAAAGATTCCTCCTGCAATGCAGGAGACCTGGGCTTGATCCCTGGGAAGATCCCCTGGAGAAGGGAAAGTCTACCCACTCCAGTATTCTGGCCTGGAGAATTCCGTGCACTATGCAGTCCATGGGGTCACAAAGAGTCAGAAAGGACTCAGTGACTTTCACTCACTTCACTATGGACAAAGCATCTACTAGACAGATGGCTGCAAAGATTAAAAAGACATAATCCTTCTCTTGAAGGTCAGACCAGAGAAGGAGACAGACAAGTGAACATGAGGTAGAGATACATTTAGCTCAGATTAGGACAATACTGGAAGGTCTCCCCATGGAAGTGATTTCTAAAGAGCCATAGTTAGATTTTTTTTCTAGTTCTTTGCTTTTTAAGGAGGAAAATATTTATCAAATATTTTCTATTCAGTTGGAATTTGACATGTATGGAAATACTGACTTCACAGTTTTTAGAATTTTAATTTCTCTACATAATCAAGAATAAACATAAAATTCTTATCAGCTTCCATTGTGGAGCTAAATTATTGTGAATCTCATCCTTGATATGCATTTATCATATACGTAATCTCTCTTTGCACATTTATTTAATATGCTTCTAGAGCATATACCCATATCCTTTATTTCTATTCTTTGTATAGATTATGGGCCCACATCAACACAGCTTAGAATATCTGTAGTATTTAAGGTATATGGCTCAACCATTTAGGATAGTGGCCAAGAACTTGGGTTTTGGAACCTGCTTTCCACTTTTTAGAAAGGCCATATTGACCTTAATTAGGTATATGACCATAGGAAAATTACTGAAATCAATGTATTTCTATTTCCTCACCTGTGGAGAGGCTATATTAATGGAACTACCTCATAGAGATGTTATGAGAATTAAATGAGTTGATGTATACAATCCACATAGAGCAGTAAATGTTTGATGAATTATTCATAGTTAATATTATGAGTATTGTTGTTTATTGTTCTTTTTAACTCTGCAGAGGTTGTTTGCAGGTGGTAGTAATTCTGTTTTCAGTTAAATTTATAGTTCCTTCCTAAAATTAGATACTGAATCTTGTCTTGTAGTAAGGTTACAAAAATAACAAAGTTATTTTACAACTGGAAGTTGTAAAGTTTTGGGAATGTAGTCAATAACCATGTAATTACAGAATGGGATATTACTCAGCCATAAAAAGAGACAACATAATACAATTTGAGAGATATGAATAGACCTAGAGACTGCCATACAGAGTAAAGTAAGTCTAGAAGAGAAAAATAGTGTGTAAAACTGCTTATATGTGGAATCTGGAAAAATGGTAAAGATGAATTTATTTGCAAAGCAGAAATAGAGTCACAGATGTAGAGAACAAATTTATGGTTACCAAAGGGGGAAAGGGGAGTGAGATGAATTGGAAGATTGGGACAGACATATATACACTACTATGTATAAAACAGATAACTAACAAGAATCTACTGTATAGAATAGGGAACACTACTGAATGTTCTGTGGTGATCCAAACAGGAAGAAAATTGAAAAAAGAGTGGATATATGTATATGTATGACTGATTCATTTCTCTGTACAGCAGAAGCTAACACAACATTGTAAAACAACTCTACTCCAATGACAACTTATTTTAAAATTTTAAAAATAATTTTTTTAAAAAATGCAATATCCTGAATGCTTGGGGCTGGTGCACTGGGACGACCCAGAGGGATGGAATGGGGAGGGAGGAGGGAGGAGGGTTCAGGATGGGGAACACATGTGTACCTGTGGCGGATTCATTTTGATATTTAGCAAATCTAATACAGTTATGTTAAGTTTAAAAATAAAATAAAATTAAAAAAAAATAAAAAAATAAAAATGCAATATCCTTGTATAGGGATATATTATAATTAGATTTATCATGGTGATCAGTGTGACATGTATAGAAACACCAGATCAATATGTTCTGTAACAGGAACTTACATGGTGTATTGTAGGTCAATTATATTTTTAAAACAAACAAACTCAGAGAAAAAGAAATCAGAATTTTGGTTATCAGAGGTGGGGGAGTTTGGGGTGGGGATGATAAGGAATTGGATGAAGATAGTTAAGAGATACAAAGTTTCAGTTATAAGATAAATATATACTAGGGACATAACATAAAACATGAGAAATGTAATTAACACTACAGGAAGTTATATAGTGAAGTTGTTAAAAAGTGTATATCCTGAGAGTTCTCATCAAAAGGGAAATATTTTTTCTAATTTCTTTAATGTTCTATCTATATGAGATGATAGATATTCACTAAACTTTTTGTGAAAGTTATTTCCTGATGTATGTAGGACAAATCCCTATGCTCTATGTCTTAAACTTATTCAGTGCTGTATTACAATTATAGCTCAATGAAACTGGAAGAAAAAGTTTTGAATGCCAATCAATATATCAAAAAAATATTAATCTTGCAGAATATACAACTGAATTTCAGAAATATTAGTGTTAATGAAAATAACAGGTGAAATGAGAATTAGAACTCAAAATTCCCGACTCGATAAAATAGGCTTCAGTTCAGTTCACTTCAGTCTCCCAGTCGTGTCCAACTCTTTGCGACCCCATGAATCCCAGCACACCAGACCTCCCTGTCCATCACAAACTCCCGGAGTTCACTCAGACTCACATCCATCAAGTCAGTGATGCCATCCAGCCATCTCATCCTCTGTTGTCCCCTTCTCTTCCTGCCCCCAATCCCTCCCAGCATCACAGTCTTTTCCAATGAGTCAACTCTTCACATGAGGTGGCCAAAGTACTGGAGTTTCAGCTTTAGCATCATTCCTTCCAAAGAAATCCCAGGGCTGATCTCCTTCAGAATGGACTGGTTGCATCTCCTTGCAGTCCAAGGGACTCTCAAGAGTCTTCTCCAACACCACAGTTCAAAACCATCAATTCTTCGGTGCTCAGCTTTCTTCACAGTCCAACTCTCACATCCATACATGACCACAGGAAAAACCATAGCCTTGACTAGACAGACCTTTGTTGGCAAAGTAATGTCTCTGCTTTTCAATATGCTATCTAGGTTGGTCATAACTTTCCTTCCAAGGAGTAAGCGTCTTTTAATTTCATGGCTGCAATCACCATCTGCAGTGATTTTGGAGCCCAAAAAAATAAAGTCTGACACTCTTTCCACTGTTTCCCCATCTATTTCCCATGAAATGATGAGACCAGATGCCATGATCTTCGTTTTCTGAATGTTGAGCTTTAAGCCAACTTTTTCACTCTCCACTTTCACCTTCATCAAGGGGCTTTTCAGTTCCTCTTCACTTTCTGCCATAAGGGTGGTGTCATCTGCATATCTGAGGTTATTGATATTTCTCCCGGCAATCTTCATTCCAGTTTCTTCCAGCCCAGCGTTTCTTGGACATTAACTTAAACCATACAGGACCCAAAGTACTATACTCAAGAAAGTTATAGAGGAAAATAGATCAATTGAGTAGCTATAATCCTTGAAACTAAGAACTCTGAATCTTGCTTTCATTTTCTCTATCCTAATGTTCAAGTCAATTTACCATTTTAGGATTTTTTATTCTCTAACTGTAGAAAACCAAAGAACTTTATAAGGCTATTAAACCCACCTGCTTCTTAGGGATGCAGTAATAGTGTAAAGTTTTTGAAATGGCAAGTGCTAAAAGGAAAAATATCTGATTCGATGTTGTATTCCTATATCAATGCCAAAGTTCAATGCTGTAAGTTAAGGACAGAATGAAATCACTTGTAATCAAATAGTTGATGCAATTTCCCAAAACTCAACTGTATCTCCTTATATGAGATCCTTTAGTTACTAGGATATGGAACTACTACAAAAAGAAATGATTACCCTGTCTGTTCAGAAGATAGGCTGACATTCTTCCCTTCACTTTCTATTAACTTGTACATTTGGCTCTTAATATTATTCCAAACCTTCTTAGATTTAATGATATATGTGTACACTTGTGTGTGTATGTGTGTGAAAACTGAAAGAAAGTGGGAGCTCAAAGAATCTGAGAAACCCACCCTTTCTTGTTTTCACAGCAGGAATTCCAGTCCTTTTAAGATATTTTTTTCAGAAAGTTTCCTTCTGCTTTACTTAAAAATAAAAATCTGACATCAGTATAGAGTGTATTATAATAAAGGAAGATGAATGATATAAGCATTTTTAAATGGTTGATCCATCCAGTTTCTAAATATTCACTGTGATGGCACTGAAAAATCTGGAGTCCTTCTTTGTATAGTTCTACTGTGGGTACCAGCCACAAAGCTTCCATGAGTTTACAGGACTTTTATCTTCTAGCCTGTGACCTAATGAAATGGCCACTTCTGAACTATTTGCAGAAATACAGAGAACAAATAGTCATCCTCAGATTTCAAGAGTTCCATATTTTTCTCTATGGTTAATTTGTAATTCATCTCCTAAATATGGAATTGACAGTATAATTGATTGTTTCAAGAACAGCCCAGTAAGGAAGACAGGGAGCAATTTAGGACTCACACAAAGGCTCCTGACTTGGCAAACAAGAACACCTTGCTTTGAATATTCTAAATAATTCGGAACACACAGAGTAGGAGGTGGGAGTTTAGGAAAAGAGTGACTGAATAGGTATTTGTGTACATTGTAAGTACGCATATAAAGAATAATCACTGTAAATGAGTTTAAACTTTAATCTGTTGGACATTTGAGAAAGGGAGCAACATAAATATGTATTTTAGGAGCATAGGTTATGCATAAGAAGAAAGACAAGTCAGAAGGCTACTGTCTCATTTGAGGATAAGTTAATGAAGCCTGAGTCATGTCATTGACAAGGTGGATGAAGAGAAAAGATGCATTTAAGCAATGGTCAAGAGGTAGATTTTAGAGGATGGGAGTGAAGGGGTGCATGCGAGAATCTCAAATTCTTGAAAACTTGGTTCCAGTTGATTACAGGATTGGGCAAATTACTTGAGGGTGATGTCATTCACTAAAAGAATAATTGCATAATGAGGGTAAGGAATTTATATTGAACACCTCCTATGTACCAGGTGGTGTTTTAGTAGCTACTACTACAACAATGAGCAAAGCTCTACTGTCAGTGGGTGAACAGAGAAACAAACTGTAATGCATTCAGACAATGGAATATTATTCAACCCTAAAAATAAATGACCTATTAAGCCATATGGAGACATAGAGAAATCTAAAATGCATACTACTAAGTGAAATAAGTAAACTTGAAAGGCTAAATACTGTATAATTCCAACTAGATGACATCCTAGAAAAGGAAAAACTATGAAAAGTAAAAGGGCCAGTGTTTGTCAAGAATTGGTGGGAAGAGAGAGATGAACAGGTAGAGCACAGAGAATTTGTAGGACAGTAAATTATGCTCTCGGAGAAGGCAATGGCACCCCACTCGAGTAGTCTTGCCTGGAAAATCCCATGGATGGAGGAGCCTAGAAGGCTGCAGTCCATGGGGTCGCTAAGGGTCAGACACAACTGAGTGACTTCACTTTCACTTTTCACTTTCATGCATTGGAGAAGGAATGGCAACCCACTCCAGTGTTCTTATCTGGAGAATCCCATGGACGGGGAAGCCTGGTGGGCTGCCATCTATGGGGTCATACAGAGTCGGACACGACTGAAGTGACTTAGTATAGTATAGTATAAAGTATGCTCTAGCTGAAACTCCAGTACTTTGGCCACCTCATGCAAAGAGTTGACTCATTGGAAAAGACTCTGATGCTAGGAGGAACTGGGGGCAGGAGGAGAAGGGGATGACAGACAATGAGATGGCTGGATGGCATCACCGACTTGATGGACGTGAGTTTGAGTGAACTCCGGGAGTTGGTGATGGACAGGGAGGCCTGGCGTGCTGCAATTCATGGGGTCACAAAGAGTCGGACATAACTGAGTGACTGAACTGAACTGAACTGAAAGTATGCTCTATGATATTATAATGGTGGATACATGACATCATACATTTGTCAAAACCCACTGAAAATATATAACAACAGGAAAAAACTCTAATGTAAACCATGGCAAGTGACATTGATAAAGGGGGAGACTATGTATGTGTGAGGGCAACAAATACAAATCTCTGGACCTAATTCTCAATTTTTCTGTAGACCTACAACTGTACTTTATGCATACCAAAGGAAATCATCAACAAAATGAAAAGACAGCCTACTGAATGCAAGAAGATATTTGCAAGTCACATGCCCAGTAAAGGATTAATATCCAAAGTATATAAAGAACTCATACAATTCAAAATCAAACAACCTGATTTAAGAATGGAAAAAGGACCTGAGTAGACTTTTTTCCAAGGAAGACACACAGATGGCCAATGAGCACCTAGAAAGATGTTCAGTGTCTCTTATCATCAGTTCAGTTCAGTCGTTCAGTCGTGTCCGACTCTTTGCGACCCCATGAATCGCAGCACGCCAGGCCTCCATGTCTAACACCAACTCCTGGAGTTCACTCAGACTCACGTCCATCGAGTCAGTGATGCCATCCAGCCATCTCATCCTCTGTCGTCCCCTTCTCCTCCTGCCCCCAATCCCTCCCAGCATCAGAGTCTTTTCCAATGAGTCAACTCTTCGCATGAGGTGGCCAAACAGGGGAACACAAATCAAAACCTCAATGAGATATCACCTCACACCTGTCAATATAGCTATTATCAAAAAGACAACAAATAATAAGTGCTGGCAAGGATGTGAAGAAAAGGGAACCCTCATGCACTGTCAGTGGAAGTATAAATTGGTGTAGACACTATGGAAAATGGTATGGAGATTTATCAAGAAATTAAAAAATAAAGCTACCATATTATCCACCATTTCCAAATATCTTTCCAAAAAAGGCAAAAACACTAAATCAAAAAGATATGCACATCCCCATGTTCATTGTAGCATTATTCACAATAGACAAGATATGGAAGCAACATAAGTGCCTACTGATATATGAATAATGCTACAGTATACATATAAAATAGAATATTACCCAGCCATAAAAAGGATGAAATCTTTCCATTTGCAGCAACATGGATAGACCTAGAGGATATTCTGTTCAGTGAAAAAAGTCAGATATAGAAAGATAAATACGGTATGATTCCACTTATTTGTAGAATCTAAAAAGTAAAACAAGTGAACAAACATAATGAAATGGAAACATGGTCACAGATACTGAGAACCAACAGATGGTCGCCAGATGAGGGGAGGGGAGAGAAATCAATGAGGAAGATTAAGAGGTATAAAGTTCCAACTATAAAATAAATAAGTCATAGAAATATAATGGACAGCATAGAAAATATAATAAATAACTTTATAACAACTTTTTATGGTGACAGATGGTTACTAGAATTAATATGGTGATCAATTCTTAATGTACACAAATGTTGGATCCTATTGTATACCTTAAACAAATATAATATTTTCTGTCAACTATAGTTTTAAAAAGAATAAATAATAATACCATAAATCTTGTAGAAGAAAATAAAATACACTGCATCAAAATGTTTTTTAAAAAAGTTTCTTGTCTTCTTGGAGAAGAAAACTACATATAGGATGGGGAGCTTACATTCTAGAAAAGAAAGATGAATTATAAACAAAACTAAATTATTGTCTAAATTGCCAGTAAACTAAAAGGCAAAAAAGAAAGAGAGGAAGAGGAGAAGGAGGAAGAGCAGGGAAAGTAAAGGGGAAGAGAAGAGGCAAACAAGAAGCTGTTACATACTGAGGTGATTGATTCTATCACAAGAATATTGAATAGCTATTAATATTTGTGTCAGAGAAGAGTTTATGTGGAATGCAGGAGATCCTTTAGGTGGGGTCCATCTTTTAATACTATGTTCTGTAGTAGAAATAATAGATGCACTATATAATATTTAGTATATTATTTCCAATATATGTATAGATGTTTGATATACACATTCATTCTATGGAGGAAACAATAGAAGAAGGGGTTAGGAAACCGCAGGGAAGAGTGAGGTTGCTCTTTAAATAAGGCAGTCTTTAAATAGAGTGATCATGAAAGGTTTCATTGATTCAGTGGCATTTGATCAGAGACCTCTAGGAGAGACAGTGAGCTGTATTAATATCTTGGAAAGAGCCTTCCAAGAAGGAACAAGTATGAAGTCCCTGAAGCAATGATGTGTTTAGCATCTTCCAAAAATAACATGAAGCCCAGTGTGGCTAGAATGGAACGAACCAGGAGTTTTAGGGCAGAGATGTAGGCAAAGTAGGTTTTTTAGGTGTTTATAGGACTTTGTAAAGATTTTGGGCCCTAATCTGAATGAGATGAGAGGAAAGTGAAAGTCGCTCAGTCATGTCTGACTCTTTGTGACCCCATGGACTATACAGCTCATGGAATTCTCCAGGCCAGAATACTGGAGTGAGTAGCCTTTCCCTTCTCCAGGGGATCTTCCCAACCCAGGGATCGAACCCAGGTCTCCTGCATTGCAGGCAGATTCTTTACCAACTAAGCCACAAGGGAAGCACAAGAATACTGGAGTGGGTAGCCTATCCCTACCCATGAGTGAGATGAAATGAGATGAGAAGCTACTGGAAAATCTGGAGCAGAAAATTTAATCAGACACTTTAATAAACTGTCTCTAGCTGTACCTGAGAATAGATTGGGATGGGGGGAGGAAGAGTGGAACCAGGAGGAATAATTATACCAATGAGTTCATGGCAATTATTCAGGCAAAGTATGATGACTGCTTAGACCAGTTTGGGAGCAGTATAAGAGATGTTGGATTCTGCATGCATTTTGTAAGTAGAATCAGCAGAATTTTCTGATGCTTTTGGAATGAAATATAAAGGAGCAAAGACAAAAAAGACTCCACATTTTGGGGCTAAGTATTTGAAAGTCTGAAAAGGGAAAGGGTGTAGAAGGAAGAGTTTGGGGGATGAGAGGGAAGATGAGAACTTTGGTTCTGGACAAAAGTTTAAGCTCTTGTCAGACATCCAAATTAAGATGTCAAGTGACTTCCTAGAGAAAGGATTTTGGAGAGTTGAGGCCTGAGCTAAAGGATTAAATTTTGGCAACGTTAGCACACAGAAAGGAGAGGTGGCCATGAGACTAGATATGCTTATCTGAGAAGTGGGGTTAAAGGGACAGAAAGAATCCAGCACCTGAACTGAGGAACACTCCACCAATAAAGTCTGAAAAGATAAGGAGTAAAGAGAAAAACAGATGGAGAAGAAATAGTCTATATTTCAGACAAAGAAAGACAGACAGACCCTGACCAAATGAAGAGTTGCAAGAATGAATAAATGATAAATCAATGGGTAAAGTCATATGAAGAATTATAATTGCCTGTTGAAATTAGCAATGAAGGAGTCAGTGGGGAGCTGAGATGAATTTCAGTGGAAGGTGCTGGGGAGAAACCTGACTGAAAGGAATTCCAAAATCCAGGAAGGATAGGAAGTGGGCACATTTGATGACAGACAAATGTCTTAAGGAGTTTCACTAATAACTGAGAGAAAATAAATTCGGTTGTGGCTGAAAAGTGGTGTGGAATTAAGAGTGCTTGCTGTTAGTGAAAGTGAAAGTTGCTCAGTCATGTCCGACTCTTTGCAACCCCATGGACTATACAGTCCATGGAATTCTCTAGGCCAGAATACTGGAGTGGGTAGACCGACCCAGGAATTGAACCGGGGTCTCCTGCATTGCAGGCAGATTCTTTACCATGGAAGCCTATTTGTTGTTTAAATGAAAGAAAATTGTACTTTTTCTGGTGGAAATGGTCTGCTAAAGATGAGAGAGTTCTTGATGCAGAAGAAAGAGGGGGCAGTTGCAATGCCACTATCCTGAAGTGAATCATTCAGGGTTCAGTCTTTGAAGCAGAGAATTCCTTATATAAATTGGAACTTAGACTTATGTAGAAGGTGCTGAGGAAGTGAAGGTCTTCAAGGGAAATTTGCTGGGCTAGAGCAAGAGTAAGATTAACTTTCAAATCCCATTCATAGATCACAGCCCCCTTGTGGCAAAGGGACTTGCATAACTCAATGAAGCTATGAACCATGCCAGATGACCATTATATCTATTACTGTGGCTGAGAATCCCTTAGAAGAAAAAAATGGAGTAGTCTTCATAATCAACAGAACAGTCTGAAATGCAGTACTTAGGTGCAATCTCAAATTTGACAAAATAGTCTTGGTTCATTTCCAAAGCAAACCATTCAACATTATAGTAATCTAAGTCTACACCCAAACACTGCTGATGCTGATGATGCTTCTTCAGCTGAAGAAGCTGAAGTTGACTGGTTCTATGAACACCTACAAGGATTTCTAGAAGTAATACCAAAAAAAAAAAAAAAAAGATTAACTTTTCATCATAGGGAATTAGAATGCAAAAATAGCAAGTCAAGGGATACCTGGAGTAACAGGCAAGTTTGGCCTTGGAGTACAAAATGAAGCAGGGCAAAGGCTAACAGTTTTGTCAAGAGAAAATGCTGGTCATAGCAAACATAGTTTTCCAACAACTCAAAGAGATGCCTCTACAAATGGCCCAGTCACCATCTGCAATGAATTTGGAGCCCAAGAAAATAAAGTCTGTCACTGCCTCCATTGTTTCCCCATCTATTTGCCATGAACTGATGAGACCAGATGTCCTGATCTTAGTGTTTTGAATGTTGAGTTTCAAGCCAGCTTTTTCACTATCCTTTTTCACTTTCATCAAGAGGCTCCTAAGTTCCTCTTCTCTTTCTGCCATAAGGATGGTGTCATATGCATATCTGAGGTTATTGATATTTCTCCCAGCAATCTTGATTCAAGCTTGTGCTTCCTCCAGCCTTGTGTTTCACATGATGTACTCTGCATATAAGTTAAATAAGCAAGGTGACAATATACAGCCTTGATGTATATTTCCCAATTTGGAAGTAGCCTTTTCCATGTCTGGTTCTAACTATTGGTTTTGACCTGTGTACAGACTTCTCAGGAGGCAGGTAACGTGGTCTTGTGTTTCCAACTCTTTAAGAATTTTCTACAGTTCATTGTGATCCCCACAGTCAAAGGCTTTGGTGTAGTCAGTAAAACAGTAGATGTTTTTCTGGAATTCTCTTGCTTTTTCAATAATCCAGTGGATGTTGGCAATTTGATCTCTGGTTCCTCTGCCTTTTCTAAATCTAGCTTGAACATCTGGAAGTTCTTTGTTCACTTACTGTTGAAGGCTCACTTGAAGAATTTTGAGCATTACTTTGTTAGTGTGTGAGATAAGTGCAATTGTGCAGTAGTTTGAACATTCTTTATGAAATGAAAATGAAATGAAAACTGACCCTTTCCAGTCCTGTAGCCACTGCTCACTTTTCCAAATTTGCTGGCATATTGAGTTCAGCACTTTGACAGCATCATCTTTTAGGACTTGAAAGAGCTCAGCTAGAATTCCATCACCTCCACTAGCTTTGTCTGTAGTGATGATTCCTAAGGCCCACTTGATTTTGTACTCCAAGATGTCTGGCTCTAGGTGAGTGATAACACCATCGTGGCCATCTGGGCCATTAAGATTTTTTTGTTTAGTTATCCTGTGTATTGGCCACCTTTTCTTAATATCTTCTGCTTCTGTTAGGTCCATACTGTTTCTGTCCTTTATTGTTCCCATCTTTGCATGAAATGTTCCCTTGGTATCTCTAATTTTCTTGAAGAGATCTCTAGCCTTTTCCATTCTATTGTTTTCCTCTATTTCTTTGCATTGATCACTGAGAAAAGCTTTCTCTCTCCTTGCTATTCTTTGGAACTCTGCATTCAGATGGGTATATCTTTCCTATCTCCTTTGCCTTTAGCTTCTCGTCTTTTCTCAGCTACTTGTAAGGCCTTCTCAGACAACCATTTTGCCTTTTTGAATTTCTTTTTCTTAGGGATGGTTTTGATCACTGCCACCTGTACAATGTCATGAACCTCTGTTCATAGTTCTTCAGACACTCTATCAAATATAATCCCTTGATTCTATTTATCATTTCTACTGTATAATTATAAGGGTTTATGTAATTGTAAGGTTTATGTCATACCTGAATGGTCTAGTGGTTTTCCCTACTTTCTTCAATTTAAGTCTGAATTTTGCAATAAGGAATTTATTATCTGAACCACAGTCAGCTCCCAGTCTTGATTTTGCTGACAGTATAGAGCTTCTCCATCTTTGGCTTCAAAGAATATAATCAATCTGATTTCGGTGATGTACATGTGTAAAGTGATCTCCCGTGTTGTTGGAAGAGGGTATTTTCTATGACCAGTGTGTTTTATTGGCAAAACTCTGTTAGTCTTTGCCCTGCTTCATTTTATACTCCAGGGGCAAACTTGCCTGTTACTCCAGGTATCTCTTGACTTCCTATGTTTGCATTCCAGCCCCCTATGATGAAAAATACATCTTTTTTTTAGTGTTAGTTCTAGAAGGTCTTGTAGGTCTCATCATAGAACCATTCAGATTCTTCAGCATTAGTGGTTGGGGCATAGAATTGGATTACTGTGATATTGAATGGTTTGCCTTGGAAATGAAGAGAGATTACTCTGTCATTGAGATTGAAGCCAAGTACTGCATTTTGGACTCTTTTGTTGAATATGAGGGCAACTCCATTTCTTCTAAGGGATTCTTGTTCTATATCTTGTTCTATATCTAGTAGATATAATGGTCATCTGAATTAAATTCGCCCATTCCAGGCCATTTTAGTTCCCTGATTCCTAAAATGTTGATGTTCACTCTTGCCATCTCCTGCTTGACCACTTCCAATTTACCTTGATTCATGGGCCTAACATTCCAGGTTTCTATGTAATATTGTTCTTACAGCATCAGACTGTACTTCCATTACCACTCACATCCACACCTGGGCTTTTTTTTTTTTTTTTTTTTTTTCACTTTGGCTCAGCCTCTTCATTCTTTCTGGAGTTATTTTGCCACTGATCTCTAGTAGCATATTGGGCACCTACCGACCTGGGGAGTTCATCTTTCAGTGTCCTTTTGGCCTTTTCATACTGTTCATGGGGTTCTCAAGGCAGAACGGAATTCCATTCCCTTCTCCAGTGGACCACGTTTTGTCAGAACTCTCCACCATGACCCGTCTGTCTTGGGTGGCCCTACATGGCATGGCTCATAGTTTCATTGAGTTAGACCAGGTTGTGGTCTGTGTGATCAGTTTAGGTTGTGGTCTGTGTGATCAGTTTGATTAGTTTTCTGTGATTATGATTTTCATTCTGTCTTCCCTCTGATGAATAAGAGGCTTATAGAAGCTTCCTAATGGGAGAGACTGACTGTGGGGGAATCTAGGTCTTTTTCTCATGGGCGGGGCCATGCTCAGTAAATCTTCAATCTGATTTTCTGTTGATGGGCAGGGCTATGTTCCCTCACTGTTTTTTGGCCTGAATCCAAACTGCTGACCCAGGCCTATACCAGAGACTTCTGGACACTCACAGGCATGCCTGGCTCAGTCTCTTGTAGGGACAATGCTCCTTTCTCCTGGCTCCCAGTGCACACAAGGTTTTGTTTGTGCCCTCCAAGAGTCTGTTTCCTCAGTCCTGTAGAAGTTCTGTAATCAAATCCCACTGGCCTCCAAAGTCAAATTCCCTGGGGGTTCTCAGTCCCTTTGCCAGATCCTCGGGTTGGGAAATCTGCTGTGGGTCCTAGAACTTTCTTAACTGTGAGAATTTCTTTGGTATAATTCCTCTGCAGTTTGTGGGTCATCTGCTCAGCAGCTCTATGGTGGGGCTAATGGTGACCTCCTCCAAGAGGGCTACTTTGGTGGTATGGCCAAGCATAAAGTGTACTAGTTCACTGGTTCATGAGCACCCCTATCCCCAATCTCCATAAGTTCACCAAACTGGGAGATTGCCCTTCCTTTAGGGGTTTTACAGAGGCTTCATATATAGTAATGTTCCAGAGAAGCTCTATACAGTCAGCAAAAACAAGACATGGATCTGACTGTGGCTCAGATCATGAGCTCCTTATTACAAAATTCAGACTTAAATTGAAGAAAGTAGGGAAAAGCACTAGGCCATTAAGGCATGATCTAAATCATATTATTTGTGATTAGACAGTGGAGGTGATGAATAGATTCAAGGGATTCAATCTCATATTATTTATGATTATACAGTGGAGGTGATGAATAGATTCAAGGGATTCAATCAGATAGAGAGAGTGCCTAAAGAGCTATAGATATTCATAACATTGTACAGGAGGCAGTGCCCAAAACCACTCAAAAGAAAAAGAAATGTAAGAAGGCAAAGTGGTTGTCTGAGGAGGCTTTATAAATAATTGAGGAAAGAAGAGAAGTGAAAGGCAAGGGAGAAAGGTAAAGAAAAACCCAAATGAATGCAGAGTTCCAAACAATAGCAAGGAGAGATAAGAAGGACTTCTTAAATGAACAATACAAAGAAATAGAGGAAAAAACAGAATGGGAAAGACTAGAGATATCTTCAAGAAAATTGAAGATATCAAGGGAATATTTTATTGAAGGAGGGGCACAATAAAGGACAGAAACTGTATGGACCTAACAGAAGCAGAAGAGATTTAGATGAAGTGACACAAATACACAGAAGAACTATACAAGAAAGTTCTTAATGACCTGGATAATCACTATGGTGTGGTCATTCACCTAAAGGTGGAAATCCTGGAATGTGCAGTCATCCGGGCCTTAGGAAGCATTACTACAAACAAAGCTCCTGAAGGTAAGGGAATTTCAGCTGAGCTATTTAAAATCCTAAAAGATTATTAGGATTAAATATGCTATTAAAGTGCTGCACTTAATATGTCAGCAAGTTTGGAAAACTCAGCAGAGGTCATAGGACTGGAAAAGGTCAGTTTTCATTTCAGTCCCAAAAAAGGACAATACCAAGAAATTCCAGATGTATAAACTGGGTTTCAAAGAGGCTAGGAGACAGAGATCAAATTGCCAGCATTCATTGGATCATGGAGAAAACAAGGAAGTTCCAGAAAAACATCTATTTCTGCTTCACTGACCATGCTAAAGTCTTTGTGTGCATCACAACAAACTGTGGAAACTTTTTCAAGAGATGGGAGTATCAGATCATCTTACCTGGCTCCTGAGAAAACTGTACTCAGGCCAAGAAGCAACAGTTAAAATTGGATATGAAACAATTGATAGGTTCAAAATTTGGAAAGGAGTGCATCAAGGCTGTATATTGTCACCCTACTTATTTAACTTATAAGCAGAGTATATCATGTGAAATTCCAGGTTGAATAAATCACAAGCTGGAATCAAGATTGCCACAAGAAATATCAACAACCTCAGATATGCAGATGATACCATCCTAATGGCAGAAAATAAAGATAAACTAAAGAACCTCTTGATGAAAGTGAAAGAGGAGAGTGAACAAGCTAGCTTGAAACTCAACATTAAAAAAACTAAGATCATGGCATCTGGTCCCATCAGTTCAGTTCAGTCACTCAGTCATGTCTGACTCTTTGCGACCCCATGCACTGCAGCATGCCAGGCCTCCCTGTCCATCTCCAACTCCCAGAGTTCACCCAAACTCATGTCCATCGAGTCGGTGATGCCATCCAGCCATCTCATCCTCTGTCGTCCCCTTCTCCTCCTGCCTTCAATCTTTCCCAGCACCAGGGTCTTTTCCAATGAGTCAGTTCTTCGCATCAGGTGGCCAAAGTATTGGAGCTTAAGCTTCAGCATCAATCTTTCCAATGAATATTCAGGACTGATTTCCTTTAGAATGGACTGGTTGGATCTCCTTGCAGTCCAGGGGACTCTCAAGAGTCTTCTCCAACACCACATTTCAAAAGCATCAACAAGGGGGAAAAAGTAGAAGCGGTAATAGATTTTACTCTCTTGGGTTCCAAAATCACTGGATGGTGACTGCAGCTATGAAATTAAAATACCCTCATTCCTGGAAGGAAAGCTATGACAAATCTAGACAAAGTACTAAAAAGCAGATATATCACTTTTCCAATGGTCCATATAGTCAGGGCTATGATTTTTCCAGTAGTCATTACAGATGTGAGAATTGGGCCATAAAGAAGGCTGAGCACTGAAGTACTGATGTTTTTGAACTGTGGTGCTTGGAAGACTCTTGAGAACCTCTTGGACTTAAAGGAGATAAAACCAGTCATCCTAAAAGAAATCAACCCTGAATATTCTTTGGAAGGACTGATGCTGAAGCTGAAGCTATGACACTTTGGCCACCTGATGCAAAGAGTTGATTCACTGAAGAAGACTCTGATGCTGGAAAAGACTGAAGGCATAAGGGGAAGGGGGTGGCAGAGATGAGATGAGATGAGATGGCAGAGATGAGATGGTTAGATAGCATCACCGATTCAATGGACATGAATTTGAACAAATGCCAAGAGTTGGTTGAGGACAGAGGAGCCTGGCGTGTTACAGTCCATGGGTCAGAAAGATTTGGATATGACTGAGCTATTGAACAACAACAACAACAGCTTTCAAATAAAGACAGTGGCCAGAGGATACTTCTGCTTAGTATGAGGCAACTATGGCACAATAAAAAACAGTTAACCCTCTTCCCCAAAGATAATACATATACTTAATCCTTCTTCAGTTAATATTCATTTCTCTTCCACCTGAGTCACACCCTTACTTTGATATCTTGTAACTAGTGAAATATAAAATTGCGCTAAACTGTGCTAAGTTGTTTCAGTCATTTCTGACTCTTTGCTACTGTATAGACCATAGCCCACCAAGCTTCTCCGTCTACAGGATTCTTCAGGCATGAACTATTAATTGATCACTGGGTCAGAAAGATTCCCTGGAGGAGGGCACAACAACCCACTCCAGCATTCTTGCCTGGAGAATCTTATGGACAGAGGAGCCTGGAGGTCTACAGTCCATAGGTCACAAAGAGTTGGACACGACTGAAGTGACTTAGCACACACTCAATGTTATATTAATTAATAGGAAAATCTTAGTTAATAAGAGGAGTATGAGAAGTTGCTATAATAATCAACCTATAACCAAGTAGAAGGGACGAAATTATTTCACTTTATATACAAATACAATCATGTGAAAATAAGTAAGTAAAACCTATAACTCTACAAATTCTACAACCAGTCCCATGACTATACTGGTGTTCATAGTGAGTGTGAACTTCCACTACCTCTTTCCTCTACTACCTGCTTTATACTTAATTTGTCCTCACCACCTTCTTCAGCTTACCATGGTCCCTTGCATGTGGAGGAAGGAAAACCTTCATTTCTGAAATCCTTGACAGTTTGAGGTGGTTTTCCACTACTTTTATCACAGAACCTGAGAGTACTAAAAGGTGCTTCATGGATCTTCAGCATTTTACACCTGATCTTCCGTGGCCTAATTGTTTAAGATGTATTTTCTCAATAGTCAGGATAAATTACCGTAATACAGAAAGAATCTTTTTTTTTTTTTTTTTAAGGCCAGTTTTTTTTTTTTTTCCTCACTGACATGAGAAACACTGAATTGTCAAGTGACTGGCAATAAAGAAACAAACTTTTTCATAATACTAAACAGTAGAAGGAGCACCATATATTCTTCGACAGTTCAGAGCTTCACATCCCCACCCTCCGTCTCACCACCCAGATGATGCTGTAACTGAGTCTTCTAAAGAATATCCCACCAGCCTATTAAAGCAGATCCTAGGCTGAGAGTTGATGGTAAGATCAGTGAACTCCCTGAGCACAAGCCCATTTTCTGTAAGATGAGTTGCTTTGCCAAAAGCAATGCAGTGTGAAATATCAAGACAGTGAATAAGGTTTTCTTTAATCCATGGATGCACTGTAAGCAGTAAAAGCAAGTCTACACAGAGTGTCTATTGTAATTAGAACGTAGTGATGCCTCTTGGATGGATGGATATAGTTCAGAATAGTCAATCCAGAAAGTGGTGACAAACCGAAGGCTCAGTGTCAGTCTCTTCTGTTGACGTGTTGGACACTGACCAGTGGCTGTAGACAACTCAGCCTTTGTGAGTGGGAGTTCATGGTCCTGGGCCCATGCAAAACCCCTGCTACTATGGCCACCTGTTCCTGGGATCATCAGGAAGACTAAATGTATCCAGGAAACATCCAAAAAACAGGGCAAGTAAATAAAATCCTTCTCTGCTCAGGATTTTCTTTGCTGAGTATTTACAAAGAACACAAAAATTCTCTCCCCTTTTTGAGATACCCACTCAGAAATCCCCACCCAAATGTCCCAGTTACCTAGTTTCTGATCATGTCCCATTGAAGTCCCTGACCACCAAGGCAAATTCTAACCACTAACCATGAAATAATGTGTATTTCTACCTCCCCCTGACCACTTCATCTTCCAAGAAAATGAGAAAAACAAGGGTAGTTCTCACAATTCTGCCTATTGAAGAGATTTCTCTTCACCACTATTCTTCAAGGACCACCCCAGAGTTGGATTCCAGTGCTGTCATTCTCTACTTTGAACTGATGCCAGCATACTGTGCAGCATACTGTACCATCTATAAGCTAGGCCTTAATTTTTCATTTTCAATCATCAGCTAATGGGGGACTTCCCATGAAGCCATAAGTGCCAATCAGAGGGAGGCGGCAATGCAGAAAGGGTAGTGACCATGGGTAGGTGGGCTATGTACCCATGGAGCTTACTTGAGCCTTCAAGATCAAGCCTGATCTCATATCCATCACCTACAATGGATTATAGAAACGTGATGAACGAATCTACCATTATCTCTTCTTGAGTCAGACAATAAGCAGTTTATGATGGTTATCTTGGTGATCCATAATCAAGTGTAGGGCTCAATAGCAAGCTAGAAGTTGCTTCTCAAGAAGGAAAATACTTATCTGCAGAAAGTTGCATAGCTTTGATCCAAAAGTCTAAAAACCTGTGATGTGAGACACCTAGAGTGTCCTGTCAAAGGCTCCACAGAGCATCACTATCTGGCACATTTACTTCAAGCACAATCAAATGACTCTATTGTACCATAAAGCCTAAGTGGCAGCTATAGGATTTCTCTTGGCCTGGAGCTCCTCAAAACCAAGAGCTTTTCAGGTTACCTGATCAATGAGTCTGAGCAGCATGCCAAAACGAGGTATAGGTTCACGTTGCCTCCAAAACCCAGAGGTGCTATGTCCCTATCTTTGTTGTATGTTCCTATCCACTTGTCCTTCAATTTGGAAGGGATATGTCTCTGTGATGGGATAAGATGCCTAGAACTCTCACGGGCCTCTACCTTAGGGCTGGTGGAATGGAAGGAGTTTTTTCCTACTTTCTTTTTTGTATGTTTTACCAAGATATCTAGAGTAGTTGATACTTTCCACTAGTTCAATTAACATGATACCATCAAATTAGTGGAGAAGCATGCTATCTTATGCTTCCCTGGTGACTCAGCTGGTAAAGAATCCACCTGCAATGCATGAGACCTGGGTTCAATCCCTGGGTTGGGAAGATCACCTGGAGAAGGGAAAGGCTACTCACTCCAGTATTCTGGCTGGAGAATTCCATAGACTATATAGTCCCTGGGGTTGCAAAGAGTCAGACAAGACTGAGCAACTTTCACTTTTACTACTTCCATGGTGTCTTATGGGCTTCCCTGGTGGCTCAGATGGTAAAGAATCCACCTGCAACAAGGGAGACCTGGGTTCGATTCCTGGTTCAGTAAGATCCCCTGGAGAAAGGAAGAGCTACCCAGTCCAGTCTTCTTGCCTGGAGAATTTCATGGACAGAGGAGCCTGGCAGGCTACAGTCCATGGGGTTGCAAAGAGTCAGACATGACTGAGCCACTAACACTTTCACTTTTCACTTTATCTTTGTATGGATAAGCAGTTCCCAACATAAAGGGGATTTGGTTCATAGATGTCCTTAGCCCAGTGTTAACTGCATAACACTTTCACTTTTTTCACTTTTATGGTGTCTTGTGGAATGAAAATGTGGGTCCCTATGGATAAGATTACAACAGAATTGGAGAAGAATTTTAACTATGAGGTAATGCAATACACTGAAGGAATATTGTTGGTTTTGACTATTGAAAGCAAACTGTTTCTGATACTATTTATTAACATACACAATGGATAAGCATTCACAACATTAATTTCTGTATTAGTAAAGCTTTAACCAAAGAAACAAAACCAGTAGAAGATATATAATAAGACTGATGGCAAGTTTTGGCCTATATGATTATAAAGTCTGGCTAGACAAGTCAACTCTATAAGGCAGGCTGCAGAGAAGGGCAGACTGGAACTCCCAGGCTGCTGTCACATGAAGAATTTTTCTTCAATAGGGAAGCCTCAGTTCTGTTCTTAAGACCTTGCAAACCAATTGAATCAGGCTTACCCAGATTATCTAGAACAACCTCCTGTACTTAAAATCAAATGATTCTGGACTTTAATTACACCTACAAATTATCCTTATGACAACATCTACCTTAAGGTCTAGTCTGAAACTAGACCATGATCTACCCAATTGCATATCAGGTTCCAGAGGATGTTGATTTTCTCCAGTAATGACGCCATGTCTGGAAGAGCTGTTAGAATTTGACTCATCACTTGAGTAAGTTTATAAAAGTTGTCTGCCATCCTTTAAGATCCAAGATCCATCTATTCACTGCAAAGGTCAAATAGGTGAGCTATATTAGGATGTGGTAGGAATCACCACTCCTGAATTCTTCAAGTCCTTGATCATGGCACAAATTTCTGCAATCCCTCCAGAAATGCAGTATAGCTTTACTATTTGTTAAGGTAGAAACAATTCCAGTGGCTTCCACATAAACATTTCTATCATGCCAGCCTTCTCTCCATGAGTCAGGAAACAAGTGTGGGGATTCTTCCAGTGGCTAATATATCTCCTTCACCTATACATTCTGGACTTAAGGAAATAACCATATGATAGGTTGGGGGACAAACTAAGCCACTTTGAGATGGACACAAAGCAAACTAAAATTAATTATCTGAACTCTTTAAGCCTTTAATTTTATAGGTACACCACAAAGGTGGAGTCTCCAGGAATTAGAGCCTGTCAAGAGGCTCCAGGAATTAGTGTCTGTTGAGAGCCATACTGTTCATGGGGTTGTTGGAGAAGACTCTTGAGAGTCCCTTGGACTGCAAGGAGATCCAACCAGTGCATCCTAAAGGAGATCAGTCCTGGGTGTTCATTGGAAGGACTGATGGTGAAGCTGAAACTCCAATACTTTGGACACTTCATGCAAAGAGTTGACTCATTGGAAAAGACCCTGACACTGGGAGGGATTGGGGGCATGAGGAAAAGGGGACCACAGAGGATAAGATGGCTGGATGGCATCACCGACCCAATGGACATGAGTTTGGGAAGATTCCGAGAGTTGGTGATGGACAGGGAGGCCTGGAATGCTGTGATTCACGGGGTCACAAAGAGTCAGACACGACTGAGTGACTGAACTGTACTGAGAGCCATGCACAGGGTGAGACATGAGTTAGTGACTGAACAGCAAAAGAACCATGAAGTCTAGTTAGATCTCTTTTCCTAGTAAGCAGACAAGAGCTAAGTGACCACAGTTCCTTTAATAAAGAAGGCTAGGAGAAAGAATTACAGTATAACTTTTGGCATCATAGCAAGATTCTTCCTCAAAAGGACCCAGTCTCCCCTTCATTTAAGAGGCTAGATCTGTAAACTGTCTCCATCTAGGAAAAAACTAAAGGGCTGCAACACTCTTTTGTGGTGACTAAAGTCACTAATTTATAAGATCTGGCATACTTTCACTTACTCAAATCAAGAAAAATATAAATTAAGTATCATGCCCATCTATTTCAGTCCTATAGACACTATGATTAATTAGCCAATGTAAAAATATCTATGGGTCAAACCATTCTTTTAATATTTTAACTCTGATGGTTACTATAGTAACCATACCCAATTGGTCTCCTCTGACCACCTGACCAACATCTGACCCCTGCCCATTATCCCCATTAAATCACCATTATACCCTTTGACTTCTAAATGTACTTCTGAAGTTCTATTATCCCAACCAAATACAGTCAGTTTATCTGGGTGGCAAATTTCCCACTTTTCTTTCTGATTTACAATGAGAACTACCACAAAGCTTTTCAAAGATGCTGGTTCAACCCTCACAAAATAACTCTCAATAACTGGTAAATGGAATGCTTTCTGGACTACTCTCTAGCAAATAGCATTTTAATGGATGGATGAATATGTCTTCACAGTACACTTACGATGTAGATATTTTTCCTCATTTTACACATAAAGAAATTGAAGGATACTGTATATCAAAGGTCATCAATTAATTGATGGATTCAGAATTTGAAACTCTCAGTTCAGTCACTCGGTTGTGTCCAACTCTTTGTGACCCCATATAATGCAGCATGCCAGGCCTCCCTGTACATCACCAACTCCCAGAGTTTACTCAAACTCATGTCCATTGAGTTGGTGATGCCATCCAACTATCTCATCCTCTATGATCCCTTCTCCCCCTGCCTTCAATCTTTCCCCGCATTAGGGTCTTTTCAAATGAGTCAGCTCTTCGCATCAGGTGGCCAAAGTATTGGAGCTTCAACTTCAGCATCAGTCCTTCCAATGAATATTCAGGACTGATTTCCTTTAGGATGGACTGGTTGGATCTCCCTGAAGTCCAAGGGACTCTCAAGAGTCCTCCAACACCACAGTTCAAAAGCATCAAATCTTCAGCACTCAGCCTTCCTTATAGTCCAACTCTCACATCCATACATGACTATTAGGAAAACCATAGCTTTGACCAGATGGACCTTTGTTGGCAAAGTAATGTCTCTGCTTTTTAGTATGCTGTCTAGGTTGATCATAGCTTTTCTTCCAAGGAGCAAGTGTCTTTTAATTTCATGGCTGCAGTCACCATCTGTAGTGATTTTGAAGCCCAAGAAAATAAAGTCTCTCACTGTTTCCAATGTTTCCCCATCTATTTGCCATGAAGTGATGGGACCAGTTGCCTTAATCTTAGTTTTCTGAATGTTGAGTTTTAAGCCAACTTTTTCACTATCCTCTTTTCACCTTCATCAAAAGGCTCTTTAGTTCGTCTTCACTTTCTGCCATAAGGGCAGTGTTATCTGCATATCTGAGGTTATTGATATTTCTCCCGGCAATCTTGATTCCAGCTTGTACTTCATCCAGCCCGACATTTCACATGATATACTTTTCAGAGAAGTTAAACAAGCAGGGTGACAATACACAGCCTTGACATACTCCTTTCCCAAATTGGAACCAGTCTGTTGTTCCATGTACAGTTCTAACTGTTGCATCTTTACCTGCATACAGATTTCTCAGGAGGCAGGTCAGGTGGTCTGGTATTCCCATCTCTTTAAGAATTTTCCACTGTTTGTGGTGATCCACACAGTCAAAGGCTTTGGCATAATCAGTAAAGCATAAGTAGATGTTTTTCTTCAGCCTAACTCTATTAGAGCCCAAACTCATGCTTCTCATAATTAAACACTTAGCCAAGCAAATTATAAGTTAGCTCTAGCTACACTTTTTAAGGATGTTTTAAGAGCTTTTTTCTTCCAGTTTTATAGAGATGTAATTAATATACAGAGCTGTATAAATGTAGAGCATACTGATTTGATTTATATACATCATGATGATTATCACAATAAGTTTTGTGAACATCCATCATCTCATATAGATAGAACATTAAAGAAATAGAAAAAATATTTTCCCTTATGATAAGAACTCTTGGAATTTAATATTTTAAGAACTTTAATACATATCATATAGCAGTGCAAATTGTATTTATCATGTTGTACACTACATCCTTAGTGATTATTTATCTTATAAGTGGAAGTTTATACCTTTTGACTACCTTCATCAAATTCCCCCTCCACTCAACCCTTGTCGTGGAAAACCATGAAGCTGAACTTTTGTAATGAGCTTGTTTGGCTTTCTAATTTCGAAGCATAATTGACCTACAACACTATGCAAGCTCCTGTTATACAGTACAGTGATTTGGTAATTCTATACATTTCAAAATAAGCACCATAAGTCTAGCTACAATAAGTCACAATACCAAGATATGAAATAGTTATTGACTATAGACTGAAGCGACTTAGCAGCAGCATGCTCCCTATAGTTATTGACTACAATTTATAGTGCATACCCATGACTCATTTGTTTTACAACTTAATATTTGTATAACTTAATATACCCATCTGAATGCCAAGTTCCAAAGAGGAGCAAGGAGAGGTAAGAAAACCAATACAATATTGTAAAGTAATTAGCCTCCAATTAAAATAAATAAATTTATTTAAAAAAAAAAAAAGAAAGCCTTCCTAAGTGATCAAGGCAAAGAAATAGAGGAAAACAAGAGAATGGAAAGGCTTCAAGAAAATTAGAGATACTTGCAACATCATGCAAGTTCAGTTCAATCACAGTCGTGTCTGACTTTTTGCGACCCAATGGACGCACGCCAGGCTTTCCTGTCCAGCACCAGTTCCCAGAGCATGCTCAAACTCATGTCCATTGAGTCAGTGATGACTTTTAACCATCTCATTCTCTGTCATTCCGTTCTCCTGCCTTCAATCTTTCCCAACGTCAAGGTCTTTTCCAATGAGTCAGTTTTTCACATTAGGTGGCTAAAGTATTAGAGCTTAAGCTTCAGCATCAGTCCTCCCAATGAATATTCAGGACTGATTTCCTTTAGGATAGACTGGTTCTATCCCCTTGCAGTCCAAGGGACTCTCAAGAGTCTTCTCTAACACCACAGTTCAAAAGCATCAATTCTTCAGTGTTCAGCTTTCTTTATGGTCCAACTCTCACATCCATACATGACTACTAAAAGCACCAGGCCTTTGATTATATGGACCTTTGCTGATAAAGTAATGTCTCTGCTTTTTAATATGCTGTCTAGGTTTGTCATAGCTTTTTTTTTTTTTTTTTTTTTTTGCATGAAATGTTCCCTTGGTGTCTCTAATTTTCTTGAAAAGATATCTACTCATTCCCATTCTATTGTTTTCCTCTGTTAAGATGGGCACAATAAAGGACAGAAATAGTATAGACCTAACAGAAGCAAAAGATATTAAGAGGTGGCAAGAATACACAGAAGAACTACACAAAAAAGATTTTAATGACCCAGAGGATCACGATGGTGTGATCACCCACCTAGATCCAGATATCCTGGAGTGTGAAGTCAAGTAGACCTCAGGAAGCATCACTATGAACAAAGCTAGTGGAGGTGATAGAATTCTAGCTGAGTTATTTCAAATCCTAAAAGATGATGCTGTGGTGCTGCACTCAATATGTCAGCTAATCTGGAAAACAGCTGTGGCCACAGTATTGGAAAAATTCAGTTTTCATTCCAATCCCAAAGAAAAGCAATGCCAAAGAATGTTCAAACTATTGCACAATTGTATTCATCTCACAAGCTAGCAAAGTAGTGCTCAAAATTCTCCAAGCAAGGCTTCAACTGTACATGAGCCAAGAACTTCCTATTGTTCAAGCTGGATTTAGAAAAGACAAAAGAACCAGAGATCAAATTGCCAACATCCACTGGATCATTGAAAAAGCAAGAGAGTTCCAGAAAAATATTTTCTTCTACTTCATTGAAAATGCTAAAGCCTTTGACTGTGTGGATCAGAATAAACTGTGGAAAATTCTTCAAGAAATGGGAATACCAGACCACCTGATCTGCCTCCTGAGAAATCTGTATGCAGGTCAAGAAGCAACAGTTAGAACTGGACATGGAACAACAGACTGGTTTCAAATACGGAAAGGAGTATATCAAGGCTGTATATTGTCACCCTGCTTATTTCACTTATATGCAGAATACATCATAGTGAAATGCCAGGCTGGGTGAAGCACGAGCTGGAATCAAGATTGCCATGAGAAATATCAGTAACCTCAAATATGCAGATGACACCACCCTTATGGCAGAAAATGAAGAGGAACTAAAGAGCCTCTTTATGAAGGTGAAAGAGGATAGTGAAAAAGTTGGCTTAAAACTCAACATTCAGAAAACTCAATCATGGCATCTGGTCCCATCACTTCATAGCAAACAGATAAGGAAACAGTGGAAACAGCAACAGACTTTATTTTCTTGGACTCCAAAATCACTGCAAATGGTGACTGAAGCCATGAAATTAAAAGGTGCTTGCTCCTTGGAAGAAAGGCTATGACAAATCTGAAGGTGAAAGTGAAGTCACTCAGTCATGTCTGACTGTTTTCCACCCCACGGACTGTAGTCTGTCAGGATCCTTCATCCATGGGATTTTCCAGGCAAGAACTCTTGTGTGGGTTGCTATTTCCTTCTCCAGAGTATCTTCTGTGCCCAGGGATTGAACCCAGTTCTCCCTCACTGTAGGCAGACCCTTTACAGTCTGAGCCATCGGGGAATCCAATGAAAAATCCAGGTAGCATATTTAAAAGAAGACTGTACTTTGCTGACAAAGGTCCATATAGTCAAAGCTATGGTTTTTCCAGTAGTCATGTATGGATATGAGCATTGGCCTATAAAGAAGGCTGAGTGCTGAACAATTGATGCTTTTGAACTGTGGTATTGGAGAAGACTTTTGCATCCCTTGCACTGCAAAGAGATCCAACCTGTCAACCCTAAAGGAAATCAATCCTGGATATTCATTGGTAGGACTGATGCTGAAGCTTAAACTCCAATACTTTGGCCACCTGATGTGAAGAACTGACTCTTTGGAAAAGACCCTGATGCAGAAGAAGGGGATGACAGATGGTTGGATGGCATCACCAACTCAATGGACACGAGTTTGAGCAAGCTCTGGGAGATGGTGATAGACAGGGAAGCCTGTCGTGCTGCAGTCCTTGGGATCGCCAAGAGTTGGACATGACTGAGTGACCCTACAACGACAACAAATTTCCCTCATCTATTTCTTTCTTCCCCACATCCAATATCCCTCTGGCATCCACCTATTTGTTCTTTATATTTATGACTCATTTTTGTTTTGTTATGTTTATTCATTTGTTTTATTTTTAGATTCCACATATAAGTAAAATCATACAGTGTTTATTATCCTCTGTATGACTTACTAACTTAAACGTAATACCTTCTAGGTCTACCCACGTTGTTGCAAAAAGCAAGATTTCATTCATTTTTATGGCTGAGTAATACATTCACATCTTTATTTTTCCATCTATGATGAGCATTTAAGTTGTTTCCGTATTTTGATATTATTGATCATGCCACAAAGAACATAGAGGCTCATATATCTTTTCTTTGGCTTTCCTCAGATAAATACCCGGGAGTAAAATTGCTTGATCATAGAAAATTCTGGTTTTAATTTTTTGAGACATCTCCATGTTTTCCACAGTGGCTTCACCAGCTTCAATTCTCACCAACAGAGAACAAGTTTTCCCTTTTATCCACATCCTTGCCGACACTTAACAGCCCTTCTCACAGGTGTGAGATGACATCTCACTAGGAGTTTAATTTACATTTTTCTAATGACTGTTGATGTTGAGCATTGTTTCATTTGCCTATTGGTCATCTTCCTTATAAAAATGTCTATTTATATCCTCTGCCCATTTTTCAACAGGATCATTTGTGGTTTCTTGATGATGAGTTCTATGAGTTCTTTGTATATTTTGGATATTAACCCTTTATCAGACACCATTTGATGTATCTTTTTGCATTTATATTTTGTAAATATACCATTTGAAAATATCTGAATTTTACCATTCAGTAAGTACCATTCATCTTTTGTGGTTGGTAGCTTCCTTCTCTGTACAAAAATTTTATTTTGATGTAGTCCCTTTTTTTATATTTTATTTTGGTTTCCCTTGCCTGGGGAGACAAATCCAAAAGAATATTACTGAGGTCAAGTAGGATACCACTTGTGTTTTCTACTAGAAGCTTTATGATTTTAAATCCTATGTTTAAGTGTTTAATCAATTTTTTTTTTTTTTTTTTGCCTGATGTGAGAGAGTAATCCAGCCTGATTCCTTTATATATAGCTGTCTAGTTTCCCAACACTATTTACTGAAGAGGATGCCTTTTTCCCTATTGCAAATTCTTCCTTCCTTTGTCATAGATTAATTGATCATAGGTGCATAGGTTTATTTCCTGGTTCTCTATTCTGTTCTACCGATCTAATGTCTGTTTTGTACCAGTATCATGTTGTTTTGATTGCTGTAGAGTTATAGTATAATTTTAATCAGGGAGCTTGATGTTTCCAGTTTTTTTTTCTTTTTTCTGAAATTGTTTTAGGTATTCAGAGTTTATGTATTTCTATACAAATTTTAAATCATTTTTTCTAATTCTGTGAAAAATGCTATTGGACTTTTGATAGGTATTGCATTGAATCTATAGATTGCCTATGGTAGTATGGTCATTTTAGCAGCATTAATTCTTCCAATTCTTCAACATCATATATGTTTCCATCTGTTTTTATCTTCAAATTCTTTCATCAGTGTCATAATTTTTAAAGTACAGGTCTTTTAGCTCCTTGGTTAAACATAATTCTAACTATTTTATTCTTTTAATATGATTATAATGGAGTTGCTTTCTTCATTTCTCCTTCTGACAGTTTATTGTTAGTGTATAGAAATGCAACTGATTTATATATATTAATTTTCTGCATAATTAATTTATATATATATATTAGTAACACTTCAACTTTATAAATTTGTGAATTAGTTCTAGCATTTTTTTGGTGTTGCCTTCAGAATTTTCTATGCATAGTACCATATCATCTGCTAACAATGACAGTTTTACTTTTTCCTTTCCAACTTGGGTTCCTTTTATTTCTTTTCCTGCTCTGATTACTATGGCTAGGAATTCCAATACTATGTTAAATAAAAGTGTTGAGATTGGGCATCCTTGTCTTATTTATGATCTTAGAGGAAATGATTTTATCTTTCACCATTGAGCATGATTAGCTGTGACCTTGCCATATATGGCTTTTATTATGTTGAGGTATGTTCTCTCTATACCCACTTTGTTAAAATTTTTTTATCATAAATGGATGTTGAATTTTGTCAAAAGCTTTTTCTGCAACTACCGAGATGATCATATGATTTTTATTCTTCATTTGTTAATGTGGTGTATCACATTGACTGATTTGTGGATATTGAAAACTCCTTGCATCCCTGGGATAAATCCCACTTTAACATGGTGTATGATCCTTTTAAGTATTTTTGAATTTGCTTTGCTAACATTTTGTTGAGGATTTTTGCATCTATGTTCATCTGTGATATTGGCTTATAATTTTCTTTTTGTAATATTTTTGTCTGGTGTGTATCAGGGTGATGATGCTGGTCTCATAGAATGAGTTTGGAAGCATTCCTTCCTCTGCAATTTTTGGGAATATTTGAGGAGGATAAGTGTGAAATCTTCACTGAATATTTGGTAGACTTCATCTGTGAAGCCATCTGGTCCTGGACTTTTATTTGCTTGGAGTGTTTTTATTACTGATTCAATTTCATTACTGCTATTGGTCTTTTCATATTTTATATTTCTTTCTGATTCATACGTGAAATATTGCATATACCTAGGATTTTGTTCATTTCTTCTAGGTCTTCCATCTTATTTGCATACAATTGTTCAAAGTAATTTCTTATGATACTTTTGTATTCATTTGGTGTCAGTTATAGCTTCTCCTTCTTCATTTGTGATTATTTTTATTTGGGCCCTCTATCTTTTTGCCTTGATGAGTCTGGCTAACATTTTGTCAATTTCATTTATCATTTCAAAAAATCATCCCTTAGTTTCATTGATTTCTTTTTCTATTCTATTCTTTCTTTTAGTCTTTATTTATTTCTGCTCTGGTAGGTGAGTCCAGTCCTGACATGACTAGTTGTAGGCTTCAGGGTGTCCTGAAGCTGTTTTCAACCCACTGGTGCATGGGCCCAGATCCTGAAGTGACTGGCTGAGGAGCCCAAAGTGTCCCAGAGCTGGTGTTGTCCTGCTGGTGAATAGAAATGGTACCCAAGGGATTCCAAGGCTGGTTCCACCCACTGGTGGTTGCAGTCAGGTCCTGAAGCTAGTGTTGGTCCATTGGTAGGTAGAGCTGGGTCCCAAGGCCTCTTGCTGTAGGGCTTGGGGCTTCCAAAGTTGGTGTCAAACCACTTGTGGGCAAGGTCGAGGCAAGGAGGTCCCAAGGCTAGTGCCAGCCCACTGGTACGTGGAACTGGGTTCTGGGGTCTCTGACTGCAGGGGCCTGCATTCTGTGCTTAGTTGCTCAGTCATGTTCAACTCTTTGAAACCGCATGGACTATAGCCTGCCAGGCTCCTCTGTCCATGGAGATTCTCCAGGCAAGAATACTGGAGTGGGCTCCAGGGGATCTTCCCAACCCATGGATTGAACCCCGCATTTGTAATGCTTCCCGCATTACAAGCAGATTCTTTACTATCTGAGCCATCAGGGAAGGGGCCCCACAATTGGTGTGTCTGCCTACTAGTGGGTGGAACCAGAGCCCAGGGAGTCTTGAGGCTGGAACCTGCTCATTGGTGGGTGAAGCTGGTCCCAGAGCTCATGCTGGCCCACTGGTTTGCAAAGCCAGGTCCTGGGTTCTCTGGCTACAGGAGATAGAGTTCCTAGAGTTGGTATTGGCCTACTGGTGCATACGCTGTTATGCAGGGACAGGTCCTGAGCCCTCTGGTGGACAAAGCTGGGTCCCCTGGCAGCTTGGTCTCAGGGGTCAGGGCTGGTGTGTGGGACTACAGGTGCTATCTTTTCAGCCCTGCCTGACACACAGTAGACACTTAAATACATGTGACTAATTAATGAACAAATCACATGAATTACTATTTGCAAAACATGAGATGAGAGCTCTGTCGAACTGGGAAAACAGTCCCTCGCCCAACATTTGTCTCCAATTTAGAAAGTAGAAATTTTTGGTCCCTGAACCTCCCTTGTCAACCCCAACTCTCTTGAAGGATGTTTTGGGCAGGAAGTGGTTGGGGTAGGAGTGTTCTCATTAAATTCCTGAGTGCTTTATGCACATGGAGAGTTCCCAAGGAAAACATATGGACTTTCTTCCTTTTTCATCCCCACCCTTTACAATGCTAGGTATTTATTTGGGTCATTTCAGGACAGGACTGCTTATAAGTATAGCTTTTCAAGTCATCACTAACAGCACAGAGCCAGATCCCAAATTACTTTTCAGGTGAAAAATAGCTGAGGTTCAAAGACTATACCCTAACTGATGCAGTGTGTCCAAGTGAAAAAAATCAGGAACATTGCTATCAAATTGGATTCTCCCAAAGGCAGTGTTATTCTTGACAGGGTTCCATATGAAATACTTCTGCAAATGAAAATGGATGGCTCCCAGGACTGCCTTTACCCACAATGTGTGGGAGGGCAACATCGAAGCCACCCAGAGCTCATTAAAAACTGCCCTTAGAAAACATGGAATCGCCTCCACCAGCCCACAATAAACGGAGAGACCGAGCAATGTCGTCAAGGGTTTCCGAACAGGAAGCTATCCAGCAGCCACTACTCTTGGCGCTGCAGACAGTAACTGCCTCCCAAATGGGAATGTGCACTTGGCCTCAGGAAAAGAGATTCAGAGCTCTTGATGCAGCAAATGATATTAGAATAGAATTGTGGCTCTCATCACACTGTTTTGCTTCCTTGGAGAAGCCAGGGTAGGGGTGTGCAGGTGTAATGCAATTAACCTTTTAATACAGACATGGAGATTGGTGCTAGAAATGATTCTAGGAATAGCTGATTCCATTCCCTTGCCAAAATAAGAGAAGCCACTGGAACAGCTACCCTGTTCCCACGGAGGGAGGGGAACGTCCTCAGCTTAGCCCAGGGCCTTCCTTCCTCCCAGCCTGCCTCCCACAGTGGCACTGGGCCTGTGACACACACAGGTGACACGAGAGCACAGGTGACACGCGAGCACAGGTGACACACAAGCACAGGTGCAGGAGATTCATCAGAGCTGGGGCGGGGCTGTGGCCAGTGTGACGCTGACCCCAGCTCCTCCGGACTGAAAAGAGAAGTCACCCAACTGAGACACAGAGGATAGGAAAGGTTTGCTCCTTTGTTCATTCAAACTTTTAGAAACATAATTTTATTTTTTTTGGCTGTGCTGAGTCTTCAAGAGAAGCCATTCAAACTTTTCTATATTGGACATCATGCTTGGTATTAGGAACATAATAGTGGTGAGATTAAAAACAATAACAACAACAAAAACAAAAAGTGGTCCTTACCTTCAAGGTGCTTACAAAATAGGTACAGAGATAGGAAATAAGCAAAGCCCTAACAAAGGTCATTTTGAATCAAGGAGATCACAATGATGAAAACAAGGTTTTGGGGTTGAGAACAGTTAAGCCTTAGGCAGGCTTGCAGTGAGCTTTAAGGGTGAGTTGCTTCCATCCTGAAATTCAAGTGGTTGGCAGGCAGGGGGCCTTTTCACAGGAGGGCCTTTGGGAAGGGGTCTGCAAGGAAGAGCTTTTCGCAGGCACCAGGGGGAGAAGATGAAAGTGGGAAACAGAAGGTTGCTGCTGCACCTCCAGAAGAAGTGGCTGAAGACGTAAGGAAGAAACTTAGCTCCTTAGTAACATGAGTGGCTGCGCTCGGGTGTCAGGTAAGAGGGAGATTGAGGAGAGACAGGGCCTTGAACCCCTTCCATGGCAGTGATGCAGTGAGTCAGCGAAGGCATGCAGCACTGTGAGCCCTGCAGCTGGCACCTCCACACGGCCAGAACCGCGGGTCACCCTGGGACTCCACGGGCAGCTGTGCCCAGAGGACTTTACCCAGGGAGATGGAGGGAAAGGACAGAGGACATTTGCTTCTGTAAGACACTTTTCTGTTCTTCTTGCTGTGCACAAGCCAGGTGTGATTCTGAGAGGAGGACACATCATTTAGAGGCAAAGCACACTAACAACTGCAAACACAACACAGCTGCTAGTGTTATGTGCCTGGCCTATGTCAGACACTGGTAGACTTTGCACATGTATTAACCTTCAAAGAAACCCTAGGATAGATATCAATAGCCCCATTTTTGGATAAGAGAATCAAGGTTCATGAAACCCTTCAATGTCACAGAGCTATTAAGTGACAGCAAATATTCAAAATCAGGCTTTGCGCCTTCAACGCTCTGGCATGAAATGGCCAGTTCTCAATGAAAGAGCAAAACAGTCATATCAAGTTCTCCTCGGTAAACCCCACATTCCTAGCCTCTCTCAGCTCCCAACTTATACTTCAAATGTTCAAAAACTAAATAGCAGCTACTTGTTTGTATTTTCTCTCCCTCACTCTCTAGATCCTGCCTCCTCTGCTCTGCCCTCAGTGAGAACCAGACCCGGTGTGAGTCCTCTGTATGTCTTCATTCCCTTCCCCAGGACAGACGGTTACAAAGAGTAGCAGGAGGGTGGGCATGTTGTCTGGTCTCCCTTTATTACCTGGTAACCTAGAGTCCCAGGAAGCCACTTTCATTAGATGGCCACCTGATGCATCCCTTAAAGAGAATGCAATTATTCCTATCTTCCATGGAGCTCATATGTTCCTAATGAATAAAGTCCCAATAAAAGATTCCTCAATCCTTCTCATTTCCTCACTCTTCTATGATGATGTTTTACTGCTTGACTTGTTTGTACAGTATCTAGAATGCCCTGTGGTATTTCTGTGTTAATACATTTAACTTGAGCCATTTTGCTTAAAAATGAAATAAGGTTCCCATTAAGAATGTACTTCTTCACAACATGGTAAATCAACTGTATTTTACTAAAATTGAAAAAAAGAATTCACTTCTTGCCACACCAATATTTGATATTCCTCTAAGTTTTAGGTCTATAATACAAAGGATCACAAACATTACCAAGTTTGTTTTTTTTTCAGATTGCATTTATATCATTTACTATATTTTTGCTAGGAAAATGCATTACAGTGAGGAGAGTCTAGAAATTATATAGAGATAGCTATTGCTGAAAGGTTGAACACTGCATAAAATAAAACTTTCAATTTGCAGTTGATTTTCCACAGTAATGTGGAAGACAGTGTTTCTACACTTGATACCTGATATTAAATAATATATTCCTTTGCTACCATGTAATAGATCTATGACTGATGATGATGATAAGGGAGGTAAACAACAGACAAGCTATTCCTAAAAAACAGAAAGATAACAAACTCTTGTCCAAATATGAGTATAAAGATCCAAGAACAGAACAAACCCTTTGTCTTTGGGTGTTGAACCAACACACCAGATCATCACCATTAAGCACAAATTTGTCACACAAGAAATTCATTATGAAATCACTAGTGTTTGCTTTTATTTAAAAACTTGAACATCAATTCAGATGTCAGAGTGGAATAATCTAGTGGTAATTGGTGCATTGGCAGAAGTCTGTTAAAAAGCAGAAATAGAGGGAGCAGTCAAGACAATGGTGAGAGAAATGAAATGACAAAAAAAAGTTACAAATGAAGGAACAAGGTAAAAATCTATAAGACCAAATAAATGAAGAGGAAATAGGCAACCTATCTGAAAAATAATTTAAAATAATGATATTAAAGAAGTTTTAAAATATCAAAAATAGAATGAAGAAAATTCAAGAAAAATTTAACACATTTAACAGACACAGAGAAGTAAAGAATAAACAAACAGTGATGACCAACATAATTACCAAAATTAAAAATACTCTCAGTTCAGTTCAGTTCAGTCACTCAGTTGTGTCCAACTCTTTGCGACCCCATGAATCGCAGCACGCCAAGCCTCCCTGTCCATCACCAACTCCCGGAGTTCACTCAAACTCATGTCCATTGAGTCAGTGATGCCATCCAGCCATCTCATCCTCTGTTGTCCCCTTCTCCTCCTGCCCCCAATCCCTCCCAGCATCAGAGTCTTTTCCAATAAGTCAACTCTTCACATGAGGTGGCTAAAGTACTGGAGTTTCAGCTTTAGCATCATTCCTTCCAAAGAAATCCCAGGGCTGATCTCCTTCTAGGAGTCAATAGCAGAATAATGGAGGAAAAGAATGGTGAAGTGAGCTGGAAGATAGAATGATAGAAATAACTCCTGAGGAACAGAATAAAGAAAAAGGAATGGAAAGAATTGAGGACAGCCTCAGAGACATTTGGGACAATATCAAATGCACCAACATTCAAATTAGGGGTTCTAGAAGAAGAAGAGAAAAAGAAAGAGGATGAGAAAATATTTGAGGAGATTATACTCAAAAAATTCCATACATAAACAAGTGGGACCTGATTAAATTTAAAAGCTTTTGCACAGCAAAGGAAACTATAAGCAAGATGAAAAGACAACCCTCAGAATGGGAGAAAATGATAGCAAATGAAACAACTGACAAAGGATTAATTTCCAAAATATAAAAGAAGCTCATACAATTCAAGAAAAACAAACAACCCAATGAAAAAGTGGGGAAAAGACCTAAAGAGACATTTCTCCAAAGAAGACATACAGATGGCTACCAAACACATGAAAATATGCTCAACATTGCTCATTATTAGAGAAATTCAAATCCAAACTACAATGAGATGTCACCTCACACCAGTCAGAATGGCCATCATCAAAAAGTCTATAAACAATAAATGCTGGATAGGGTGTGGAGAAAAGGAAACTCTCTTGTACTGTTGGTGGGAATGTAAGCTGATACAGCCACTATGGAAAATGGTATGGAGATTCCTTTAAAATCTAGGAATAAAACCACCATATGACCCCACAATCCCACTCTTAGGCATATACCCTGAGGAAACCAACTGAAAAGGACACATGTATCCCATTGTTCACTGCAGCACTATTTACAATAGCTAGAGCATGGAAGCAACCTAGATGTCCATTGACAGATGAATGGATAAAGAAGCTGTGGTACATATACACAATGGAATATTACTTGGCCATAAAAAGGAACACATATGAGTCAGTCCTAATGAGGTGGATGAACCTAGAACCTATTATACACAGTGAAGTAAGTCAGAAAGTGAAAGATAAGTATCATATTCTAACACATATATATGGAATCTAGAAAAATTGTAATGAAGAATTTATTTACAGGGCAGCAATGGAGAAACAGACATAGAAAATAGACTTATTTACATGGGGAGAGGGGAGGAGAGGGTGAGATGTATGGAAAGAGTAACATGGAAACTTACATTACCATACGTAAAATAGGTAGCCAACAGGAATTTGCTGTGTGGCTCAGGAAACTCAAACAGGAGCTCTGTATCAACCTAGAGGGGTAAGATGGGGAGGGAAATGGGAGGGAGGTTCAAAAGAGAGGGGATACATGTATACTTATGGCTGATTCATGTTGAGGTTTGACAGGACAATAATTCTGTAAAGCAATTATCCTTCAATAAAAAAAATAAATAAATTGTTTAAAAACAAAATAAAACAAAACAAAATTCCATACCATGGGAAAGTAAAGCCACAGTCCCATACAGGATAAACCCAAAGAGAAATACAGCAAGATACAAATTAAACTAACAAAAATTTAACACAAAGAAAAAATACTAAAGGCAGCAAGAGAAAAGCAAAAAGTAACAATACAAAGGAATCCCCATAAAGCTAATAGCTGATTTTTCAGCAGAAACTCTGCAGGCCAGAAGGGACTGGTAGGATATATTTAAAGTGATGAAACACAAAAACCTACAACCAAGATTACTATATACATCAAGTATCTCATTCAGATTTGATGGCAAAATCAAAAGCTTTATAGACAAACAAAAGGTAAGGTAACTCAGCACCACCAAACCAGCCTCACAACAGATGCTAAAGGAACTTTTCTAGGTGGGAAACACAGGAAAACAAAAAGACCCACAAAAACAAACCCAAATAATTAATAAAATGGCAATAGGAACATACATATTAATAACTAACTTAAATGTAAATGGATTAAGTTCCCTAACCAAAAGACACAGACTGGCTAAATGGATGCAGAAAGCAAGACCTGTGTATACACTACCTACAAAAGACCCACTTCAGACTTAAGAACACATACAGATTGAAAGTCAAGGGATGGAAAAAGATACTCCATGTAAATGGGAATCAAAAGAAAGCAGGAGTAGCAATACTCATATCAGATGAGATAGATTTTAAAATAAAAATTTTTACAAGAGATAAGGAAGGACACTACATAATGATCAAGAGATCAATCGAAGAAGAAGACATAACAATTTTAAATACTTATGCACCCAACATAGGAACACCTCAATACATAAGGCAAATGCTAAAAACCATAAAAGAGGAAATAGACAGTAATGCACTAAGAGTAGGGGATTTTAACACCCTACTTATTTGAATGGACAGATCATTCACACAGAAAATTAATAAGGAAACACAAACTTTAAAACATAAAATAGACCAGATGAATTTAATTGATATCTTCAGAATACTCCATCAAAAATAGCAGAATACAGTTTTTTCTCAAGTGTACATGGAACATTCTCCAGGAGAGATAACATCTTGAGTCACAAATCAAGTGTCAGTAAATTTAAGAAAATTGAAATCATATCAAGCACCTTTTCTGACCAAAATCCTATGAGATTAGATATCAATTACAGGAAAGAACTGTAAAACTCACTAATACATGGAGGCTAAACAACATGTTTCTAAGTAACCAAGAGGTCACTGAAGAAATAAAAAAAGATATCAAAAAAAAAAATTCCTACAAACAAATGACAACAAAAATACAGCAACCCAAAATCTATCAGTTCAGTTCAGTCAGTTCAGTCGCTCAGTCATGTCCAACTGTGACCCCATAAATTGCAGCACGCCAGGCCTCCCTGTCCACCACCAACTCCTGGAGTTCACTCAAACTCATGTCCATCGAGTCGGTGATGCCATACAATCATCTCATCCTCTGTTGTCCCCTTCTCCTCCTTCCCCCAATCCGTCCCAGCATCAGTGTCTTTTCCAATGAGTCAATTCTTCCCATGAGGTGGTCAAAGAACTGGAGTTTCAGTTTTAGCATCAGTCCTTCCAAAGAACACCCAGGACTGACCTCCTTTAGAATGGACTGGCTGGATCTCCTTGCAGTCCAAGGGATTGTCAAGAGTCTTCTCCAACACCACAGTTCAAAAGCATCAATTCATCGGCTCTCAGCTTTCTTCACAGTTCAACTCTCACATCCATACATGACCACTGGAAAAACCATAGCCTTGACTAGACAGACCTTTGTGGGCAAAGTAATGTCTCTGCTTTTCAATATGCTATCTAGGTTGGTCATAACTTTCCTTCCAAGGAGTAAGCGTCTTTTAATTTCATGGCTGTAGTCACCATCTGCAGTGATTTTGGAGCCCAAAAAAATAAAGTCTGACACTGTTTCCCCATCTATTTCCCATAAAGTGATGGGACCATACGCCATGATCTTCGTTTTCTGAATGCTGAGCTTTAAGCCAACTTTTTCACACCCCTCTTTCACTTTCATCAAGAGGCTTTTTAGTTCCTCTTCACTTTCAGGCATAAGGGTGGTGTCATCTGCATATCTGAGGTTATTGGTATTTCTCCCGGCAATCTTGATTCCAGCTTGTGCTTCTTCCAGCCCAGTGTTTCTCATGATGTACTCTGCATAGAAGTTAAATAAGCAGGGTGACAATATACAGCCTTGACTTACTCCTTTTCCTATTTGGAACCAGTCTGTTGTTCCATGTCCAGTTCTAACTATTGCTTCCTGACCTCCATATAGGTTTCTCAAGAGGCAGGTCAGGTGGTCTGGTATTCCCATCTCTTTCAGAATATTCCACAGTTTATTGTGATCCACACGGTCAAAGGCTTTGGCATAGTCAATAAAGCAGAAATAGATGTTTTTCTGGAACTCTCTTGCTTTTTCGATGATCCAGCAGATGTTGGCAATTTGATCTCTGGTTCCTCTGCCTTTTCTAAAACCAGCTTGAACATCTGGTTCCAGCAAAAACATTCCTAAGAGGGAATTTTGTAGTAATACAAACCTACCTCAATAAACAAGAAAAATATCAAATAAACAACCTAATCTTACACCTAAGAAAAAGAACAGCAAAACCCAAAGTTAGAAGGAAAGAAATTGCAAAGATCAGAGCAGAAATAAATGATAAAGAAATGAATGAAACAATAGCAAAGATCAATAAAACTAAAAGCTTATTCTTTGAAACAATAAACAAAATTGGCAAACCATTAGCCGGACTCATCAAGAAAAAACAAGACTCAAATCAATAAAATTAGAAATAAAAAAAGAGAAGTTACAACAGACAATGTAGAAATACAAAGGATCATAAAAGATTACTGTAAGCAATTATATACCAGTAAAATGGACAACCTAGAAGAAATGGACAAATTCTTAGAAAAATACCTTCCAAAACTGAACCAGGAAGAAATAGGAATCATGAACAGACCAATCACAAGCACCAAAATTGAAACTGTGATCAAAAATCTTCCAACAAATAAAAGCCCAGGACCAGATGGTGTCATAGGTGAATTCTACCAAACATTTAGAGAGCTAATATTTGGGTAGTATAGTCATTTTCACAATATTGATCCTTCCAATCCAAGAACATGATATATCTCTCCATCTGTTTGTGTTGTCTTTGATTTCTTTCATCAATGTCTCATAGTTTTCTGTATACAGGTCTTTAATCTCCTTACATAGGTTTATTCCTAGGTATTTTACTCTTTTTGTTGCAGTGGTGTATGGGATTGCTTCCTTAATTTCTCTTTCTGAGTTTTCATTGATAGTGTATAGGAATGCAAAGGATTTCTCTGTATTAATTTTGTATCCTTCTACTTTACTAAATTCATTGATTAGCTCTAGTAATTTTCTGATGACATCTTTAGGGTTTAGACAATCAATATTGTGAAAATTACTATACTACCCAGACATTTAGAGAACTAACACCTATTCTTCTCAAACTTTCCCAAACACTACAGAGAAAGGGAACACTCCCAAACTCATTCTATGAGTTCACCAATATCCTGATACTAAAACCAGACAAAGAAATCACAAAACAAAATTACAGGTCAATATCACTGGTGAACCTAAGTGCAAAAATCATGAACAAAATGCTAGCAAATAGAATCCAATAGCAAAAAAAAATATGATCATAAACCACTATCATAAGCTGTGATCCAGTGGGGTTTATTCCAGGGATGCAAGGATTCTGATAAATGCAAATCAATCAATGTAACACACTATATAAGTAATCTGAAAGATAAAAACCATCTGATAATCTAAATAGATGTGGAAAAAGCTTTTGACATATTTCAACACCCATTTATGATAAAAACTCTCCAGAAAAATGGGTATAGACAGAAGCTGCTGCTGCTAAGTCACTTCATCTGTGTCCGACTCTGTGTGACCCCATAGACAGCAAGCCCACCAGGCTCCCCCATCCCTGGGATTCTCCAGGCAAGAACACTGGAGTGGGTTACCATTTCCTTCCCCAATGCATGAAAGTGAAAAATGAAAGTGAAGTTGCTCAGTTGTGTCCGACCCTCAGCAACCCCATGGACTGCAGCCTTCCAGGCTCCTTCGTCCATGGGATTTTCCAGGCAAGAGTACTGGAGTGGGGTGCCATTGCCCTCTCCATAGACAGAAGCTACCTCAGCATAATAAAGGCCATATATGACAAACCCGCAATAAACATAATTCTCAATGGTGAAAAACCAAAAGCACTTTCCCTAACATCAGGAAAAAGATGAGGGTGTCCATTCTCACCACTATTATTTTATATCATTTTGGAAGTCCTAGCCACAGCAATCAGAGAAGAAAAAGAAAAGGAATCCAGCTTGGAAAAGAAATAAACTTTCACTGTTTGCAGATGACATAATATATACATAGTAATCCCTAAAGATGCCACCAGAAAATTATTAGAACTAATCAATGAATTTAGTAAAGTAGAAGGATACAAAATTTATACACAGAAATCCTTTGCATTCCTATACACTATCATTGAAAACTCAGAAAGAGAAATTAAGGACGTGATCCCATTCACCACTGCAACAAAAAGAGTAAAATACCTAGGAATAAACCTATGTAAGGAGATGAAAGACCTGTATACAGAAAACTATAAGACATTGATGAAAGAAATCAAAGACAACACAAACAGATGGAGAGATATATCATGTTCTTGGATTGGAAGAATCAATATTATGAAAATTACTTTACTACCCAAAGCAATGTATAGGTTCAATGCAATCCCTATCAAATTACCAATGGCATTTTTCACAGAACTAGAACAAATACTTTCACAATTTGTATGGAAACAGAAAAATGGTACTGATGAATCTATTAATATATGTAGGGCAGAAATAGAGATGCAGACACATGAAACAGACTTTGGACGCAGTGGGGGAAGGAGAGGAAGTGATGAATTGAGAGAGTAACATTAAAGCATATACATTACCATATGTAAAACAGATAGCTAATGGGAAGCTGCTGTATAACACAGGGAGCTCAATGTGGTGCTCTGTGACAAACTAGAGGTGTGGGATGGGGTGTGGTGGGGTTCAAGAGGGCTAGCACATATGTATACTTATGGTTGGTTCACATTGTTTTATGGCAGAAGCAAACACAATAGTTACCCTCCAATTAAAAATGAATATTTAAAAATCCCTCCAACTCTAAAAGAAAAGCAGAAATAGTATAAACACAGGAATAGATTCAGAAATTGAACACAGCAGCTTATTAAACACAGTCATTCCACATGATCACTGACTCCTCTGCTACTTCATGTACCATCTCCAACACATGTTCCACATGCCATGATATGAGCAGGGCCCTGGTAGCCACTCAAGGTAAGAAGGCACAAGCAACACTCTAGGTCTATACTTTCAATCAGCTCAGACACCAGGTACCTAATAACCAATACTACAGCTTGACTCATTGACAAGAGCTTGACTCTTTGTCATTCAAGGCAACGACCCAGCTCCTCCTTAGCCCTCATCTATCATCTGCACCCCCAGGAACCCCAGACCCTCCCTGATACATCAGCTTCCTTTCCTCTTGATTTTCCCATCCAGTCCCAGACAGAGTTATGCATAAGCCACTGCAGTATACACAGAGACACATGAATACAAACATAAGAATATGTTAGTATATTACATTTTATAAATAATACTTATATTTCACAGGTGACATATATAAATATCTAAATATATATTCATCTAAAATTATATTTTTGTATTTTATTAATATATGCATAATCACTTATAGAGCCTGAGTTTTAAAAGGCACCTGATACCACCATGTTCTTTTAGGGATGTCAGGTATTAGTGAAATCAACAGTTCTGCAAACACACTGTTTTTGCTCTTACTGTCTTGGATACTTTACCCTGTAGAATAGTTTCTGGTACATAGAGTTCAACAAATGCTGAATCAAAAGGAATGACAGAGGAAACATTAGACTTGGAGATTGAATACCTGGATTCAAGTTTGAACTAATTCACTTCAATTCTTCCTTAGCTACAAGATGGGAATAACATCCCTTGGTTGGCCCTATCTTGGTCAAAAACACATCAATGATAGAAATGGTAATAGTTTCATTAGTAGTGACAATATCAGTTGATTTGGCTTCAGTAGCAGGAACAGTGGAAATAATAAGGTAGAAATTACATCTACTAGAAATACTGGAACGAATTCATTGATTCACTTGTACCAGGAATCATATCATTGTTCAGGTACACAGAAGACAGAGTCCCTACCCCAGAGGATCACTGTCTGCCTGGAGGACAAAATAGTGAATGACAAGGGAATAACTGTTTCCACATAGATATACATGGAAGTTTTCTCTGCATTCCTTGTCAGGGTGAAATGCTGTATCACAATTCTCAGGGACAACTCACTAGCCTCTTCAATGTATTTCTTTTTCCTGCCATTTAAATTGGAACATGTTTTTATCTTAGATAATTTTTACTTATATTCTTATTCACCTAGGTAAATTTATTGATTCCCCTAAGTGCTGGGCATTTTGTTAAACCCTGACTTTCAAGGAAAGAGATTCTCTCCTCTTAAGTAAAAAATTTTCCTCTTTGCCAGGAAAGTAATAAGAATTTACCAAAGGGATCACTTTGAAGATAGCTAAAAGTTCAGTTTGCAAATGAAATCTCAGAACTGAGAAGTGAAGTGTCATGATATCTAAAACTTTCCTTCAAATGTTACAGAAAAAAAAAAATGTATATACAGAGAGAAAGAGAAAACGAATATGACAAAATGTATACGATATTGGAATGTTGAGGGTATAAGTTCATTACACAAAAATAAACTCAAAATGGGTTAAAGATCTAAATGTAAGACAAGAAACTATAAAACTCTTAAAGGAAAACATAGGCAGAACACTCTCTGACATAAATCACAGCAAGATCTTCTATGATCCACCTCCTAGAATAATGGAAATAAAAACAAAAATAAAAAAAGTGGGACCTAATTAAACTGAAAAGCTTCTGCACAATGAATGTACCTATAACAAGGTGAAAAGGCATCCTTCAGAATGGGAGACAATAATAGCAAATGATGCAACTGACAAAGAATTAATCTCAAAAATATACAAGCAGTTAATGCAGCTCAATATCAGAAAAATAAATGGCCCAATCAAAAAATGGGCCAAAGAACTAAACAGATATTTCTCCAAAGACATACAGATGGCTAAGAAGCACATGAAAAGATGCTCAACATTACTCATTATCAGAGAAATGCAAATCAAAACCACAATGAGGTACCATTTCACGCCAGTCAGAATGGCTGCTATCCAAAAGTCTACAAACAATAAATGCTGGAGAGGGTGTGGAGAAAAGGGAACCCTCTTACATTGTTGGTGGGAATGCAAACTAATACAGCCACTATGGAGAAAGGTGTGGAGATTCCTTTAAAAACTGGAAATAGAACTACCATATGACCCAGCAATCCCACTGCTGGGCATACACACTGAGGAAACCAGAATTGAAAGAGACACATGTACCTCATTTTTCATTGCAGCCCTGTTTACAATAACCAGGACATGGAAGCAACCTAGATGTTCATCAGCAGATGAATGGATAAGGAAGTTGTGGTACACAATGGAATATTATTGGCTATAAAAAAGAACACATTTGAGTCAGTTCTAATGAGGTGGATGAAACCAGAGCCTATTATACAGAGTGAAATAAGTCAGAAAGAAAAACAACAATACAGTATATTAATGCATATATATGGAATTTTGAACGATGACCGTATATGCAAAACAGCAAAAGAGACACACATGTAAAGAACAGACTTTTGGACTCTGTGGGAGAAGACGAGGGTGGGACAATATGAGAGAATAGCACTGAAACCTGTATATTACCACATGTAAAACAGATGACTAGTGCAAGTTCAATGCCTGAAGAAGGGCTCTCAAAGCTGGTGCTCTGGGACAACCCAGAGAGATGGGGTGGGGAGGGAGGTAGGAGGGGGTTCAGGATGGGGGGACTCATGTACACCCATGGCTGATTCATGTCGAGGTATGGCAAAAACCATCACAATATTGTAAAGTAATTAGCCTCCAATTAAAATAAATGAATTAATTTTTAAAAGATGGCCAAAAAGAAGAACAAAATCTTCTGGCTCCAAAACAGTCAGACAGCATGAACTGGGAGAAGCTATTATATTCAAATTTTTAGACCTCAGTTTTCTCATCTCAAAAATGAAGATTATCAATGTATATACCAGGATGGATTGTAGTAAGCATTAAATTAGATAACCCATGGGAATAACTTAGCAGAAGCTTGACGTCTAGCAGATTAGATGCCCAGAAAGTCTTCCTAGTACAGGCCACTTGAAAATATTTTTTTAAATCTTTACCTCACATTTTAACTACATGACTGAGCTAATGATGAGCTAAAGGAAATCTACAGATGCCAGGGAAAAAGTATAAACTGTGCTTCCCAAGAGGTAAGCAAACTCTGGAGTGGTTATCGCTCTGAGAGTATATGCCAATTTCTGAAGATGTTGATCCCAAATTGTAAAGGATCCCATGACTGAGTGGACCAGAAACAAAGCCTGGGGCTTTCAGAACACAAAGTTTATATCAGAGACATCATAGGAAGCTAGGGCTTTCATAAGGTAGGGTCAGTACATTATCTAGCAAAAAGTGCCTTTGGATTAAATGAGATGGGGAAGATACTTGCTTAGGTCTGAATAGAGCCCACATCACATGCATTTAAGACTAGAAGTTATAGTCCAAGTTAATTATTTGAAAATGGACTCAGGTTGGTAGTATTATCTAGTACTTGAAACAAATACAATCCTACAAGAGAAAAGGTACTAAACACCCACGCTTCAAAGATTTGAGAGAGATAAGAAAGCATCAAAATTCAGGAAACCTGTGAGGACAAAGGTAACATGAGCAGAAGTCAGTCTAAACAACAGACTGTAGAATAAGATTCCCAGACCTATGATTATTACAATTAGTTTAATACATTTTATTTTTTAATTCATTTCATTTTATTTTATTTATTTTTTAATTTAAATTTATTTATTTTAATTGAAGGATAATCACTTTACAATATTGTATTGGTTCTGCCACACATCAACATGAATCTACCACGGGCATACACGTGTTCCCCATTCTGAACCCCCCTCCCACCGCCCTCCCAGTACCATCCCTTCGGGTCATCCCAGTGCACCAGCCTCAAGGATCCTGTATAGAACCTGGACTGGTGATTTGTTTCTTATATGATATTATACATGTTTCCATGCTGCTGCTGCTGCTGCTGCTAAGTCGCTTCAGTAGTGTCCAACTCTATGTGACCCCATAGACCGCAGCCCACCAGGATCCCCTGTCCCTGGGATTCTCTAGGTAAGAACACTGGAGTGGGTTGCCATTTCCTTCTCCAATGCGTGAAAGTGAAAAGTGAAAGTGAAGTCGCTCAGTCGTGCCTGACTCTTAGTGACCCCATGGACTGCAGCCCACCACGCTCCTCCGTCCATGGGATTTTCCAAGCAAGAGTACTGGAGTGGGGTGCCATTGCCCTTTCTGCATGTTTCCATGACATTCCCCCAAATCATCCCACCCTCTCCCTCTCCCTATCCCTCTCCCACAGAGTCCAAAAGACTGTTCTATACATCTGTCTCTATTCTGCTGTCTCTAATACAGGGTTATCGTTACCATCTTTCTAAATTCCATATATATGCGTTAGTATACTGTATTGGTGTTTTTCTTTCTGGCTTACTTCACTCTGTATAATAGGCTCCAGTTCCATCCACCTCATTAGAACTGATTTAAATGTATTCTTTTTAATGGCTAAGTAATACTCCATTGTGTATATGTACCACAGATTTCTTATGCATTCATCTGCTTATGTATTCATCATCAGTACTTTTGCCTAGAAAAACCCATGGATGGAGGAGCCTGGTAGGCTGCAGTCCATGGGGTCGCTAGAGTCGGACACGACTGAGCGACTTCACTTTCACTTTTCACTTTGGAGAAGGAAATGGCAACCCACTCCAGTGTTCTTGCCTGGAGAATCCCCGGGACGGGAAGCCTGGTGGGCTGCCGTCTATGGGGTCACACAGAGTTGGACACGACTAAAGCAACATAGCAGCAGCAGCAGCAGCATCTGCTGATGGACATCTAGGTTACTTCCATGTCCTGGCTATTATAAACAGTGCTGCGATGAACATTGAGGTACTCGTGTCTCTTTCAATTCTGGTTTCCTCAGTGTGTATGCCCAGCAGTGGGATTGCTGGGTCATAAAGCAGTTCTATTTCCAGTTTTTAAAGGAATCTCCACACCTTTCTCCATAGTGGCTGTACTAGTTTGCATTCCCACCAACAATGTAAGAGGGTTCCCTTTTCTCCACACCCTCTCCAGCATTTATTGCCCATAGACTTTTGGATCGCAGCCATTCTGACTGGCGTGAAATGGTACCTCATTGTGGTTTTGATTTGCATTTCTCTGATAATGAGTGATGTTGAGCATATTTTCATGTGTTTGTTAACCATCTGTATGTCTTTGGAGAAATATCTGTTTACTTCTTTGGCCCATTTTTTGATTGGATCGTTTATTTTTCTGGAATTGAGCTGCAGGAGTTGCTTGTATATTTTTGAGATTAGTTCTTTGTCAGTTGCATCATTTGCTATTATTTTCTCCCATTCTGAAGGCTGTCTTTTCACCTTGCTTATAGTTTCCTTTGTTGTACAGAAGCTTTTAATTTTAATTAGGTCCCATTTGTTTATTTTTGCTTTTATTTATTTTAAAAACAAAAGAATTTACTAAAATATGCCAATGGAACAGAACACTTGAGAAGTGCTGAGACACAAATCTGACCCCTACATGTAAAAATCTAAAATTAAATTAAAAATTAAATTGTAGATTCAACAGCAGGTAGAATACAGCATAAAAATAAGAATGAGAACTTAGATATAAAGAAATTTCCCAGAATTTAATACAACCAAAGAGGTAGAAAGTGAAGAATTTCAAAAGAAAAGACTAGAGGGAATATTCAAAGAGACAATGACAGAATTTCTGACAGAATTGATAAGACTAGTCCTCAGATTCAGAAACAACATAACTTAGGCAAAAATAAGTGGAAATAAATGCATGTTATATTCAAACTGCATAACACCAGGGACAAAGAGACTATCTTAAAAACAGGCAGGAAATTAAAGACAGAGAGAGAGAGACCGAAGGCATAAAAAGAAATTGCAAAAGAATGAAAGAGAACCTTAACAGTTACAATGGAAGCCAGAGAAAAGCAGAGCTGTATTTTCAAAATGCTAAAAGAAAACAAGAAAACCGCATTTAAAAAAAAAAAAAAAGTGAGTGTTTAGTGCCATCAGAAACTTCAAAGAAATTTCCAAAGAAGGAATACCAGAAAGAAGAAAAATGATCTCAGAATGAAGGCCTAAAATGCCAACAGGAGTATTATGCAGCCATTAAAAAGAATACATTTGAATCAGTTCTAATGAGGTGGATGAAACTGGAGCCTATTATACAGAGTGAAGTAAGCCAGAAGGAGAAACACCAATACAGTATATTAACGCATATATATGGAATTTAGAAACATGGTAACAGTAACCCTGTATATGAGACAGCAAAAGAGACACAGATGTATAGAACAGTCTTTTGAACTCTGTGGGAGAAGGAGAAGGTAGGATGATTTGGGAGAATGGCATTGAAACTTGTATAATAACAACAGACCGGTTACAAATAGGAAAAGGAGTACGTCGAGGCTGTATATTGTCACCCTGCTTATTTAAGTTATATGCAGAGTACATCATGAGAAACGCTGGGCTGGAAGAAGCACAAGCTGGAATCAAGATTGCCAGGAGAAATATCAATAACCTCAGATATGCAGATGACACCACCCTTATGGCAGAAAGTGAAGAGAAACCAAAAAGCCTCTTGATGAAAGTGAAAGAGGAGAGTGAAAAAGTTGGCTTAAAGCTCAACATTGAGAAACCGAAGATCATGGCATCCAGTCCCATCACTTCATGGGAAATAGATGGGGAAACAGTGGAAACAGTGTCAGACTTTATTTTGGGGGGCTCCAAAATCACCACGGATGGTGACTACAGCCATGAAATTAAAAGACGCTTACTCCTTGGAAGGAAAGTTATGACCAACCTAGATAGCATATTCAAAAGCAGAGACATTACTTTGCCAACAAAGGTCCATCTAGTCAAGGCTATGGTTTTTCCAGTGGTCCTGTATGGATGTGAGAGTTGGACTGTGAAGAAAGCTGAGTGCCAAAGAATTAATGCTTTTGAACTGTGGTGTTGGAGAAGACTCTTGAGAGTCCCTTGGGCTGCAAGGAGATCCAACCAGTCCATTCTAAGGGAAATCAGCCCTGGGATTTCTTTGGAAGGAATGATGCTAAAGCTGAAACTCCAGTACTTTGGCCACCTCATGCGAAGAGTTGACTCATTGGAAAAGATTCTGATGCTGGGAGGGATTGGGGGCAGGAGGAGAAGGGGACGACAGAGGATGAGATGGCTGGATGGCATCACTGACTCGATGGACGTGAGTCTGGGTGAACTCCTGGAGTTGGTGATGGACAGAGAGGCCTGGCATGCTGCAATTCATGGGGTCGCAAAGAGTCGGACACAACTGAGCGACTGAACTGAACTGAACTGACTGAATATCATATATGAAACGAATCGCCAGTCCAGATTCAATGCATGATACAGGATCCTTGGGGCTGCTGCACTGAGACAACTCAGAGGGATGGTAAGGGGAGGGAGGAGGGAGCGGGGTTCAGGATGAGGAACACATGTACACCTGTGGCAGATTCATGTTGACGTATGGCAAAACCAATACAATATTGTAAAGTAATTAACCTTCAATTAAAATAAATAAATTTATATTTAAAAAAAAAAGAAATTCTGATTCCAGAAAATGATAAATGTGAGCGTCAACCATATAATATAACAATCAGAAAAATGCCTAATTTTAAAGGTTTCATTAAAAGCAAAGTAAAACTTATCTACTTCAATGGTATAACACTAGTTGTTAATGAGAATGCTTCCTAAGAAAAATGTAATGATATTAACTTTAGACTTGACTAAGTTACAAAGGAGTGGTAAAATTTTTTAGTGAACCCACTAAAAGAAGAGAAAGGCAATATGTGACACCCTCACTTCATGGAGTGTTTTAAAACTTTGAAAAATTAAAAGACAAATATTTTCAAACTAGATTAAGTAAAAATAAAATCCAGTACTTACTATTTCAACATCATACTGGAAGGTCTAATAAATGCATTGAATATTTATTAGATATTATCATACCAGGCACTGTTTTAAGCACCTTGGAGGAGTTAATTTGTTTAATCCACAAAACATCCTGTGAGGTAGATACACTTTCATCCATTTTGTAGATGAGAAAACTCAGGTTTTACAGCTTGTCTAAGGTTAGACTGAAGTTAATAGCATAGGTGGGTTGACCCAGACAGACTGACTCCAGAATCTGTGCTCCTAATAACTAATATATACTCTCCTAGTCAGCAAAAACAGTTTCAGAAGACAGTCTATATACTAAACCCCAAAGAATCCATGCATAACACATTGCAAATATTAAGAGAGTTTAACAAGATCGATGGCTATGAAAGCATTATATAAATTCCTATTGTATTTCAGTAAATCAGTAGAAGTTAGTTAGAAGAATCTGCTTTTAAAGCAATGTCATTTAAAACTGCAACAAAAAAGTGAGATGGTTAGTAATAAATCTAGCAAAAGTTCGGTAAGACCTTTATTTAGAAAACCATAAAAACATGTTTGAAATATTAAAGACCTAAATAGAGAGATACATCATGTTCATGAACAGAAATAAACAATATTGTAAAGGTATAAATCTTTTAAAAATGTTCTATAGGTTCAATGTAGTTGCAATAAAAATCCTAACAATATATTTTGTGGAACTTGCCAACCTGATTCTGAAATTTATGTGAATAATCAATAGTCTAAGAATAATTAAAACATTCCTGGGTGTTCATGAGGGGGTGGGGTGTAAAATCAAAGATATTTGTTCTTCTGGATATTGGCTTAATTTTAGAGTAATTTTGACACCAAAGTATTGACCTAGGGAGAGACAAATAAAATATTGAAGCAGAGTAGAGAACCTATAAATAAACCATGCATACATAAATCCTAATATAAGATAGAGCTACCATTAGAGCCAATTAGACAAAGAATGGACTGAACAGTAAAGCTGTAATAATTGTTACTCCTATGGGAAAAATGGATTGTAATACCTACTTCAACATTCACAAAAAGCAATTCCAGGTGGACCAAGAACTAAGAAAGTTAAAATTTTCAGGAAGAAATATCAAGGAATAAATGTATGACTTCAGTGTAAGAAAGAATTTCTTTTAAACAACTCAAAAATTAAAAATTGTAAAGAAGAAGATAAGTGAATTCAACTAAACCTAAAGAAAGGACTTTTATTCAGGAAATCTCACATACCTACACACACACGCACACACACACACAATAAAGGTAGCAAGTGCCACATTCTACAATAAGATATTTGCAACATGTATAACTGCTAAAGTTCTATATCCAGAATATATGAGAAACTCCTACAAAACAATAAGAAAAAGATAAATAATCCTTTCTAAAAATAGTCAAAATATATCAAAAGGCACTGTACAGAAAAGGAAACACAAGAGGCCATTAAGCAAATGAAAATATATTCAAACATTATTAATCAAGAAAAACAAAGTAAAAACATAGCAATATACCATTTTCCTTCTCGTGAGTGATAAAAATCTGAAAGTATTGACTAAGATGTAAAAAAAAAAAAAAAAAAACAGACATTATTAGTGAGTTTGACTTGGAAAATAATCAGGCATTATCTTGTAAGGAGAAGGCAATGGCAACCCACTCCAGTACTTTTGCCTGGACAATCCCATGGATGGAGGAGCCTGGTGGACTGCAGTCCATGGGGTCACTAAGAGTTGAATATATGCATTTTTCATGACTCTGCAATTCCATATGAGCATAATATCTTAAGGAAATTCATATATGTCCACCAAGAGACATACATAAAAATATAGCAGTATTATTTCTAAAATTAAAAAACTGAAAACAACTCAATTGTTCAAGTAGAGTAGAATAGGAAAAAAAAAATGTGTTGTAGCCATGCAATGGAATACTGTACAACAGTAAAATTTGAGGAACTATATGATTTATCAGTTCAGTTCAGTTACTCAGTTGGGTCCAACTCTTTGTGACCCTGTGGACTGCAGCACGCCAGGTATATGATTTATCAAGAGATGAATCTTTAGAATTCTGTTGGGGTTTCCCTGTTGGCTCAGTGGTAAAGGATCTGACTGCCAATGCAGGAGAGACAGCTCAATCTCTGATCCAGGAAGATTCCACATGCTGTGGAGCAACTAAGCCCATGCACCACAGATACTGAAACTGCTCTAGAGCCTGGGAGCCACAACGACTGCAATTACTGAAGCGTGCATCCCTCAAGTGCCTGCTCCAGAACAAGAGGAGCCACCATAAAGAGAAGCTCACCCACACAGCGCAGCTAGAAGGTAGCCCCCACTTGCCTCGATGAGAGAAAAGCCCACAAGCAACAAAAGCCCAGCACAGCCATAAATAAACAAATAAAATTTGGGGGGAAAAAAGAGTTCTGTTGAGGGAATAGAGCTAGACACATAAGAATATAGACAGCATGATTCCAAATATGAAGGGCAAGAACAAAACTAATCTATTACTTAGGGAAATACCTATGTGATAAAAAAAAAATTTTTTTTTTTTAAGTAAGCAAATAATAAACAGAATTCTGAACTGAACTTTCTCTTCTGGAGAGGAGAGAAAAGAGATGAAAGCCCTTTGTATTTACAAGGGATATACAAAATTACACTTTTGTTTTATTTACTAATGATTCTCACTGTTCATTTTGCTATTTTAAAGCTATACAAATATGTTAAATATTCCTTTGTGTATATGACCTATTTCTCTAAAACAAAATAAAAGTGGAGGCAAGGGTGGGATGATTTGAGAGAATAGCACTGCAACATATACATTATTATATGCAAAACAGACGACCAGTGCAAGTTCGATGCATGAAGCAGGCACCCAAAGCAGGACAACCCAGAGGCATAGGGCAGGGAAGGAAATGGGAGGGGGGTTCAAGATGAGGAGGGGACACTGTGGCTGATTCATGTTGATGGAAAAAACCATCACAATATTATAAAGTAATTATCCTCCAATTAAATAAATGTTGAAAAGAGTGGAAACCATCTAAAACATGTACTTTGTACTTTGACAATACTTAATAAAACTAGTTTAGATTTCAATACAAATGATAAAAATAAAACATAAAATTAAATGGAAAAATTTACCCTTTGTAAAACACCCAAAAGATTTAAAGAATTGTTATCGTCATTTTAGTATTTCATCTGGTAACTTGTGTTTGACACCATTTACCACTTAGGTAATAAAAAGAAGATGGAGTTCTTCCACTGAAGGCTTGAAAGCAGCAGACAATAGCACTCTCAACTATGGAAAAGATTCCATGATATCTGACAGATCACAAAAGGTAATATCATCTCTTTATGACTGAGGCATTGTCTGCCTTTGCAGAGCTGTTAGTCTATTGAATGAAGTATAATAAATAAGGAAACAAACAAATGAATTGTAGAGAGTGTCGTTAAGAAACCCACTCACCTATCATTGATTAACCTATGACAAAGGAGGCAAGAATATACAATGGAGGAAAGACAGTTTCTTTGATAAGTGGTTCTGGGAAAACTGGACAGGTACATGTGAAAGCATGAAGTTAAAACTTACTCTAACACCACACAAAAAAATAAACTCAAAATGGATTTTTTGTTGTTCAGACACTCAGTTGCATCCAATTCTTTGTGACCCCATGGACTGCAGCAAGCCAGACTTCCCTGTCATTCACTATCTCCTGGAGTTTGCTCAAACTCATGTCCATTGAGACAATGATGCCATCCAACCATCTCATCTTCTGTCGTCCCCTTCTCCTCCTGCCTTTGATCTTTCTCAGCTTTGAGGGTCTTTTCTAGTGAGTCAGCTTTTCACATCAGGTGGCCAAAGTATTGGAGCTTCAGCTTCAGCATCAGTCCTTCCGATGAATATTCATGATTGATTACCTTTAGGATTGACTGGTTTGATCTCCTTGCAGTCCAAGGGACTCTCAGGAATCTTCTCCAACACCACAGTTCAAAAGTATCAATTCTTCTGCATTCAGCCTTCTTTATGGTCCAACTCTCACATCCATATGTGACTTCTAGGAAAACCATAGCTTTGACTTTATGGACCTTTGTCAGCAAAGTGTCTCTGCTTTTTAATACAGTATCTAGGTTTGTCACAGCTTTTCTTCCAAGGAGTAATCTTTTCATTTCATGGATGCAGTCACCATCTGTAGTGATTTTGGAGGCCAAGAAAATAAAGTCTCTCACTGTTTCCATTGTTTCCCCATCTATTTGCCATGAAGTGATGGGACTGGATGCCATGATCTTAGTATTTTGAGTGTTGAGTTTTAAGCTAACTTTTTCACTCTCCTCTTCCACCCTCATCAAGAGGCTCTTTAGTTCCTCTTCATTTTCTGCCATAAGGATGGTGTCATCAACCTATCTTAGATTATTGATATTTCTCCCAGTAATCTTTATTCCAGCTTTGCTGGGCTGGATGAAGCGCAAGCTGGAATCAAAATGGATTAAAGACCTAAATGTAAGACCAGACAGTAGAAAACTCCTAGAGGAAAACATATGCAGAACACTATGGGACACAAATCACAGCAATATCTTTTTGGAGTCACCTCCTAGAGTAATGGAAATAAAAGCAAAAATAAACAAGTGGGACCTAATTAAACTTGAAAGCTTTTGCACAGCAAAGGAAACCATAAACAAAGTGAAAATTCTCCACAGAATAGGATAAAAAATTTGCAAATGATGTGACCAACAAGGGATTAATCTCCAAATATACAAACAGTTCATACAGATCATTATGAAACAAACAACCCAATCAAAAAATGAGCAGATCTAAGTAGACATTTCTTGAAAGAAGACATACAGGTGGGCGAGAGGCACATGAAAAGATGTTCAACACTGCCAATTAGAACAATGCAAATCAAAACTACAATGACTTATCAGCTTACACTAGTCAGAGTGGCTTTCGTTAGAAAGGCTACAAGCAATAAATGCTGGTGGGAGTGTGGATAAAAAGAAACCCTCCTACATTGTTGGTGGGAATGTAAATTGGTACAGACACTGTGGACAACATTGTGGAGGTTCCTTAAAAAACTAAAAATAGAGCTACCATATAGGATCCTGCTCCTGGGCATATATTCAGAGAAAAACCATAATTTAAAATGATATATACAACCCAGTGTTAGTTGCAGCAATATTTACAATAGCCAAGAAATGGAAGCAACCTGAATATCCATTGACAGATGATTGGATGAAGAAAATATGGTATATTTATACAGTGAAATATCACTCAGCCATTACAGAGAATGCTATTTGCAGCAACATGGATGGACCTAGAGATTATCATACTAAGTGAAGTAAGCCAGACAGAAAGACAAATATCCTAAGGTATCATTTATGTGTGGAATCTACAAAAGAAATGATGCAAATGAACTTATATACAAAACAGAAACAGACTCACAGACATAAATAAATTTATGGTTACCAAAGAGCAAAGGTGGAGGAGAGCTAAATTAGGAATTTGCAATTAACATATGCAAATGACTATATATAAAATAAATAATTAACAAGGACCTACTGTATAGCTCAGGGATCTATGCTCAATAGTATGTAATAACCTACAAGGGAAAAGAATCTGAAAAAAACAGATACATATGTGTGTAAAATTCAAGCTTGTTGCTGTATACCTGAAACTAGTATAACATCATAAATCAACTATACTTCAATGAGTAAATTAATTAATTTTTTTTAAAGAAAAGAAACAGAAAATAAGAGTGAACAGGTATGTGTAGAATAGGTTGAATCCTTCCACAGGTTGACTAGGAAGAGCCTCTCCAAAGAGATGGCATACAAAGTCAGATCTGAAAGAGCAGAAAAGACCCCATTTGAAGAGTGGGAAAGGCAAGGAGCTGCGGGTGAGAGGATGGAAGATTCCAGGTCAAGGGAAGTGTACCTGGAGAAGATTTGGCCTCTAAGAACTGAGGAGCAGAATGGTAGAATGCTGAGAATGTCAAAATAGGACTGATTAAGAAGGAGGCTGAAACCAGATCTTGCAGGGCCTTGGAGGCCATGATAAGGAGGTCTAATGGTTTTTTTTCAAAAGTCAATAGGAAGAAATAAAATGAGTTCAAGTGCAGAAGCCACATGATTCAATTTGTGCTATATAAGATTTCTTTGGTGAATAGGAGAATCAGGAATTACTGTAGTAATAGTAAATTTGAAGAGAAGCTGAGGGTAGAATTAGGATTGTAGCAGTGTTAGAAATAAAGTGAGGAGATTGAAGTTCTGTTTTGAAGACAGAGTAAATGTGTCAATGAATTAGATAAGAGAAAAGTTATATAAATCAATAATATATGAAAAATGTATATAGTTCTCATTCTTTAAGGATGCTTCAGTTATTTCAACATACTTCTCTGTCTTCATAAAGTTCTGTATGTGCTTGTATGCTTAGTCACTCAGTCATGTCCAATTCTATGTGACCCTTTGGACTGTAGCCCTCCAGGCTCCTCTGTCCATGGGATTTTTCAGGCAAGAATACTGGAGCAGGTTGCCATTTTCCTCCTTCAGAGGATTTTCCTGACCCAGGGATCAAGCCTGCATCTCCTGTGTCTTCTGAACTGCAGGTGGATTCTTTACCCACTGAGCCACTGGGGAAACCCATAAAGTTCTACAGATGTTTAAAAATAAGAATAAAAACCTCCTGATTATTCATAGTATAACCCAGGTCACTTTAAGGCATACAACTTTTCCAAAGGGAAAAAAAGAACTAACAGAAACATGTCAGAATACCACAAACACTTTCAATCACCTGCATAAATTGTAAAATGTCATTAATTTACTTATTCTCTAAATTTCAAGTTTTCATAGGTAGAATATTAAAGACTTTCATTACCACAGCCAATGAATCTGTGCCCCTACTTCCCAACACATGTATTTCTTTCTGACCCTGCATCCTAGAATAATAAAATAAGCAAATACTTATTAGGTACCAGGTACTGCTAATAACACTTATAAAGGTTAACTGGTTTAACTCTGAAAGGAAGTTACTCAATTATCCCAAATTGCTATACATGAATTCAAACATGTTTATTGTTGTCCCAGCTTTCGGTTTTAGAAGGAGTTTGGAGTCGCACTGACATCAAACAGTGTGTTGTAACTTGCTGTAGTTATAGGTGCTTTGATCTTTAAGTGTCTTTGCTGATTAATTTTGGTAAAAATAGCCAATCAAGATCTACAAAAATTTAGAAAACACATGGGGAAATGAATCAACATCTCCCTCAGCAAAGACTAAGAATAAGTGATTTCTATATTACAAGGAGATAAATAGAAACTAGAAATGTAAGCAAATTTCTAAGCAAATAAGCTCTTTATTACTATTTCAAATGTTGCAGAATATATAAAAGGAAACCAGCCAGTGGGATCCAAAGATCTTACTTAAAACTGGGGGGGAAATTAAGAATATAACATCTGGATGTATAAAACTCAGCTTTTATTTCAGTTTTGTTTTTTCCCAACTGTCACACTTGAAAACAGATTAAGCTGAAATCTTTCTCAGGAGCCTGCATTCCCACAGGAGCATGTTGACAGTTGAAGGAGTCACAGCCTTGGTGTGGAAGTCCTCTCTTACCTGCACTTATGTACTAAGCCTATAATGAATGGTTCACAGTGGCACTAAGTCTGTAATACACAGTTCATCGTGGTCAACCTTGGCTACACATTAAAATCACCTGAGGTGCTCTCTGAAAATACCACCCCCAGAGATTCTTTTCAGCTGTTCTCACGGGAGGACCTGGGAACCAGTGCTTCTTACCAATCCCTGGGAGAATTCTACCGTACAGTCCAAGCTGGAGAACCGCTGCTGGAAACCTGAGCCCCAGGAATTGCCATGGCTGCAACATGCTCTTGGGCTTATCCCTATCTGGAAAGGCAAGAAAATCACAGGATGCTGAAGCCATTTTCTGAGTCCTTGCAAGCTTCAAGTCCTGCTTCAAGCACAGTTCTGGACCTCTCCCTCCTTTCTGAGCTTACAGTCAGAGAAGCCGCTTAAGAGCACCTGCTCTCTGGGAAACTTTGTTGTTGGTCAAGCTAGCCGCTGCCCACAACTTCTTTCAAAACTTTCCTGCTTCAACATACCTGTTAATCTTTAAGCACCAATAAAAGTATGGTTTTCTTCATTGCAATTGTGAATGAGGGAACTATGAATTAGCCAAGGAGAAAACACCACGTGAAGAAATTGAGTACCTAGTCTGTGTTAGACATTGTATTTAGTTTGCTTTCAATCCTTACACAGCCCTGTTAGGAAGGAGTTGTTTCATTTTAGTTCTCCAAGGAGGGAAAGGAGACTCAGGGGCATTAGCCACTGACTTCTCAAGGTCTCCTGGGCTACTGAAAGGAACATTGGGAGGTGACACAATCTGAATTTCACTATCGCACACTGCCCACTAGGGGCTTCCCAGGTGGCGCTAGTGGTAAAGACCGTGCCTGCCAACGCAGGAGATACAGGAGACGCCGGTTGGATCCCTGGGTCGGGAAGATCCCCTGGAGAAGGAGATGGCAACCCACTCCAGTGTTCTTACCTGGAGAATCCCATGGACAGAGGAGCCTGGTGGCCGGCAGTCCATAGGGTTGCACAGAGTCAGACACGACTGAGTGAGTCAGTAGGCCCACCACCCCCTAGGGCTGCAGGGGTCAGGGCAAGTGCAAACTCAAAGAACCAGAAGTGCCTTAAGGCAGCCAGCTTGAAATCTTCCCAGCACACCTAACAGAGAGATTGCTGTCTCTTCCTGGTACCTCGGGCTTAGCCCTGAACTCTTACCATCTTTGGTTAATTGCCAGTTCATGTGCTTTCAGCTCATTGTGGTTACAAGCAAGCTTAAGCCAGCAAAGAGTATCCTTTTTATTTTTAATCCACCCGAGAGCCTAAAATTGTCCTAGAGCAGTGCTTCTCAAACTGTTATTATGTCCTTATAAGCTACGGACCTTATTAAAATGCAGATTCGCTCCCAGAAAGTCTGGGTGGAGCTGAGACCCTGGGTTCCTAACAAGCTGCCAGGAATGCCAGTGCTGCTCTCACAGAAGAGCAAAGAACTAATTACTCCAAATAAATGGGTGGTTTAAACTACAATTTGGGAACAAGCATCAGTGGGTGCAAGTTTGATATATTTCACTACATTTCATTTCTTTAAAGAAAAGAAAAGAAAAAGACATCTCATTATCCTAACAAGACTATCTAAAGCCATTCCTTTCCCAGTCACTGAATTATTGTAGACTGATTAGTTGATAGGTGAAAATCCCATGGATGGAGGAGCCTGGTAGGCTGCAGTCCATGGGGTCGCTAAGAGTTGGACACGACTGAGTGACTTCACTTTCACTTTTCACTTTCATGCATTGGAGAAGGAAATTGCAACCCACTCCAGTGTTCTTACTTGGAGAATCCCAGGGACGGGGGAGCCTGGTGGGCTGCTGTCTATGGGGTCGCACAGAGTCAGACACGACTGAAGTGACTTAGCAGCAGGACATCTCAACATGAAAATAATACCTAGAAAATACAGTTGAATGTCTTATGAATAACACGATACCTAGAAAATACAGTTGAATGTCTTAGGAAGTGACTTAGCAGCAGAACATCTCAACATGAAAATAATCAAATAATTATGAATAACACATTAAATGGTTAATCACTGATTTTTTTAAAAAAGGATGCAGTACACCCCTCTCAACACTGCTCTATTAGCAAAAGACCCCTCAGGTAGGATCATGACATACTTGGGGTTACCAGAGTAGCTGGGATGCTTCTGATGTGGATAACTCTATTGATATACTCTGGGTAAAACAGTCATTAAAAATGACAGCTTCAGGGTTGGCTGACTTGAATTCAAGCCATTGCTAACATTTTACTTCTCAAAGTTCATTTCTTATCCAGGACCAGCCTACAGCAAGACTTGTAACTCTGACCAATCCCTAAATAGTCCAAACTCCAAGTCATTAAAAAGAAATACATTCATACATACCATAGAAAAACTCATTCAAAACAATGATATATTACACTATTGATTTTGTGGTCAAACACAAAAGAAGGTTTGCCTTGCAGTTGACACAATAAAAATGTTGTAAATCCTCTTGAAATGTATCCACCATTCACCTTTGTGCCTCCTCACCCCCAAACACAAATCCTGCTATTTTGACAGTGTTTTCCCCAGATATATCTGTGTTTCTCAGTTTCCTGATGGTAGGCTCTAATAATACCTATCTTGCAGGTTTCCATGAAGATTAAACACATATCTCCCTCCAAAGTCCCTGGAAAGCCCAAACAGTACCTCTCCTTTTTTGGATCATCCTCTGTCAACCCATGCACCCCTCCAACCTTCATCTTATCAGCCTAATCCACATGCCTCTATCTTTCTAGTTTCCTTTTCTTTACCAAAAAATGTGCCTATCTCTTGGTTTTTCCAGTTGGGATCAGTCTCTTTAGAGATAGCAGAAAGTTAGAAATGGCAAATTAACATAATTTTACATGCACACACAGTCAATTCTCTCTGTAGACATTTATTAAATTAATAAATGGTTTGCTCCCCTTAAAACCAGTCAACCCCAGTGGATACTCAGTACTGAGTTCTAGAAGTCTTTACTATTTAAAAAAATATTAGGTGTGAAAATCCTAAGAAGTAACAATTATCTATAAAAAATCTTCTATATTGAATTCATGCCAGCCTCTTTTCACAAAGAGAAAAGAATAAATCAAAGCTACCACCAATATTTGGGCTTCCCCATTGCCTCAGAAGAATCCACCCTCAATACAAGAGCCACAGGAGATGCAAGTTTGATCCCTGGGTCAGGAAGATGCCCTAGAGGAAGGCATGGCAACCCACTCCAATATTCTTTCCTGGAGAATCCCACAGACAGAGGAGGCTAGCGGGCTATAGTCCATGGAGTTGCAAAGAGTTGGACACAACTGAAGTGATTTAGCATGCACACATGCATGCACCACCAATATTTAGATGGAATTTCACACATAGTGCAGTGGCAAGGACATCAGGATGTCAGAAATGCTATTCGATATTCCGAAAGCAAACATCTTCCTATGCTATGAAGAGAAACAAGTAAGAAATGCCCAGCCCCATGAAATCTGTATGATTCAATGATGCATAAAAAAGTTGCCTTGTGGGTGAACTGAGGCTGTTACTACTTCAAATACGGGTTTGTCATGAAGAGTAAAGAAAATGGAAGATATATTTCTTAGTAGTCACCATGGAGTAGATATTCAGTAAATATTCTGCTTCAGCTTATCTTTATAGTTATTTTCATCCCAGAGGCAGGGGGAGGAAGGGTAGCAAATACTAAGTCAACATTTGCTGAAATTACAAGAAAAAGGAGAAAGCTCAGACCATGGTAAAGATTTTATATGTTAAGTAATCTTAGCTCTTGTAGCCTTTCAAAATCTTATGAAAGGAGATGGCAAGTTCTAAAAAATTTAGTAGACCATGTACAGTCAAATTGTACTCAGTGGTAAGAAAAGAGGGGATTATAAAAACGAACAGATGACAGAAAAAAGTCAAATCACTGCAGAAAAAGTTCATAGGAAAAGATTAAATCATAGCACCAGATAATAGGCACTCTAGAAAAGCAGTGACATTAAAATAACTATAAAAGAAAATCAAAAAGAAACTTACCAAAGGAAAAAGTAAGAAAAATGAAGCAATGATTGTTAATTGAACAAAATTTAGCCTATATATTTAAGATAGGCAAATGAGGCATCATTCTCATTAAAATTAAAGTCATACATAAATTTTCCAGTTGAGTAACAGTGCCCACAAATAAATCCTATAGCAAGATATCAGAGCTGAAATATTCATGGCAAATAAAAAAATGCAAGATATTTTATATTACATATTTAGCAATAAAATCATCTTTTCTACTTTTCCCTAAAACTTTTGAGCACTCAACTACCAATTGCCCTTAATGTACTATTATATCTATTCAATATTTTGTCAATTACGTTCAGTTCAGTTCAGTTCAGTTCGTCGCTCAGTCGTGTCTGACTCTTTGCAACCCCATGAATCGCAGCACGCCAGGCCTCCCTGTCCACCACCAACTCCCAGAGTTCACTCAGAGTCATGTCCATCGAGTCAGTGATGCCATCCAGCCATCTCATCCTCTGTCGTCCCCTTCACCTCCTGCCCCCAATCCCTCCCAGCATCACAGTCTTTTCCAACGAGTCAACTCTTCGCATGAGGTGGACAAAGTACTGGAGTTTCAGCTTTAGCATCATTGCTTCCAAAGAACATCCAGGACTGATCTCCTTTAGAATGGACTGGTTGGATCTCCTTGCAGTCCAAGGGACTCTCAAGAATCTTCTCAAACACCACAGCTCAAAAGCATCAATTCTTCAGCGCTCAGCATTCTTCACAGTCCAACTCTCACATCCATACATGACCACTGGAAAAACCATAGCCTTGACTAGACGGACCTTTGTTGGCAATGTAATGTCTCTGCTTTTGAATATGCTATCTAGGTTGGTCATAACTTTTCTTCCAAGGAGTAAGCATCTTTTAATTTCATGGCTGCAGTCACCATCTGCAGTGATTTTGGAGCCCCAAAAATAAAGTCTGACATTGTTTCCACTGTTTCCCCATCTATTTCCCATGAAGTGATGAGACCAGATGCCACAATCATCATCTTCTGAATGTTGAGCTTTAAGCCAACTTTTTCATTCTCCACTTTCACTTTCATCAAGAGGCTTTTGAGTTCTTCTTCACTTTCTGCCATAAGGATGGTGTCACCTGCATATCTGAGGTTATTGATATTTCTCCTGGCAATCTTGATTCCAGTTTGTGCTTCTTCCTGCCCAGCGTTTCTCATGATGTACTCTGCATATAAGTTAAATAAGCAGGGTGACAGTATACAGCCTTGACGTACTCCTTTTCCTATTTGGAAGAAGTCTGTTGTTCCATGTCCCATTCTAACTGGTGCTTCCTGACCTGCATATAGGTCAGGAAGCAAAAGGCAGGTCAGGTGGTCTGGTATTCCCATATCTTTCAGAATTTTCCACAGTTTATTGTGATCCACACAGTCAAAGGCTTTGGCATAGTCAAGAAAGCAGAAAGAGATGTTTTTCTGAAACTCCCTTGCTTTTTCCATGATCCAGTGGATGCTGGCAATTTGATCTCTGGTTCCTCTGCCTTTTCTAAAACAAGCTTGAACATCTGGAATTTCACAGTTCACGTATTGCTGAAGCCTGGCTTGGAGAATTTTGAGCATTACTTTACTAGCATGTGAGATGAGTGCAATTGTGCAGTAGTTTGAGCATTCTTTGGCATTGCCTTTCTTTGGGATTGCAATGAAAACTGACCTTTTCCAGTCCTGTGGCCACTGCTGAGTTTTCCAAATTTGCTGGCATAATGAGTGCAGCACTTTCACAGCATCATCTTTCAGGATTTGAAATAGCTCAGCTGGAATTCCGTCACCTCCACTAGCTTTGTTTGTAGTGATGCTTTCTAAAGCCCACTTGACTTCGCATTCCAGGATGTCTGGCTCTAGGTGAGTGATCACACCATCGTGATTATCTTGGTCATGAAGATCTTTTTGTACAGTTATGTGTATTCCTGCCACCTCTTCTTAATATCTTCTGCATCTGTTAGGTCCATACCATTTCTGTCCTTTATCAAGCCCATCTTTTCATGAAACGTTCCCTTGGTATCTCTAATTTTCTTGAAGAGATCTCTAGTCTTTCCCATTCTGTTGTTTTCCTCTATTTCTTCACATTGATCACTGAGGAAGGCTTTCTTATCTCTTCTTGCTATTCTTTGGAACTCTGCATTCAGATGCTTATATCTTTCCTTTTCTTTTTTTTTTTTTTTTTTTTTGGAGGTTCCTTTTTTACTCAAGATGTTTAACTACTCAAAAATGACAATTACATCTTTAAGAATATAATAAAAGGGGTGGAAAATAGCAATATAATTGACAAGTGTAGATGCTAAACAAACCAAAGATTTTTTAAGGGTTCTTTTTGAGGAGTAGGAAGGATTAGAAGCTTGACAGCTTATTTGTAAGGCCTCCTCAGACAGCCATTTTGCTTTTTTGCATTTCTTTTCCATGGGGATGGTTTTGATCCCTGTCTCCTGTACAGTGCAACGAACCTCAATCCATAGTTCATCAGGCACTCTGTCTATCAGATCTTGTCCCTTAAATCTATTTTTCACTTCCACTGTATAGTCATAAGGGATTTGATTTAGGTCATACCTGAATGGTCTAGTGGTTTTCCCCACTTTCTTCAATTTAAATCTGAATTTGGCAATAAGGAGCTCATGATCTGAGCCACAGTCAGCTCCCAGTCTTATTTTTGTTGACTGTATAGAGCTTCTCCATCTTTGGCTGCAAGGAATATAATCAATCTGATTTCGGCGTTGACCATCTGGTGATGTCCATGTGTAGAGTCTTTTCTTGTGTTGTTGGAAGAGGGTGTTTGCTATGACCAGTGCCTTTTCTTGGCAAAACTCTATTAGTCTTGGCCCTGATTCATTCCGTATTCCAAGGCCAAATTTGCCGGTTACTCCAGGTGTTTCTTGACTTCCTACTTTTGCATTCCAGTCCCCTATAATTAAAAGGACATCTTTTTGGGGTGTTAGTTCTAAAAGGTCTTGGAGGTCTTCATAGAACCGTTCAACTTCAGCTTCCTCAACATTACTGGTTGAGGCATAGACTTGGATTACTGTGATATTTAGAGGTTTGCCTTGGAAATGAACAGAGATCACTCTGTCATTTTTGAGATTGCATCCAAGTACCGCATTTCAGACTCTTTTGTTGACCATCATGGCTACTCCATTTCTTCTAAGGGATTCCTGCCCACAGTAGTAGATATAAGGGTCATTGGAGTTAAATTCACCCATTCCAGTCCATTTTAGTTTGCTGATTCCTAGAATGTTGACGTTCACTCTTGCCATCTCCTGTTTGACCACTTCCAATTTGCCTGATTCATGGACCTGACATTCTAGGTTCCTATGTGATAATGCTCTTTACAGCATCAGACCTTGCTTCTATCACCAGTCACAACCACAACTAGGTATTGTCTTTGCTTTGGCTCCATCCCTTCATTTTTTCTGGAGTTTTTCTCCAGTGATCTCTAGTAGCATATTGGGCACCTACTGACCTGGGGAGTTCCTCTTCCAGGAGATCATCCCCAACTCAACACATCACATACCCACATCTACCAAAAATGTACTTTCTCCACATATTAGGTGAAATTTTTATCAATGTTAGCAGTATTAGTATTATAGCTTCTTTTCTTGGTTTCCAGTTGCACTCCACTTGGCTTAGTCTTAGAAAGGTAAAGCTTCAGGCCTTATGTATTCGTGTGTTCTAAATTATCTGTCCCCTTACGAAGAGTTGCAGAGGTGAACAAATCTAATGAGGAGTTGAGCGGACACAGATACCCGAGAGAAGGGTGGAGCAGGAAGGGAGCATTGGGCTCTGGAATCAAGCCCATCTCGCCACGATTTTACCTAAGGCTTCAGGAGGGCAAACATTTATGTAAATGAAATCATAAATAGAGCAAAATACATTTAAAAGAGATAAGCCCAGAGCTGCCCTGGTTGGTGGTACATTTGAAGCCTGGACCTCTGCCTTATATTCTTGTTCTTCCAGACCCCGAGGCAGTTTGGAGAAAGGGTAGGTTCTCAGGAATGATGCTTTGAAAACCACCAGCCCATTGGAAGCTGGTATAGTGAAAGAAATCCTCTCTAAGAGCCGTTCTTTCTCTGAAACCTTTAATCAAGACTTTATAGGTTCAGAAGTGAATTTATTACTTCAGGAGTTGATAAATAGTTGGTGCGGGGGAGGGGGGGATGAATGCGGGAAAGAGAGGCATGGCAAACTGCTGGTTTCCATCCGGGTCCTTTTTGTTATTAACATTTCTGTTTTCATATAACAGGAGACTAGCTTAAGCAGCCGGAAAAGGCAATGGCACCCCACTCCAGTACTCTTAACTGGAAAATCCCAGGGAGGAAGGAGCCTGGTGGGCTGCAGTCCATGGGGTCGCTAAGAGTCTGACACGACTGAGCGACTTCACTTTCACTTTTCACTTTCATGCATTGGAGAAGGAAATGGCAACCCACTCCAGTGGTCTTGCTTGGAGAATCCCAGGGACGGGGGAGCCTGGTGAGCTGCCCGCCAAGGGGTCGCACAGAATCGAACACGACTGAAGCGACTTAGCAGCAGCAGCAGCAGCTTAAGCAGAGGTAAGGTAAAATGAAGGGGTCTCTCCCATTCATAGGCAGGGAGAGACGCTTCTCATTATCAGATGCTAAAGAGCTATGGAAATCCAACCATTCCTTTCCTCCATATCCTGTCTCTTTTGCCGCTTGGAGCTTATGCTATTCTAAGCTCATGTGAAGGTAATGGCCACTGTAACTAACTCCTGATTTATATCTCTGTTGATGAAATCACCCAAACTAATTCCAAATCCAAGTTTTCTAGAAAGTATTTTGCTCAGCCCAGCTTTAGTGGAGTATCCCTAATCCCAATGAAATAATCCAGCTGACGACTCTGCAGTGGGTGGGGCAAGTTTCAGAAAAGAGAATAAGCACAACATTGTAAATCAACTATACTTCAATAAAATTCTTTTGGAATAAAACAGAAAAGAGAGCAAGCAACTTCTGGAAAAATTAATAATAGCAGCCAGTACCAAACCTACAACCCCTGATACAGTATTGATGTGCTGGATCAACTCATTCCATTTCTAGCTCAGTATCAACCATGGTAGGAGTATTTATACCATGAAAACTGAAAAATGCTATAAATCAGGGATTCCTTTCTCAGAGAACCAGTTTACCAGCACCCCACTGTCACATCTATCTCCACGATTTATGATGTCGGTCCCAACCACATTAACTTCTATTCACACATTGTGAAGTTCAGCAAATCACATTAGTACCATTTTCCTCACAAGCAGAGTCCTCTAGAAGGAACCTCCTTCACCTGTTCACTCAGGTATGTTTATACGTTTAAGAACAAAAATAAAGCAAGACGTGTGCATTGCCATAGGCCAAAGGCATCACACCTCTGATTTGACACAAAGCCTTATGTCTACTATGCATATTATAAGGTTAGATACAGGATAGAATGATCTTAAAAATTACCCACATTCTTGGTAGAAATAGGAAGCATCAACTGGAGAAATCTAGTGAATAAGTGTGAAGAAATAGAAATCACAAGAGCATTTACTGGAATGCAATAGGAGATCAATAAAGGTTTTAGAAAGAATGATGGGGAGAAAGGAAGTGGGAAAGCAGGGAGGAGGTGCAAGACAGGAGGGAGAGAGGACAAAGAGAATTGAACGAAACAGCCATCACTCAAAGGAGACAACCTCCCACTGAGAATAAAAGCAAAGTAACTAAGTTATGACCAACCTAGAGAGTATATTGAAAAGCAGAGGTATTACTTTACCAACAAAGGTCCATCTAGTCAAGGCTATGGTTTTTCCAGTGGTCATGTATGGATGTGAGAGTTGGACTGTGAAGAATGCTGAGCGCTGAAGAATTGATGCTTTTGAACTGTGGTGTTGGAGAAGACTCTTCAGAGTCCCTTGGACTGCAAAGAGATCCAACCAGTCCATTCTAAAGGAGATCAGTCCCATGTGTTCATTGGAAGGACTGATGCTGAAGCTGAAACTCCAATACTTTGGCCACCTCATGCAAAGGGTTGACTCATTGGAAAAGACCCTGATTCTGGGAGAGATTGAGGGCAGGAGAAGAAGGGGACGACAGAGGATGAGATGGCTGGATGGCATCACTGACTCGATGGACATGACTCTGAGTGAACTCCTGGAGTTGGTGATGGACAGGGAGGCCTGGCGTGCTGTGATTCATGGGGTTGCAAAGAATAGGATACAACTGAGTGACTGAACTGAACTGACTGAACTAAATAAGAATGTAAAAGTCTTCATTCAGTAGTAAGCTAGATCAGATGCTGAACCTGCGGCAGGTGCTGTGCACACAGCTCTTAGTAAGACGTGATCCTGGCCTCAGGCACCGTGCGGGGCAGTGGAGGAGAGATGCAGGGAAGTCATCTCCATGCTCAGATGGTAAATGCTGTGCTTAGTTAGCCAGAGATGCCGGGGTGGGAGAGGGGGGGACCACGGGAAAGTTTCTCCCCTAAACCTGAGAGTCAGAAAATACCTCCCAGAGAAGGTAACATCTGAACCAAGACCCGAAGAATACCCAAAAACTGCAAATGAATAGGATGGAGTCAAGGGAATTTCAGATGGAGTATGTACATGTGTGCTAAGTCACTTCAGTCATGTCCAACTCTGCGACTCCATGGACTGTAGCCAGCCAGGCTCCTCTGTCCAAGGGATTCTCCAGGCAAGAATACTGGAGTGGGTTGCCATGCCTCCAAAGGATCTCTCCGACCCAGGGATCAAACCCACATCTCTTACATCTCCTGCATTGGCAGGCAGGTTCTTTACCACTAGCACTAGCTGAGAAGAGTTTCAGAGGGAGGGGGGAATGTAAACGAGTTTGGTGTAAGTAGAAGTTGGCAATCATAGGTCTGGAATAAGTTTAGACTGTAGTGCTCAAGAGAGGAAACGGAGATAAAAACCACTGTGGGTCAAGAAGGTGTTGTGTGCATACTTGGAATTGGAACTTCAAGGACAGAAGTGAACTCTCTATGGGGTTAAACAAGATAACACTTTAGAAAAATCACCAAGTCCTGTGATTTGCTGGCAGGTATCTTTAGGGGCCATCCTGGAGGCTGACTACCATATTCTCTCTAAATCAGGGAAGAAACATTGGCAACATAAAACTTCTGTCTGTTGTGTATTATAAGGTTAGACATAGGATAGAAGGATCTTGAAACTCATCCACATTTTAACTCTCACATTCTCTTCTTCACCACCACAGCCTTTTTGTTTCAGTGTGAGTGACATCACAACCTGCAGCTGGCCTCCCTGCCTTCGCTCTGTCCCACTTCTAACCTCGGGAATGACAGGGTGCCAACCGGTGGCTGCCACCTCAGTCATGTTGAGAGAAAGACTGTGGTTGTTCTTGCCCCGGGACAATCCAGAGGGATGGTTTGGGGATGAAGAGGGGAGGAGGCTCAGGACTGAGGGACACGTGTGCCTGTGACCAATGCATGTCGATGTATAGAAAAACCATCACAATATTCTAAAGTAACTATCCTTCAATTAAATTAATTTTTAAAAATAAATAAAGGAGGTTAGATCAACAACAAAATACTGTGATCATGAAACTAAGAGGTGGAGCAGTTTGAGAGCTCCTCAGGAGATCAAGGAAGCCGTCTTTGCTGACTGACAGGACTCGTTTGACACAGGACCAGGAGTTCAGAGAGGCTCCCAGACTCCTGACTTGGGCAGTTGGATGCATGGTGATGCTTTTGACTCTGAGAGGAGAGTATTTTTTAAAACAGGTTTAGCGGGGTATATCAGGAATTTAATTTTTGACCTTGTGCTGTGGGACATCCTGACAGAGATGTTTAATAAGCAGTTAACTAGAAAAAAATGCAAAAAAAGGATTATCAGGCTTTAAGACTTTTTAATACCTTGGGTTTTCAGAGGGTCAATAATAGAGGCATGAACAGACAGGAAAAATATCCACTTTGATTATAGATACCTGCCATGTTCACATGAAAGGATTTCAATCTAAGATGGAACCAAAGGAGATGAAATAGAGAATCTTGCACTTATTCTCAGAAGAACAGAATTTAAAGACTGAAGTCCTTTAAAACCCTGTTTTAGGAAAGAGTGAGACTTATCTCCTGACCAAGGAACATCTGCCAACAAGCTCTCCCGACTCCAAGTCAGTAAACTTACCGCTTGTGCCTGGCCTGCACTCCCTCCGCGTGGTCCATGAATACAACCCACCCCCAGCGTTCACAGGACTCGCCTGCAACCTGCTGCAGCTTGTGTTTCCAGAATTGTAATCCCTCGGCTGTTCCTGAATAAACTCAATTTCTTGTCATTGCAGCTTGCTTCAGTTTAACTCTGTATTTAGGTTGACATTTGCAAAATGTATGTTACCAGTGTTTCACTCCTGATTTAGAGAGAATATTGTAGTCAGCACTCAGGATGGCCCTTAAGGACACCTGCCACCTTGCAAAGCCCTCTCCCATATTGAAGGGGGCTGACCTGCACGACCAATAAGATACTATGAAAATGGCAAATGTGACTCCTGAGGCTAGGTTACAAAAGCCATCACTTCTATCTTGTTTTCTTCTGGATTCTCACTCTGGGGGACATGTCATGAGGTTACCCCAGCAGCCCAACAGACAAACTCACATGGTGAGGAGCTGGGTCCTCCTGACCACAGCCGTGGGAGCAAGCCATCCTGGGAGCTGACTCTCCTGGACAAGACCCTTGGGACAGATACTTAGCCATCATCCTGACTGTACCCACAAGGAGAAACCCTGAGCCAGAACCACCCTGCTAAGCTGCTTCTGAATTCTTGACCCACAGAAATTGTAAAGTTAAAATGTTTATTGTTTTAAGCCATTAAATGTTAAGAATAATTTGTTACACTGCAATAGATTAATAATATAGAAATTTACTTACCAGGTCATAGCAAAAAAAAAAAAAAAAGCCAGAGGAGTGTGGGCCTCACTGAGAGGTTCCTGCCTGTAAAACTTAGGCAGCAGTAAAGCTCCAACATGAAATGCAATCTTGAAGGGATCATTAAAGACAGATTTCTGGGCCCCAGCCCTGAGTTTCTGATTCAGTGAATCTGAGGCAGGGCCTGAGAATGAAATTGGCAATTCTGTGGTGAGTTTCTGGATGTTGGATTTGATCAGGAAAAAGATGTGACCATAAGATCATCAAGCATTCTTTCCGTGACTCTGACATGTTTGCACATGGGGAAAGTCTCTTACAGCATAAGTCAATTTAGAAGCCACCCCCTGGGGAGGCGAGCGTGGGTTTATTATTCTGCTGCCCAGCAGGGAGTCTCTGGGTAACAGAGCTCTGAAGGTCAGCAGGAGCTTGGAGTCTTATTTATAGCTAAAGGATTTATCTTATCTTTTCTATGGTTAGCAGAAGGGTGAAATTTCATGGGGTATGCAAAACATGAAAGATCGTATATGGCTAAAAAATCTGCTTATTAGGGCTGTACTTAAAAAATGGATATGATAAAGAAAGTGTGGTGTATACATACACACAATGTATATAAACACAATGGAACATTACTCAGCTATGAATAAGAATGAAATCTTGCCATTTGTGACAACATAGATGGACCCAGTTGGTATTATGCTAAGTGAGTAAGTCAAAGAAAGACAAATATTATGTGATTTCACTTACATATGAAATCTAAAAACCAAAGCAAAACAAATGAATAAACAAAACAGAAACAAAATCATTGATACAGAGAACAAACAGGTGGTTGCCTGAGAGAAAGAGAAGTGAAAAGGAAGGAAAGAAATAGGTGAGGGAGATTAAGAGGCATAGATTCAGTTACAAAATAAATGGGTCAAGGGTGTGAAATGTACACTATGAGGAATACAGTTAATTACTATGTCATATCTTTATATGGTTACATATTGTAACTAGACTTATGGGTATCATTTTGAAATGTCGAATCACTAGGCTGTGTAACAGAAACTAACATAGTGCTCTAGATCAATTATACTTCAAAGACAAAATTTTTAAAAAAGATCAGATTGGTGGTTGCCAAAGGTTGAGGTGGGGAAGAAGGGCAGGGGACAGAATTAGATGAAGGCATTCAAAATGTAAGAACTTTCAATTATAAGAGAGATAATATTCGGGATGATTAACACTGATACATATTACATATGAAACTGTAAGGAGAGTAAATCCTGAGCTCTCGTCACAATAAAACATTTTTTCTAGTTCTTTAATTTTGTATCTAGATGAAAATGAAAGTGTTAGTTGCTCAGTCATGTCTGACTCTCTGCAATCCCATGAACTATAGCACACCAGGGTCCTTTGTCCATGGAATTCTCCAGGCAAGAATACTGGATTGGGTTGCCATGCCCAGCCAGGGGATCTTCCTGACCCAGACATCAAACCTGTGTCTCCTGCATTGCAGGCAGATTCTTTACCACCTGAGCCACCAGGGAATATGAGTGTTTACTAAACTTATTGTGATAATCACTTCTTGATGTATGTAAGTCAAATCATTATGCTGTATACTTTAAACTTACCCTGCTGTATGTCAATTGTATCTCAATAAAATAAAAGTGAAACTGGGTGCCAGTGGACTTTTAACTGCAAAGAAAGACAGCTATATAGAAATAAACAACATAGGACCAATATGCAAAGGTCATCGTTAGCTCATTTGTACAACAAAGTCTCCCAAGTCTCCAGCAAATCCTAATGCTGCTGGTCCAAGAACACACTTTGAGAATCTCTGACCTAAAGGCTTCTTGTGGGCAAAGTGGCTCTGGTAAAGAGGGTGAGGATCAGTGTCTTCTCCCAAACTGACACATCAAATAAAGTCTCTTTCCCTGGAGAGAAGGAAAAAGAGAAGGAGAGGGAGATTATTGTAGCATATGGAAGGAAGCATTATAACTGAGGAAGGACTCTTCTTTCCCCATATCCTAAGAAGAAACATATTTTTTCTTGGGACATTTTTTCATTGTTGAGAAGGAACTCCAGGGAAAACTGCCAGGTTTTCTATAAACAGAAACCAGTTTCATTACCCTGACAAAACAACAGTACTTTGCCTGTGGGTGGCAAAAGCTGTTTGTATATTCTTACCTTAATTAAGGAATCTCTGACTAAAAAGGATTATCTCACAAGTATTCTCAACAGACCTTCTTTAAAGGGTTTCAAGAAACACATTAATTGCAGTGTCACAAAAGGTATATTAATTGAGATCTCATATTAAAGCTGTTTCCTTAATTCAGTTTTTAGTTTCTTTCATTTGCCCTTTACCACATTCATATCCCTGTAATTATCCATTAGTTCAATCAGTAATTTATTCATCTAGTCTTAACGTGTATGTTCTCTGCATTAAGAACTGCCCTGGGTGCTTTGAGATGATGGATGTTGAAGCAAGAGTTAGAAATGAAGAAACAAACAAAATTTTTTATTGGTCTCTTTGTTTTTCACTGAGAAAAACAAAGAAAACAGTTTCTGAGAGCCTTTGACATGTTGTTCTCAGCTATTTTTTTCTTTCCCCCTCCAATCCCATTTAAATGAATTAACACTAAATTAGGGGGCTTCCCTGGTGGTCCAGTGGATAAGAATCTACCTTGCACTAAAAGAGGTATCAGTTCAACCCTGGCCCGGAAAGATTCCACGTGTCGTGAACCAACTAAGCCCGTTCACCACAACTACTGAGCCTGTATTCTCGAGCCACGAGCCACAGCTTGTGAGCCCAAGTGCTGCATCTGCTGAAGCCTGTGTGCCAAGAACTTGAGCTCCTTCACAGAAGAAGGCGCCACGACAAGAAGCCCAAGCACCACAATGAGATAGCAGCCCTCACTCACCTCAAATAGAGAAAGCCCACTTTCAGCAACGAAGACCCACCACAGCCAAAAAACAAAATAAATTAATTAATTAAAAAAAAAAAACATAAATCAGCATGAAAAATTTAAGAGGGAAAAGACAATAGAACAGCCATTCTAACAAAGAAAATCTCCATCATGAGATTTAGTGAAGAGAAACGTGTCATTTCACATGGTAGTTTTAATCTTCAGAAGGTTTTGTACTTCCTCCTGGCTGAAATCTCTAGCTGGCCCAAAGCTCTGGCCTCTTGGTTCTGTCAGTGTTGATACTATTTGCATAAGTACCTGTCATTATCCCCTATCAAGTGCCTCCTCTCCAACCTTGAACATTTCTTCTTGATTCATTATAATTAAAGGACTAATGTAGCCATTCAAGTTCACATTGTCAATGACCATGTAATCATCTTCCCTAGTGACCAGAATTCCTTTCTTTTTATGAGGGTTACAATTAAATTCCTTCCAGCCATAAGGTCAAAAGAATCTGGAACAGTTAGCCTTCCCAGTGACTAATTTCACACTTGTGACTGATGCATATAAAATAGGACCTCTCCAATGAAAGGTGTCAAATTAAGAAATAATATACATTTCACTACACCTCAACTGGAGTCAATTAGATGTAAAAATTAAAGACTGTGGATTCTTTGCCTGTTACTAGAAGTGATGCTTGACACTTGACTTATCAATTTAAGACACATCTGTGTCCCTTAGAAAAGTTAAAGTAATTTGTAAGTTGGAATAAAATTAAAATGGCTCAAAGCCTGGGAGAATATCGGCCAGGAGATTAAGATAATGTGCTCATGTCTGTTTCATATAATAACTTGTCCATCACTGTATTTTTTTCCTCTTCTCAAGATTTGCTTAAGTTCTTCTTAAAATGGATTTTGTTACTTTCCCTGCTAATGAGGCTTTTTACATTTTATAAAAGATTCTGATTAGTAGATCATCACACATAGCTAAACGCCAGGAGCAGATTTAACCTCCGACTTCCAAGATATAACACAGCCCAAGGAAGCTTTCTCTTTTTCCCGTCACCTTGGAATTTAGTGGGGACCTTCTTCTTTACTTACAGTATTCAGTTTCACTTCTACATATAGACTCCTCCCCAGTTCCCTGTGGCTTTATTCTTCTTTCTCCAAGTGCCTCCTATCCGGAGGCTGGAAACCTTTGCAAGTCTAAGTTCAATCGGAAGTCACTGTCAAAACCTTATCTGTGTGTCTCAAGGGGATTTCCAGGAAGGGGGAACCTATGATAGCCACAGAGCACCTACATCCATGGCTCAAAGAGGCTACTGGAAGGGCAAGGTGTGTGATCCACAGCCAGCAACTTCCAAATTCTGTGTTTCAGCTACCCCTAGATTCCAGGAAGTCAAAGCAAGCACCACATCAAGAACAAAGGCAGGTGATCTTCAATTAGAAGCATCTAGGTGATGACCCTGAACTCTGAAGAGCAAACAAGATCCAGCTCCTGAACTTCTTGAAATTGTTGTTGGTATCTCTTAATTTCATAAGAGAAACTGTTGTTTCTAATGGTAGGTATCTGTTGTTATAGCCACCCAGAATTCATTCACTTTTCTTTTGATATACCTCAGTTTCCCTCTGGGTAGCACACTTTTCCCTGCTCTGAGCCAACACTCTTTGGATCACATTTTGCAATGCTGTTGGTGCAACACCCAGCTGTGGAGATAATTGACTAGGCGATACGAGTTCTCTATCTGTCAGTTCTTTGACCTCTTCCTGAATAGTAGCTTTCTTCTTCAGCACATCATGAGTATAGAGTTTTCCCAGACCTTCTGTGCCTTTGAAATAATGAAAGGGAAAGGGAAAGGGAAGTCGCTCACTCGTGTCCAATCCCGTGGACTGCAGCCTACCAGGTTCCTCCATCCATGGGATTTTCCAGGCAAGAGTACTGAAATAATGAGCCCATATCAATTTGAGCACAATATCGATTTTCCAGTTCCTTCACTTAACACTTCCCCCAGGTCATAGATACCTCTCCTTTCTGTCACCAGGCTCTATCTTCACACCTCTACCCAGCTACAATCCTTAGACCCCTACTTCAGCCCAACCTGTATCCCTTCTCCCCATCTTCTTTCTGCCTCACCAACCTGATGTATCACTTATCATATATTATCTGAATTGTCCATTTAATTCTTCATCTTCCTTGTGAAACTACAGACTATGAGAAGCAGGGGCTTTTTTATACCATTGTATCCCCAGTGTCCAGCATCATTGTGCTTGACAAATAGCAGACAATCAACACTTATTCACCCAAAATATGTCTCTTATGAATTGACTATGGGATGGAAGCTATGCTGAGTGCCAAGAATGTGACGATCAGAAAATAAGACCAGAGCTTAGCCTACTGGGTGCAAGAGCAAGGTGGTGGCAACGCTGCAGCAGCTTCTTTACCACTAGCGCCACCTGGGAAGCCGCTGAGTAGGACATGCTCCTGCAAACCCGAGGACTGAGCAAGAGCAAAGAGTGTGGTGTTCCCTGCGGAGCAGTTTCAGAAGAACTTGCAATTCAGAGAATTTGCTGCCAAGTGGACAATTCACAGACAAATACATGATAGATAACTTCTTTCCCAAATATATTGAAGAAGTTGTCCCTTGAAATTAGAGACTTTGACACTCACTATATATGTACTAAGAATTGGTCAAAGATCAGAAAATGAAATGTTTTGATATATTTTGTTGACCAGAAAAGGAAGTGGCAAAACTTTTTAAAACTATTTTACTAATCTGAATTCATTTTCAACAGATCATACTGAGCACTTGTATTATGTTTTCCCCTGGGATGTCCTGGCTTTGAGCTTCTCAAAGAGCCATAAATTTGAACACTAATAATGGAAAAGGAACATAAAACACACCTGGTGAAACGTTTAGGTGATGATAAACTGGAAGAATATGCAAAAACCTCAGAAATACAGAAGAAAATTATAAATGACAGTTATATGAATCCAAATAATAAAATAATGACAAAATTGCACATGAATTAACATATTTTAATGGAAAAAAGAAAATAGTAAAATGAGAACTGCATGAGACCAAATTAGATTTTTAAAATATTAAATATGAAAGGGTAACCATTAGAGTACTTTAAATTCTAGGAACTCAGAAAAATATATTCAAAGCACCCCAGGATCCAATCAGGATGCACTGGTAGTGTCCCAGGCAGGTACAGGGTATTCTTAAATGTGAGTCTGGGTAGAATTTACAGTTATGTGAAGTGACAACTTAAAATACTAGTTGATACTTAACCAAAAACAAAATCAATAAGGAAGGGATCAGAGAGTTTCTCAAGGATTCTAGGGAAAGCCAAAATTCCCTCAGCAAACTAGGAACAGAGAGGAAAATGAGCAAACTGCAAAGTGCAAGATGAGCAAGAGAAAGGATTAGATAACTGTTAAGGAATTAAAGGAGATGAATATTCATGATCTAGTCAGGATTCGCATCAAGCTCGAAAGCTTGACTTTGAATAATACAGAGAAAGACCCAGATATCAGAAAAAGAGAGAGGGAGATCCTTACTGATTCTATGTCTCTGGAAAACCCCACTTAATACAGCAATCATTCTTTATACACACACACACACACACACACACACACACACACATATATATATATATATATATATATATACACACACATACATATAAAAAGAGATATAGGGGGATATGGGGGAAAATACACAGGTATATGTATAACTCCCTGGTGGCTCAGATGGTAAAGAATCCATCTGCATTGCAGGAGACCTGGGTTCAGTCCTTGGGTTGGGAAGATCCCCTGGAGAAGGGAATGGCTACCCACCCCAGGATTTAGTCCATGGACAGAGGAGCCTGGCAAGCTACAGTCCACAAGGTTGCAAAGAGTTAGACACCACTGAGTGACTAACACTTTCATTTTCACACTTTTATAGTGTGTGTGCCTGCTAAGTTGCTTCAGTTGTGTCTGACTCTATGCAACCCAACAGACTGTAGCCTGCCAGGCTCCTCTGTCCATGGAATTCTCCAGGCAAGAATATTGGAGTGGGTTGCCCTGCTCTCCTCCAGGATATTTTCCTGACCCAATGATCAAACTCACATCTCATATGTCTGCTGCATTGGTAGACAGGTTATTTATCACTAGCACCACCTGGGAAGACCCTTTTACAGCGTAATTCAGTTCAAAGGCCTGAGAATCAGAAGGGTAATTGTGTAAGTCCAGGTCTGAGTCCAACATGCAAGAATCTGAAGTACTGACATCCAAAGGCAGGAGAAGGTGGATGTCCCAACTCAAGCAAATTGACCCTTTCTCTGCCTTCCAGTTCTATTCAGACCCTCCGTGGATTAGATTCCCACCCACATCTATTGACTGAATTGCTAAACTGTTCTGGAGACACGCTCACAGACACACCCAGGGATAATGTTTTACTGGCTATGCAAGCATCCATTAGCCCAGACAAGTTGGCGTACACAGAATTAAGCTTTCCAGCTGCCATCTTCTTCCCACTGCCTTTCCTCTTTCTCTCAAACTTCTATTGGGAAGAACCCTGATCTCCTCACATACTTCATGTTAGTAGAGTTAGTTGCTCAGTTGTGTCGAATACTTTGCAGCCCCATGGACTATAGTTGCCCCTCCCCCACCACCCAGGGTCCTCTGTCCATGGGATTCTCCAGGCAAGAATACTGGAGTGGATTGCATTCCCTTCTCCAGGGGATCTTCCTGACCCAGGGGTTGAACCCGGGTCACTGCAGGCGGATTCTTTACCATCTGAGTGTGTTAGGGTCATGCAAAAATAGAGCAAGGAGGAGGGCTAGCACCACTCAGCATGCTGTAGATGAGCTCTGCGGTAGGCCTGTGAGAGGAGGAGCAGAGCTTTTACACTACTAAGTGTGTGGTCATGTGTGAATCACTCAACCACTCATACAAGATGGGGATATGACAGTGCTACTGTTTAAATAATAGTGTTTGGCATGTAAAGAATGTTCAGTAAATGTTTGTTCAGTTTCTCCTTTTAATTCATAGGACAGATCAAACAATTAAGAATGTATTCATGACAATAATACATTGTCTAGCATTAATCTCTTTATAGGTGATTTATTAAGCTTCATTTATGATTATCACACTGTAGGGTAAGAAAGTATAAGATTCATGTTTATTATATTCTGATTATTATAGTTTAGATTATTGCAGTGAATCAGAGAGCATTTGGAACTGGTTAGCATGACCAGTTATAAAAGTGCTTTAATTCCTAGGTATGATAGTGTAACTAAGCCAGTAATAATTAAGTCCCTGTCTCTGAATGAGCCTTAGGAGAAACTAATGTAATGAGAGCAAAACCACCACATCAGAAGTGACTCACTGCTCTAATGGAGAGAAGCAGGAAATCCGTGCCATGCAGACCTGGCCCCAGGCAGGAGTGCTCCCTGGGGGGTCACTCTGAGCTCCAACACCTCTCTGGGACAGCCTGTGGCCAGAACAACTCCTGAAAAGGGGAGCCCGAGTGGTCAATGACGTGACGGTGGTGGTGAGCCACAACTGTCCTGAAAAAAGTCTTTCTTGACAGACCGACAGAACTTCCTGCCTTGGAGCCTGGTGTAGAGGAGTCAGGTATAGTGGAGTGAGGTGGGATTGGTGAGGAAGGAGAAGGTCAGAGCAGGAGATCCCTGCCATTTGTTTCTTAAATGGCAACCCACTCCACTACTCTTGCCTGGAAAATCCCATGGATGAGGAGCCTGGTAGGCTACAGTCCCTGGGGTCGCAAAGAGTCAGACACAACTGAGCAACTTCACTTTCACATTTCACTTTCATGCATTGGAAAAGGAAATGGCAACCCACTCTAGTGTTCTTGGTTGGAGAATCCCAGGGACGGGGGAGCCTGGTGGGCTGCCGTCTATGGGATCGCAGAGTCGGACACCACCGAAGCGACTTAGCAGCAGCAGCAGTTAGTAAATGCATGATTCTCAAAGAGCTCAAATCCATCAAAACATATGGATAAGAATTCACAGCACTGGGTTTTCTTAAATTCTTTGCTCTTACTCTGTGCTATGCCTCTTTCTGGGAAATATAACCACAGCCCATCCCACACATCCTGTAAAGGACCAAGGAGCAAGCGATGGGATCTGAAGCGAGTGAACATGGAGCTTTCCACGTGGGAACAGCTGAAGGCATCCAACAGCCCAAGGCCACCCCTGCACAGACCTGCCAGAGAGCTGAGCAGTGGGTGCCTTGGTCTTTGTCTTCCTGATGCCAGTCTCTCCAGTTCTACACAAGCATCCATTCACCTCATGCAGGACTCAGGAAAATCTTCAGCCTGTAAGGGCACATGTCATCCCTGGCCTGACACTGCCAGGCTGACTAACCTCTGCTAGTTTTAGCCCTGAAGGTCCCGAGGTGCTCCTGACTCCTGGGAAAACTGGGTTGACCAGTTGACACTGGTCACAAGTGTTCTGAGACCTCTTCTCAGACAGATTCCTGATGAAGTGGGATCTCCAGGCCTCATGGGTTAGGAAGTCAAGATGTGAGAGCAGATCAGACCCCCATTCACATTCTTGCCTCTTTGCTAAGGCAGCAGAGGCTGGAACAAAAGAAGTCCTGCTTCACAAAAGGCTGGCTGAGCTGATGAGGACATGCTGTCTCTCCTTCTGGGATGTGGTTTTGAATAGGATTATGAAATAAAAGGAGAAGAGAGGGAAAGAATTTGTCCAGATTCTTGCAGTTAATTAGACAACCATACTGATTTAATTTTGCAATGAAATGTATTTTCTGCAACTGAAAGACAGGTGGTGAGGCAAAGCATCTGCTTAACAACAAACAAAGCTCTAAGTCTGACTTTAGTGTTTAAGACAAAAGAGAGGCACCTGGCCGTGGCGTGTGATTCATTAGCATTAAACCAGTCAAATTCCATTACCATGAACTTCCACTGACACAGAAACAAGATGAGCATTAGCTAAGCCTTGTTAATCATTCAGGGGTACAGAGATTCTCAACATAAAAGCATCCATAGCTGTAGAATCCAATTGATCCCAATTATTCCAGACACTCAAGGGATGCTGTACCTTGTTGGTTTATTTCTGAATGTCAAAGATGCTGATGTGAGAACTGAAGATTCTTCACCTAATAGGTATATTTACATAAGACATTAAAGGCAACAGAGAAAATAAACCAGCAACCCATACAATAAATACTTTAAGAATATTGAAACCTCTAGATTCCAATTTATGTTACTTACCTAGAGTCATGTTTATCAGAGATAAAGTTCAGTAGAAACAAAAGATTAATTTAGACCTGATACCACAAACTGGCAGCCCACAAGATAAGGAGGCCCAGACAGTGAATGGTTCTGGTTTATTTGTTTTTAAATTCAGTTAAGGTTAAACATGGCAGACCAAACACATGTGTTTGTCACCACTCCCTCATGAAATGTCACTAAAGTGATAGCAAAGTAATAAAAATAGTGTGAACCCTGATGATTAAGAGGACAGGAAGAGAGTGGTGATGGAGTATAAGATGTGCCAACAAAAGTTTGGAAAACAAAAAGTGAGTTGAGGAGCTATAACTAACTTAGCAGGTGACACAGTGGTAAAGCATCCACCTGGCAATGCATGAGATGCAAGTTCAATCCCTGGACTGGAGAGATCCTCTGAAGAAGGATATGGCAACCTACTCCAGTATTCGCCCCTGGGAAATCCCATGGACAAGAGGAGCCTGGCAGGCTATAGTCCATGGGGTTGCAAAAGAATCAGACACAACTTAGTGACAAAAACCACCACCACAACACAACTAACCTAGCAAAGAAAAGGCTGAAACTTAAGTGTCTTCTCAAGGCAATAGTAATATCATGCAATCTGCTTTTTGGAAATTTAGAAAGTCTCAGAAGTAACAGAGTTCAGAGTACACTTTGAAGGCTTAATATTGAAATGAGTGGAAAGCCTCTTTCAGGAGCAATTGGACCTTCAAGCCCCTTTCCCAGTCTGTGTGGCCAGGCAATTCCCTTTATACTCACCCCCAAAAAAGACTAAATGTTCACTCTTTTGGAGAATTGAGTTTGAGCCATTCTAGACTCTAGGACATTCCAACAGTGGAGGGCTGAGGCAGGAGGATTGATTGAAAGTTTACAAACAGAACTATTGAGAAGTCTTAAGCCCTCTTCTCTTCTCCTGCCTAGCCCTGGAGCAACAGCAGCCAAACTCATATAGCTAGGAAGTCTTCTCTGGAAACCTGAACTACCTCAAAGGAAACACATAATGGTGTTAACATTGAGGAGCTCCAAAGAAATATCAGATGTTGCCCACTAACCTCACAGAAAACCCACCCTTGCATATATTACTTACAAACAGCTTCTCAGTGTTTCACTGTATCAATAGACAGCCAAAGAGCACCAAAGCATTTGAGAAAATCCTACAACACTCAAGAGATCAAAACAAATAAAAATACTTTAAAAAATTAAGGACTCCAGAAAACAATTCAATGGGAGGAGCAGAAGAAACAGAAAGATGAGATATATGGTTGTCAAAATGAAAAATCAGAGATCAAGAAAGAGATCAGAAATTTTAAAATATGAAAGATGACATTTTTCCTAAAAATCTATAGAAGAGATGGAAAATAAAGCCAGGAAATCTCCAGTAAAACAGAACCAAAAGATACAGAGCTATGCAATAGGAAAGAGATGATAAGTCAGATTATTGGTCCAGGGCATACCACAGTCAATGATTCTAGGGAAAAAAAAGACATTCCAAGAGGTGAGGGGGCATTACTATCAAAAAATTAATACAGGAAAATTTTCCATTCAGGAGTTTTCAGGCACAGGCGAATGTAAAGATAACCACGTCCTAGACATCATTGTGAACTCTCAGAACAACCAGAATAGAGAACTCTTTTAGAATAGATATTCAAACCACCCAAAGAATCAATAATCAGAAATCAGGATCACTTTGGGTCACCTCAGGATCCAAATCACCTCCAATCAGGATCACCTCAATAATAGTATTAGATGCTAAAATACAGTCAGATGGCCTTTAAAACTCTAAGTGAAAATATTTTTCACACTCAAATTCTTTTTTTTTTCCCATGGGGTCACAAAGAGTTGGACACGACTGAGCGACTGAACTGAACTGAACTGAACCAAACTACTAAGTAAATGTGAAAATAGAAATCATCAGAAATACAAAGACAAGAAATGTCCCTCTCACTCACTTTCTTTAGAAGACAGTGACAGCTGCATGGCAGCTCAGCGAATGAGGGAACAAGACACAGAAGGAGCGGCACCTGAACAGAGGGCCCCTAACACGGGACGACCCCAGGTGTGCTGAGGGCAACCCTAGGAGCACAACATACACAGAGCTGATGAGCAGGACCCACTCCGGGAGAAGAATTCAGGAATGGGAGAGGGCGGGCCAAGACATTGTTCTATTTTATCATACATTTTCTCACAACGGAGTGACTTTCACTTTATACATTTTCTATACCATGCAACTTTTTAACTGGTATGTGCTATTTTCATTAAAAAAAAAAAATAAATAACATTTTTAGAAATTTACATCTGTTACAATATGTAAAAACTAGGAGATTTCACATAAAAATAAAAATGTATGGTTTATATCAGTCAAGCTGGGCTAGTTTAAGACACAAATGACCATAAACTAAATATTAAAAAAAAAAAAAAGACAGTTCTCAATGGGCTGAAATGGCCTCTGCTTATCTTATCACCCAAGGAGACTGACAGAGGACTCTATCCAAAATCATGTCCCCATGATTTGAAAGAAAGGAAAAAGAACATACCAAAGCATCACTGTCCTTAAGGCTTCTGCCTGGAAGTGACACATAGTACATGCCTGAGTTCATAGAATAGAATATATAATTCATTTACAGAATAGATTACCAGTGGACCCATGTTTATTTTTAGCAGGAATCTGCAGGAGCTAAATAGCAATTATTTCTTTGAAGATGTGTGCACACGCAAATTTGCCAAAATCCTCATTACATTCTAAAGTCTCCCTGACATGGAGACACATGCTAGATGCCATTCACTACTGCACTTTCAATTTTTTATATAATAATATTTTTAATAGTAGCAATAAAAATAAAATGAAATATTTGTCTATACCCACGGAAGAAAAAGAAAAGTAGAACAAGAGAGTTGAGTGTTTACAGAAAAACGGAATAGATCTTATTTCATCATAGAAGTGAAGTATACTCCTATGACCTCAGCCTGCAAACAAGGCATATTTTCTTGCACATTCATTTACTTTACCTTGCTTTGAATTGTCCCCTCAAAATATGTGCTGAACTTCTAACCCCCTATACATCATAATGTGACCTTATTTATAAATAGAGTCCTTGCAGAGGTAATCCCTTAGTGGCTCAGATAGTAAGGAATCTGCCTGCAATGCAGGAGACCCAGGTTTGACTCCTGGGTCAGGACACTGGTGGAGAAGGAAAAGGCTACCCACTCCAGTATTCTGACCTGGAGAATTCCATGGACTGTATAGTCCATGGCGCCACAAAGAGTTGGACAGGACTGAGCGACTTTCACTTCACTTCAGGACTCTGGAGAAGAAAATGGCAACCCATTCCAGTATTTTTGCCACAGAATTCCATCGACAGAAGGAACCTGGTGGGCTACAGTTCATGGGGTCGCAAAGAGTCAGACACTTTCACATTTTCACAGATATAATTAGTTAAAATGAGATCATCCTAGGATAGGGTAAATCCTTAATCGCCTATAACTAGTCCCTTTAAAAAAAAGATGGAAAATAGACACAGGGAGAGAATGCCATGTGACCACAGAGGCAGAGATTGAATTTATGCCGCACAAGCCAATAAACCCCTGGGCAACCAGAAGTAGGGAAGGATCCTCCTCCAGAGACTTCAAAGGAAGCAAGCCCTGGCGAGACCTTGGTTTTGATCTAGAGTTGTCAGGGAATGAATTCCCATTGTCTAAAGCCACCCAGATGGTGGTACTTTTTTTCACTGCTGCCCTGGGAAACTAAAACTCCCTAAGCCCTGCAGGACCACACCCTCCTACTGAGAGCACTGAGGAAACACGGACCTGGGAGAGTTCTGCATCTGTCTCTCCGAATGAAGACTTCCTTCTTCTGGTATGTGTTTAATGATGACACAGCAGACTGAAGAAATCTTTCTGATCCTGATAGTGTCAGTCAGCAAGCCATGAACAATTCATTGCCAGTTGGTGGCCATGGACATAGTGTTATAGATTAACTGCTATAGGATTCACAGTCCCATCAGAAAACTGGGTTCTCCAAGGAGGGGCATGTGAGCGCTACAAATCACAAAAGTCCAGAGTCAAGAGTTTAGAGCAGCGAGCAGGGAGTCAATAGTCCAAGTAAACCAGCTGGGGTTAAAATCCAACCAGAGAGCATAAGCCAAAAGATCATTCCAGAGGGTAAGGATGGAGTGTAGGCTCAGGTTCAGAGCAGAGAAGTAAATCCATATAAGGAGCACAGTGAACAATGACAGTTCCTCCTAGGACAGAGATTCAGCTGTCCCTGCAGGAGTGGGTCTAGCAAGTCTCAACAGAGACCACACGAGACAGGCGAGGCAGCACAGCGGAGGCCCACAGAGCCGGTCCACAGCTGCTCTCCCTGCACTTCCTTCAGAGCTTTTTCAGAGAAGGGTCACACCCATCAAAGTGAGGCGAGCATATTTACCTGACTCAAGTACCCAAACCACGGCCTGGAGATGACTCACTAACTTACAAGATGCTGTATTGTCAACAGGAAAAAATAGCCTATTTTGCCTGTAAATACCATGTCATTTGGGAAATGATATTTTAATTGCCTGTTGGTAGTCTAGCCTTGTTTTTTAATCTTACAATTCAGGGCTTAATGTCTTCTCATTTGTGTTGTGTCAAAACTGTCCTCACCGCATTGTGTTTGCTATGCTTTCTCTATTTCTCACAAATCACACAATATTTTATAAGGGGATTCAACTTTTATCTTTGTTTTCCATCATGTTCAATCAGTTATAAGTCTCCTACATCATTTCTCTCTCCTGTACATGCAAAGATACATCAATACTAAAGGGCTAATTAATTTGGACTTTTATCCTTTGCTACTTCCCTGTACTTGTTAGCAGAATGGCTGGAGCACATCGTTTGCTAGTCAATTTTATAATAAGCATAAATTTTCATTCTTAAATAATCATTGATCTAAATAACCAACCATAGAAAAATCATTAAGAAAACTAAACAGTTGCCATGTGATGGAAGATTAGGCACCGCTAAGCATGATGTTTAAAAATAATTTTTCATATCTTGAGAAAAGACTCACAATAAGTGAAAAGCCAGAATATAATATACAATAACATTATTATTCTAATTTATGTAAAAAAATGTGTGTTAAATGCTAGATAGTATTTCTTTCTTTTGTTCATCCTTCCTGTGCTTTTCAAAATTCCAATAATAAGTAACTATTATTTTTGTAATCAGAAAAAGATAAACTCATAAAAAAATTTTGGAACTTGAATGTTATTTACATTATCTAGAATAACCTTAGAAGAATTCATAATTTGCACTCAAACTCATTGAACAATTTTCCCAATAAAAAATAAGAAATAAATAAATTTTTATATTTATATTTAGACTACAACATTCACACTTGGGCATATGATCTGTCAGGGAAGTATTCCATAATGACACTGGAATCCAAAATAAAAGTCTGCAAACTGATTCTTATAGAGTGAAATAGTAAATATTTTCGGCTTTGCAGACTATGTGGTCCTTGTTGCAACTCTGTCTACTCAGCTCTGTTGTGGCACTTTAATAGCCACAGGCAATGCTTAACCAAAGGACATGGCTGTGTTCCAATAAAACTTTATTTACAAAAACAGATGGTAATTTGCTGATTCCTACTCTAGAGCACTGCATCTCAAACTTTAATGGGCAAAACAATCACCTGAGGATTTAGCTAAAAAGAAGATTCAGATTCAGCAGGTCTACATTGGAGCCTGAAAGTCAGCATTTCTAACAAGTTCCCAGGAGATGCTATTGCTACTGGTCTGAGGACAACACTTTGAATAGCAAGGCAGAGTATCTGTTTTATCAGCCACATAACATATAGATTCTCTTGAGGTAAACTTCAGTAGGATATAATAATACACTGTTTATCCACAATGTTTGCATATAGTAATAATATTTGGGGCTTTCCAGGTGGTGCTAGAATTTGGGGCTTTAATAATATGTAATGTAATAATCATTACATTAAATATGTAAATGTAATAATCATTTGGGGCTTTTCTAGGTGGCGTTAAAGAATCTGTCTGCCAGTGCAGGAGACATAAGAGCTGTAGGTTCGATACCTGGGTTGGAAAGATCCCCTGGAGTTGGAAATGGCACACTACTCCAGTATTCTTGCCTGGAAAATTCTATGGGTGAGAAGCCTGGCAGGCTACAGTCCAGGGGGTCACAAAGAGTCGGATATGACTGAGTGACTGAGCAGAATGGTATGTTGTTTAATTTTTTTTTTTTTTTACCTTATGGCTTGTTTTATTGAAACTAATTAAGGACATTAAGTGAGAGATTCAGTTCAGTTCAGCCACTCAGTCGTGTCCAACTCTGCAACCCCATGAACTGCAGCATGCCAGGCTTCCCTGTCCATCACCAACTCCCTGAATTTACCCAAACTCATGTTCATTGAGTCCATGATGCCGGGGGATGGATAACTTTAAATATTTAAAAAATAGTTTACTTAACTTTTTAAGTTTGCTTTACTTAAGCAAAATGATTAGTTGACTTTCATGTAGACAAAAATTCATTTATTTATTCATTCAATAAATATTTACATTCCTTCTAGACTTTAAATTGCCAATTTCTTGGGATATAAGAATAAAGAAAACATGGTCCCTGACTTCAAGGAGCTTATCATCAAAAGGGAGAGGCAAAGTCTTTTTACAAAGTCTTTAGGTTGTAGAGAGAGATGTTGCTGCCCAATGCTGAAAATGCAGCCACTTATCAAACTGTGTCATGGAGGCATCCATCTTCTAACATGTCACCATGGCCATTTCCCCAAATATCCCTTCAGAACTTGCTATTTTAAGGGAATATTGTGAATGTAACCCCAGATTCCCTCAGGACTCATCACTTCAGGTACTCAGGAGTTCATGCTAGCTGAAATAAATCAAGTCTTGATATTCCAAACTCAGTATGGGCAAACCAAACTCCTGAAGCCCCCCAAATTTGCACCACTCATATTTTAAATCATTTGATGGCAACTTCATCCTTCCTGTTGTTCCAGTCAGCCATCCTTGATCCCTTCCTTCTCTAGAACAACAAATTGTCTTAGCTTTACTTGCAAAATATATCCAGAATCTAACCATTTCTTAGACTTCCACTGTTTACCACTTCCTATGCTACCACAAGTTTCCATCTAAGTGACTGCAGTATTATCTTAGCTGACCTCCTAGACTGGAGACTATTCTCCACACAGCAATCTAAGAGATCCTCTTAAATGTAATCATGTCATTCTCTCCTCAAAACCCCACACAGTCTCCCCATTCACTCAGAGCAAATCCTTATAAAGGACTACAAGCATTCTGATCTGGTCCAGATCACTTTTCTGATCTCATTTCCTTCTACTCTCCCCCTTGTTCATTCTCCTCTGGTCACTCTGGCCTCCTTGAAGTTGCTAGACCATGCCAACCACATTCTCACCATAGGGCCGTTGTTCTAGCTACACCTGCTGCCTAGAACACATTTCCCTCAGGTGCCTGCTTGACTAATTCCCTCCTTCCTCCAATTCTTTGTTTAGATAATCCCCTTCTTAATGATTCATAGTCTGACCACCTACTTTCCCCACAAATACACTCAGAATCTCACTATTTTGCTCTTTAAAATATGTTTTGCACATATCGCTGCCTAGAAAACTAGACAATATTATATTTATTGTTTATTGTATTAATCAGTTTGGGCTGCCATAACAAAATATACTATAGACTAGGTGACTTGAAAAACAAGAATTTATTTCTCACAGTTTTGGAGGCTGGAAATTCCAAGTGAGGGCCCTCTTCCTGGCTTGAAGGCCACTGTCTTCTTGCTGTGTCCTCACTTCTGGAAAGAGAAGAAGCCATCCATCTGGTGTCTCTACTTAAAGGGCACTAATTCTATCATGGGGGCGCCACTCTCATGATTTTGTGTAGTATAATTACCTCCTAAAAGGCCCATTGTCAAATACCATCAGACTAGGGATCAGCATGTAAAGTTTAGGGAACACAGTTCAACCCATTGCACTTATTATCTCCATCTTGCCAATATTGTGTGTAAATTCCACAAGAATATAAATCTAATTTTGTTCACTGAAGCATCTCCAACCCTAAGAAGAGTGCTCAGCACAGATATGCTAATGACTGAGTGAGTTCTACCCTACTGTACCAACATAGGACCTTTTGTACCCTTTGAAAGTCTTCACAGTCATTTGAGCAAGTCTTCAGGAGTGTTTCCCATGAGTTCATGAATAGTCATTTCAGGTCTTTCCACTGCTGATGGTTGTTCATAATGATTCTTGACGGCACCTCCCACTCACCCCTGCTGCCAGCCCCATAACTATTAAAATGACACCCTGACTGTGCCAAGGACAGACAAATCTCTTGAATCTGCAAAGCAGCAAAGTACATCCTCTGAGGCCCTTGCTGAGGTGGTTTTGAAACAATGGAGAGAATGCTCACCAATTCTCATTTGTGGCCATGCATTGTTCCCTGGTGGCTCAGACGGTAAAGCATCTGTCTACAATGCAGGAGACCCGGGTTAGATCCCTGAGTTGGGAAGATCCGCTGGAGAAGGAAATGGCAATCCACTCCAGTACTATTGCCTGGAAAATCCTGTAGACAGAGGAGCCTGGTAGACAACAGTCCATGGGGTCGCAAAGGGTCGGACAAGACTGAATGACTTCACTTACTTACTTACTTCACTTATTGTCACTATGGCCCCACAACAGGCCTGCAGATACAAGCATGTGGGCTACTGGCCCTGTACACTCCTCTAAAAGTTCAGAAATGCCTGAATTCCACCAACAGATGCAACTTCAAGTTCACTCATTCTTCACTTCCAGGATGATGCTTCTAAATTGTGCTGGTGGATGGGTAGATAATGTAAATATGCTACTTTGTCGTGAAGTTGGCCCTTGGCTTATTGAGTACTACTCTTAAGGCCCAAACCATTACTGTGGTGTCCAAACTGTGAAGATTAAATGAAAAAGCATGTACCCAACAAACCACACCTAACCCAAAGTGCATAAGACACTTGTGGTGTAGTTTCTTGAAAATAAGGCATTAAACGAATAAAGAAAAGCTTTCTTGTTATACATTATTCAAAGGCAATTTGGATAACATCTTGTTATACATTATTCAAATGCAATATTTCACAATATCAAATAAATACTCAAAAATGCCCCATGGCCAAAGGATATATCAATATTGGATGAAGTTCACTCACAATATTTTATTTAGAAACAATTTAAGAGTCTGAGTCTATTACTTTTATAAATGTAAATTGGGTGGCATTTTTCCTTCACTTAATTCATTTACATTCCCTTTCCTTCAGACCAATCTAGTGCAGTGTTTCTGTTTTCATCAGAGGCCAGATGAGTATCAGGCAGAGAATCAAGAGACCTGCTGTGGTAGCACGGGGCTGTGTGGTGATGTGCAGTCTGTGTCTCAATTTCCTTGTTGATAAAAAGAAAGGTTTGGATCAGATCATCTCTAATATTTTTCTCAGCAATATATTTTCATGATTCCATGTTTTAAGAAGAACCAACTGAATTTTAAGGGTCAGAAATGACTTGTTATCAGTGTATGTGCAAACTCATCATTAAGCAATCATTTCATCTTTAAGAGTTCAAAAACAATTACTTACATTGTAATTATATTGCTTAAAATTTCTGCATATACTATAGGAGAATTACTTCCTGAAGTATGCTATACTAACATAATTATTTCAACTTCACAGATTCATTTATTTGGTCAACATTTTTTGAGCACCTAGCATATTTCAGGTATTATGTTAAGTCTTGAGTGTAAGTGTACATCATCACAACATAGTCTCTGCTTTTAAGGATTAGGTGAATAAGATAAAATAATGGCAATAAAAATGCTACAAATATAGGATGAATTCTATATACCATCCAGAGTGAACATAAGGGAAAGAAAAGGTCAATTCTGTCTGGCGGGAAGCTTCCATAGAGGAAATGGGGCTTGACCTGAGATTGAAATTAGTGACAAGAGGAGTGATAAGAATGAAGGTGTTCTGGGAAAGAAAGATGCACCTGCAGAGATAGTAAAGCTTAAGGTGACACCTTCAGGAGGACAAGTACTTCACTATGGCTGGGGCTTCAGAAAGGAAGAGTCAGGCAAGAGAAGATAAGAGAGGACTTTCCATCTCATGCTAAGGAACCAGGTTTTAACTAGCAGTGATAGGAAGTCATTTAGGATTTAAAATCAGGGAAATAATGATTAGATATGCATCACTGGAGGCTTCCTTTCACATTGTTTTGGAAGATGAATCAGACCATGGCCAAGGAAGGAAGGGAGATGATGTATTAGCTGGTCATGACTGCCATAACAAAGTGCCACACACTGGGCAGCTTAAATAACAGGAATTTCTCTTCTCACAGTGCTGGAGGTTTGAAGTCTGAGATCAAAGGTGTCAGCAGGACTGTTGCTTTTGAGTCCCATCTTCATGGATTGTGATGATGGTCTTCTCTTTGTCCTCACACAGTCTTCCCCTGGTGAAACCCTTACAGCCAACAAATATAACTTTACCTCCTTAAAGGCTCAGTCTCCAAATACTGTTACATCTGAGGTACTGGGGGTTGGACCTTCAGCACAGGAATTTCTGGGGATGTAGTTCAATCCATAACAGATGACTTATGGAGAACATGATGCAATGGTCCAGCAGAGAGACAGTTAGGGAAATGACCAAGGCAAGAGTGGTGGGCATGCAAGAGTGGTGATGGGCACAGGACACATCAAGGGCTGGACACCACCTAGGTCGGGGCGAGAGGAGCAAGGAGAGAAGAAGGCCTCCTAGATTTCCTCCCTGAGAGAAGTAAGGCCAGGTGTGAGGAGGGGGCTTTGAATTTTTATATGTTTTGATATGATATTTTACATCAATTTTTGTACTTAGCAACACATGACATGTATATACCTTAAAGAGTCACATATAACACGCTTCCGTAAAAAAAAAGTCCTTTGCCTCCCACCCACTTTCTATGCCTTCTCCCCTCCTCAGAAGCAATGACTTTCAACTATTTAGCTCTTTCATCTGGTGCTTACCACAATGTTTCTAAATAATATTAACATTATGTTGATGGGACTTAACATCATTCTTCCTTCTGAGTTCAGAACTGACAGGGAGGCAAGCACAGGAGTCAGATGACTAAAGATCAAAGTAGCAGCTTATTACTGACCAAAACAAATAAGTTCCCTAAAAGTTCACCCTGAATTTAACAAACCTGCCCAGGCATGGCCGAGGTGGATAAGCTGCAGGCAGAGCTTGCCCTGAGAGCTTCCTTTTCATCAGGCAGTGATATGGAACTCCTTAAACTGATGTCTTTAAAGATTGTAGAGGAATCTGACCATATCTGGCTCCAACTCCCCAATTTACCAGTAAGAAAAGGTCCAGAAACAGAAGAGTATCCCACCATCTGAAAAAAAAAAAAAAATTCAAGAGTTAAAAATAAAATTAAGAAAGAATGATGCTGACAATACTAAGGAATTATCATTAGTTTTTAGTATAATGATGATACTACAGTTCTGTTTTTTTTTTAATATTTCTTTTCTTTTGGCAATATAAACTGAAATATGTATGCATGAAATGATATCTAAATTGTGTCAAATTAATATCAGAGAGAGTAAGTGAAGGTTTAGATGAAATAAGATCGGCTGTAAGTTGAAGCTGGGTGATGGGTACCCAGGCCTTCATTATTTTATTTTTCTTACTTTTATATTCATTTATTAAATTTTATAACAAAAATTTTAAAGAAAAATAACTGTTACAAAAACCAAGAAAGTGAAAGTAGTCGGAAATGATAAGGCTACTGAGAAGTTTAGTAAGATAAGAAAGGCAGAGTTCTTTGCTTTGTTGACTAGAAAGGTATTTATTCATTTTATTCATTTCTTGAGCAGGTATTATGTAACTGGCACTACTCTGGGGACACACACAGGGGAGAACAAAATGGAGAAGATACCTGCACTCTTAGAAATTACCTTCTAATGACAGTGACCTTTCTCCGAACAGTTTTATGCAGTGGTGAAGAGGAGCTGTCTAATGGCAGTAAGGTACAGAGAGAAGGGAGGAGGTAAACAGAAGACAGAGTAAACTTGCCAAGGGGCAAAAATGCAGTAGATGGAAGAGGCTTTTTTTTTTTTTTTTTTTTTAATGTGAGAGAGACGAGAATACTGGCAAACTATAAGGATGGAGGTTGTAGAGGAGGGGCTACTATAAAAACAGAAAGAACAATCAATAAAATCCTAGAATTGTTGGGAGAGAATTGCATCAGACTGCAGTAGAGGGATCTTCCTTGAATAAAAAAGGCCACGTTTTCCCTAAGTTTAGAGTAAAGGAGGAAATTCTGCAAAGGTGGATTCTGTAAAGGTGGATTCTGCAAAATAAGACTAGAGTGAGAAAAGTTATCTTGATCTAGGCCATAGGTATTATGTAGGAAGTGGGTACAGATTTTCTTATCCATAGACCACCACAAATGCTCATCTTTCCTTCCAGTTCCCATCTGCCACTTAGATAAGCTCTTGATATCCCATTTACTTCCTTGGAAATTCCATCCCAGGCTCCACGGTTAAATTAGGTTCTCTGCATATCAGTTAGAAATGCATTCAGCTGCAATAGGTGAAATACTAATACCAAGAAGCCTCTTAACGATGCTATTAAAGCTCTAGACTTACTCATTCCTTCTCCATTATTTTAACTGATGTTTGTTTCATCTCCAAGGGCACAAAATGGCTCCCATAGCATCAGACATCACATCTCAAGTGGGAGAAAGAGAAAATGACAGTGCCAGGTGCATTTGTCCCTTTTATCAGAGAAAGCAAATGTTTTGGGTTTTTTTTTATCCCCTTAAACCTTTTGCAGACTTCTGTTCATGCATACTGGCCAAAACTATGCCTCTTGGCTATTGGGAAAGTATTTGTTAAATGGTGAAGTGAAGTCACTCAGTCGTGTCCGACTCTTTGCGACCTGTGGACTGTAGCCCACCAAGCTCCTCCGTCCATGGGATTCTCTAGGCAAGAATACTGGAGTGGGTTGCCATTTCCTTCTCCAAGTAGAAGTGTGCAAAAAGCATCAACAACAAACTAGGCTGGGAATGGTGGTAGTGAACTAACAGTGTCTATCATACTCTATTATACTTTCTTACTAGACTGTATGTTCCCTGCCAACAGAGCTCATGTCTATGCCTCTCACCAACATATGCCATCACTTAGAGCAATACCTGGGGCAGAAGGACATCTGAAACTTTTGCTGGCCAAGGATCCATCTTTTGTCCTTTCTTTTGGTTATAAATCCTTGTCTTTCTTTGGAGTGGCCCCTGCCAGAGTGCATGCAATTCTAGTAGGTCTCAGTCAAGGGGTTCTATCCTTCCAGCAAAGGTGTGAGAAGTGACTCAAGTCAGTCACTTTCCCTTCTTTCCTGGAAAGTTAAATCTTCACAGGGTGCAAACATTGGAAGCATGGATGCCAGGAAATCCTTTCTCTTGCTGTTAGACCCTTGGAACTTCCATGAGTCTTGTCCTGGAGACCTGCTTGGTTTCAGCTTTGCCTTCTACTCTGTGAGACATCCTCTAGCTTGACCATAAACTCATTTTTTGTTATTTTGTTTCTTTATCAAGAGCATCAAAGAAGCCTAGCTGATAAATGAAGGCATTTAATTATTTGGTGAATGATGATTGTTTTAATTAAAGTTAACCAATAAGCCAGAGGATCCTGCAACCAAAATGAAATAAACTGAATAAGATTCAAACTTTCATTTGGGGCCAAACTTCTTGATTTGCAGTAAGTTTTACTTTCGTGACTACAAAATGTTTCTCCTTGTCAATCTCTTCATTTTAAATGTCAGTGATTATGTTTTCTAGTACCTGGTTTACTCTCCTATGGCGCTTCTATCCTAATTCCCACTGTCTGCCAGTCCATGCCCTCTTCGTCCTCTCTCCTCTCCTCTTGAAAGGTGTCTGTTATCTCTAGACAAGCAGCCATCAAAGGAATCTCTTCTTCACACACATTTGTGAGTAGTCAGAATGACAGTCTCAGCGGGATGTTACATCACTGCCTCCAACTCTGAATGGTACATTTTCTTTTCCTTCAGGTTTGCACCTGGGTGTACAGTTTTGAAGTTATCTTTGAAAACCCTTTGCTCACAGCCAAGTTGTAGCTTCTAAGGGAGGAACTTTGGGGATATTCTGTTCCAACTCCTTCCCTTTGAAGAAGAGGAGGAAGGCCCAGGGCATGCTCTGACCATCCCAAGGTCACACACTCTGCTCTTAATAGAGCTCCAAGTCTGGGGACTCCTTGATTCTTTCTACCAGACTTTGTTTTTTTGTTATACTCCTCTAAAACCACACACTATGTAAAATATTAAAATACTTCCCCCTAAAGTCTCTACCTCCACAGCCTAATTATTTTGTATCCTCAGCTAAAAGTAATTGCAGGCTGAGTTCTCCAGGACACAGATACTTTCATTGGTGAGTGCCCTTGGCACACACATCTGGGGAAGTCGGGAGAGGAAACAGAAGTGGATGCAGAGAGAAGTCAGTGGTGATGCAGGCCCTTGAGAGCTTAGCCATGCCAAGCTCCAAAACTAAAGCAGCCCTTCAGAATCCCCCAGTCAACCCAGGATGGTGGCTCAGTCACTGGAGATGGCCACCCAGGACAGGCGTGACCGTGGTCTCAGATGGGATGAGCGCTGAAGCAGCTGACTGCCAGCACTGTCAGCCAGGAGAGAAGTCCTCCTCTGAAGGGTGGTCATATCCACCAAACATCGTTACCCTCTCAACAGCTAACCCTTTCTATCCTAGAAACTTGTCATGATTCCTGCCCCTGAGAAGACTGTAGTCCGGTGGGAGAGACCTGAATAAATCATGATGATAATTGAAGCATAAAATTAAACACATAAAGGTAAACATGCTCACAAGTAGGGCATGATTATGTACACACTGACTTGGGATGGGTAAGACCCAGGAGATGCAAGATAGGAGCAAGAGCCAGCAGCCTCTGCCTTCCTTAGCAAGAGGAATCACTCATGTTCACACCGGAAAGTCTCTGTTTCCTTCCTTCCTTTTCACGTCTCTCTCTCTCTCCAGTATCTTCCCTTTGAATATAATGCTCTTAATTCCATTCCTCACTTATTTCATGTATTTTCCTTGTTTCTTCTAATGTCTGCTGCTGCTGCTAAGTTGCTTCAGTTTTCTCTATTCTTAAAAAGCTAGTCCCTCAGCCTGTTTTAAGGGGAGCTTTAAAAGCTAACTGTATGCCATTTTGCACATTCATTGTGATTGCACATCTAGCAAACAGCATTTTCAAGGGATCTGTAGACTTAATGGGTTCAGGTTTCAAATATGTACATAATTAAATTTCTGATGTTAATAAAAGACATATTCTAGATGAAATAAAATCCTGAACAGGGAGAGAAGTGGGGAGTGGATTCCATTAACAAGTACTTACTCATAAGGAGATGTTAATAGGTAATACTGCCAGATCTGAAAGGTTATGTTGCAACTTTGACAAAGGGAATATAATCAGAAAATGCTAAATTGGGACTCACAATTCCATGGCAGAAAGAAAGAAGAAGGGAAAGAAATAATGAATGAAAAACAACTTGTCACCTTCAGACTTGAGAATTGGAGAAGAGAACATACACCAAAGTGCCTTTGAAAATAGCTGGCAGGTTGCAAGCCTCTTCAGAAAGCCTGGCCTCTCTCCCCGTGCTGGAGGAGCTGGCCTCAGACCCACAGCGGAAGATCACTGAGCAGTCTGGCATGCCCAGGCGCAGCCTCCTTTCCCAGGAGAGCTTCCCACACACGGCGAAAACAAGTGAAGGCAAACCACAAACCCACAGCACATGGTGCTGTCAAGCCAGACCCTTGGACTGCACACCGGCTGCAGCCTTTGTCAAGCGACAAATGGAAAGCGCCGGAAGCCTTAGCTGTCGGTGCCAAGAAAAGCTTGTCCTGTCAGGGACCCACCTGGGTCCTGCGCCCAGGAGGTTGGAAGGTGGATGGGGGCGGTGAGCAGACTACAATCAGTACATGAGCCAAAGCCTCCCTCTGCTTTGAGAGTGGGATCAAGCCCCATCTGCATTTGATGGCCTGTAAGAATGGATAATACAATACTACTCAAAACCATGTTCCGGGGGCGGGGATCGTGAAATTTTCAATGGGTTGCTCAGGTCCACCTGGAGGGCTGATAGATGCCCTGGGACACAGAATTATTTTGTCAGATGCCAAAGCAGCTTCCGAATAGTCTGACGTTTACATTTGGAGTCCTTCGGTTCTGAAGATGAATTACAGCCTAATACAGCCAAAAGGTGTGCCAGTCCTCTCCACATCCACGAATTGTGTGAGCTCCTGAGAGGAGCGAGCTGATGATTATGCACGAGTTCGGGTTTTGGCCCCTGTCCCCTGTTTCCTCTGAGCTCAGAGTGGTACTATAGTCCCAGAGTTGACTCTGTGACACGGAAAACCAAAGCCAAACCTCAAACCACCAGCACCAGGTGCTGTTAAAACAACAAAGAACAAGTATGTGTGTGTCTGAGCCCACGTCCTGGTCACTGGAGATGTGGAAAGCAAAGCCAAGGAAACAGAACACCAGCTGGCACCAGAGAATGACATGTCTGCATTTAATACTTCAACTTAAAAAGTGATTTTTAAAAATTATTTTCAAATAAATTATTCCTGAGCATGGCTGAGGTGCAGGTTGCATTTTGTATTTATAACTTAACTTTTACATTTAACCATCATTTGGGGACATCTTTTATGTATCAGTCATCGTGCCAAGAGGCAGGGGAAAATAAAAAACAAAGTTAAGCTTCAGATCAGATTAGATCAGCGGCTCAGTGGTGTCCGACTCTTTGCGACCCCATGAATCGCAGCATGCCAGGCCTCCCTGTCCATCACCAACTCCCAGAGTTCACCCAGACTCACGTCCATCGAGTCAGTGATACCATCCAGCCATCTCATCCTCTGTTGTCCCCTTCTCCTCCTGCCCCCAATCCCTCCCAGCATCAGAGTCTTTTCCAATGAGTCAACTCTTAACATGAGGTGGTAAAAGATGGTATATTATAGAGACTTCCGGGAAATAGTGTTCAGAATATTCATAACTAAACTTTGAATGAAAACACAATTATGGGGGCTTCCATGATGGCTCAGCAGTTAAAAATCCACCTGCCAATGCAGGACACACAGGTTCCATCTGTGATCCTGGAAGATTCCATATGCTGTGGGGCAATTAAGTCAGTGTGCCACAACTACTGAGACAGCACACTAGAGCTGTCCCCCAGGAGCCGCAAGACCGGAGCCCGTGCGCCCTGGAGCCTGTGCTCTACGACGAAGAGGAACCCTCGCTCCCCACAACTAGAGAAAAGCCTCCACAGCAATGAAGACCCAGCACAGCTAAAATGTAATAAAAATAAAATAAAACACAGCTATGTCCTTCAGAGAGGCATCGTTCATGGAGTCTTCTGCTCTTCAAACTATCCTGAGTATGACCGGCTTTCCACTTTATTGCAGGGTAACTTTCTGCAGGTGAGTTTGTAAGGACAGCGTATGGCAGAGCCTTCCAAATGGGTCCTCTTGCTGCTGCAACTAATCCACTGTCTGAAAGTAGTAGTGTGTCACACAGGGAGGGCAGGTAACCCAGAGAACTTATGAGTAACAGGGCTGAATGAGTCTTTTATTTTTGACATTATATTTTAAAAAGAAAACCATATAATTTAATGTTCACAAGAATTCTTAGCAGCTAATATTGACTATTTAACATGTGCCAACAACAGAGTTCAATGTTTCACATAATTTTTTTTTTTTTTCATTTAGTGGTCAGAGAGGTAGGTGCAGTTATCCTCAGGTGAGGAAACATGCTCAGAGAGTCTAATTACCGACCTAAGTGCACACCAAAGCCTTTGACCGTGTGGATCGCAATAAACTGTGGAAAATTCTGAAAGAGATGGGAATACCAGACCACCTGACCTGCCTCTTGAGTAACCTATATGGAGGTCAGGAAGCAACAGTTAGATCTGGACATGGAACAACAGACTGGCTCCAAATAGGAAAAGGAGTACGACAAGTCTGTATACTGTCACCCTGCTTATTTAACTTCTATGCAGAGTACGTCATGAGAAACACTGGGCTGGAAGAAGCACAAGCTGGAATCAAGATTGCCGGGAGAAATATCAATAACCTCAGATATGCAGATGATACCACCCTTATGGCAGAAAGTGAAGAGGAACTGAAAAGCCTCTTGATGAAGGTGAAAGAGGAGAGTGAAAAAGTTGGCTTAAAGCTCAACATTCAGAAAATGAAGATTATGGCATCTGGTCCCATCACTTCATGGGAAATAGATGGGGAAACAGTGGAAACTGTGTCAGACTTTATTTTCGGGGGGTCCAAAATCACTGCAGATGGTGACTGCAGCCATGAAATTAAAAGACGCTTACTCCTTGGAAGAAAAGTTATGACCAACCTAGATAGCATATTCAAAAGCAGAGACATTACTTTGCCAACAAAGGTCCACCTAGTCAAGGCTATGGTTTTTCCAGTGGTCATGTATGGATGTGAGAGTTGGACTGTGAAGATAGCTGAGCACCGAAGAATTGATGGTTTTGAACTGTGGTGTTGGAGAAGACTCTTGAGAGTCCCTTGGACTGCAAGGAGATCCAACCAGTCCATTCTGAAGGAGATCAGCCCTGGGATTTCTTTGGAAGGAATGATGCTAAGGCTGAAAATCCAGTACTTTGGCCACCTCATGTGAAGAGTTGACTCATTGGAAAAGACTCTGATGCTGGGAGGGATTGGGGGCAGGAGGAGAAGGGGATGACAGAGGATGAGATGACTGGATGGCATCACTGACTCGATGGACGTGAGTCTGAGTGAACTCCAGGAGTTGGTGATGGACAGGGAGGCCTGGCGTGCTGCGATTCATAGGGTCACAAAGAGTCGAACACGACTAAATGACTGAACTGAACTGAAGGGCACACAGTTAATAAAAGATGAAACATAGATTTGCACCCAAGCACTTGGACTTTATGACCCAAGCACTGGTCATAGCAAACACCGTCTTCCAACAACCCAGGAAAAGACTCTACACATGGACATCACCAGATGGTCAACACTGAAATCAGATTAATTATATCCTTTGCAGCCAAAGATGGAGAAGCTCTACACAGTCAGCAAAAACAAGACCAGGAGCGGACTATGGTTCAGATCATGAACACCTTATTGCCAAATTCAGACTTAAATTGAAGAAAGTGGGGAAAACCACTAGACCATTCAGGTATAACCTAAATCAAATCCTTTATGACTATACAGTGGAAGAGAGAAATAGATTTAAGAGACTAGATCTGACAGACAGAGTGCCTGACGAACTATGGACGGAGGTTCATGACATTGTACAGGAGACAGGGATCAAGACCATCACCAAGAAAGAGAAATGCAAAAAACCAAAATGGTTGTCTGAGGAGGCCTTACAAATAGCTGTGAAAAGAAGAGAAGCGAAAAGCAAAGAAGAAAAGGAAAGATATACCCATTCGAATGCAGAGTTCCAAAGAATAGCAAGGAGAGATAAGAAAGCCTTCCTCAGCAATCAGTGCAAAGAAATAGAGGAAAACAATAGAATGGGAAAGACTGGAGATCTCTTCAAGAAACTTAGAGATACCAAGGGAACATTTCATGCAAAGATGGGCTCATAAAGGACAAAACTTGTATGGGCCTAACAGAAGCAGAAGATATTAAGAAGAGGTGGCAAGAATACACAGAAGAACTGTACAAAAAAGATCTTCATGACCCAGATAATCACGAAGGTGTGATGACTCCCACTCACCTAGAGCCGGACATCCTGGAATGTGAAGTCAGGTGGGCCTTAGGAAGCATCACTACTAACTAAGCTAGTGGAGGTGATGGAATTCCAGTTGAGCTATTTCAAATTCTAAAAGATGATGCTGTGAAAGTGCTGCACTCAATATGTCAGCAAATTTGGAAAACTCAGCAGTGGCCACAGGACTGGAAAAAGTCAGTTTTCATTCCAATCCCAAAGAAAGGCAATGCCAAAGAATGTTCAAACTACTGCACAATTGCACTCATCTCACACACTAGTAAAGTAATGCTCAAAATTATCCAAGCCAGGCTTCAGCAATATGTGAACTGTGAACTTCCAGATGTTCAAGCTGATTTTAGAAAAGGCAGAGGAACCAGAGATCAAATTGCCAACATTCGCTGGATTATCGAAAAAGCAAAAGAGTTCCAGAAAAACATCTATTTCTGCTTTATTGACTATGCTAAAGCCTTTGACTGCGTGTGTCACAATAAACTGTGGGAAATTCTGAAAGAGATGGGAATACCAGACCACCTGACCTACTTCTTGAGAAACCTGTATACAGGTCAGGAAGCAAGAGTTAGAACTGGACATGGGACAACAGACTAGCTCCAAATAGGAAACAGAGTACGTCAAGGCTGTATATTGTCACCCTGCTTATTTAACTTCTATGCAGAGTACATCATGAGAAACGCTGGGCTAGAGAAAGCACAAGCTGGAATCAAGATTGCTGGGAGAAATATCAATAACCTCAGATGTACAGATGACACCCCCCCCTTATGGCAGAAAGTGAAGAAGAACTAAAGAGCCTCTTGATGAAAGTGAAAGAGAAGAGTGAAAAAGTTGGCTTAAAGCTCAACATTCAGAAAACTAAGATCATGGCATCTTGTCCCATCACTTCATGGGAAATAGATAGGGAAACAGTGGCAACAGTGGCTGACTTTATTTTTCTAGGCTCCAAATCTTTATTTTTCTGGGTCCCAAATTACTGTGGATGGTAATTCCAGTCATGAAATTAAAAGACGCTTACTCCTTGGAAGGAAAGTTATGACCAACCTAGACAGCATATTAAAAGGCAGAGACATTACTTTGTCAATAAAGGTCCATTTAGTCAAGGCTATCGTTTTTCCAGTAGTCATGTATGGATGTGAGAGTGGACTATAAAGAAAGCTGAGTGCCGAAGAATTGATGCTTTTGAACTGTGGTGTTGGAGAAGACTCGTGAGAGTCCCTTGGACTGCAGGGAGATCCAACCAGTCCATCCTAAAGGAGATCAGTCCTGGGTGTTCATTGGAGGGACTGATGTTGAAGCTGAAACTCCAATACTTTGGCCACCTGGTGCAGAGAGCTGACTCATTGGAAAAGACCCTGATGCTGGGAAAGATTGAGGGCAGGAGGAGAAGGGGAAACAGAGGATGAGATGGTTGGATGGCATCACCAACAGAATGGACATGGGTTTGTGTGGACTTCAGGAGTTGGTGATGGACAGGGATGCCTGGCATGCTGCAGTTCATGAGGTCGCAAAGAGTCAGACACGACTGAACGATTGAACTGAACTGAACTGAAGTGACTTGGACTTTGCAATTCTACCACCCCTTGTTGTCAGCATTGGGACTTCTTTTTCACTTTTCACTGGGGCCTAATAAATGGGAGGGTGTCTAAAGAAGTGCTAGGACTACTTGATTGAAGAAAGTCTCCATTTGGAGACATTTATGGAGTAGCAGTTGCCAAGGCAGCCACATATACCCGCCCCACCTTCCATACAGGGGCAATGTGATCTCTTCTGGATCCCAACACAGTTCTACTCTTCTATTACCCTCTACAATATTGATTTATTTATTGGTCTTTGTCCTCTAGTAAGTAATTATAACCAGCAGGAATGATTTCAAATTATTTATCCTTGGATTCCCAGCACCTATCACAGTGCTAGGCATATTATATGTTTAAACAATGAATGCTTAAATGACTCAATAAAGGAATTAATCCAGAGAGCTAGATATTTAAAACAAAATAGATCAGAACTAAAAAAATCAGATGAGTGGGGTAGAAATGGAATTTATTGAGACAGTATATACAAAGTACTGTGATTTGCTTATTTTAATTTAATTAACCTTCAGAACAAACTTGTGAGGTAAATCTATATCTCCCATTTTACAGGCAAAGTAAGTAATGTTGGAGAGTTTAAGCAGGTTGCCCTGGATCACACAACTAGTAAAGAGTACCACAGGAATTTAACTCAGGTTTTGTAGTTTCAAAGCCCATGGTTTTTTTTTTGTTTTTTTGTTTTTTTGTTTTTTTTTGTTTTTGTTTTTCTGTCCTACTGCCTCCTCTAACTTTCCAGTTGCTACCACCAAGTTCTAAGAAATCTATTCTTCCTCAATTGCACCATACCTCATCTCCTTTCTTAAACTTTGTAAGGATAGTCTCATAATGTTAATTCTTTTATAATCTAGCAGTCTTAAAAGTAAGCTGTGGTACATATACACAATGGAGTATTACTCAGCCATTAAAAAGAATACATTTGAATCAGTTCTAATGAGGTGGATGCAACTGGAGCCTATTATACAGAGTGAAGTAAGCCAGAAAGAAAAACACCAATACAGTATACTAACACATATATATGTAATTTAGAAAGATGGTAACAATAACCCTGTGTACAAGACAGCAAAAGAGACACTGATGTATAGAACAGTCTTATGGACTCTGTGGGAGAGGGAGAGGGTGGGAAGATTTGGGAGAATGGCATTGAAACATGTAAAATATCATGTATGAAACGAGTTGCCAGTCCAGGTTCGATGCACGATACTGGATGCTTGGGGCTGGTGCACTGGGACGACCCAGAGGGATGGTATGGGGAAGGAGGAGGGAGGAGGGTTCAGGATGGGGAACACATGTATACCTGTGGCAGATTCATTTTGATATTTGGCAAAACTAATACAATTATGTAAAGTTTAAAAATAAAATAAAATTAAAAAAATAAAATAAAATAAATAAAACTGGAAAAAAAAAGTAAGCTAAGTTTTAACTAGTGACTGAATGAATAAAATGATGGATGGATGGATGGATAAATGGATTCACTAGCACTTCTCTTATTCTTACTAAAACAACAATGTTAGTTGGAAAACTAGGGTTTCAACCTTTAGCTGTAGAGCAAGATTTTGGTCTCTATACACAAGTGTATATCTCCATAATTTTCTATGGTATTTTTTAATTGATTTTACAGAAAGTATGGAAATTAAAATTTATTTTTGCCTCTATATTCCTTAAAATATAATTAGAGTTTATAAGAAACTAAATTGCATTTAGCCACTTTAGAACAGTGCATTTAAAAAATCATAATTTTAAGTGAAATTGCATGAGTTTAATAATAAAATCAAGTTTTTCATATATTGTTAGAAAGTGCTAGTTAAATGAATTCTCAAAAGACAAAAGTTGCTTTTAGTACTTTAAAAACCTGTCAACGACTGCCTTACTATTTATTAAATTGTACTATAGAACAGTACACTTTGAGAATTTTTATTTTGGCTTATAAAGCAGAATTAAGACTTTTCTCCTGAAATTTATTCAATAAACTTTATTAGTTCTTCTTTTGACCCTCACTAGGGAGAAAAAAGATAAGGACACTCAATGAGTGAAGACACAGAGCAGAAAATTGAAACTAGCAGTAGAAAACATGTAGAATATTCAGGCAGTAAAGGACTGGGAGTAAGTGGCAACATGTGAGTCCTTGGAGCATAAAGTATGACAGGCAGTAGATTTGAGAGGGAAGAGAAATCCTGTGGTCGCTAAGCAGGGGACAGTTTTCACATATGTGGCATCATTGATATTGAGCATGTGAGAGGACTCAGTTTAGAGCCAAGAATGCCAGGCACTGCTTGGATATTATCTTATATGTGGAATCTAGAAAAAAGAAAAAGCAAGCTTATAGATACAGAGAATATATCGGTGGTTGCAAGAAATGGGGGGTGAGGGGGAAGGGATTAGATGGACAAAGTTGGTCAAAAGGTACAAACTTCTAGTTATAAAATGAAGAAGTTATGGAGGTTTAATGTCCACCATAGTGACTATAGTTAATAATGTATTGTATATTTGAAAGTAGTAAGAGAAATTTTTTAAAGTTCTCATCACTAGAAGAAGAAGGTAATGGGTGTGACTTAGACGTGTTCTTTGCAATATGTACAAATAGCAAATCATTGTGTTTTGCTAACATATGTTATATCAGTTAACAGAAGCTAATATAATGTTATATCAGCTATACCTCAATTTTTAAAAATATCAGACACTGGATGATTAGACTGAACAAGAGCAGTTACCGTCTGATATATATCTGTTTCTACTAAGTCTCACAACCAACCTCTCAGGTGAGTATGATTATCATGCCCCCTGAATTGAGGCTTATCTGTGAACAATGTCTCATCAGGGAGTAGTGGACATGAGATTCAAACTTCCAACTGCCATCTCCAAAGCTGTACTCCCTGACTAAGGTGTATTCTATGAACTTCCACTATAACCAACCAGTTCTGCTACACTATAAAGGGTCTTCTACCAAGTTTCACTCTACTGCTGAGACTTACAAGTACACTGAGTTTTCTGCTAGGTTGTCCAAATAATTTTTTGCAATAAGGAGTTCATGATCTGAGTCACAGTCAGATCCTGATCTTCTTTTTTCTGACTGTATAGAGTTTCTCCATCTTCGGCTGCAAAGAATATAATCAATCTGATTTCGATATTGACTGTCTGGTGATGTCCATGTGTAGAGTCAGCTCTTGTGTTGTTTATAGACAGTGTTTTCTATGACCACTGCATTCTCTTGGAAAAACTCTGTTAGCCTTTGACCTGCTTAATTTTGTACTCCAAGGTCAAGAAAGAAAAAAAGTGAAGTCGCTCAGTTGTTTCTGATTTGTTGTGATCTTTGTGACTCCATGGACTGAAGCCTACTAGGCTCCTCCATCTATGGGATTTTTCTAGGCAAGAGTACTGGAATGGGTTGCCATTTCCTTCTCCAAGGCCAAACTTGGCTGTTATTCCAGGTATCTCTAGACTTCCTACTTTTGTGTTCCAGTCCCTATGATGAAAAGGACATCCTTTTTTTTTTTTTTGGTGTTAGTTCTAGAAGGCCTTGTAGGTCTTCATGGAACCATTCAACTTCAGCTTCTCAGCATTGGTGGTTGGGGCATGGACTTGGATTACTGTGATGTTGAATGGTTTGCCTTGGAAATAAACAGAGATCATTCTGTCATTTTGGAGATTGCACCCAAGTACTGCATTTTGGACTCTTTTGTTGACTATGAGGGCTACTCCATTTCCTCTAAAGGATTCTTGTCCATAGTAGATATAATGGTCATCTGAATTAAGTTCACCCATTCTGGTCCATTTTAGTTCACTGGTTCCTAAAATGTCCATGTTCACTCTTGCCATCTCCTATTTGGTCACTTCCAATTTATTTTGATTCATGGACCTAACATTTCAGGTTCCTACACAATGTTGTTCTTTACAGCATTGGACTTTACTTCCATCACCAGTCACATCCACAACTGGGCATTGTTTTTGCTTTGGCCCTATCCCTTCATTCTTTCTGGAGTTATTTCTCCATTGATCTCCAGTAGCATATTGGGCACCTACCGACCTGGGAGTTCATCTTTCAGTGTCCTATCTTTTTGCCTTTTCATACTGTTCATGGGGTTCTCAAGGCAAGAATACTGAAGTGGTTTGCCATTCCCTTCTCCAGTGGACCATGTTTTGTCAGAACTCTCCACCATGACCTGTCCATCTTGGGTGGCCCTACAGGACATTATTCATAGTCCAAATAATTCACTGGAATATAAATGGAGGTAGAGCAAAAGATCCTAGGATGAAGACCTAGTCAAGTGCTCTTTCTTGAACACACGTGGCATATCAAGTACAGCACTTGAATAAGTATGGCAATTTTGGTAGAGGATTCAGAATTATGAGTTCTGAAAAAAAGGGATATCTTTGATAGATAATATATCTGTATCTCATATAGTAACAGCATGTGAAAAATGCTTCTAATGTTTTCACAATTGTGGGGAAAATATTTACATTAATTTTTAAAAGGACACACACACATACCAGTGTTGCCTGACAAATTATATTAAAATTTTCCCACATTCAAGAGTAACTGTGATAAAACTATGCCCAAAATAATTTACCTGAAACATTATGGGTCAGATATGTTTTGAATTCAGAATTTTTTTAGATGCTAGTAAAGTAACAGACTACTGTATTACATGACACCTCAAATGGTATATGAAATTCTGACCTAAAATAATAGACTGCCAGATATTTCTCCAGCAAAGACTGGTTTATTAAGGATCAAAGGGATGCAATTCAAGGTCTGTGATCATGGTGAGCCTCCTACAAGTCCTGACAGGAAAGAGGAATGCTTTCATAGAGAAAATGGAACTCGAGAGGGTTATACTAAACAAAAAGTACTCAGCTTTTCTGTGGCTAAGTCTTTGCCAGGAAAAAAAATGACTCTCTTCTTTATGGGCTCTGCTATTGTTGCAGGGTGTGAGAGCTCCCCCTTCTGGTTTTTCAAGTCTATTTAATTTAGGTCTTTACTGTATTAATTTTTTTACAGAAGCGGCATGAATATCAAATATTAATATTTCTGCCATGAAATATGAATATTGACACTAAGTGGGATAATTAAGTTCTATGTTAAACTTCATGTCATTTCTGGTGAGGTTTTGCTGCCAAAAAAGTTTGTCACAAATTTATCAACAAACTTTTCAGAGAGTTTTTTAATTTCAAAATTATACATAAGGAGTTTTAGACCAATATTTTCTTGAAAAATCCTATTTCATATCATCATTAAACATTGTGGTGGTCGTGGTTTAGTCGCTAAGTCATGTCTGACTCTTGCAACCCATGGACTGTAGCCCACCAGGCTCCTCTGTCCATGGGATTTTCCAGGCAAGAATACTGGAGTGGATTGCCATTTCCTTCTCCAGGGGATCTTCCTGACCCAGGAATTGAACGAGAGGTCTCCTGCATTGCAGGCAGATTCTTTACCGACTGAGCTATGTGGGTGTCAGGAAGCATTTAACAGGAGGCTTCCTGTGTGCTGTTTTGGATCTGTCAGGAATCCTCTGTTCCCTATTAATTCCTGAATATTCAGGAATTAAGAGGAGAGGCAAGTCTCTCCTGGGGCTGAGGTATCCAGGCATTTCCTTTGTTAGTTTTTCAGTACTTTAATACACATCGTGATAAGTACCCTCTTCCTTCTTGTGAACCATACAGTAAAAGTGATTATTTACAACTCTCTCTCTCTTTAATATGGATCACTTATGCTTTGTAAGTCTGGAATTCTAATCTTTATCTTTGCTGAGAATAACTACAGTATATATGCCTACACCATGTTGATTAAAACACCTTTGCTCCATCAGAGCTTTGGTCCCCATGTCTTTCTTTCTCTCTCTCTCTCTCTCTCTCTCTCTCTCTCTCTCTCTCTCTCTCCCTCTCAGGCTATTTCTTTGGAGTGCAGAGGCCCTCTGAGTTCACTTTCCTGCCCGGGCTTCTAAGACCCTCTCGAGAAGGTGCTCTGCACCTTCACCCCATCAAGAGGGCTCCTGAGGCCTCCATGAACAGAGCAAGCCCCGTGTCAGGAACTTTATTGGTTTTCTGCATAAGCCAAGGAATATCAGCCTCTTTCTCTCCTTTACTTTCTTACCATCAACTCCGGACCACCAGGTTCTGGTCCCTTAAAGGACTTTAACATGAGCGAAGCCCATTAAACATTGTATTTTGTAGAAAAAAAAGTCCATATCTCAAATTGCATCTTAGAGCAAAATAAACATTCATTCCATCATGCTTTTTTGTATAGTTATTATTTCAATACATGTGACAACCTACAGAAAATAAGCCAGTTAAATATGATATAATAGATGTATCAGGATTGGTAAAATTAGGATTTGTAAAATCATTAGGATTGGTAAAATTATGAAGCTATAGAAGTGTTTCCATAAGTCTTTCCCTATACTGTCAACCAAAAGCACTATGCAGGAAACTGCAAATAAGAAAAGAGTTTATTTGGGGTCCTAAGGATTGCAACTCAGGAGACACAGATTCAGGTAAAACTTAAAGAGGGTTCCAGGGAACAGAAAGAGCCAGGGGCTTATAAACACCAAAAGGTTTGTCAAATGGAGAAATGTACCACCTAAAATTTGAAAATAACATTTTATTTGGCTGGCTTAAAATTTAAGCCCAGGATATAGCCTCTGAGACAGCTCTTAGGAGTTGTTAAAAGAGGTAAGGGAGGAGCCAGGATATATAGAAGTTTTTACTGGGAAAAAAAGAGAGAGAGAGAGGAACATCAAAGATTACCACTAATCATGGAAAAAAAAAAAAAAAAAAAAAAAACAGACATCTCAATGAATAATTTTAGTGCCTTTCTATGTATGGAAAGAGGCAAGAGACTGGGCTTATTTAAATCATAACTGCATCTTAACTAGGGGCAGTATCCTGTTTTTCTCCATCCTGAATTCCCCTCTGTGTTCACTGTTGAGTGCAGCTGCAGTGGCTGCTGGCTTTATGACCATAATATCTTGCTTACTGAAATGGCATTTACCATTCTTAGTTCACAGTGCCTCCTCTTGATCATAAATTCAGCCAACATTTGGGAGGAATTTCATGACCATTTTGTCCCATGGTGCTAAGAAAGCTCATTCCTAGATCAGGCAAATATTCTGGTGAGAGGCCACTCAAGTGTGAATTTTTTGGATTAGACCCTGTTGGTAATCTAAAATTCTCTGGATCACCTGTTTTACTGGTCTACTATGATTCAGGAAATGTTTCCCCTCATTGTTCCTTCACATATATAGAGTTGCACTATTAAAATTATTCTATGTAGATATATATATATATATATATATATATATATATATATGATTGACTGCATCTAGACATTTAGCCATCATTAACATTATTGAAAGAGATGAGAATACCAGAATACCACCTGACCTGCCTCTTGAGAAATCTGTATGCAGGTCAGGAAGCAACAGTTAGAACTGGACATGAAACAACAGACTGGTTCCAAATAGGAAAAGGAGTACGTCAAGGCTGTATATTGTCACCCTGCTTATTTAACTTCTATGCAGAATACATCATGAGAAACGCTGAGCTGGAAGAAGCACGAGCTGGAAGCACAAGATTGCCAGGAGAAATATCAATAACCTCAGATATGCAGATGACACCACCCTTATGGCAGAAAGTGAAGAGGAACTAAAAAGCCTCTTGATGAAAGTGAAAGAGGAGAGTGAAAAAGTTGGCTTAAAGCTCAACATTCAGAAAACGAAGATCATGGCATCTGGTCCCATCACTTCATGGGAAATAGATGGGGAAACAGTGGAAACAGTATCAGACTTTATTTTGAGGGGCTCCAAAATCACTGCAGATGGTGACTGCAGCCATGAAATTAAAAGATGCTTGCTCCTTGGAAGGAAATTTATGACCAACCTAGATAGCATATTCAAAAGCAGAGACATCACTTTGCCAACAAAGGTCCGTCTAATCAAGGCTACGGTTTTTCCAGTGGTCATGCATGGATGTGAGAGTTGGATTGTGAAGAAAGCTGAGCGCCAAAATATTGATGCTTTTGAAGTGTGGTGCTGGAGAAGACTCTTGAGAGTCCCTTGGACTGCAAGGAGATCCAACCAGTCCATCCTAAAGGAGATCAGTCCTGGGTGTTCATTGGAAGGACTGATGCTGAAGTTGAAACTCCAATACTTTGGCCACCTCATGTGAAGAGTTGACTCATTGGAAAAGACTCTGATGCTGGGAGGGATTAAGGGCAGGAGAAGAAGGGGACGACAGAGGGTGAGATGGCTGGATGGCATCACCGACTCAATGGACATGAGTTTGAGTGAACTCCCGGAGTTGATGATGGACAGGGAGGCCTAGCATGCTGCGATTCATGGGGTCACAAAGAGTCAGACATGACTGAGGGACTGAACTGAACTGAACTGAACATTATTGATCCCCTTCATGGATCACAGCCTTGTCATGGCAAAGGGACTTGCATAGCTCAAAGAAGCTTTGAGCCAAGCCATGCAGGACCATCTAAGATGGACAGATCATAGTGAAGAGTTCTGAGAAAGGTCCACTGGATGAGGGAATGGCAACTCATTGCAGGATTCTTGCCTGGAGAACCCCATGGACAGAATGAAAAGGCAAAAAGATATAATATTGGAAGATGAGAGGATGACATGATTAGATAGCATCACCAACTTGACAAGAGTTTGAGCAACTCTAGGAGATAGTGAAGGACAGAAGAGCCTGATATGCTGCAGCTTGTGGAGTGACAAAGAGTTGCACAGATCTTAGAGACTGACAACAATATGATATGTAATGTATACAGAATAGGATATATAATATATAGCATAGGATATATAATATATGATTTATTTATAATTTATATATGTATTTGTACATATATACATGCATGTGTGTGTGTGTGTTAATTGCCCAGTCATGTCCAACTCTTTGGAACACCATGGACTGTAGCCTGCCATGTTTCTCTGTCCGTGGAATTCTCCAGGCAAGAATACTGGACTGGGTTGCCATTTCCTCCTCCAGGGGATCTTCCAGACTCAGGAATCAAACCAGGGTCTCCTGCATTGTAGGCAGATTTTTTTACTGTCTGAGCTACCAGGGAAGCTCCTATATTATATATATACATATATTATATATATACATATATTATATGTATATATATATTATATATATATATGTCTGGCTCTTTGTGACCCCATGAATAATATATAATACATATATTAAATATATATAATATTTAGATATTAACATACATTACCTTATAATATATAAGATATGTAATATAATGTGAAGAAAGCTGAGCACCGACGAATTGATGCTTTTGAACTGTGGTGCTGAAGAAGACTCTTGAGAGTCCCTTGGACTGCAAGGAGATCCAACCAGTCCATCCTAAAGGAGATCAGTCCTGGGTGTTCTTTGGAAGGAATGATGCTAAAGCTGAAACTCCAATACTTTGGCCACCTCATGCGAAGAGTTGACTCATTGGAAAAGACTCTGATGCTGGGAGGGATTGGGGGCAGGAGGAAAAGGGGATGACACAGGATGAGATGGCTGGATGGCATCACCGACTCGATGGATGTGAATTTGAGTGAACTCCGGGAGTTGGTGATGAACAGGGAGGCCTGGCATGCTGCAATTCCTGGGGTCACAGAGAGTCAGACACGACTGAGCGACTGAACTGAACTGAACTGAATATAATGTTTATTATATTATATATTAATATTATAATATAATACTCACATATTGATATATTATTGTATATATATACTGTATGCAATATAACAATATTTGTATATAATTGCTGTATGTATACACTATGGAATATACATACTATATATAATATAACATCATATATAATTATTGTTGTTGTTCAGTCACTGACTCTTTGTTACCCCATGCATGCCAGGCTTCCCTGTCCTTCACTATCTCCTGAAGTTTGCTTAAACTCATGTCCATTGAGTCAGTGATGCTATCTAACAATCTCATCCTCTACCATCCCCTTCTCTTTTTGCCTTCAAATCTTTCTAGCATCAGGGACTTTTTCAATGAGTCAGCTCTTCATATCAGATGGCAAATTATTGGAGCTTCAGCTTCAGCAACAGTCCTTCTAATGAAATTCAGTGTTGATTTCTTCTAGGATTGACTGGTTGGATCTTCTTGCACTCTAAGGGACTCTCTACAGTCTTCTCTAGCACAACAATTCAAAAGCATCAATTCTTCAGCGCTAAGCCTTCTTCATAGTCCAACTCTCACATCCATAAATGACTACTGGAAAAACTATAGCTTTTACTATGTGGACCTTTGTGGGCAAATTGGTATCTCTGCTTTTGAAACACTGTCTAGGTTTATCATAGCTTTCCTTCCAAGGAGTAAGCATCTTTTCATGGCTACAATCACCATCCACAGTGATTTTGGAGCCCTAAAAAGTAAAATCTGTCACTGCTTCCACTTTTTCCCCTTCTATATGCCTTGAAGTGTTGGAATTGGATGCATGATCTTAGTTTTCTGAATGTTGAGTTTTAAGCCAGATTTTTCATGCCCCTCTTTCACCCTCATCAAGAAGCTCTTTAGTTCCTGTTCACTTTATGGCATTAGAGTGGTATCACCTGCATATTTGAGGTTGCTGATATTTCTCCTGGCAATCTTGTCTCCAGCTTGTGAGTCATCCAGCCTGGCATTTCCCATGGTGTACTCTGCATAGAAGTTAAATACGCAGGGGGACAATATGCAGCCTTGTTGTTTTCCTTTCCCAATTTACAGGTTTCTCAGGAGACAGGTATGGTGGTCTGGCATTCCCATCTCTAAGAATTTTCCATGTTTGTTTGTTTTTGTTTTGTGATCCACATAGTCAAAGGCTTTCAAGTAGTCAATGAAGCAGAAATAGATGTTTTTCTGGAATTCTTTTGCTCTCTCTATTATCAAATGAATGTTGGCAATTTGATTTCTGGTTCCCCTGACTTTTCTAAAGTCAGCTTGCACATCTGGACATTCTCAGTTCACATACTGCTAAAGCCTATCTTGAAGGATTTTGAGCATAACCTTGCTTGCATGTAAAATGAATGCAATTGTACAATATTCAGAACCTTCTTTGGCATTACCCTTATTTGGCACTGGGATGAAAACTGACATTTTACATTCCTGAGGCCATTGCTGAGTTTTCCAAATTTGCCAAGGTATTGAGTGCAGCACTTTACCAACATCATCTTTTAGGATTTTAAATAGCCTAGCTGAATTCCATAATATCACTGGCTTTGTTGGTAGTAATGCTCCCTAAGGTCCACTTGACTTGACACTCCAGGATGTCTGGCTCTAAGTGAGTGAGCACAGCATCATGGTTATCTGTGTCATTAAAATCTTTTTTGTATAGTTCTTCTATGTATTCTTGCTATTTCTTCTTAATCTCTTCTGCTTCTGTTAGGTCCTTACTGTTTCTGCCCTTTATCATGCCCATTCTTGCATGAAACCTTCCCTTGATATATATGAATATAGATGTTCTTCTAATTGCTTTTTTCACCAACAGATAACAATAAACAGTTATTTCTAGTGAGAGCTTTCTAAAAATTTACCAATTTAGATTTTTTTTCAATTAAAGGCTCCTTCACCTGGTCAATGATGATATATCTGAATAGCAGCTCAAACCAATAAGACAGAAGTGGCATCCTCACAAAAGAGTGCAGTCTTCAGAAGATCTGGAAAGCTCACTCTTCCAAACTAAGAATATATACAGGACAATGCAACAAAAGGCAATGTGACAAAGACCTCTGTGAGTTGGCACAGACAGAAAAAGCCCTGCTCAGAATCCCAGTCTACATAACTGGTGGCCAAATGTACACCATATGTGTACCTTCTGGATGGCAGAGATAAAGCCCTCAAAACACTGAAAAAGGAAAAACAACAAAATAAAACAATGCCTAAGATCAGTTAGAACATCTACATCTCAAAGACACAGGGAGATAAACACAAGGGTTCTTATTTCTTTAAGGTCAGCATTCTGAAAAGATGTTTTCTGAAGCTAACTTGCAAAATTTCCTTGTAAGTGTAACGTTTGTACTTAATGAAAGCCTGGCTGGAATATTAGTTGGACAGTGGCAATCTGTTGTTCCTTTTGTTTTGAAACCTTTTTTCCCCATTCCAACGTCAGTTTGTCAAGATAAATTGCTAGTGATGACTATGTCGTACACCAATGTGCTATTTGTGAGCTTAATTTCTCTAGGTCTTTCAGCCCTCTTACGTGTCTCAAGTTCTCCCTTGGGTAGTTTACAACTACTGTGGCTGCCCAGAACGCTGAGTAGCCAGCTCTTATGTGTGTTCCCAGCAGAGCAAGTTGCTTATTAAAATGAGTCCCCTATAGGGAGAGCTGCATAGTATGAGCACTTGCTGCCACCACTTTGAAAACTTTCTCAGTTTCCTAAAAAAGCTTTTGTCAGCTAGCAGGAAGATTTCCTTTATTCAGAGCTGAAAGCTCTCATGATATATCTTCACTTTTATTCCAACAAATTCTATCAAAGTATTCAACTCAAGAAAGAACACCAGGCCAGTCTCCCACTAATTACCCAGCCCAACTCAACTCAGTGTCTAAGCAAAAATCTTCTCAATGTCTTTTAACGGAGTATAACCCAAGGTACTGCTTTTTGAAACTAAGTTTCAAGGATAACATACTCCTCCAGAGAGGAATTTATTAACAATATGACTGAATCTTCATATTGTTATCAGTCTACCTATCCTAGGTAGACTGAATCTACCTAGGATCTTCAGCCAATAACATGATATCCAAGAACCAGGAGAGACTCACCCAAATTTGCCTGAAATCCCTGAGAAGGTCCTCTGCTTCTACCAGGGTCCAGATCTTTGTAGAGTTCACGCAAAGGAAAAGACTCTGCTCTGGATCACTTAGTGGATCATCACAACTATGAACTGGGGGAAGAAAAAAAAAAAACCCACAACTTAAAACAGGAGCATTATATCTTATTCTGAACATTACTGAGGGCTATGTATATTGTCACCCTGCTTATTTAACTTCTATGCAGAGTACATCATGAGAAACGCTGGGCTGGAAGAAGCACAAGCTGGAATCAAGATTGCCGGGAGAAATATCAATAACCTCAGGTATGCAGATGACACCACCCTTATGGCAGAAAGTGAAGAGGAACTAAAAAGCCTCTTGATGAAAGTGAAAGAGGAGAGTGAAAAAGCTGACTTAAAGCTCAACATTCAGAAAATGAAGATCATGGCATCCGGTCCCATCACTTCATGGGAAATAGATGGGGAAACAGTGGAAACAGCATCAGACTTTATTTTTTTGGGCTCCAAAATCACTGCAGATGGTGACTGCAGCCATGAAGTTAAAAGACGTTTACTCTTTGGAAGGGAAGTTATGACCAACCTAGATAGCATATTCAAAAGCAGAGACATTACTTTGCCAGCAAAGGTCGGTCTAGTCAAGGCTATAGTTTTTCCAGTGGTCATGTATGGATGTGAGATTTGGATTGTGAAGAAAGCTGAGCGCTGAAGAATTGATGCTTTTGAACTGTGGTGCTGGAGAAGACTCTTGAAAGTCCCTTGGACTGCAAGGAGATCCAGCCAGTCCATTCTAAAGGAGATCAGTCCTGGGTGTTCATTGGAAGGACTGATGCTGAAGCTGAAACTCCAATACTTTGGCCACCTCATGCGAAGAGTTGACTCATTGGCAAAGACCCTGATGCTGGGAGGGATTGGGGGCAGGAGGAGAAGGGGACGACAGAGGATGAGATGGCTGGATGGCATCACCGACTCGATGGACATGAGTCTGAGTGAACTCCAGGAGTTGGTGATGGACAGGGAGGCCTGGCGTGCTGCCATTCATGGTGTCACAAAGAGTCGGACACGACTGAGGGACTGAACTGAACTGAACTGATAGCCTTTTCACAACCTCTCAGATAACCCTGAGGAACTTTTCCAAATAGGTAAGGGAGACCCAGGACATATAGGAGTTTTTGCTGAAAACAAAACTTAAAAACAAAACACGAAAACCCATGTACTTGAACATCAAAAGGTTACTGCTAATCACACACACACACACACACACACAAAAGCAGACATCTTAAGTTAGTGACTTCAGCGCCTTTCTATGTATGGGAAGATGTAAGAGTTTGGACTCACTAAAACCATTCCTCTGATTTGTATCTTGACTGTCTCAGACTAGGATCTTGTTTTTCTCCGTCCTGAATCCCCTGGGCATTCACAGTCCCCTGGGCGTGCACTGTCCCCTGATCGTGCATTGTTGAGTGTAACTGCAGTGGTTGATGGCTTTATTGCTGCAGTATGCTTGGCTCAGTGAAATGGCAGGTGACGTTCTTTGTCCACAGGTTGTTAAAAGTTGTCTGGTGAGTATTATGATAGACTCTAATGTGAATCAGAAAACATTTGTCCTTAAGGAATCACAGGTTATTTTACAGTAGGGGTCCAATAAGTAGATAGGCCATCACCAGCTATTTTAGGGTAAGGTTTTAGGATGAATCTTGGGTTTCTGAAAGATGTTCTGGATGCCTTCATTAAGACAATAGTGGTCAAAAGGTCAGATTTCATCAAGGCTGAAATGTGTACACTTCCCCAAAGACCTCCCAGCAGCATTTTAGAGAGCTCCCTTAGTAATACCAGCTCCACTTTGATTTTCCTCCCACAATGCCTCTTCCCTACCCGAGGCAGGTTTCTCCCTTCATGCTGACCCGGGAGTTCCCTGGGGGTGACAGTGGTGATGACGGAGCTCTTCCCAGCTCCCCGGCCCTGTCTCTCACTCAGCATCTTCAGGGGCCTGCTCTTCACCTGAGGAGGTGTCTGTGCATGTGATCTGGTCTGAACTTCAGCAGCATCTCAGTTACTCAATTTAGGGCTACAAGAAGCAAGATAAGTAACTTTTGTGCATCTTAGAGGTGAAAAAATAAGCTTAAAAAAACGAAGTAACTTGTTTCAGTTGGCAAATAGCTTGATCTGAACCCAGGTTTTCTCCCTTCTCCTCTAGACTCTTAGGTGCTAATTCATCTGAAAATTCTCTTTGTGCTGAGAGGCAAGTCTCTTGGAGTGCTACTGTTCCAGAATACTGAATTAGAGCTTTGGAGGTGGGCAGGCTCAGCGCTCTTCAAGTCAGACTATGTGGCTGCCCCCCCACCTGCCAACATCCAGCTCCAACCTGCTTCCCAGGGAAGCGCTGAGCCAAAAAGGAAGCAGAGTCCTGGAGTCCTCGCTCAGGGAAGGGAGGTGCATAAAAGGAAAGGGGAGTTTAAAACATGGTGGTGAGGCTTTTCCTAGCTTTTAATGCCCACTGAGAAAAGATTTTAAAACATGTAAGTGAAGTAAGGCAAAGGCAAGTTCTGAAGAAGAGGGAAAAAAAAAAATAGAAATATCACAGAAAAAAGACTTTTACTTCTCAAGAGGCGGCCACTCCAGCATCATTCTTCAAGAAGCATTTCCTTCACAATCCAAATCACAGAGTTGCCACGAAGCAGCTCCTGCAGAGATGAGGAAGGTGCCCACTGAGCCAGGGAAACTGGAGGCTGGGATATGCTGTCAGAGCCTACACTGGAGGCAGCTGTCAGGAAAGTCAGCCAGGCTAGTGCTGGCCCTGCTTTCACTAACAGGTGCCCTGGTGCCCAGATTAGCAGGAGCAGAGCAGGTCAGAGTATGTGGCCCTGTGGTCCAAGGGAAGCCTCACAGACTGAGCCCTTGGGGCTCTACCCCTGGGTCAGGCTCACTACTGACCCTGGGAAACCTGCCTGAAGAATTATTTGCACCTTCTGGGGAAACAGCATTAAAAACAAAATCTTCTCCTACACCAGAAAACCTCTCCACGAGGTAGTGGAGACAGAAAACAGGTGTGTTAGTGAGTAAAGATCGGAATGTGAATCACACCACTGGCAGAGATTTCAAAGACAGATAAACACACACAAACAAAAAAATCCACCCCTTAGTAAGACCAAGCAGATAGAACCCATTACATACATGTCCTCAAGACAATTACTAGTACTCAAGTAAGGGGTCTTGACAGCACCATTTGTCACACATAGTTCATCCTTGACTCACATGGTAAATGGAGTGCTGTCAGTGTTAGCTTATCAGCTGTATCTAGTAGAGAAACAAACTTCTCGTATCTTTATGACTGGAGGTAGTTTTGCAACTTGCAGCAAGGCTCCTACACTCTCACAGAAACTGGCAGATTGAAGTGCTATTTTCCTTGATGTTTACATTTCAAAGAGATGGCTCCAGGCCTTTGAGAAAAGTATTCATGGGTCATCAAGCTGAGAAAAGGCCCATCTAGTTTTCAAAAGGCTTTATATACATTTCAAAGAGAGGAAACTACTTACTTACAAGCGTTCTAAAGTATAAGTTCTGAGAAAAAGGAAGAAGACAAATCTCTTGTTTTCAACAGGGAGAAGTAAGCCTCTTACTTTTAATCTTTATTTGTCCTTAGACACCCTCCCAATGTTCTCTGATTCTGCAGTTTTTCTGATTTGGATGCCTTCATTTGCACTTTTAATTCTCTGCAGGACATTCTGCTACTCAGTTTGGAACTGTGTTTCTTAGAGCAAGAGCCTCCTGGAGTGTCACAATCCTCTGAGACTGATTAAAATGCATATTCCTGGGACCTGTGCAGAGAACAGGTGTCTGAATTCCAGAGGTGGCTCTAGCAACTGCATTTAAACAAGTCTCCGGAGGTTCTGATGCTCTCTACAGGTGAAAAATCATTGCCTTTGGCTACAGTATTGACTCTCACAGGGAGATCCCTGTACACCTGGGGGAAATGACAATTTTCCATAGGCCACACAGACTTGAGTAAATTGAAGAAATCATTTTCTAGATCCTCAAATTTTTATTTTCACTCTTTGAAAAACATCTGAGAGTACTGCCCATGGTTGTTTAAAAAAAAAAAAAAAGAATGTAGACTGTCTCAGAAGGTAAGCACGGCCCCGGGTTAGCTTTGTTTTTGTTTTTAATATAAATTTATTTATTTTAATTGGAGGTTAATTACTTTACAATATTGTATTGGTTTTGCCATACATTGACATGAATCCGCCACGGGTATACATGTGTTCCCCATCCTGAAACCCCGTCCCAACTCCCTCCCCATCACATCCCTCTGGGTCATCCCAGTGTACCAGCCCCGAGCACCCTGTATCATGCATCAAACATGGACTGGCGATTCATTTCACATATGATAATATACATGTTTCAGTGCCATTCTGCCAAATCATCCCACCCTCGCCCTCTCCCACAGAGTCCAAAAGACTATTCTATACATCTGTGTCTCTTTTGCTGTCTCACATACAAGGTTATCGTTACCATCTTTCTAAATTCCATATATATGCGTTAGTATACTGTATTGGTGTTTTTCTTTCTGGCTTACTTCACTCTGTATAATAGGCTCCAGTTTCATCCACCTCATTAGAACTGATTCAAATGTATTCTTTTTAATGGCTGAGTAATACTCCATTGTGTATATGTACCACTGCTTTCTTATCCATTCGTCTGCTGATGGACATCTAGGTTGCTTCCATGTCCTGGCTATTATAAACAGTGCTGTGATGAACATTGAGGTACATGTGTCTCTTTCAATTCTGGTTTCCTCAGTGTGTATGCCCAGCACTGGGATTGCTGGGTCGTATGGCAGTACTATTTCCAGTTTTTAAAGGAATCTCCACACTGTTCTCCATAGTGGCTGTACTAGTTTGCATTCCCACCAACAGTGTAAGAGGGTTCCCTTTTCTCCACACCTTCTCCAGCATTTATTGCTTGTAGACTTTTGGATTGCAGCCATTCTGACTGGCGTGAAATGGTACTTCATTGAGGTTTTGATTTGCATTTCTCTGATAATGAGTGATGTTGAGCATCTTTTCATGTGTTTGTTGGCAATCTGTATGTCTTCTTTGGAGAAATGTTACCATTGGTAGCTTGATAGGGATTGCATTGATTCTATAGATTGCTTTGGGTAGTATACTCATTTTCACTATACTGATTCTTCCAATCCATGAACATGGTATATTTCTCCATCTATTAGTGTCCTCTTTGATTTCTTTCACCAGTGTTTTATAGTTTGCTATATATAGGTCTTTGGTTCTTTAGGTAGATATATTCCTAAGTATTTTACTCTTTTTGTTGCAATGGTGAATGGAATTGTTTCCTTAATTTCTCTTTCTATTTTCTCATTATTAGTGTATAGGAATGCAAGGGATTTCTGTGTGCTGATTTTATATCCTGCAACTTTACTATATTCATTGATTAGCTCTAGTAATTTTCTGGTGGAGTCTTTAGGGTTTTCTATGTAGAGGATCATGTCATCTGCAAACAGTGAGAGTTTTACTTCTTCTTTTCTAATTTGGATTCCTTTTATTTCTTTTTCTGCTCTGGTTCCTATGGCCAAAACTCCAAAACTATGTTGAATACTACTGGTGAGAGTGGGCACCCTTGTCTTGTTCCTGACTTTAGGGGAAATGCTTTCAATTTTTCACCATTGAGGGTAATGTTTACTGTGGGTTTGTCATATATAGTTTTTATTATGTTGAGGTATGTTCCTTCTATTCCTGCTTTTTGGAGAGTTTTTATCATAAATGGATGTTGAATTTTGTCAAACGCTTTCTCTGAATCTATTGATAATCATATGGTTTTTATTTTTCAATTTGTTAATGTGATGTATTACATTAATTGATTTGCAGATATTGAAGAATCCTTGCATCCCTGGGATAGAGCCCACTTGGTCATGATGTATGATCTTTTTAATATATTGTTGAATTCTGTTTGCTAGAATTTTGTTAAGGATTTTTGAATCTATGTTCATCAGTGATATTGGCCTGTAGTTTTCTTTCTTTCTTTCTTTTTGTATCATCTTTGTCAGGTTTTGGTATTAGGGTGCTGGTGGCCTCATAGAATGAGTTTGGAAGTTTACCTTCCTCTGCAATTTTCTGGAAGAGTTTGAGTAGGATAGGTGTTAGCTCTTCTCAAAATTTTTGGTAGAAATCAGCTGTGAAGCCAAATGGTCCTGGGCTTTTGTTTGCTGGAAGATTTCTGATTACACTTTCAATTTCCATGCTTGTGATGGGTCTGTTAAGACTTTCTATTTCTTCCTGGTCCAGTTTTGGAAAATCGAACTTTTCCAAGAATTTGTCCATTTCTTCCAAGTTGTCCATTTTATTGGCGTGTAGTTGCTAATAGTAGTCTCTTATAATCCTTTGCGTTTCTTTTTTTTTTTTTTTTTTAAACTTTACATAATTGTATTAGTTTTGCCAAATATCAAAATGAATCCGCCACAGGTATACATGTGTTCCCCATCCTGAACCCTCCTCCCTCCTCCCTCCCCATACCATCCCTCTGGGTCGTCCCAGTGCACCAGCCCCAAGCATCCAGTATCGTGCATCAAACCTGGACTGGCAACTCGTTTCATACATGATATTTTACATATCTCAATGCCATTCTCCCAAATCTTCCCACCCTCTCCCTCTCCCACAGAGTCCATAAGACTGTTCTATACATCAGTGTCAGTTGTCTGTTGTGATCTCTCCATTTTCATTTTTAATTTTATTGATTAGATTTTTCTCCCTTTGTTTCTTGATGGGTCTGGCTAATGGTTTGTCAGTTTTATTTATCCTCTCAAAGAATCAGCTTTTGGCTTTGTTGATTTTTGCTATGGTCTCTTTTGTTTCTTTTGCATTTATTTCTGCCCTAATTTTTAAGATTTCTTTCCTTCTACTAACACTGGGGTTCTTCATTTCTTCCTTTTCTAGTTGCTTTAGGTGTAGAGTTAGGTTATTTATTTGACTTGTTTCTTGTTTCTTGAGATATGCCTGTATTGCTACAAACCTTTTCCTTAGCACTGCTTTTACAGTGCCCCACAGGTTTTGGGTTGTTGTGTTTTCATTTTCATTTGTTTCTATGCATATTTTGATTTATTTTTTGAATTCTTCTGTGATTTGTTGGTATTCAGCAGCGTGTTGTTCAGCCTCCATATGTTGGAATTTTTAACAGTTTTCTCCCATAGTTGAGATCTAATCTTACTGCATTGTGGTCAGAAAAGATGCTTGGAATGATTTCAATTTTTTTTGAATTTACCAAGGCTAGATTTATGGCCCAGGATGGGATCTATCCTGGAGAAGGTTCCCTGTGCACTTGAGAAAAAGGTGAAATTCATTGTTTGGGAGTGAAATTTCCTATAGATATCAATTAGGTCTAACTGGTCTATTGTATCATTTAAAGTTTGTGTTTCCTTGTTAATTTTCTGTTTAGTTGATCTATCCATAGGTGTGAGTGGGGTATTAAAGTCTCCCACTATTATTGTGTTATTGTTAATTTCCCCTTTCATACTTGTTAGCATTTGTCTTACATATTGTGGTACTCCTATGTTGGATGCATATATATTGATAATTGTTATATATTCTTCTTGGATTGATCCTTTGATCATTATGTAGTGTCCTTTGTCTCTTTTCACAGCCTTTGTTGAGTATTGCTACTCCTGCTTTCTTTTGGTCTCTATTTGCATGGAATATCTTTTCCAGCCCTTCACTTTCAGTCTGTATGTGTCCCTTGTTTTGAGGTGGGTCTCTTGTAGACAACATATATAGGGGTCTTGTTTTTGTATCCATTCAGCCAGTCTTTGTCTTTTGGTTGGGGCATTCAACCCACTTACATTTAAGGTAATTATTGATAAGTATGATCCCATTGCCATTTACTTTGTTGTTTGGGGTTCAAGTTTATACACCCTTTTTGTGTTTCCTGTCTAAAGAAGATTCTTTAGCATTTGTTAGAGAGCTAGTTCGGAGAAGGCAATGGCACACCACTCCAGCACTCTTGCCTGGAAAATCCCACGGATGGAGGAGCCTGGTGGTCTGCAGTCCATGGGGTCGCTAAGGGTCAGACACGACTGAGGGACTTCACTTTCATGCATTGGAGAAGGAAATGGCAACCCACTCCAGTGTTCTTGCCTGGAGAATCCCAGGGACAGGGGAGCCTGGTGGGCTGCCATCTATGGGGTTGCACAGAGTTGGACACGACTGAAGCAACTTAGCAGCAGCAGAGAGCTAGTTTGGTGGTGCTGAATTCTCTCAGCTTTTGCTTGTCTGTAAAGCTTTTGATTTCTCCTTCATATTTGAATGAGATCCTTGCTGGGTACAGTAATCTGGGCTGTAGGTTATTTTCTTTCATCACTTTAAGTATGTCCTTCCATCCCCTCCTGGCCTGAAGAGTTTCTATTGAAAGATCAGCTGTAATCCTTATGGGAATCCCCTTGTGTGTTATTTGTTGTTTTTCCCTTGCTGCTTTTAATATTTGTGCTTTGTGTTTCATCTTTGTTAATTGGATTAATATGTGTCTTGGGGTGTTTCACCTTGGGTTTATCCTGTTTGGGACTCTCTGGGTTTCTTGGACTTGGGTGATTGGCTATTTCCTTCCCCATTTTAGGGAGGTTTTCAACTATTATCTCCTCAAGTATTTTCTTGTGGTCTTTCTTTTTGTCTTCTTATTCTGGGACACCTATGATTTGAATGTTGGGGCATTTAACATTGTCCCAGAGGTCTCTGAGATTGTCATTTCTTTTTATTCATTTTTCTTTTTCCCTCTCTGTTTAATTTATTGCTACCATTATACCTTCTACCTCACTTATCCTATCTTCTGCGTCTGTTATTCTACTGTTGGTTCCCTCCAGAGTGTTTTTGATCTCATTTATTGCATTATTCATTATATATTGACTCTTTTTTATTTCTTCTAGGTCCTTGTTAAACCTTTCTTGCATGTTTTCGATCCTTGTCTCCAGGCTATTTATCTGTAACCCTTTTGTTTTCAAGATTTTGGATCATTTTCACTATCACTATTTGGAATTCTTTATCAGGTAGATTTCCTATCTCTTCCTCTTGTTTAGTTTGGTGGGCATTTATCCTGTTCCTTTACCTGCTGGATATTCCTCTGCCTTTTCATCTTGTTTAGATTGTTGTGTTTGGGGTGGCCTTTCTGTATTCTGGCAGTTTGTGGAGTTCTCTTTATTGTGGAGTTTCCTCACTGTGGGTGGGTTTGGACAGGTGGCTCGTCAAGGTTTCCTGGATAGGGAAGCTTGTTCGGTGTTCTGGTGGGTGGAGCTGGATTTCTTCTCTCTGGAGTGCAATGAATGAAGTGTCCAGTAATGAGTTATAAGATGTCAGTGGGTTTGGAGTGACTTTAGGCAGCCTGTATATTGAATCTCAGGGCTATGTTCCTGTGTTGCTGGAGAATTTGTGTAGTATGTCTTGCTCTGGAACTTGTTGGCCCTTGGGTGGTGCTTGGTTTCAGTGTAGGTATGGAGGCATTTGTTGAGCTCCTATCGATTAATGTTCCCTGGAGTCAGGAGTTATCTGGTGTTCTCAGGATTTGGACTTAAGCCTCCTGCCTCTGGTTTTCAGTCTTATTCTTACAGTAGCCTCAAGACTTCTCCGTCTATACTTCACTTTCAGATAGTTCCTTGATCCAGCTTATACTTCTCAAGATCTATAGGCCCCTTCCTATGTGGTCAGTGTTAACTACAGGGTTTTAATCTGTTGCACCTGTCACTTCCAAGGTGGTTCCCTCTGTTTTAGCTTCTTCTGTTTGCTGGCCTCTTCAGTGTCTAATTTCCACCCTGACACAGGGGGGCGGTGCTGGGCACTTTTTTAGGCTCACTTGCTCTGTCGTGCTGTGGGGAGGGAGGAACGCTGTAAACAAATAGCACTGGCATCTGTGGGGAGTGCTCCCAGTATCTCGGCCACACTGGGTTTGCCCCCACTCACGGCAAGTGTGCTTTCCCTGTCTACACTGCTTAGGCTCTAGGTTGCTCTGCCAGGAACTGTCTGAGGCCAACCCTGGGTTGTATGCACTTCCCAGGTCTAAGCCACTCAGGTTCACATACTCGAGTACTCCACAAAGGCACAGACTCTGTTGGGCCTGTGTTTTGTGCCCTTTCCAGGTCCAAGCAGCTCAGGTGACCAGGTGTTTGGCAAGCACGGTTGCTGTGACTTATCGCCTCCCCTGTCCCTGCCACTCAGTTTTCTGGGTGTACAACTGGCACACCTTCTCAGGTGGATGTCAACCATCCAGAATCCCAAGAAGTCTTGGTTAGCAATGAAGGCTGCTTGCAGTTTGGTAGATGATGCCTTTCTGGGGCTGCAATTGCCCCCTTCTGGCTCTGGCTGCCCTCACCTGCCTGTCTCCACTGGGGGATGGGCCAGTTTGCAGCCGGCTATTTCTGCTCAGTCCTTTGTTCTGTGAACGGGCCTGGCAGTGTCTTAGGTTAGGGCTTTTCGAGTAGCTCTAGTCAGTACTTTATTCTGTGAGTGGGCCTGGTGGTGTCTTAGGTTAGGGCTTTTCATGGGGTAGGTATCCCACAGTCTGGTTTGCTATCTCAAGTTAGTTCCCTCAGATTGCCCTTGGGGCATTCAGGCCCAGTCCTTACTCTAAGCAATGCAGCCCGTGCCTCCCTGCCCAGTGTCCTCTTGCTAGTGGCGGATGCAGGTATCTGTGCTGCTTCTCCACTGGGAGTTACCATTGGGCATGTAATCTGTGGGTTTTAATTATTTATTTTTCCTCCCAGTTATGTTGCCCTCTGAGGTTCCAAGGCTCACTACAGACTCGCCATTGAGAGTGTTTCCTGGTGTTTGGAAACTTCTCTCTTTTTTAAGACTCCCTTCCCAGGCCAGATCTCTGTCCCTACCTCTTTTGTCTCTCTCTTTGTCTTTTATGTTTTTTCCTACCTCCTTTCAAAGACAATGGGCTGCTTTCTAGGTGCCTGATGTCTTCTGCCGGCATTCAGAAGTTGTTTTGTGGAATTTACTCAGCGTTCGAATGTTCTTTTGATGAATTTGTGAGGGAGAAAGTGGTCTCCCCATCCTATTCCTCTGCCATCTTAGGACCGCCCCCCACCTTAACTCTCTTCTCTCTCTCTCTCTCTCTCTCTCTCTCTCTCTCTCTCTCTATATATATATATATATATATATATATAATCACTTGCAAATATCTTCTCCTATTCAGTAGAAGATAGTTTCTCATTTTATTGACAGTTTCCTTCACTGTGCAAAAGCTCTTTATTTGTTTTTTAAGTTTTTATTTATTGTTTTGGTCTCATCATGTGGCTTGTCATTGGACCACCAGAGAAGTCCCATGCAAAAACTCTTTAGTTTGATGTAGTCCCACTTGTTTATTTTTGCTTTTTTCCCCTTGCCTGAGAAGACAAATCTAAAGAAAATTCCTAAATTGTTATATAAATATATATATATATATATACACACATATATATATACACACACACATCAAAGAATGTATTGCCTGTTTTCATCCACAAGTTTTATATGGTTTAAGGTATCATGCTGCTGCTGCTGCTGCTGCTAAGTCACTTCAGTCGTGTCCAACTCTGTGCAACCCCATAGATGGCAGCCCACCAGGCTCCCCCATCCCTGGGATTCTCCAGGCAAGAACACTGGAGTGGGTTGCCATTTACTTCTCCAATGCATGAAAGTGAAAAGTGAAAGTGAAGTCGCTCAGTTGTGTCCGACCCTGCAGCCCACCAGGCTCCTCTGTCCATGGGATTTTTCAGGCAGGAGTACTGGAGTGGGGTGCCATTGCCTTCTCCATACTTAAGTCTTTAACCCATTCATTTATTTTTAATTCATTTCTTTTTTTTTTTATACAGCATGAGAAAGTAGTCCATTTTGATTCTTCTGCATGTAGCTATCTAGTTTTCTCAACACCATTTGTTGATGAAGCTGTCTTACCAAATGCATACTCTTGCCTCTCTTGTCACAGATGTGTGTTAATCTCTGGGCTCTCTATTCTGTTGCATTGATCTGTATGCCTGTTATGTGTCAGTTCCATACTGTTTTGATTGGAATAGCTTTATGTATAGTTTGAAATCAAGAAGTGGGATATCTCTAGCTTTGTTCTTGTTTCTGAATATTGTTTTGACTACTGAGATCTTTTGTGTTTTCATAAAAATTTTAGAATTATTTGTTCTAGTTCTGTGAGAAATGTCATTGGTATTTTGACAAAGATTGCACTGAATCTGTAGATTGCCTTGAGTAGTATGGTCATTTTAACAGTATTAATTCCTCCATTCCATGAGCAGGCTGTATTTGTCCATCCCTTATAATGTGAATGTTACTACACTTGATGTTGCCCTAGAAGTCAAACTTCCCTCATTTTTTTTTTTTTTTTTGGTGATGTTAAACTGATTCAAAAATTTATTCTTTCCCACCTATTTGAGTCTTTTTTGATGTATATATGCAAGAGAAATTGGTTGTGAATATTTGTCTAAAATTTTGAACACTGTTGGAATTTAATTGTTCTGACATATTTGTCAGTTTTACTTCTACACTTTTAAAAAATATATTTATTTTTAAAGTGATTGATGATATCTTTACAACGTTGGTTTGCTTTGTCATACATCAACATGAATAAACCATAGGTGTACATGTGTCCCCTCCTTCTTGACTCTCCCTCCCACCTCTTGCCCTTTTCCACCCAACTAGGTTATTACAGATCCCCAGTCTAATTTCCCCAAGTAATACAGCAAATCTCCATTGGTTATCTATTTACATGTTCTATGCTGTGGATGGGTTCATCAGTACCATTTTCTAGATTTCACATATATGTGTTAATATACTATATTTGTTTTTCTCTTTTTGACTCACTTCATTCTCTATAATAGGCTCTAGGTTCATCTCCTTCATTAGAACTGTCTCAAATGCATTTCTTTTAATGTCTGGGTATTATTCCATCATATATATGTACCATAGGTTCTTTATCTATTCAACAGTCGATGGACACCTATGTTGCTTTCATGTCCAAGCTATTTTGAATAGTGCTGCAAAGAACATTGGGGTACATGTGCCTTTTTCAATTTTGGTTTCTTCAGGGTATATGCCTAGAAGTGGTATTGCTGTGTTGTATGATGGTTTTATTCCTAGTTTTTAAAGGAATCTCCATACTGTCTTCCATAGTGGCTGTATCAATTTACATTCCCACCAGCAATACAAGAGTGTTCCCTTTTCTCCACACCGTCTCCAGCACTTGTTTGTGGATTTTTGATGATGGCCATTCTGACTGGTATGATGTGATATCTCATTGTAGTTTTGATTTGCATTGCTCTGATAACGAGTGATGTTGAACATATCTTTATGTGTTTATTAGCCATCCATATGTCTTCTTTGAAGAATGTCTGTTTGGGTCTATTGCCCACTTTTTGATTTTGTTGTTTCTTTTTCTAGTATTGAGTCATATGAACTGCTTGTATATTTTGGAAATCAATCCTTTGTCAGTTGTTTTATTTGCTATTATTTTCTCCCATTCTTGGAGAAGGAAACGGCAACCCACTCCAGTATTCATGCCTGGAAAATCCCATGGACCGAGGAGACTGGTGGGCTACAATCCACGGGGTCGCAAAGAGTCGGACACGACTGAGCGACTTCTGTGTGTGTGTGTGTCTCCCATTCTAACGGTTGTCTTTTCACCTTGTTTTAGTTTCCTTTGCTGTGCAAAAGCTTTCGAGTATAATTAGATCCCACATATTTATTTTTGTTTTTATTTCCATTATTCTAGGAGGTGGGTCATAGAGGATCTTATTATGGTTTATGTAATCGAGTGTTCTGCCTATGTGCTCCTCTAAGAGTTTTATAGTTTCTGGTATTTAATGTCTTAGGTCTTTAATCCATTTTGAGTTTATCTTTATGTGTGGTGTTAAGAAGTGTTCTAATTTCATTCTTTTACATGTAGCTGTCCAGTTCTCCTAGCACTACTTATTGAAGAGACTCTTTCTTGCCTCCTTTCTCAAAGATAAGATGTGCATAGGCGCGTGGGTTTATCTCTGGGCTTTCTACCTTGTTCCATTGGTCTATAGTTGTGTTTTTGTGCCAGTACCATACTGTCTTGATGACTGTAGCTTTGTAGTATAGTCTTAAATTAGGTAAATTGATTCCTGCAGCTCCATTCTTCTTTCTCAAGATTTCTTTGGCTACTTGGAGTCTTTTGTGTTTCCATACTAACTGTGAAATTTTTTGTTCTAGTTCTGTGAAAAATGCCATTGGTAATTTGATAGGGATTGCATTGCATCTGTAGATTGTGTTTGGTAGTACAGTCATTTTCACAATATTTATTCTTCCAACCCAGGATCATAAACTATCCCATCTGTTTATGTCATCTTTGATTTCTTTCATCAGTGTCTTATTGTTTTCTGTATACAGCTCTTTTGTCTCCTAGGTAAATTTATTCCTAGGTATTTTTATTCTTTGTGTTGCAGTGGTAAATGGGATTGATTCCTTAATTTCTCCGACTTTTCATTATTAGTATAAAGGAATGAAAGTGCTTTCTGTGTATTGATTTTGTATCCTGCCTGACTTTACTAAATTCACTGATTAGTTCTAGTAACTTTCTGATAGTTTCTTTAGGGTTTTCTATGTACAGTATCATGTCATCTGCAAATAGTGAAAATTTTACTTCTTCCTTTCCAATCTGGATTCCTTCTATTTCTTTCTCTTCTGATTGCTGTAGCTAGGACTTGCAAAACTATGTTGAATAATAGTGGTGAGAATGGGCACCCTTGTCTTGTTCCTCATATTAGAGGGAATGTTTTCAGTTTTTCACCATTGAAAATAATGTTTGCTGTGTGTCTGTTGTATATGGCCTGTATTATGTTAAAGTAGGGTCCTTCTATGCCCATTTCTAAAGAGTTTTTATCATAAACGGATGCTGAACTTTATCAAAAGGCTTTCATGCATCTATTGAAGTTATCATATGCTTTTTATCCTTCAACTTGTTAATATGGTGTATCACATTGATTGAACTGCATATATTGAAGAATCCTTGCAACCCTTTGATAAACCCAAGTTGACCACGGTATGATATTTTTAAAGTGTTCTTGAATTCTGTTTGATAGAATTTTGTTGAGAATTTTTGCATCTATGTTCATCAGTGATATTGGTCTGTAATTTTTTTTTTTTCATGATATCTTTGTCTGGTTTTGATATCATGGTGATTGTGGCCTCATAGAATGACTTTGGAAGTGTACCTTCTCTGAAATTGTTTGGAAGAGTTTCAGAAGGACAAGCATTAGCTCTTCTCTAAATTTGATAGAATACACCTTTGAAGCCATCTGGCCCTGGGCTTTTGTTTTTAGGGAAATTTTTTTTAATCAGAGCTTTTATTTCAGTGTCTGTAACTGGCTTATTCATAATTGGGCTTCCCTCGTAGCTCAGCTGGTAAAGAATCTGCTTGCAATGCAGGAAGCCCAGGTTCAATCCCTGGGTCAGGAAGATCCCCTGGAGAAGGAAATGGCAACCCATTCCAGGATTCTTGCCTCAAGAATCCCATGGACAGAGGAGTCTTTCAGGCTATTGTCCATGGAGTTGCAAGAGTCAGACATGACTTAGCAACTAAATCACCACGGTCTTGGAAGGTTGAACTTTTCTAAGAATCTGTCCATTTCCTCTAGGTTGTCCATTTTATTAGCATAGAGTTGTTTGTAATAGTCTCTTATGATCCTTTGTATTTCTGTTGTAACCTCTATTTCATTTCTAATTTTGTCGATTTCATTTTTCTCCTACTTTTTCTTGATGAGTCTGGCTAATAGTTTGTCAATTTTGTTTATCTTCTCAAAGAACCAGCTTTTAGTTTTATGCATCTTCATTGTTTCCTTCATTTCCTTTTCATTTATTTCTGCTCTGACTTTTCTTTCCTTCTACTATCTGTTTTTTTGTGTGTGTGTGTTGTTGTTGTTGTTTGTTTTGTTTTGTTTTGTTTTTCTTTTTCCAGATGCTTTAGATGTAGAGTCAGGTTGTCTGTTTGATGGTTTTCTTGTTTCTTGAGGTAGGATTGTATTGCTATAAACTTCCCTCTTAGAACTGCTTTTGCTGCATGCCATAGGTTTTGGGTCATAGTATTTTCATTGTCATTTGTTTTATTGGGATCTTTTGATTTACCTTATTTATTCAGTAACATCTTCATTACTTAGAAATATATTGTTTAATCTCCATGTGTTTGTGTTTTTTGCAGTTTTTTTTCCCCCTGTAATTGATATCCAGTCTCATAGCACTGTGGTCAGAGAAGATGTTTGATACAATTTAAATTTTCTTAAATTTACTAAGGCTTGATTTGTGACCCCAGATGTGGTCTATCCTGGAGAATGCTCCATATGCACTTGAGAAGAAAGTGTATTCTTTTGCATGTGAATGGAAAGTCCTGAAGATATCAATTAGGTCCATTTGGTCTAATGTTTCATTTAAGTTGTGTTTCCTTATTGATTTTCTGTTTTGATGATCTGTCCATTGGTGTACGTGGGGTGTTGAAGTTCCCTAATATTGTGATAGTGGCAATCTCCCATTTTATGTCTGTTATTATTTGCTTTATGTATTGAGGTGATCCTGTGTTGGGTGTATACATATTTACAATTGTTATATCTTCTTCTTGGCTTAATCCCTTGATTATTATGTAGTGTCTTTATCTCTTGTAATATTATTTATTTTAAAGTCTGTTTTGTCTGAAATGAGAATTGCCACTCGGGCTTTCTTTTGATTTCCATTTGCATGGAATATCTTTTTCCACCCTATTACTTTCAGTCTGTATATGCCTCTAGGTCTGAAGTGGGTCTCTTAGTAGACAGCATATATATAGATCTTGTTTTTTATCCAATTCAGCCTGTCTGTGTCTTTGGTTGGAGCATTTAATCCATTTACATTGAAAGTAATTTTTGATATATATTTCCTATTGGCATTTTCTTAATTGTTTTGGGTTTTTGTAGGTCTTTACTTTCTCTTGTGTTTACTGCCTTTATAACTCCTTTTAGTATTTGCTGCAAAACTGGTTTGGTGGTGCTAAATTCTCTTAACTTTTGCGTGTCTGTAAATCTTTTGATTTGTCCATCAATTTTGAATGAGATCCTTGCTGGGTAGAGTAATCTTGGTTGTACGTTTTTTTTTTTTTTTTTCTTTCAGTACTTTAAATATATCCTGCCATTCTCTTCTGGCCTGCAGAATTTCTACTGAAAGATCAGCTGTTAATTGTATGGGTTTTCCTATGTGTGTTACTTGTTGCTTTTCCCTTGCTGCTTTTAATATTCTTTCCTTGTGTTTAATCTCTGTTAGCTTGATTAGTATGTGTCTGAACATGTTTCTCCTTGAATTTATCCTGTATGGAACTCTTTGAGCTTCTTGGACTTGATTATTTCCTTTCCCATGTTGGGGATGTTTTCAACTATGATCTCTTCAAAAACTGTCTCAGTGCCTTTCTTTTTCTCTTCTTCCTCTGGGACACCTATAACTCATATGTTGCTGCATTTAATATTGTCCCAGAGGTCTCTGAGGCTAACCTTAATTCTTTTCATTCTTTTTTACTTTATTCTGCTCTTCAGCAGTTATTTCCATCATTCTGTCTTACAGTTCATTTATCCATTCTTCTGCCTCAGTTATTCTACTATGGGTTCCTTCTAGAGAGTTTTTAATTTCAGTATTGTGTTATTCATCTCTGGCAACCCACTCCAGTACTCTTGCCTGGAAAATCCCATGGACTGGAGGAGCCTGGTAGGCTGCAGTCCATGGGGCCGCTAAGAGTCAGGCACAACTGAGCAACTTCATTTTCACTTTTTACTTTCATGCATTGGAGAAGGAAATGGCAGCCCACTCCAGTATTCTTGCCTGGAGAATCCCAGGGAGAGAGGAACCTAGTGGGCTGCCGTCTATGGGGTCGCACAGAGTCGGATACAACTGAAGCGACTTAGCAGCAGCAGCAGCAGCATGTTCTTGTTAATTTCATTAACTGTGTTAATTGGTTCTTGCATTTTCTCTATTCTATTTTCAAGGCGTTGGAACATCTTTACTATCATTATTCTGAATTCTTTATCACGTAATTTCCTCTTCGTTTATTTGGCTTAGTGATTTTCTACTTTGTTCCTTCATTTGTGGTATATTTCTCTGTCTTTTCATTCCACCCCCCACCTTCCGTAACTTACTCCATTTGAGGTGTCCTTTTCCCAGGCTTTACAGACCAGAAAACTGAGCCAGAGCAGAGTTCCATCTGTGGAATATAGCAAAGAAAATATAATAAACTAACATATATGGTGAAAAAAGTAGGAGAAAAGAAGAAGAAGAAAAAAAAAAAAAAAAACAGAAAAGCAAAGGTAAACAGACGTTTGTGAAAAAGATTTATATATATTAAGGAATTCTTTACCATCTGAGCCCAGATGGTAAAGAATCCACCTATAATATGGGAGACCTGCGTTCAACCCCTGGGTTGGGAAGATCACCCTGGAGAAGCTGCATGGCAACCCACTCCAGTATTCTTTCCTGGAGAATTCCATGGACAGAGGAGCCTGGCAGCCTACAGTCCATGGGGTTGCAAAGAGTCATACACGACTGAGCAACTAAGAACACAAACAGTAGGGAAAGAACAATAAGAAAAACAGTCAAGCAGAACAAAAACAAAATTTTAAAAGTCACAAGAAAAGGAAGAAAAACAATCTTTAAAGAAAGTTTTACAAAAGAGAGAGAGAGAGAGAGAAAAAAAAAAAAAAAAAGGAAAACTCCACAGCATTGCAAAAAGCCAATACAAAGGTATATAGGGGGGATAAAAAGTTTGATTTAAAAAAGAAAAAGTTTCTCCAGGTCCTAGATCACAGTTCTTAGTTTTGGTGTCTGCCCTCTGTGAGTGGGGTTGGTCTAGTGTTTTGTGATGGTTTCCTCATTAGGGAGACTTGTGCCTGTGCTCTGGTCAATGGAGCTGGATCCTGTCTCTCTGAAGGCAATGCAGTGTCCAGTAGGTTTTGTTTGGGGTGTCTATAGGTTCAGTATGGCTTTGGGCAGCCCTCTCAGCTTTGGCAGTGATAGACACATCTATTTCCACAGCCACGTCAAAATAGCCCCTCAGCACATCCTCACTGTTGCCAGCCCCCTACATCTCCCTGGGGTCTTTCCCAGAGCCTCCACCCCCTGGTCTCACCCTATGCTGCAGGCCATAGCTTGCTAGCTGGAGGCTTCTATGTGGGTCTCTTGGTTCCCCTAGCCCACCCTGTTTGGTGGAGGCTCCTGTGTGCTTCTCTTGGTACAGAGTCCGCCTTCTGCTCAGCAGAGACTTGTGTGTATATCTCTCAGCTCCCTGCTCCAACCCTCTTAGCAGGGCTAAGAATTGTGAGCTGTTCATGGGCTGAGAAGTGCAGCCCTCTCTGTATTTTGCCTTTTGGGCCCCCGATTTGCATGGCTCTCTGAGGTTCTGCAGCTTCCCCTTGTTCCTGCCTGTGAAGGATTTCCCAGTGCATGAACTTCACAACACTCTCCCTTCCTTGGGGCACAAGCTCCTGTCCTGAAGTTCTCTCTAGTGTGCGTGTACTTTTTTAATGTCTTTATCTTTTCTCCTACCTCATTCCAGGGAGTTTAGCTTGCTTCTTTGGAAGCCTGGGGTCTTCTGCTGTCATTTAAGAGGTTGCTTTATAGGAGCTGTTCCATATCTTGATAAGTTTTTGTATTTGTGGGGAGACTGGCCATCTTCGTCTTACTCTCCTGCCATCTTCTTCTGACACTCTACTTCCCTTATTTTAAAAAATTCTTTTTTTTTTTTTTTTTTTTTTAAGCTTGGGTACTTGTTACTACTTTTCCAGTTTATTGAGCCATTCCTCTATACCATCTAATCTACTGTTGATTTTTCTGCAGTGCATTTTTTATTTCAGGTGTTGTATCTTCAATTCTGTTTAAATTCTTTATATTTGTCACTTGTATATCCCTTCTTATTCCTCGTTCTTTGACCATCTTTATGACCATCACCTTGAAACCTTTATTAGTGACCTTATTTTAAGTAATATGTCAGGCCCTCTCTATGCACTGATTGTCAAACGTGGCAACAGGGGGATCCTAGAAGATTGAGTTCTTGTGCCTGATTCAAGTCTGTATCTTGTGCCTGACTCAAGCCCTTCATTTCTTCCAGTGTTGGACCCTGTGGGTGCTGTGTGACCTTCTTCCTGTCCACATCTTTCTTGGAACTAGCCCTGTGCTGCTACCCACCTGCTGTCTGCCAGGCACTCACTGGCACTAAACAACAGACAGTCCTGAGTATGTTTGAATCCCAGAGAGAAGGACCTATCTCAGCATATGGAATCTATTCCTCAGGCTGAACACCTGCTCCTCTTGATTGCACAATCTACTTCCAATTGTATATAAGGCAGTCAGTTCAGTTGTAGTCGTGCCCAACTCTTTGCAATCCCATGGACTGCAGCAGACCAGGTCTCCCTGTCCATCACCAACTCCCAGAGTTTACTCAGACTCATGTCCGTCGAGTTGGTGATGCCATCCAACCATCTCATCCTCTGTTGTCCCCTTCTCCTCCTGCCCCCAATCCCTCCCAGCATCAGAGTCTTTTCCAATGAGTCAACTCTTCGCATGAGGTGGCCAAAGTATTGGAGTTTCAGCTTTAGCATCATTCCTTCCAAGGAAATCCTAGGGCTGATCTCCTTCAGAATGGACTGGTTGGATCTCCTTGCAGTCCAAGGGACTCTCAAGAGTCTTTGCCAACACCACAGTTCAAAAGCATCAATTCTTTGGTGCTCAGCTTCCTTTATACTCCAACTCTCACATCCATACATGACTCCTGGAAAAACCATAGCTTTGACTAGACGGACCTTTGTTGGCAAAATAGCATCTCTGCTTTTTAATATGCTGTCTAGGTTGGCCATAACTTTTCTTCCAAGGAGAAAGTGTCTTTTAATTTTATGGCTAGTGTCACCATCTGCTGTGATTTTGCAGCCCAAAAAACCAGTCTTTCACTGTTTCCACTGTTTCCCCATCTATTCTCTATGAAGTGATGGGACCAGATGCTGCGATCTTGGTTTTCTTAGCGTTAAGTTTTAAGCCAACTTTTTCATGCTCCTTTTACTTTCATCAAGAAGCTCTTTAGTTCTTCTTCACTTTCAGCCATAAGGGTGGTGTCATCTGCATATCTGAGGTTATTGATATTTGTCCCAGCAATCTTGATTCCAGCTTGTGTTTCTTCCAGCCCAGCATTTCTCATGATGTACTCTGCATATAAGTTTAATAAGCAGGGTGACAATATACAGCCTTGACATACTCCTTTCCTGATTTGAAACCAGTCTTTTGTTCTATGTCCAGTTCTAACTATTGCTTCCTGACCTGTATACAGATTTCTCAGGAGGCAGGCCAGGTGGTCTGGTATTTTATGTAAACTACTAGTTATGACCAACCTAGATAGAATATTAAAAAGCAGAGATATTACTTTGCCAACAAATGTCCATCTAGTCAAGGCTATGGTTTTTCCAGTGGTCATGTATGGATGTGAGAGTTGGACTGTGAAGAAAGCTGAGCGCTGAAGAATTGATGTTTTTGAACTGTGGTGTTGGAGAAGACTCTTGAGAGTCCCTTGGACTGCAAGGAGATCCAGTCAGTCCATGAGTTTGGATGAACTCTGGGAGTTGGTGATGGACAGGGAGGCCCGGCATGCCGCGATTCATGGGGTTGCAAAGAGTCGGACACGACTGAGTGACTGAACTGAACTGATTCACCAAATTCAAGGTTTCTACAATTTTAACCATAGATGTGTCCTCTTTCCTATTTCTATAAAATCATTTCTGATGTCTCTGGCCCTGTCTTATCCTTTATGCAAGCATATTATGCTATCTTCAGCTCAGTTCAGTCAATCGTGTTGTGTCTCTTTGCCACCCCATGGACTGCAGCACGCCAGGCTTCCCTGTCTATCACCAACTCCTGGAGCTTGTTCAAACTCATGTCCATCGAGTCAGTGATGCCATCCAACCATCTCATCCTCTGTGAGAGAGTCAATTCCTAGACAGGTTGATAAGAAGTCCGTTGTCCCTGAGGAGAATGGGGTCTGGGGCTCTCAAGGAGTAGATAGAGGTCTTGGGTTCTCAAGAAGGACAAACTTTTTTATTTAAGCCCAGAGCTGATAATTACATGACAAAACAACTCAGCTTAAACTCTGTACTAAGGATTATATTACAATGTATCCTGCTTGAGGACATGTTTCTCCTTCTTGAGAACCTTCTGACTAATCCTGTTATTTTCAAACGTAAATCATGGGAGTGGGTCTAGTAAGATCTTGACAACCTTGAGACATTCTTTTGATTTCCTGTAATAACTAATTGAAAACGTATACAGCTCCCTTGCTAACACTAGCGAGTGGGCATTCTCAGTCCCCTTCTGATGTCTACGTCAGAAGCTTTCTCTGTCCCTTGTTCACTTTAATAAAACTCTGCTACACAAGAGGTCTTGAGTGATCAAGCCTGGTCCCTGGTCCTGAAGCGGAATCTTATGCAGAGAGCATGAATCTGATGTCATTCACCATAAGCTATCATCTGTGGTCCCCTTCTCCTCCTGCCTTCAATCTTTCCCAGCATCAGGGTCTTTTTCTAAGGAATCATAAGGGTCTTTTCTTTGCATCACATGCCCAAAGTTTGCTATTTTATTGAAGATAACTTTCTATAGCATTTCACCTCAAGAATTTTTTGATATTTTGAAAAAACACATAAATAAATGTGACTTCCACATATTAAACTACCCGTATAGTTATCCAGGTGACAAAGCTAGGATGATAGTAAGATTTCTTCCCCCTAACACAAAACCTGGTTAATTGCAGTGTTTTTCATCTTAGTAAATGATATTACCATCTTTTCAGTTGCTTTGGAAAGATAAAACGTGAGTTAGAAAAGAGTGATGAAATTTTTACACACTTTTTACTTTTGAAAAATAGCATAATTTATCTATCTACCAAAAATGGGACTACAGACAGGGCCTACTAAAGGTCCTCTACATCATGCACTGACACCCCAGCTTGCTCAAACATGGGGCAAGGTCTTGTTTTCCTGTACGTTCCAGTGACAGGTCAGTGCTGGGAAGTCTGATGGCCGCTCCAGCCTGGTCATGGTGGAAGCACCCCTCTTAGCACCCGTCAGTCATATTTTTCTTCTTTGCTCCATCCATGTTTACTCCTTGTGGGCAGTGGGGTTAGCCATGATGAGTAGAGTCACAAATAAAGGCCTTTGAGAAATGAATCTATATAAAAATAGTAGAGAATCACATAATGCCAGGGAGTGGGGCAGGGGTTGTCATCATGGCCTAAACCTGGATGGTCCAGTGAATGACAAACCATTTAATGTGACAGAAACAGTGTCTTCACTCTTAGTCCTGTGAAGCTAGAAGTGAAAAGAAAGAAAGAGAGAGAAGAAAAGAAAGAGTGAAGGAGGGAGGAAATGTTGGACGGAGGGAGGAGGGAATCCTTTGGCCAAAACAACTGACAAAATTTACTACTTTGCTCTGAAGGAGTGCTTCTTAGGAATCTCTTGGAGCCTGTTTCCTCTCAGTTTTCTTCAGTTAGGCCACAGTTATTTCTGTAGAATCTTAATAAGTGGAGAGGGCATACGGTGGGGAAAAGTGGTTATCAGTGCTAACTGACCTTCATGTCAGGTCTGCTCTGGAGATCTGCTCTGGAGAAGTGGCCAAAGTTTGGAGACAACTTCAGGTGCTTCCCTGTATCTCGAGGACTTTCTTCAGAAACAAATGTCCACGGCTCAGGGGTGAAAAACATTTTTAAAATTAACATTTTGCAAAGCAGAATTGAAGGTAAAATATTAAGACTAAAAATTGATAATTATTAGAAGTCTAGCAAAAGTCAATGAAATACATTTAAGAAAGGAAGTTGATAATAAAGAAAAGGAACATGAAGAGGATAATAAATTAGATACTGAAATAAACTGATAAAAGGAGCTACACCTAGAGCTTGGGGAGATTTGAGATCATGCTGGTCTTATTTACAGCATAGCACCTAGAACACAGTTAGTACTCCGTACATATTTACTGAATATTTTTTGAATTATAAATAGAACCACTTTTTGAAAGAAAAAAAACTCTAAGAACTTGAGCTAAGAGTATAAACAGGAAAAGTCAACGAAAAGTAAGGTTTGAAACAAGAGGAAGAGAGAAAAGGAAGGAGCAGGAGTGAGGTGGGGGAGAGGAAGAGACCACGAAAGGGGAAGGGACGGCTCTGCCATGGAACTGGGAACAAACAATGCAAATGAATGCCACACGTCATGGCGATGACACACTGTGAAACAAACCTAAGGGGCTGATTAACTTGACAGAATATAACCATAACAAAAACCAAACCAAAACCAAAACAAAGAGTAAGAAAGGAAAAGGGGGAAGCCCTAGAGTTGTGAAGATGACAAAGATAACGAATGAAAAATACCACCATGTTCTCAGAAGAACTTCACCAAGCTAGTAATTAATTATTGCACATCTAGGCCTACAGCTGCCCTTAGTAACAGAAAGTCATGGTGGAGCTTAGTTTTTACTTGGTCAAGTACATCTTGCTGTCACCTTCAGTGCTCCAGGAGCCTCCAGGGCAGATAGATTGGTCTCATTTGCCTTCCAACCTAAACTTTTCCTTGATGCCTTCAGGTCAAATCATATATGTCACATACTATCTATCGCACAGAACTATCCTCAGGGATTGTTACCATGACAATCACTAGGCAACACTAGCGCCATCCACTTTAGAGACTCTTCTATGCTTAGCACTGTCCTAGGGACTACTGTCCTCATCTACCAACAAGAAAGTAGAGAGAATCAGTCCTTTAAGCTACTCTCAGACCTCGGTTTACATTCTTCTGCCTTTTCCTTTACTGGCTAACTTATTAGTGGTCAAACATGGCCCTTCCTCTGGTTTTCAACCCAAGATATGCATTAGAATTACTTGGAGATCTTCTTTAAGAAAGCAAACAATGCCCAGGCCACTCCACTTCTTGTTATGAAGCATAGGGATGGTTAAAAAAAATAAAAAACAAAAACCCCATACTATCAGCCATGTTTTTCTCACCTGTACTATTTCACTTATTAAGATACTGTAGAAACAAACAATTGACTGTGGGCTAACAAATAAAACTTAGAGTTAATAGGCCCTGAGAAAATGCCCAACACCTTCTCTATCAAAGCAAAGTACTAATTTTTGTCAATTATTTTAACCAGAGAATTCTGTTTTCCCCTCCCTTCCTTCATCCCTCTTTCTCCTTATATTTTAACCACTCACTTCTGACTTCATAAGACTGAGACTATGGGGCTATTATTTTTGTCCTATTAAGAACCTATAGCTCAGAAATATTGGTTCTCTGCAAGGAGATCCAACCATTCTGAAGGAGATCAGCCCTGGGATTTCTTTGGAAGGAATGAGGCTAAAGCTGAAACTCCAGTACTTTGGCCACCTCATGTGAAGAGTTGACTCATTGGAAAAGACTCTGATGCTGGGAGGGATTGGGGGCAGGAGGAGAAGGGGACAACAGAGGATGAGATGGCTGGATGGCATCACTGACTCAATGGATGTGAGTCTGAGTGAACTCTGGGAGTTGGTGATGGACAGGGAGGCCTGGCGTGCTGCGATTCATGGGGTCGCAAAGAGTTGGACACGACTGAGCAACTGAATTGAACTGAACTGAACTGAATGAAGATTCTGGTTGCTTCTGCCAATCCCTCTCACTTTCATTTTGGCAAGTACCCTGACTTTCACATATATATCCTCTGCCTCAGATTGAATATATTTTTAGGAAAGCAGATTGCCCCCACTTGAATCAGGCCTAAACTCACCCACGGACCCTTGCTGAAGTTTCTGGTTCAAAGGCTGAAAAGTCACACAACACAGCTAAATGCAGCCTAAGAGGGATAGCTTTTTTTCTCTTCTGAGTGCACTTCTGGAAGGGACCCCAACCCCATCTCTGCACTGAACAGCTCAGGAAGCTGTAGCCATCCTGGGATCATATGGAGCTGAAGAATGAAGCTTATGTCACAGAAAGCAGAAATGAGATGAAAAGAATAAGGATCAGGATCTTTCATGACAACTCTGAGTCAGTGAATTAAACCAACGGAAACTTAATGTGCTTCTAATAAGTGAAATAAGCTAGCACTTTAGTATTTAACCAGTTAGAGCTGGGTTTTCTGTTATCTGCAACCAGATGCATCTTAAAAGATCCACTGCACATTTTATAAGCAAGGGAATGCCTGTTTTTTTGATTGAATTAGATTAACAGACTGCTAAAACAACATATCAGAGTTCTGAATATTTTTCTGCTGTCAAATTTTGCAGTGTAACCATACTAAGAACTGCTATTTGGCTTCAGGTTGTTTTGTTGAGAAATGTGGCAAACTGTGTCAATCAGTTTATTCTGCAATTACAGTGGAGCTTCAGTATGCTGTAATTGCCATTCTACAGAAGGCAATTAGTATGGGGTTAATACCAGATGAACAAGAAAAATAACATTCAGCAAATAAAACATATAGCAAAACAATGTATTTAATAGTGCATTGGTTTTATTGATGGCAGAAGAAAAAGTTCTTCTCCTTGTAAAAGTTGCTTTATTTAACTTTGTATTTTTTCCCCATTCTTTATGTGGGTTGAATTTTTTTCCCCCTAAAATCTGCCTTTTAGTTCTCCAAATAATAATATCCACCATGTCTGCATCTTACTCCGAAGGGAAAGCAGGAGGTCTATCAACAGGTTCTGACCAGGATGATTCAGTCAACAGCTCCTTTCTTCATAAAGACTCTATTTAAGAAGAGAAGAAGAGAGTGAAATTGGCACCTCAACTTAATTTCTTCATACACACACTGCTGAAACCTACCTGTAACTGTGAAGTGTTTATACAAATATCAATAGATCACAAGCAGAGCAAACTGGACACTGCTAATTTATAAACGTAATTTCTATAAATCAGTACATAAACAAAAAGCAAAGTCTTTAAAAAATAATTTTTCCTTCTAGAGATTTTTAAAGTACATCTCTGTCACTGTTAGTCCCTCTATTGCTAGCATGTTGCTTCAGGAATCTGGATTAACTGAGCAGAGTTTAACAGAGGGTGACCTAAAAAAGATGCAATCTGCCACTGAATCACATCTTACCCCCATCCTACCCACCTCCATTTCCCCTATGAACCCCTCTGAGCTGGTTCAGTCTCTCAGGTAATTTACCTAAGCCTGTTGCCTCCCTTGCCTGCTCCCCACCTTTATCAGATGCCACTCTAGCAGAAACGCTGTGGGTGACAACAACAGAGAAGGCTGAGAGAGGTGGTGCGAGAGGCCCTATTTGCTCCAGTCCTGTTTCAGCTTCATGGAGGAAAGAAACTGGGTGGGCAGGGATGGGAAGTGTTCCCATGGCTGCATTCAAACGGCTCATAAGTCCTCTGAAGTAAATAGTCTCCTGATTAGAAACTAGAGATTTGGGTACTATTATCCTCACATGATGCCTCTCCTGCTGGCTTCATGGGGTTCTATAACATCTATCTTTATAGTGATCACTTCCCTGACCTTGATTTGAAAAATTTTGCACAAGGATGCTGCTCTAGATTGTCTTAAAAAAAAAAAAAAAAAAAAAAAAAAAAACACAAACAAACGGAAAGCCATCTAAAAATACATCTTCTACTAGCTAAAAATGGTGTTAAAACCTGGACCTTGGAAAATAAATAAGGTCATGATATTTATACAGTAATGTATGCTTCGCTATTGGTTTCAAAGGGGCTTCCCTGGTGGCTCAGCACTAAAGAATCCACCTGCAATGCAGGAGACATGGGTTCAATCCCTTGGTCAGGAAGATCCCCTGGAGAGGGAAGTGGCAAACCACTCCAGAATCTCACGGACAGAGGTGCCTTGAGGGCTACAGTCTACGGGGTCACAAAAGAGTTGGACAACTAAACAACAACTATGCTTAGTGATCAGCTTCAAGGTTTTGGTTAATATGTAAAACTATGAAGACTATTCTTTCATCAAAGAAACTAGAAGTGAAATTTAAACTGAGTCACCATTCACTAAACCACTCTACATACTGAGCCTTAACCTCCATGGCAGTAGGGAACCTCCTCTGATGTGTCAAACAAAGTCTACACAGGTCTGCCATTTCTCTATTTTCACAGTGAAACCCGAAGCTCTTCAAGCTGCTGCTGCTACTGCTATGTTGCTTCAGTTGTGTCCTACTCTGTTTGACCCCAGAGACAGCAGCCCACCAGGCTCCCCTGTCCCTGGGATTCTCCAGGCAAGAATACTGGAGTGGGTTGCCATTTCCTTCTCCAATGCATGGAAGTGAAAAGTGAAAGTGAAGTCGCTCAGTTGTGTCCGACTCCTAGAGACCCCACAGACTGCAGCCTACCAGGCTCCTCCGTCCATGGGATTTTACCGGAGTGGGTTGCCATTGCCTTCTCCGACTCTTCAGCTAGACCAAAGCAATAGCTTCCTAGATTCTTTTCCTTCTGGTGCTTAATCCATCCTATATCCAACAGCAGTATTTCTTAAGCTTAATTTTGATCATATCATTCTTATTCAGAAGTTCATGATAGCACTGAGCACATCAAGGTCAAACTCTTAAGGAGTCTAAAGTGATACTCTTCTGCTACCACCAGTAATGCTGTCTTGGTTCACACATTCTCTTGTAGCTACTGCCTCTTCCCTTCTTCAAATCTTCCTCAATTTTTAGATTATCTTCAGAGGACTCTACCCCACCATGAAAGTGAAGCTTTAAAATGCATCTGTAAAACTAAATCAATTCAGTTCAGTTGCTCAGTTGTGTCTGACTCTGTGTGACCCCATGGACTGTAGCAAGCCATCGCCAACTCTCAGAGTTTACTCAAACTCATGTCCATAGAGTTGGTGATGCCATCCAACCATCTCATCCTCTGTCGTCCCTTTCTTCTCCTGCCTTCAATCTTTCCCAGCATCAGGGTATTTTCAAATGAGTCAGTTCCTCGCATCAAGTGGCCTAAGTATTGTGAAAGAAAACTAAATCAACTCTACTAAAAAAAAAAAAAACAAAACTCTCTAAATCCTGCCCCTACTAACTGGTATCTAATTTCTAGGACACCAATCATTCCAGAAACCTTTTCAAAGGCACATAATTTGGTCCCTTTCACTGGTTAAAGAACTATGGACACCCTATCCACAACTGCTCTTACTTCTAAGTTGTCTGTAATAATGACAAGTCCAGATAATAGAGGTTTGGGCCCTCTCCTCCCTCAGGGCTTGGATCTAACTTGCCACCATTTTTTCTCAGACCTAGGCCTATTTCCCATATTGCTCTCTTGAGACCTGCTCCTCTCACTGAGTCCTAACTCCCAGGTATCTCCTGCTTTTGCTAATCACTGATTGTCTTAGTACCAGCCTCAAGCAGAATCCAACTCCCTTTGCACCTCTGGGGAAGTATATGAATGTGTAGGGGTTGGGGGTTGGTGTAGGAGACTTGTAAAAAAACTCCTTAGGGCAATAGAAGAATATGTAAATTACACATAAACAACTTTATCAAAATATACTGACTTAAGAAAACACTTACTGAGCAGCTACTATGGGATTCATCATCTAGCAAAGTACTCAAAACATAAAAAGAAAGACAACTATGAACTTAAAAAAAAAGTGATAAAAAGTTCATGTTTATATTTGCTGGAAGTCAAGTCAAATGGTTGGATACAATATATACCTTGTTTTTAAATGACTGAAGTTAAATGGAAACTAGGAATGAGGAAATAATAAAGTATCTTTTCACTGAAGAAGAAAATAATATATTCAGTTGTGTGAAAAAACAAAAAGTATAATCCTTGTTGCTGAACTTCTCATTCAAAGAGAGTATATTTAATTCTACTTGATAAAGCAGTCCTAAGGGGAAAGTTCATAGCAATACAGGCATACCTCAAGAAACAAGAAAAAAGTCAAATAACCTAACCCTACGCCTAAAGCAACTAGAAAAGGAAGAAATGAAGAACCCCAGGGTTAGTAGAAGGAAAGAAATCTTAAAAATTAGAACAGAAATAAATGCAAAAGAAACAAAAGAGACCATAGCAAAAATCAACATAGCCAAAAGCTGGTTCTTTGAAAGGATAAATAAAATTGACAAACCATTAGCCAGACTCATCAAGAAACAAAGGGAGAAAAACCAAATCAATAAAATTAGAAATGAAAATGGAGAGATCACAACAGACAACACAGAAATACAAAGGATCATAAGAGACTACTATCAACAATTATATGCCAATAAAATGGACAACGTGGAAGAAATGGACAAATTCTCAGAAAAGTACAACTTTCCAAAACTCGACCAGGAAGAAATAGAAAATCTTAACAGACCCATCACAAGCACGGAAATTGAAACTGTAATCAAAATCTTCCAGCAAACAAAAGCCAAGGTCCAGACGGCTTCACAGCTGAATTCTACCAAATATTTAGAGAAGAGCTAACACCTATCCTGCTCAAACTCTTCCAGAAAATTGCAGAGGAAGGTAAACTTCCAAACTCATTCTATGAGGCCACCAGCACCCTAATACCAAAACCTGACAAAGATCCCACAAAAAAAGAAAACTACAGGCCAATATCACTGATGAACGTAGATGCAAAAATCCTTAACAAAATTCTAGCAATCAGAATCCAACAACACATTAAAAGATCATACACCATGACCAAGTGGGCTTTATCCCAGGGATGCAAGGATTCTTCAATATCCGCAAATCAATCAATGTAATACAACACATTAACAAATCGAAAAATAAAAACCATATGATTATCTCAACAGATGCAGAGAAAGCCTTTGACAAAATTCAACATCCATTTATGATAAAAACTCTCCAGAAAGCAGGAATAGAAGGAGCATACCTCAACATAATAAAAGCTATATATGACAAACCCACAGCAAACATTATCCTCAATAGTGAAATATTGAAAGCATTTCCTCTAAAGTCAGGAACAAGACAAGGGTGCCCACTTTCACCATTACTATTCAACATAGTTTTGGAAGTTTTGGCCACAACAATCAGAGCAGAAAAAGAAATAAAAGGAATCCAAATTGGAAAAAAAAGAAGTAAAACTCTCACTATTTGCAGATGACATGATCCTCTACATAGAAAACCCTAAAGATTCCACCAGAAAATTACTAGAACTAATCAATGACTATAGTAAAGTTGCAGCATATAAAATCAACACACAGAAATCCCTTGCATTCCTATACACTAATAATGAGAAAACAGAAAGAGAAATTAAGGAAACAATTCCATTCACCATTGCAACGGAAAGAATAAAATACTTAGGAATATATCTACCTAAAGAATCTAAAGACCTATATATAGAAAACTATAAAACACTGGTGAAAGAAATCAAAGAGGACACTAATAGATGGAGAAATATACCATGTTCATGGATTGGAAGAATCAGTATAGTGAAAATGAGTGTACTACCCAAAGCAATTTATAGATTCAATGCAATCCCTATCAAGCTACCAACGGTATTCTTCACAGAGCTAGAACAAATAATTTCACAATTTGTATGGAAATACAAAAAACCTCGAATAGCCAAAGCGATCTTGAGAAAGAAGAATGGAACTGGAGGAATCAACCTACCTGACTTCAGGCTCTACTACAAAGCCACAGTTATCAAGACAGTATGGTACTGGCACAAAGACAGAAATATAGATCAATGGAACAAAATAGAAAGCCCAGAGATAAATCCACACACATATGGACACCTTATCTTTGACAAAGGAGGCAAGAATATACAATGGATTAAAGACAATCTCTTTAACAAGTGGTGCTGGGAAATCTGGTCAACCACTTGTAAAAGAATGAAACTAGAACACTTTCTAACACCATACACAAAAATAAACTCAAAATGGATTAAAGATCTAAACGTAAGACCAGAAACTATAAAACTCCTAGAGGAGAACATAGGCAAAACACTCTCTGACATACATCACAGCAGGATCGTCTATGACCCACCTCCCAGAATATTGGAAATAAAAGCAAAAATAAACAAATGGGACCTAATTAAACTTAAAAGCTTCTGCACATCAAAGGAAACTATTAGCAAGGTGAAAAGGCAGCCTTCAGCATGGGAGAAAATAATAGCAAATGAAGCAACTGACAAACAATTAATCTCAAAAATATACAAACAACTCCTACAGCTCAACTCCAGAAAAATAAATGACCCAATCAAAAAATGGGCCAAAGAACTAAATAGACATTTCTCCAAAGAAGACATACAGATGGCTAACAAACACATGAAAAGATGCTCAACATCACTCATTATCAGAGAAATGCAAATCAAAACCACTATGAGGTACCATTTCACACCAGTCAGAATGGCTGCAATCCAAAAGTCTATAAGCAATAAATGCTGGAAAGCGTGTGGAGAAAAGGGAACCCTCTTACACTGTTGGTGGGAATGCAAACTAGTACAGCCACTATGGAGAACAGTGTGGAGATTCCTTAAAAAACTGGAAATAGAACTGCCTTATGATCCAGCAATCCCACTGCTGGGCATACACACCGAGTAAACCAGAATTGAAAGAGACACGTGGACCCCAATGTTCATCACAGCGCTGTTTACAATAGCCATGACATGGAAGCAACCTAGATGTCCATCAGCAGATGAATGGATAAGAAAGCAGTGGTACATATACACAATGGAGTATTACTCAGCCATTAAAAAGAATACATTTGAATCAGTTCTAATGAGGTGGATGAAACTGGAGCCTATTATACAGAGTGAAGTAAGCCAGAAAGAAAAACACCAATACAGTATACTAACGCATATATATGGAATTTAGAAAGATGGTAACAATAACCCTGTGTACGAGACAGCAAAAGAGACACTGATGTATAGAACAGTCTTATTGACTCTGTTGCAGAGGGAGAGGGTGGGAAGATTTGGGAGAAAGGCATTGAAACATGAAAAATATCATGTATGAAACGAGTTGCCAGTCCAGGCTCGATGCACGATACTGGATGCTTGGGGCTAGTGCACTGGGACGACCCAGAGGGATGGTATGGGGAGGGAGGAGGGAGGAGGGTTCAGGATGGGGAACACATGTTTACCTGTGGCAGATTCATTTTGATATTTGGCAAAACTAACACAATTTGTAAAGTTTAAAAATAAAATAAAATTTAAAATTAAAAAAAAATAATTCTACTTCATAATCTTCTATAACATATGTCTGAACTAAGTGCAACATGGAAACTTACATTACCATATGTAAAATAGATAACCAATGAGAATTTGCTGTATGGCTCAGGAAACTCAAACAGGGGCTCTGTATCAATCTAGAGGGATGGGGTGGCGGGGTGGTGGTGGAGCAGGGGGAGATGGGAGGGAGCTTCAGAAGGGAGGGGATATATGTATACTGTTGTGAATTTGACAGAAAACAACAAAATTCTGTAAAGTAATTATCCTTCAATAAGAAAAATAAATTTTAAAAATGAATAAATAAGGTTTTTCAACTAAGATCACGTGTCCTGCTTAATTAATTAATTTTTAGGATACATTTTTGCAGTGAGGTTTTTTAAGTGATACCATTATGGTATTGTTCTCTGCCAAAATTAATTTTCTTTACTGTGAGGATTTTCCATGTCAACAGTACAATCCAAAACAAGCATCTGGGAACGATGGGAGTTTTAACTCAGGGTACATAGAGAACCACTAAGATTGTAATGTTTTAGTTGACTAGGAACAGTCTGCATTGTACATTCTGATACAAATAAGCTATGATTACCCCACGGCTAACATTCATAATTTACTTTTAAGCAGTGTACTCTTTTTTAAAGGAAATTTTTGATGGAGCCCTAATGTAGAAAACATTAGGAAAAGGTAATGGGAAAGGTCAGTTTTAATTCCAATCCCAAAGAAAGGCAATGCCAAAGAATGCTCAAACTACTGCACAATTGCACTCATCTCACACACTAGTAAAGTAATGCTCAAAATTCTCCAAGCCAGGCTTCAGCAATATGTGAACCGTGAACTTCCAGATGTTCCAGCTGGATTTAGAAAAGGCAGAGGAACCAGAGATCAAATTGCCAACATCTGTTGGATCATCAAAAAAGCAAGAGCACTCCAGAAAAACAACTATTTCTGCTTTATTGATTATGTCAAAGCCTTTGACTGTGTGGACCACAACAAATTCTGGAAAATTCTTAAAGAGATGGGGATACCAGACCACCTGACCTGCCTCTTGAGAAACCTATATGCAGGTCAGGAAGCAACAGTTAGAACAGGACATGGAACAACAGACCGGTTCCAAACAGGAAAAGGAGTACGTCAAGGCTGCATATTGTCACCCTGCTTATTTAACTTCTATGCAGAGTACATCATGAGAAATGCTGGGCTAGAAGAAACACAAGCTGGAATCAAGACTGCCGGGAGAAATATCAATAACCTCAGATATGCAGATGACACCACCCTTATGGCAGAAAGTGAAAAGGAACTAAAAAGCCTCTTGATGAAGGTGAAAGAGGAAAGTGAAAAAGTTGGCTTAAAAGTCAACATTCAGAAAACAAAGATCATGGCATCTGGTCCCATCACTTCATGGCAAATAGATGGGGAAATAGATGGGGAAATAGTGGAAACAGTGTCAGACTTTATTTTTTGGGGCTCCAAAATCACTGCAGATGGTGACTGCAGCCATGAAATTAAAAGACGCTTACTCCTTGGAAGAAAAGTTATGACCAATCTAGATAGCATATTCAAAAGCAGAGACATTACTTTGCCAACAAAGGTCCATCTAGTCAATGGTTTTTCCAGTGGTCATGAATGGATGTGAGAGTTGGACTGTGAAGAAAGCTGAGCACCGAAGAATTGATGCTTTTGAACTGTGGTGTTGGAGAAGACTCTTGAGAGTCCTTTGGACTGCAAAGAGATCCAACCAGTCCATCCTAAAGGAGATCAGTCCTGAATATTCACTGGAAGGACTGATGCTGAAGCTGAAACTCCAGTAATCTGGCCACCTGATATGAAGAGCTGACTCATTTGAGAAGATCCTGATGTTAGCAAAGACTGAAGGCAGGAGGAGAAGGCAAAAGAGGATGAGATGGCTGGATAGCATCACCGACTCAATGGACGTGAGTTTGAGTAAACTCAGGGAGATGGTGATGGACAGGCAAGCCTGGCAGGCTATAGTCCATGGAGTCACAAAGAGTTGGACATGACTGAGCAACTGAACTGAACCGAACTGAATGTAGAAAACATGAAAGACACTAAAGAAGGGCCCAGAGGACTTATGAGTTCTACCATCGGCTGCACCCCTCCTTATCTTACATCTTGTCTCTACTCGGCCTTGCTTTCAACAGCCCCAGGCATCCTTGAAGCGTCCTAGAGTCCTGCATCTCCTGTCCTATAGTAATTGGGGGGTTGAGAACCTTTGGCCGCCTTTTAAAACCTGTTTTAAACAGTTCAGAAGACACTGGAAAGCTAACAGGGAAGTCTCAGTTTTCATTTACCTTAAATAAGATTTAATTATAAGCACACTGAGCTTATGTTAAAAGTGGATGCTTGACTGTGCACAATGTAAGGTTGCTGAAGTCCTTACGTGTACTTTGATTCTGCTTTGGTCAGTTCTTGCATGCTACAGAAAAATGCCCAAAGTCAAGAATCAGCTCTTCTGTGATACCATGGGCACATCTGTCTACTTGACAGTCTTGTAATAAGTGCAAAGAAAAACCAATAATAAAAGGGAAAAGGTGCTATCCTGGCTCACTGGGGTAAATCAGAAGTCAAACAGCATTAGGCTTCTGTTCCAGGCAAACTATTACATAAGGAGCAAAGGGCTAGAAAATATAAGAAAATATTTCTTCACTTAGGATGACACAACTGAAGCTGGAGAAGATCTTGGAACAATGGTGTCCAGAAACATAACGTGAGACATATGTGATTTTTAATTTTCTAGTAGCCACATTAAAAAGTAAAATTAAATAGGTGAAATTGATTGTAGTAACGTTTTGTTTAGTTCAATCTATTAAAATATTATCATTTTAACATATAATCAATACAAGTTACTGAGTTTTTTTCAAACTAAGTGTTTGAAATATGGTATTCATTCTTTATTTATAGAACATTTCAATTCAGGCTAGCTGCATTTCAAGTGCTAAACAGTCCTGGCTGCTGTGAGGAACTGAGAGAGTCAATGAGTAGGGGACACACACAATGTAGATAACAGCTTTGTCAGAATGAACAGCTGAAATAAGGAATTGGGAACAATTTCTTAAAAATTCTCAGTAGTCTTTCTACTGAGAAGAGACTAAGAAAAAAGATATAAAGTCTAAAAGAGTGTTTATGTGATATATAGCAAAAGCTCTAATGTGAAAACTCTAAGTATTAAAAGAAATATTCAAGAGTCCTGGCAGAAGGAAAAAATAGAAATGTTATCAAAGATGGCAAAAGTATTTATTTCTAAGAATGTACTAAGAAACAAGGTCTCTGTTCATCAAAATGAAATGCCTTAGGTTGGTCCCATAATTAGCTGACTTCTTTGTTACATCTTCCTTCTTAATCAAGATGATTTGCAGATAGTAACCTTCTTTCTGAAACTCTAGGATGAAAGAATCTGGATCAACAGCATAAGGCTTCTAAATTACATCTCAATAAGCAGTAAGGCTGTCTTCACTGAATTCCTGAAGATATATATGAAACACTTCCTCTTTCTTAAAAAGGATGGAAATTAATCAAACAACAAAAAGATAAACTCAGTTATCTAGGTTGGTAAGCATTTGGTCCTTTGTTTTCTTTTATCTTTTTCCTACTTTCAAACTTATAGTCATTTCACTGATTGTCATCACCTTCAATAGAAAAGAGTTGGTACAGAGAAAAAAGGGGATTAAGGATAGCATTTGTGGGGAAAGCTCTGGAGGAAAAGTAGTTTGTTAACTATGGTATTATCTTAAATACTTTATAACTGAAAGTAGTTTTAAAATATCAGTTTTCTTCTATTACAGGCAAACCTCAGAGATATTGAGGGTTCAGTTGCAGACCACCACGATAAAGTGAATATTGTAACAAAGCAAGTCACACTAAGTTTTTGGTTTTCCAGTGCATATAAAAATTTTATTCACACTAAACTGCTGTCTACTGAGTGTGCAATAGCATTATGTCTAAGAACCAATGTACATACCTTAATTAAAAATACTTTATTGCTAAAAAATGTTAACCATCACCCGAACCTTCAGTGAGTCATAATCATTTCGCAATATTAACATCAAAGACAACTGACCATAGATCACCATAACAAATATAATAATGATGAAGTTTGAAATATTGTAAGGATTACCAAAATGTGACACAAAGACAGAAAGAAAGGGAGCAAACGCTGTTAGAAAAAATGGCACTGACAAGACTTCCCTGACACTGTGTTGCCAGAAACTTCCAATTTGTAAAAAATGCAAATATCTGTGAAGTGTGATCAGGAGAAGCACAATAAAATGAAGTATGCCTGTATGTTATCATGAAATATTAATAACTGTGCTTATATATTTAACACTAATAGCATCTTTCTGTGAGTGGAAAGCTTCTCACAATGTAAATGTACCTTGTTGCATTAGTTCCGAGCCCGGGGAGGCTGGTAGAACTGCTGAGTTGGTCGAGTGGATCGTCTTGGCTGGCCGTCACCTCCTCTACGGAATTCAAGAGTTTGGTCATAGGTGCCTTCTTCCTCCTGTTTGCAAAGAGTAGTGATTTAATATGTTCAAAACAGTTCCACATTTCCTACATTAAATACATTTTACGGTCTCCATTTTGCTATACCCTATTAAGCTGCCCTGGGATGTACATTTGTCAACTTTTATAATAGAGGGCAGTAGGGAAAAAGAGGAAATAGAAGTCAAGGACACTGTAAAAACTTTTGGTTGTTGTTAATAGAAGAATGAAATTTATAGTGGTAACATCAGAATCAAATTTAATCTAGAAAAGGAAAATATTTCCACATAATATTATGGTTATCTCCTCAAGTGACGTGACATGATGTGGTGCAAACATAGAAAAGCAACATTATAATACAATTTTAATTGAATATTTGGGCTTCTGGGTATTTATCATGGAAGGGGGTTTTGGCAAGATATGGAAAAGGGATTGAGGAGCCAGAGAACATTCACCAGCTGTTAGTCCTCATCTGATGAAAGGTCCAACATCATTAAGAACCTTATATCTAGAGATAGGAAAAAATAATGGATCGGATGAAGAGAGAACTATAATTTATATATAAAGAAAGTGTCATGCAAGAAATAGCAATCACCACAATAAGACACAAACTATTTTCTTCTCATCTTCTTTCTTACTAAGGGTATAGAACCAGCAGTTTAAGGAATAGCATGGATAAATTAGGATAAGCAAAATAAATAGCAGAAAGAGTATAATTAATTACAATATTTGAAAAGGACTTAGCAGCAACAGAAATGTAGCCAAAAGTCACACTGGTTTCTTACTGAGTGCTGCCACCCTGTTATTTTAGTGTTTTAAGTTAATGCAGCTATGAAGTATGTTCCTTTTGGAGAGAGACAAAAAAATTGGCTCTCTGAATTATCTGAGCACAATAATTTGCAGGATTTAGGAAATTTATGCTATCACTTCCTCCTCCTCCTTACTTTATCACTGAATTTTCCATCCCCAAGGATAGTTTCCTTTGACCCTAACACTAAATGGAGTTACAAGAAAGACTGAGTTCTATTCCTTAATTTTTACAGATCAAACTATTGCAATTTTACTTGATGCAAGTAGAAAGATGCCAAGATAATCTGACCAAATCCTATTATTTAGTAATGATATTTAATATTTGGCATGAACAAATCCCTCATTAATAGGCATTTTCCACAGTATTCTTAAGAAACATTTTTCCATTTTATATATAGGACAATGAAGTCCTGGAAGGCTTTGTGACTTTGCCCTAATATTTCAGAGGTAAATCTGAGTTTTGATTCAGACACTGCTACTTTAAGTCTTAGTCTGTATGTAAAAGAAATAAACCAAGAGCCAAAAATTAATGATCACTCTTAAGGCGCTATCATCACCTAAATAAGAGAATAAAGAAATCTGACAATATATCTGGCATAACTAACACAATAACAACATTTTACAGACAAACTTCCAGATTAGTTTTCCATCCTCTATGTCCCTTTCATTAATAACTAACCTCAAAATGGCTAGAAGCATTAGATAAACATTTATAATTTAGTAAAGCAATTAAAATACAGTAAGGAAAATTAAACTGTTCAGGAGAGAATTATTTTTTATTAATATGGTTGCTGCTCTGAATGATTATTTTCAAATATTATAGCTAAATTTGAAAAGAAACTATTTATTGTTATGACATATGATATGTGAAGCTCTCTGCATATTAACTGAGAAGGATGAAAATATATTTGCTGCTGTAGAAGGTGAAATAATTGTTTCAGGGATTAGAATGGAATATTATCATTCTCCACATCCAGAACTGTAGAATTGGTTAGGTCTAAAAATTTATACAGTTTATCAGTAAAATACAGTGTTAAAGGTAGGACACTACATTTGCTGAGTGAGCCAGATTTATATAATAAATATGGCACTGCTATTTGAAAAACTGTCTCTATCGTTTAAAAAGATTCTCAGACTATACTAGCCAGAGCCAATTAAATGATTTTATAGAGATGACCAATCATGGGATTTCTTTCATATTATTTGATGTCTTCACAATCATTTTATACAAAAAGGGAGCAAAAACTAAAATAGATTCTGAGAGCTTGGTTCTCAGTTTTCATCAAAGGCACAGTCTTGCTTTTTTAACTTTTAAATATTCCTCCCACAGGGTAGTTGGGGAAAACCTGGTTACCCACAAAAATCACTTCATATAGTCTAGAGCTAATAATTTTTAGCATTTAATGAGCAACTCTTTCCATACAACACACAGATCAATTTAATAGATCAGTTTCTTTGGATGAAATTTATAACTTTATCTTCTTCTATTTTAGTTTCAATAGTCTGTAACAGCTTTAAAACTAAAAAAAAAAATTAATTTCATAGTTCATGACTATTTGAAAAAATATCTGACACTATTTTGAGATGGTACATTCCTGGAAAGCTATCTGTTCTGTCCCCCTAGACTTGATAGACAGGAAAATCTCTAAACCCAGAGAGGTGACTCTGCCAAGTCACAGAGCTCACTAGAGGAAGAGTCCAGACCAGGACCATTTTATTTCTGACCCAGACAAGGCTCTTTAAAAGACTGGTAACAATTTTCATAAAAATAGAACTGACCCAGGCCATCTTCACTGAAGCTTTTGAAATTTAGAGCCATTTTATTGGGACTCACATTTTTGCTCACCTGAGCCATGCTATCAGATTTACCTGGTTTTAAAATACTTAATATTCAAAATGTACCCTCTTCTTATGCCAATATTTAAACTGCTAAACATTACTCCTTTTAATGAAAAGATACATAATGCAATAGTCATTGTGACACCAACATGAATGAACTGATATTCTGAAAGGAAAAAAAGAGAGCACCAATGCAAAAAGGAAATGCACAACTTCACCTGTAAAACATGCTTGACAGGTCACAACTACATCCTTCCTGCGTATCATTTTTAGTCTTTTACTAGTACAAACTACATCTCAAATGAGAATATAGACAAACACATTATTTCCTCATTTATAAATGAGCTGGGTTATAAAAGTTCACTATAAATCAGTTACTTGGAACCTGGAACATACTTCAATAGGAGATGTGAAACACAAGTAAATACAGGTGAAGTTCTTTGCCCCACAAGTTAAGGTCTGTGCAGCTAGGCATATAAACCAGTATTCTACAGAAGGGGGTGGTCCTGGACTCTCAAGTTCTGGACTGGCAGGGATTTCCCTGCTCCACCAGGGGGAGTGCGGGTGGGAAGCCAAAGTCTAGAAACATTTTTGGTTGCTCTATCTGAGGGGTGCTACTGGCAGTTAGAGGGTCTAGAGACATTTTTGGTTGTTACAAGCTGAAGGAGCGGGGTTGGGGGAGTTGTTACTAGGTCTAATAGGTAGAGGCTATTCTAAATATCCTGTAATGCACAGGACAGCCCATGCAACAAAGACTCAACCAGTTCTAACATCAACAGTTGAGAAACCCTGGGCTAGGCAAAAGAGGAGGAAACTTCCTACTCCTAAGTGCCAGTGTAGCCTGGAAAATAACTATGAAATTCAGGAAGTTTGGGTTTGCCACCCTTTCCCTTTTCCTTTTTGATATTTCTTCTGCCTCTGTCTCTAATGCCTAAAAGCTGCCTTTATGGAACTTCTGTGATGAGAGCTCTATATGCGCTCAATACTTTGTTTTCTTTTGCTTCAGCAACAGGTTCATATTAACTTACTGAATTGCCTTATCTTAGATTACCATTTCTTCAGCATTTTCACACAGCCATGACTTTATTAGGAGAAAATGATTCTTGATTAATGCTGGGGGTAGGGAACAGGGATAGCAATTCTCTTCACAAAAAAAAAAAAAAAAAAAAAAAAAAACTTACTAATAGTCATGTCTAATAGCTATTTTGTGTGTAATTAAAAAAATTTTTTTTCTAGTCTGTTCATTTTAACAATTTGCACAGCACTCACAAAAACACAAGTCAGCTTATGAAATATACACCAAGTAGCCTCAAAAATAATCCCTGGACTCTGAGCATTTTGAAAACTGAAGTATTTTTTTCTTTAATAAGAAATTTATTTTAAAAATATATAGACATTTGGTTTTGTCTTTTGAACTGAAATATTAATAACTACATGTCTCCTTGAGTGATTCACATATGAACTACTTTATGAATTTCTAGACTACCTTTACCTGTCTAGTTAGCTTGTGTAGTTTTTACAAATAGAAACTAATTTCAATAAAATACCTAAGCAAACGGTAATTTTAAAGACAAACCTGCTTTCCCAAAACATCACGTAATAAAGGCAAAATTAAAAGAGACAGTAAAAAGATCACTGGTTGCCAAGGGTTGTGGGGATGGAGGGAGACGGAGCTCAGATTTTCAGGGTATTGAAACTACTCTTCATCATAATGTGATGGTAGATACAAGTCACTATACATTTGTGCAAACCCATACAGTGTACACCATGAGTGAATCCTAATGTAAACTAAGGACTCTGGAAACTATTGGGTTAATGTAGGTCTATCAGGTGTACCAAATGTACTCCTCTAGTGGGGGATGTTGATAACTGAGAAAGGCTATGCATGTGTGGAGATGAAGAGTATATGGAGAATCCCATACCTTCTCACAGTTTTGTTGGGAGTCTAGAACTCCTCTAAAAAATAAAGTCTTTAAAAAGAAAAAAAAAAAAAAAGGTTTTACAGTAGGCCGCCTCAGTGGGATACTTTGTGCCTCATGTATAGCTGATGTGGTAGATTCTTAATATTTGATGAAATATTTGTCGACCTGCCTTATTAAAATGGCTCATTTCAATTCATTCAGACCCTTGCTGTGGTTAGCAGTAACTAGAATATGAGAATTAAATTTCTTTCATTCTTGGGATGCCATGAGGACTAATTAATGTATGAAAATCACTTTGAAGATTACTGAGCTTTCTGACTTGGCTCAAGGTTGTATTTAATTTTGATTATACCTTGGGTATTCATAACATTTCCTCTTGGTTTCCACTGGAAAATTTTGACCTTTGATTTTACTTTCTACTCCTAGTATTTAAAATAAAGTACTTCTGCTGCATTCAAAAACAAAAACAAAAAAATCACGTAATGGATTCCAAAAGTAGAACTTAAACTATTTTAAGTAATGTATTTTAGATCAATTATACTTTATTCTATTAGAGTAACTTAAAATTGAATAGTGATTGAAGATTATAGGTAACAGTTTTGCCTACAGAGGCCATATATCATCATTAACAATGACCCTTAGTTTACCAATTATTCTTGTTTAAAAAATATATTCCAATTCAATATTTACAACTCCAGCACAAAATAAACTGGGTCTGTAGTAGTCTGGAACTACAGACTACAAAACAGATAGTTTATGTAAAGGACAGTTAGTCCAAATAACTAAGAAGCTATTATTTGCTCAAATAATTAGCATGATAACCTGAGTTAAAATGTAGGTCCTCTGATTTATAGTCCTGTCTGGCCTTCAGACTATGCTGGCAATGAGGGCAAGAAACACAAACAGCCAATGTCAGAACTGGAAGAGGATTTGGGGATAATCTAGTTGAGCAGATTTAAATTTTAAAAACTGCCATTTTTTACCATCATCATTTCTGGGGTAAACAGGGCACTCTACTGTCAAGTGAAATTTCATATGAATTCCAAAAAAAATTGATGGATCAGGTTACAGTAGGTCTTTTAAAACGTGTATGTGAGAAGTATCTCTCTGGCTTTCTCTTCTTTAGTCCTTCCAAGTTCTGTAACACAGAAACTAAAAATCCAACTTCACCTTCGGCAGTATACTAGGAACCAACTAGGTTGAATGACTTGATTAATATAAGAAAATGAGCTAGTGAAAGAAAAGGAAGGGGAACATCGGTCTCCGACTGACTTCAGAGTCCTTTGGATGTTATCACGGAGAAAATCTAAACTTCCGTGAATTAAATTTCTCATCTGACAATAAAAACTCACCTTTTATACCTAAACGGAAAAAAAAAAAATCTCAGTCTTCATTGTATAAAAGCAAAATAAGCAAATTTTATAATAAACTAATTTGTTTTTGAAACTTTGAATGAAATAAGAAAACATTTTAGAATAAAGTATAATGCAGAATCATAAATCTCTCTTTCCCTCAGAGCAGTTCTAAGATTACCTCTTTAATATAGTATGTCCAGTAATAATTTATTTTAACCAAACATTTCATGGCAGGAAAAAAAAACACACTCATTCAAACAAAAACCAAAATCTGATTCAAAGTCTAGTTACTAACCAACTGGTCTTAGATCTATATCATGTAGAATTTCAGGATAACTTTCACTGTGTTCTGACATTCTCTTTTTAGAAAAGGGTATATTCGCTAAAGATACATAAGAATTATATCAGAGACACTGATGTATAGAACAGTCTTATGGACTCTGTTGGAGAGGGAGAGGGTGGGAAGATTTGGGAGAATGGCATTGAAACGTGTAATATCATGTATGAAACGAGTTGCCAGTCCAGGTTTGATGCACGATACTGGATGCTTGGGGCTGGTGCACTGGGATGACCCAGAGGGATGGTGTGGGGAGGGAGGAGGGAGGAGGGTTCAGGATGGGGAGCACATGTATACCTGTGGCGGATTCGTTTTGATGTTTGGCAAAACTAATACAGTGTTTGAGGTTTAAAAATAAAATAAAATTAAAAAAAATAAATAAAATGCAAAAAAAAAAAGAATTATATAAGAATTATTGATGAGTCTATTAGATATTAGGAAATCACCTGATTATTTAGCTCAAGGGTTTTATTCTATATTCTGCCAATTAAAGTACTACCTAAATAAGACATTTAAATTTCAACATGGAAGAAAACTGGATGTTCAAATGATAGTAGAAAGATCCTCTGGAGGAGAAAATGGCAACCCACTCCAGTATTTTTGCCTAGAGAATTCTATGGATAGAGGAGCTTGGCGGGCTACAGTCCATGGGGTCACAAAGTGTTGGACATGATTGTGCATACATGCATGCAACAAATGTAATACTAATCACCATTGTTTTTCTTCTAACATCATTAAGATCTTCTACCTTTTAATACAAAGTAGACAAGCTATTTTTGGCTGCTTCCACACTCAAGAAAATGCAACTCAATATCAAAAGGCTGCATCCATATTAAAACTAAGAGAGGAGGAAACATGTTACCCTTAGAAAATTTTAAGTTTGATACAGAAATATAGATGTTCTTCTATTCAAAAATACATCCAATATTATTTAAAACTTGGAACAGAAAAAGGGGAATGAATGATTGTTCTACTATATGTCTGGCATTTTATCTCATTTAATCCTTGCAACAATGCTTTGAAATACTTAATCCCATCTGAGGCTCCAATACTTTGGCCACCTGATGCAAAGAGCTAACTCATTGGAAAAGACCCTGATGCTAGGAAAGACTGAAGGCGAGAGGAGAAGGGGACAAGAGAGGATGAGGTGGTTGGATGGCATCAACAATTCAATGGACATGAGTTTGAGAAAACTTCAGGAGATGGTGAAGGACATGGAAGCCTGGCATGGTACAGTCCATGCGGGTTAAAAAGAGTCAGACACGATTTAGCAACTGAACAACAACAATCTCTCTACAGATGAAAAACCTAAGGCTTAGAAGTAACTTACCCAAAGTTACGTAAGTGGCTGTGCTTCAGTAAGATCCCTGGGCTGTCTGCTGCTAAGCTCTTGCCATGGCATCACAGTGTTTGTTTTACACTGCTTCGTGTAGTTTTGCTTATTTTTTTCTAATAGCTAGCTTAAGATTAATTTAAAATAAATAGATGGCTTCAGCCCTGAGGCTAGTATAAACATCACTTAATGGCCAGCATTTTTGTTAAAATGCTATAGTGAAATCCAAAGACTGAAGATATGATTTGTATAAATGTGTACCTCTTTCCAACTCATTTCCTCTTTTAAAGTTAAAGGTTAAATAGACTCCAAAAACTTGTCCAGAAGTCAGGGTAGGAAGCATATTTCTGCTTCAAAAGATGCCAATCGACCCAGATTTCCTTAAGAGATACTTTAATATGGCACTGGTGTTTAAGACCTCAGTCTATTAGTTCAGATCTGAGTTTAGACTCTACCAGATATATTACTCTACTTCTCTATATCTCAGTTTTCTCATATAGACAACAATAATCAACTCACAAGTTTACAAGAATTACATGATATAATACCTATAAAGAGTTTAGCAAGTAAACCATCTATGTTATCTATTATTTGGAATTAAGTAATTCTTTGACAATTATATATACATGCCCACTTCAATTAAACAATCAAGACACAGATTTTGCTAAAAGTCAGAAAGTTTTTTGTAACAGTATTTCTAAAATTGCTTTGGTCAGATAAGGAAAGTGAAGCCATTGTAGAAAATGAAAGAGCCAATGCAAGGAGACTCCTGTCACCTGCCTACCTTTCATTTCTTCAGAAATTTACAAAATATCTATACACAAAAACTAGTGTTTTCACAGTATAAATCATTCCATTGTTAACTCTGTTTTTTCTTTTAGGAAGAGGTCATTTTCTTTCTTAATTATAGATAAAAAGGGCAAATAGAACAAAGAGAAGGAGGAAATTAGCAAAGACACATTGCTAAAAATGATCAATCAAAAGTTAAAGACACTAATCACATAAAATATGAGTGCTTTAAAAAAAGCTAGAAATAAACTAACATGATTAACTTCTTTGAACATCCTGCCTTAAATATCAATACCATATCCTTAAAATTTTATCAAATGCCACAAAAAGAAACCAGTTAGAATACTATTTAAAAAGTAGAAGTATAGTAATGATGATTAATAATGAAAAATGGCTATCTATTCCTGGTGATATGTTTTCAAGACAATGCCTATAAATTATTCTTGCAAAAGCAAGTGCTGTTCCAAATATGCTAATTGAGCAAATATGTTTTAGAATATTTTATAGTTAAAACTTATGAGCACTAATCACGAATGGTTAATCATTTCAGTCCCTCAGAATTTATCATTTTTATATCTTAAACTGGTAGCTAATATAACATACTTTAAGAATGGATTAACTAATTCTTTTTCTAAAAGTAATTAATTGAAAGTGTCAGTCGCTCAGTCATGTCCAACTCTTTGTGACCCCATGGACTGTAGCCTACCAGGGTCCTCTGTCCATGGAGTTCGCCAGGTAAAAATACTGGAGTGGACTGCCATGCCCTTCTCCAGGAGATCATCCCAATCCAGGGATTGAACCTGGGTCTCCTGGATTGCAGGCATATTCTTTATCATCTGAACCACCACAGAAGCCCATAATTACCACATCATAATGCCAGACTCCTTTTTATTCCACAGCAGTCAGCCCAGTACATTTTATGTAACTGACTTTACATAGCATACCATAACTATGTAACTGACTACTTTCAAATAGTTATGGTATGCTTCAATGACCTGTAATACAGACTAAAGAAACAGAAATAGGAAAAAAAAATAATCTCCATGTCAAATTGATAAAATACAGGCCAGATCCTTGCCATTAAAAAATATTGAGTGTTGGAATAGGAAAAGAAGATTACTTGACATGCTTCATGTAAGAAAAAAGTTGCAATACCTAACAGTATAGAAATAAAATCATTTGCCAATGTTTTCACCCTCTCAGTGAAAGTTAAGGAACATAACCAGAAAAAGAATAAAAATTTGAAACTTACAGCAGTCATCTGTAAGATTACAAAGTAACAAACATCGTTTTTACATTTAAATCCCATATATACTCAGCAACCCATATTAACAATATTTACATAATGAACTAAAATTACTTTTCTTCGGTGAACATAAAGATAACAGATGCTTAAGAGTCCTTACCAGTTATCAGGCTAGTTAATAAAAGCCATAGCTTTAGCATTGTGAGGTGCCCCAGGAGTCAATGATCTCATCTTTGAGGTACAAAACTCATCCCCTCACATTACATGCAGATGGTGTGATGGTCCTGTCTCCTTCAAACAGCTGGAGAAGGACGCTCAGGCGTTCTCAGGCAGCCTCTGTTTCCTTCTCTAGAAAGTATAAACTACCTGGGCTTTCTAGTTAAGTCTATTTCCTTCGCTGCATGAAAGATTCGAAATTATTTTAAAACACGTACTATACCTTTCTTTAGTCTTCTATTTTCTAAAATATAAAGACTAATTTCCTGGAATTATTTGTCAAATACCATTATTTCCTGAATCTCCCATCATCTTGATCATCTTTTACTTTATACATTTTAATATTTACTATTCTATATAACCTAGTATTCAGAATAATATTGCAAGTAATGTCTGCTTGGAACATAATACTATTTCCCATGAGGAGCTAACTCCAGAAAATCATTAGTGCAATCAGACCCTGCTTCAATGTGTTTTGCAGCTACTTGATTACTATTTGCTCATACTGTATTTGTCATGAAGCAAAATGTCTACAACCCATTCCCAGGTCTATTTCGTTATATATTTGAAGAGAATTATTTTCTTTAAATTTGACTGCAACTGAAGTCTATGCACTACTGAAAAATACTACTTTGACCCAGCATTATCATTGGTGTGTTCTGAATAACTATATAATATTGAATCCATTTCTCTGAAAAGTTACCTTGGTAATTTGTCAGTGGTTTTTTTTTCCTTTACATAGTGGAAACTGGAGGACTACCACCTAAAATGTACATGGGTGGCTAAAATACATTTTAATCCTGAAACTAGATTCCAGTGAAGTTTAGAAGCTAAAAAAAGAGTCACATTACAAGATTAAGCTCTTTTAGGAACAGAACTGTTAGATTAAAGGAATAGGTTGGGTTTTTTTCTATTAATACCCTTTGTAAAATATTTTCTAGCCCCTTGAGAGATACTAGCTGATACATCTTACATATACATCTTTGCTTCACAATTTAAAATTTTCTAAATTTGTGAGAATTAAGACTGAATGAACTAAATGGCTGAAAGATACTTTATCAAAATGGTATATCACATATTGAGTACAAACACTGCTATGATAAATTTTTATATACATTATACAAAAACCTTCAAGTAAAAGAGACACTGATGTATAGAACAGTCTTTTGGACTCTGTGGGAGAGGGAGAGGGTGGGATAATTTGGGAGAATGGCATTGAAACATGTATAATATCATATATGAAACGAGCCGCCAGTCCAGGTTTGATGCACGATACTGGATGCTTGGGGCTGGTGCAGTGGGACGACTCAGAGGAACGGTACAGGGAGGGAGGAGGGAGGAGGGTTCAGGATGGGGAGCACGTGTATACCTGTGGCAGATTCATGTTAATGTATGGCAAAACCAATACAATATTGTAAAGTTAAATACTAAAAAAATTAAAAAAAAAAAAAAAAACTTCAAGTAGGTTGGTATAATTTATCTCCTTTTACAGGTAAAGTGTAAAACATTAGTCAACCAGCCCAAAGATTTCAGGCAAGTTTCTTAATAGCTCTGAACTTGGATTTGTAGTTTTTCATGTGTGTAAAATGGGAATACTAATAATTATATCATAGGGTTCCTGTAGTTATTAAATCAGCTAACAAAAGTCTAGGCTTATATATGGTACCTAGTGTATATTTCCAATTATATGCAGGTTTCGTATAGAAGGAACTTCAATCTTCACATTCTCTTATCATTCATTCTAATTTATTTCATTAAGTTAGTAAAGATAAAACATAATAACCTTGCTATAACTAAGTATAAATTACTCTTAGTGTGCTTGAATTTGTGAGCTTTTTCCCCTCATGTTGAGATTTCACAATGTTAGGTAAAAGAGAGTCAGCTTTTTAAAAAAAGAAATCGTTCTCTGTCCAAGCTTAGCTTCTCTTCTCAATCATTTTGAATGAACAATCATTTTGATTGCTGAAGAAAGAAAAAGGCATCACAAAAATATTTTCCAAGAATAATAAGGTGACAAACATTTCCATCAACTTAGGTAAATAAAAATTAGACAGTATATATCACCTGATTTAATTAAGGCTACTAAACATATTATGAAAGTGAAAAGTGCTGGTTGCTCAGTCGTGTGTGACTCTTTGAGACCCCATGATTGTAACCCACTAGGCTCCTCTGTCCATGGAATTCTCCAGGCAAGAATACTGGAGTGGGTAGCCATTCCCTTCTCCAGGGGATCTTTCCGACCCAGGGATCAAACCCCAGTCTCCTGCATTGCAGGTGGATTCTTTACCGTCTGAGCCCCTAGGGAAGCCCTATTTTGCTATAATAATACTATTTCTAGGTTTATTGAAATTTAGAAGCCATGTTTCTAGTCACATGTAATTTCACACCTGAAACATCTGAGATGTTCAACAGAGGCCAGGGGAACTGATAATATACTCTTGTAATCTGCTCATTATCAGACCCAAATTAAAAGCATAATAAATGTTTTTTCCTACCAAATATGCAAATATCCTTATAGTTCAAGAATGAAGTTGTTTCTCCTCCATTCAACCATGGCTGAAACAATGATGGTAAGAACAAATTAGGAAGGTATAAAGTCTCCACATTACAGAGTCAAAATATCTTTTTGCATATTTTAAATACCAAGAAATAGATCAAAATCAAGTGCTGATACAAATAGATCAAATCAAGTGCTTTCCATCATATTTACATTTTAAATATATCATAAAATAAAACAAAATTGATGCAGTATCACTTAGGTACTTCAGTTCTTCCTGTAAAACACAAATTACCCACAAAGCTTAGTATGTACCTTCTGGAAAGTATTAAGGTAAAACAACCAAAAAATTCTAAATTTAAAATAATTTAAAAAAAAATTCTAAATTCATAAGATTATTTAAAGTTTACTCCTTTAGCCAACTTGAAACTCCTTCCCCTTTCTCTCACTTTCTTCCCCATATACAACATAAGCTGCTTATTAAAGTAAAAAAGTAAGGAAAATAGATCCTCTGGACGAGAAGGAAAGGATAGTAGGGTTATCAGTGATGATATCTATTAATATATTGTACAAGAATTGGTAAAACTGAGGATTACTAGTTAAGGCTTAATGAAAAATCAGTAAGACTAGTAAAAAGCTTATGGTACTCCTACAAAATGTATGATATAATAGTCAAATTTCACTTTCATCATCTATGGATAAGAGCAAGATGGTCTCTTAAAAGCTGCACCGAAATGAGGAGGAAAAACCTGTCCAGGGTTAAACACTAATTTATGCAAAACCCCAGTTTTGATAAGAATCTTGTCAATGTCAAGTGGCAAGTACACTGACGGCAGGACAGGCTGAAAAGCTCTGTGTCTGAGCTGGGACAGAAGTCGCCAATTTATGAAGGCAGTTACAAACCACCGGATTGCAAAAGTGTGAAAGAAAATGATGGAAATTTTTATAACTTTGCAGTCAACACTACCGGCTTAAAGGATTGCAGTTCTTATACTTTATAAGAAAAACCAGTTTACTTTAAAAGGCGTGTGGATTTTTATGTTAGGGCTATATTGTAAGATTCTTAAGACAAAAGTTCATTTTACTACTAATATTCAAACAGAAAATTTTAACAGAAAACATAAAAGGAAAAAAATTAATTTGAAGAAAAAGATGGTACAAGGAAGCAGTCTGAGTTTGCTTTCAAGAGTAATAGTTTGGGACAGATATCCAACTCCTGATATGGAAGTTCCAATCAGTGAGTAATTGCTGCTGCAGTCAGTAATTCATCACTTTGAGGATGTGAACAATAAGGGAGGCTGCTAGTTCCAAATTCTTGAAGAAAAACGAGAGAAATGGAACCAACAGTAATTAAGAACCTATATGTCAGGCATTTCAATCATTCAATCAATAAACAAAATGTTTATTGAGCAGCTACTCTGTTCTTTATGACAATCAAAAGATTATGTATCTTGCCCAAGTTATACTGTACTCTAAAAATCCATGCTCTTTCCACATATCCCAGTGGATGCACAGGACAAAGGAGAGATTGTGTTAAACTTTTAAAGGCTTATATAAATAGATCAAAATCAAGTCTCAATTACATTTTAAATACATCATGAAATTAATAAAACAAAATGAATGTACATTGTTTAGGTGCTATAGGTCTTACTGTAAAACATAAATTATCTACAATGCTATCTACTCTGAGCACTACCTACTATAAATGACTCAATGAGAGAATGAATTACCTTCTAATGGCTACACTATGGATAAGCAGCTACTATACTTTAAATGAATTAGTGTTAAGTAAAGCACTTAGAATAATGCTGGGTACAACCTAAGTGTTCAGTAAAGTTAGTTCATTAAAGTTAACTCCATAAAGTTAGGGAGAAATATCAATAACCTGAGACATGCAGATGACACCACCCTTATGGCAGAAAGCCAAGAGGAACTAAAGAGTCTCTTGATGAAAGTGAAAGAAGAGAGTGAAAAAGCTGGCTTAAAACTCAACATTCAAAAAACGAAGATCATGGCATCCAGTCCCATCACCTCATGGCAAATAGATGGGGAAACAATGGAAACAGTGACAGACTTTATTTTTCTGGGCTCCAAAATCACTGCAGATGGTGACTGCAGCCACAGAATTAAAAGATGTTTGCTCCTTGGAAGAAAAGCTATGACCAACCTAGACAGCATATTAAAAAGCAGAGACGTTCCTTTGCTGACAAAGGTGCATATAGTCAAAACTGTGGTTTTTCCAGTAGGCATGCATGAATGTGAGATTTGGACCATAAAGAAAGCTGAGTGCTGAAGAATTGATGTTTTTGAACTGTGGTGTTGAAGAAGACTTTTGAGAGTCCCTTGGACTCCAAGGAGATCAAACCGGACAGTCCTAAAGGAAATCAGTCCTGAATATTCATTGAAAGACTGATGCTGAAGCTAAAGCTCCAATACTTTGCAAAGAACTGACTCATTAGAAAAGACCCTGAAGCTAGGAAAAATTGAAGGCAGGAGGAGAAGGGGATGACAGAGGATGAGATGGTTGGATGGCATCACCAACTCGATGGACATGAGTCTGAACAAGCTCCAGGAGTTGGTGATGGACAGGGAAGCCTGGGATCCATGGGATTGCAAAGAGTTGGACATGACTAAGCAACTGAACTGAACTGAACGTTAGCTCTGATTACTCCTTCACAAGTGTAAAGTTCTAGTCTTTATAATGCCATATACAACACAGCTTTTCTTTTACTGGTTTGCGTCAAGAGATTTGACTGTATTATCCTAGTGAGTTATAGACGCTGAAAAATACATAAGCCTAAATAAGCCTTTATGTGGCACTTTACATTTACAAAGTGATTTTACAATTACTGGCATTAATACCAATGTAATATAAAAGTGAGGCTGAGACTCTGATCAATTAGCAACGTGTTCATTTTCCATTTGGTAGAAAAAAATGAACCCAGCGGTCTTCTCTACTGAGACAAATCCTACCAGCTTACCAAACACAGTACCTCTGTTCTTCAGTACCCATGGGGGACTGATTCAGGATTGCTCCTCCATATAAAAATCTATGAGTGCTTAAGCCCCTTATAAAACTGACCCACACCCTTCTGTAGATTTTAAATCATCTCTAGAGTACTTATACTATCTATTACAATATAAATGCTATGTGAATAGTTGCCTGCATGCAGCAAAGTTAAGTTTTGCTTTTAGGAACTTTCTGTAATTTTCTTCAAATATTTTTGATTCACGGTTGGTGAAACCTGTGGATACAGAGGGCTCACTGTAATTATCTTTATAAAATTCGTTCAACTTAATGTTCCCCTCCCCACCCTGGTATCTAGAGACATGGAATCTCCCCTGAAAATATTACTAATGAGAAGGAAAATATAATAATGCAGTAAAATTCACAAATACAAATATCTCCATACAAGATTCTTCACATTAACTATTACATGTTTCAAGACATTTCTCCTCAGAGGCTTAGATGAATATAAATAATTTTGTGTTGTATATATAAGTGGCAAGGTCCTAAATTTACCTAAGAATTTATGATTACATTTTAAATAAGGGATGTTTATCAATTTCATAATTTGGTAAATCTCATAGCAATCATTTCTGTTTAATGAGTGCCATCACATTCCATGGCATAAACACAGAGACAGATTACTTCCCTAAGCTCTCTTACGAAATGTTGAAAATAAGTAGTTGAAGCTGTTTTTTTCAGAAACCTTTATCAATATTTTGGTATAGAAGCAATGAAAAAGGGCTGTTCACTTCAATGGCAAAACAAGAATATTCCATGGCAGCTTAGAAATTAACTTTGATTGTGAACAGCATATGTTCTTAACTGGTTTCATATTTGACTTTTGTTTTATAATTCCATAGCTAGACAACACTTTGTCATGCAAAAATTATGATGAGCATTTAGAAAATATTTTCCTTATTTAAAACTGGTCTCTGTAAATAGGTCTGTTAAGAGATAGAAAAGTCAATAGATTAAGGTTTGAGAGACTGAGCAGCAGTTTTAAAACTTTCTATCTTATTTTCTTCTCTCCTTACTTAGATAACCCACTCTAAATGAATGTTTTAGTAACTATCATGGTTTTTAAAACAATCTCTCTCACATGCTTGCACATGTTCACACCCAAATACACACAGAATCAGTGTCTTAGAATGCTCAAATACCCAATTAACATTCTTATCTATTTAATGTATTACTATCTGGCATGAAGATGAAGTCAAGAAGAGCTGAAACTTTGTTAACATTCCTAGGATTATATTAATGTTACTAGCAAGAGCTTAAAATCATCTTCTCGGGGCACTTTCCAATGCTGAATTCTGCTGAGGTCCTAGGGCAATAATATAATCACAATGACTGTACAGAATTTCAAATATCAGATCTCTAATGAGAACCTCTACTGAAAATCGGCTGAGTGGTTGGTTAACTTGTTACTTTCTGCTTAATAAACATGTAAAGTTTTTCTCATTTGTACATCCACTTAACAAAGTTTTCTTGCAGCTACTAAGACTAGAAATTAAGGATGAACTATCACAGAAAACTCCTGCTGTGAAAATAAAAACATTCTTGGTTAGCTTCTTCTCCCACTCTCCTGGGTGGTGTCTAAATCTTTGTATCTCTTTCACACAGATATAGAGAACAATTGCATGGATTCCAAGGGGGAAGGGGAGTGTAAGAGGAATTGGGAGATTGGAATTGATACATATATATATATATGTTATCGTTGTTTAGTTTCTTTTGTGACCCCATGGACTATAGCCAACCAGGCTCTTCTGTCCATGGGATTTCACAGGCAAGAATACTGAAGTGGGTTGCCATTTCCTTTTCCAAGGGATCTTCCTGACCCAGGGATCAGTTCCTCATTTCTTGCACTGGCAGGCAGATTCTTAACCACTGAGCCATCAGGGAAGCCTGTACACTATTGATACTATCTATAAAATAGATAACTAATGAGAACATACTATATAGTACAGGGAATTCGATGTTCTGTGGTGACTTACGAAAAGGAAATCCAAAAAGAGGAGATATATACACATATGTATAGCTGATTCAATTTGCTGTACAGTAGAAACTAACACTGGAGAAGGAAATGGCAACCCACTCCAGTGTTCTTGCCTGGAGAATCCCAGGGACAGGGAGCCTGGTGGGCTTCCGTCTATGGGGTCGCACAGAGTCGGACACTACTGAAGCAACTTAGCAGCAGCAGCAGCAGCAGAAACTAACACAACACTGTAAAGCAACTATAGTCAAAATAAAAATTTTAAAAATATATATATTTACATCTTTCTTCAAACTTCTTCTATTCTGACCTTCTTATTTTGAATAGATGACCTGCTTTTACTTGAGAGAGAAGAGTGTATTAGTGAAGAATTATTCACTTTCCTTCCTGGAAACCTAGCTCATAACATCATCCACACTTACATTTACTACTTCCCTCTCCTCTCTTTAGTACTCCTCAACATATCCAAAGTAACCTCAAGTGGTCATATCCCACCTTCTCATCACAGCCTGGACTTTTTTAAATCCTTACCCCTATTTTACAAATTTTCCTTCTTTTTTTCTTCACTTTGCCTTTCATATAAACATCTTTGGATTTTTACTGTAAGTTCCTTTACTACTTCTTCTCATCTTCTATCCTCTTTATAACCAAGCTCTTTTAAGAAGCTTATACCTCATTTTCTTATTTCCCACTTACTCTCAAAAAACCACAAATTGCCTGGCACATCTAGCATTCCACTGAAAGTGCATTTCAACAGTCATCGGTACCTGCTGACTGCCAGATCCAACACCACTTTCCAATCCCACACCCTCGGCCTCCCTAGTGTTCTATACTGTGGATTAGGACCCCTTCCTCACCGCCCAGCCCCCGTCCTCCCAAGCTACCACTGCTTCTCAATGTCCCTCCCACCCCTCACCTGCGAGATTCCCCCGAAGCTGACCCCTGTCCTTGCCTTTTCTCTTTTTACATGCTTTCTTTAGGCAATCTCACCCATACTCTTTACTTTTGCCTAGACTCTGATGACGCCAAAGTCCTCATCTCTTGCCTTAATTATTGCAATAACAAGCTTCCATGCTCTCTGCTTTCACTCAAGTCCATTTTCTACACCACAGGACATAATCTCTTAAAGTAAAATCACATCATGACACTTCTCTACCTAAACTTCTTCACTGGTTCCTCTTCTGAGATATAACATTCCAGATACTTACGTAACCCACCTGACTCTTCATCCTTCAACCCTACCCGCCTCTGTACTCAGCCTTATCTACTGACACTTGCTACACCCAGCCTACACTGCTGCCAAAATACCCCACCCGCCCATGTTCTCCTACACTCTTTGCTGCTCTCTCACACTTGATTCCATTTCTTCCCCCAAGTTAAGTCCTTCAAAACTTTCAACTTTTACATTAAACTTCATTCATTCAGATTTAACAAGCATTTATTGAAAGCCTTATGTTTCAGGGACTGTTTGGAATGCTGAAGTACTAGCTGAGACAAAATCCCTGTTCTCATACAGATTTCACTTAGGAGTTGGAGGCAGGGGCAGGATATACAGAAAATAAACCAGGGCAAAGCGGACAGAGGGTCTGTGTGATGGTTCACTGCTGTTTTATAATACGACAGTTGGGGAAGGCCTGGCCTCTTCTATGAGTCAGTTTCTGACTGAGTTAAGTACTTTCCATTTATTTCTGTTCTGTTTACAGTGAACTGATTGTGCTTTACTTGCCGGGCTCCTTTGCTAGTCTGACTCTCTTACTGCAGACTGCTCATCTATGCATTCCCATTGTTTAACACCTTATCATTCTAAGGAAATGTGCTGTGCTGGGCACTGTTCGGGGTGGAGAGATAAAGTCATATAATAAGTGCTCAAAAAGCTTTTTGAAATAGATTAATACATATTTGGAATTGTAAGTTAATAAAAAATCTCCAATATAAAAATTTTGTTTTACACTTAATATTTTAATAATGTATCAGAAACTAAAAGAGAGACCAAGAGTCCGAGTATCATTATTACATATTTCCAAAATGAAGAATGGCAACTAAGTACTGGCAGACCTCTGAGGTACTGCAGGTTTGGTTCCAGACCACTGCAATAAAGCAAATATCACAATAAAGGATCACATAACTTTTGCTTTCCCAGTGCAATTAAAACTTATATTTATACATATATTGTAATATGTCTTTAAACATGCAATAGCATTATGTCTAAAAAAACCAAAGCACATACCTTACTTTGTTGCTAAAATATGCTATCATTTGAGCCTTCAGTGAGCTGAAATCTTTTTGCAATAGCAACATCAAAGATCACCACAACAAATATAATAGTATTAGTAAAGTTTGAATTATTTTGAGAATTATCAAAATGTGACACAGAGCCACAAACTGAGCAGTGCTGGTGGGAAAGTGGCGCCAGGAGACTTGCTCACCCCTTCACGGGCCACCGTTTTGTCAAGGCATGAGGGTTTGCATAACTCAACGAAGCTATGAGCTATGCCATGCAGGGACACGCAAGACACACGGGATAGTGCACTGTTCAGACAAAAGATGGTCCACTGGAGGAGGGAATGGCAAACCACTCCAGGTATTAGCCATGAGAACCCCATGAACTGTATAAAAAGGCAAAAGATGTGACACTGGAAGATGAGCCCCCAAGTCAGAAGGTGTCCAATGTGCTACTGGGGAAGAGTGGAGGACAACTACTAACAGCTTCAAAAAGAACGAAGCGGCCAGGCCAAAGCAGAAACGACGCTCAGTTATGGATGTGTCTGCTGATGAAAGTAAAATCTGATGCTGTAAAGAACAGTATTGCATACAAACCTGAAATATTAGGTCCATGAATCAAGATAAATCAGATGTGGTCAAGCAGGAGACAGCAAGGGTGAACATCTGAGGAATCAATGAATGGACTGGAATGGGTGAATTTAACTCAGATGACCATTATATCTACCACTGTGGGTAAGAATCCCTTAGAAGAAATGGAGTAGCCATCATAGTCAACAAGAGTCTGAAATGCAGTACTTGGTGCAATCTTCAAAATGACAGAATGATTTTGGTTCATTTCCAAGGCAAACCATTCAACGTCACAGTAATTCAAGTTTATGCCCCAGCCACTGATGCCGAAGAAGCTGAAGCTGATCAGTCCTATGAACACCTGTAAGACCTTCTAGAGCTAATACCAAAAAAAAAGATGTCCTTTTCATCACAGGGGACTGGAATGCAAAAGTTGGAAGTCAAGAGATATCTGGAGTAACAGGCAAGTTTGACCTTGGAGTACAAAATGAAGCAGGGCAAAGGCTAACAGAATTCTGCCAAGAGACTGCACTGGTCATAGCAAACACCTTCTTCAACAACTCAAGAGACAACTTTACAGATGAACATCACCAAATGGTCAAAGTGAAATCAGACTGATTACATTCTTTATAGCTGAAGATGGAGAAGCTGTGTACAGTCAGCAAAAACAAGATTTGGAGCTGACTGTGGCTCAGATCATCAGCTCCTCACAGCTGAATTCAGGGTTAGAACAAAGAAAGCGGCAAAAACCACTAGGCCAGTCAGGTTTGACTTAAATCAAATCTACTATGAATATACAGTGGAGGTGATGAATATATCCAAGGGATTAGATGTAGTAAACAAGAGTGCCTGAAGAACTATGGACAGAGGTCCATAATATTACACAGGGAATAGAATAAAATCATCCCAAAGAAAAATAAATGTAAGAAGGGAAAGTGGTTGTCTGAGGAGGCTTTACAAATAGCAGAGGAAAGAAGAAGTGAAAAGCAAGGGAGAAAAGGAAAGGTACACCCAACTAAATGAAGAGTTCCAGAGAACAGCAAGGAGAGACAAGAAGGCCTTCTTCAATGAACGACAAAAAGAAATAGAGGGGGGAAAATGAGAAAGGGTAAGACTAGAGATCTCATCAAGAAAATTAGAATTATCAAAGGAACAGTTCATCCAAAGATGGGCAATACAAAGGACAGAAACCATAAAGACCTAATAGAAGCAAAAGAGATCAAGAAGAGATAGAAAGAATACATAGAAGAATTGTACAAGAAAGATTTTAATGACCTGGATAACCACAATGGTGTGATCACTCACTTAAAGCCAGACATTCTGGAGTGTGAAGTCAAGTGGGCCTTAGAGGGCTCTGCTGCCTATGAAGCTAGTGGAGGTAATGGAATTCCAGCAGTCATTTAAGATCCTAAAGATGATTCTATTAAAGTGTTGCACTCAGTATGTCAGCAAATTGGAAAAGTCAGCAATAGCCTCAGGACTGGAAAAGGTCAATCTTCATCCCAATTCCCAAGAAGGGCAGTACTAAAGAATGTTCAAACCACCACACAATTGCACTCATCTCCCATACCAGTAAGGTTATGCTCAAAATCCTTCAAGCTAGGCTTTAGCATTACGTTGAGGAAAGGCAGAGGAATCAGAGACCAAATTGCCAACATTTGCTGGATCATAGAGAAAGCAAGGGAATCAAAGAAAAACATCTACCTCTGTTTCATTGACTACGCTAAAGCCTTTGACTGTGTGGATTATAGCAAACTGTGGAAAACTCTTGGATAGATGGGAATACCAGACCATCTTACCTGTCTCCTGAGAAACCTGTATGCAGATCAAGAAGCAAGAGATAGAACCCTGTATGGAACGACAGGTTCAGGATTGAGAAAGGAGTACAACAAGGCTATTTATTGTCACCCTGTTTATTTAACTTATATGCCAAGCACATCATGGGAAATGCTGGGCTGGATAAGTTACAACTTGGAACCAAGATTACTGGGAGAAATATTGCATCATCCGCATATCTGAGGTTGCAGATGATACCACTCTAGTGGCAGAAAGTGAAGAGGAACTAAAGAATCTCTTGATGATGGTGAAGGAGGAGAGTGAAAAAGCTGGCTTAAAACTTCAGTATTAAAAAAAACTAAGATCACGGCATCTGGTCCCGTCACTTCCTGGCAAACAGAAGGGGAAAAGGTAGAAGTAGTGACAGATTTCCTCTTCCAAGGTTCTAAAATCACTGTGGATGGTGCCTGCAGCCATGAAATTAGAAGACGACTGCTTCTTGGCAAGAAAGCTATGACAAACCTAGACAATGTTAAAAAGCAAGACATCACTTTGCCAACAAAGGTCCATATAGTCAAGGCTATGGCCTTTCCAGTAGCCATGTATGGATGTGAGAGCTGGATAATAGAGAAGGCAGAGTGCCGAAGAATTGACACTTTCTAACTGTGGTGTTGGAGAATACTCTTCAGAGTCCTGAGGAAAAGGTGATCAAACCAGTCAATCTTAAAAGGAAATCAACCCTGAATCCTCTTTGGAAGGACTGATGCTGAAGCTGAAGCTCCAATACTTCAGCCACCTGATAGGAACAGCTGACTCACTGGAAAAGACCCTGATGCGATGCTGGGAAAGAATGAAGGCAGAAGGAGAAGTGGGAGACAGAGGATAAGATGGTTGGATGGCATCACTGATTTATTGGACATGAACTTGGACAAACTCCAGGAGATAGTGAGGGACAGGAAAGCCTGGCATGCTGAAGTCTCTGGGGTTACAAAGAGTCAGACACAACTTGCCAATAGAACAACAACAGACTTGCTTGAACAGGGTTGTCACAAACCTTCAATTTGTGGGGGAAAAAAAATGTAGTATCTGCAAAGCATAATAAAGTGAAGTACAATAAAAGGTATGCCAGTATTGATTAAATAAACATTTCATAGAAGAAATGTATTTTTCTAAGCATTTGAAAGCACGTGGGAGAGACAGAATTCTGAAGGTGTTTAAGTGTTCTGGGAATAGTGTTATTATCAAGAGAGAATTTTGAAATGAATTGGGACGTAGGCTTAAGGACAAACTGAATGAAGGTGGTAATTTGCATTAGTTTAGTTGTAGGAGTATTTCATGTATTAATTATAGACAGAAACAAGCTCAAAGATCATGGTAATTTATCATGGAAAACCATAATCATGTTGCTGTTTAACCTCAATGAAGGCAAAATTAGAAAGAATTTATGTTTTTATTTATCCTACTCTTTTAAACTCCCACTATTTTCAGATCCTTTTTGCAAATTTTAACGATTTTAGACTAAAATTCCCTACTCATGATCAACTTTCTTTATTTTATTTTGCTTGCTGTTACTTTTTCAAATAAAAAAAAATGTACTACAAAATTATGGAAAGGTTATAAAACTGAAAAATAAGTATATACACATATCCAGAGTCTGTACATAATTCTACTACATACACTATCACTACTTTGAGTGTATTTTCCAGTCCTTTAGGAAGATTCTAGTTTCTCCTATTATCATATTGCTGCAATGATCATCTCTCAGAAATGCACTTATTCCTTTTCTCTTTTCCTAGCAGAGATTAACAACTGTGAGACTATTAAAGAGCATAAACACTTTTAAGACTGGAAAAAATTAGAAAGATTACATCAATTTACACTGCCATCAGCAATGTGTAAGAGTACTCACGTCACTTCATCTTTGCCAGCATGAACACTATCATTTAAATTTTTCCCCATTAATTCACACATTTAACACTGTACTTAACTGTTTCAATTTGAATTTGAATTCATACCAGAATTCAATATTTTTAATTTTTAGTTATGAAAGATGACACTGCTACTTCAGCAAGAAACCATGTTAAGCATAAGTCAATGGTTCAAGGCTATAAAAATAAAATAAATACAATTTTTAAGACACTTTATCTAATCACAGTAGGAGTAATGGTTATTGTGCTCCATGGTAATTCGGTATTAACGGCAAGCAGTTCACATAAGGGGCTATTATTACTATTATTGACACATAGCCAAATCAAGCATTATTAGATTATGGGGCAGGTTGGATCAGATTAGAAGCTCTCATGCCTTCTTAAAGATCTCTTGATCTGAAATCAGATGTCACACAAAAGGCAAATTCTCCTTCCTCTTAGCTCCATGCAGCCTCTATCAACTGAGCACCCAGTAAAGATAACAGGTGTTATAAATTTAGTTTGGCTGAGGGAGGCTAGAGTTTACTGAAAATCAAAGTCGATGTGAACTCAAAGAGCTGACCAAAGAAATGGCCACTAAATTCCTTGTATTTTCCCTATGATTACTCTTCAAGTTAGGATCTAGGCATTCAGTGACGTTTCTGAAGATCTTTGAACTATTTCCATCTCCTTTCCCATAGAGAAAAAGAGGACAAGAGGCACAATCATACTCTCATGTACTCAGTCAACCTTACTAACAGAGAAATGATCCGGGTAATATAATTTAAGGGACTTCCTTCTGCCAACACTGTCTCCAAACTGCCACACAATGGAGATTCTTTGACATTTCTTTCTTTTTTTTTTTTTTTTTCTTTGACATTTCTAAGCACATAATTCTGAGATTAAAGAAGAAAGGTGAGAGTGGGAAGGGTGAAAAGGGGTAACATAACCCACACTCTACAGTGAAAATTAATTTAACCAGTCTGGTTTTATAGTCTTCGAATACTTTGAAGAATGCAGAGGATAGGAATGAGAGTTCCAATATGGAGAGGACAAAGGGAAAAGCAAAAGGAGCTGTCATTTTTGGCTGCTTTAAAAATGCAGAGGCAAGGATACTAGACTACAGAAGAACTGGGAAGAAGGAGGCCAGGTTATGATAATAAAATTTTCAGTTTCTATAGACCTATGGAGTTTACAAAGCACACATTCAGTGATCATATTACCTAATCCTCACTATAACTGCACTAAAACTGAGACCCAGAGACAGGAAACAACTTACCCAAAGTCAGTCACAGGAAGTAAGAGGCAGAGCCGGGGCGTGACCCAGGTCTTCTGACTTCTGTGCATCTCCAGCTCCCCTGGAGCTGGAGCAGGGCAAAAAGGGAAGTGGGAGTGATCTGCCCGAGACCAGCCCTGCCCTCTCCCCTTCTTTCAAAGGCCATGCTGAGCCGACATATGACTCTCTCAGGGACCCCTTCGCATCAAATTCTTTCAGGATAAACCACACAGAATCTGAAAATGTTTCTCAACCTTGGGTCCAAGAATGGCAATCGGCAGTAAACAATGTCAGAAGTATTTTTGGGTGAAGTTTGCCATTTATGTGAAATTTATTAGAACTTCAAAGCATAGCAATTCTCATTTCAGAAAGCAAAACTTATTTTTATAATTGAGGTTATTTAAAGTTGTCTTGTTCAAAATTTTTTTGTTTAGCAGTTTCAGTCAAACCTTTGAAACTATTATGAAAACTATTTTGAAAAATGTTTGAGAACCAAGATATCAAATCTACATTTTACCTTCTCTGTGGTCACTTTTTTTCCTACCTTCAATATCTTCCCTCAGTCATTACTTTCATTAAATCAATTCTACTCATTAGAATTAATACAATATTCAGCCTTTTCATAGCCAATTTTATGTGTTTTCAATGAATCAATGGGAAAATGTGCATATCTTCTTGAAATATAAATCTTACATTCATTTCTAAATTATATCTAAAATGATTTTATTGTAGCCTTTTATAAGAAATCTTCAATAACAACATTTAGAGTTCTCAGCCTCAAGTTTCTTATATTTCTCTTTAATTTTTCTTAGGGAATTATATATTTTAACTTCTCATCTGGACTGTTTACATTTAAGCTTAAAACACAGTCAGTGAAATTTTTTTCTTTATTTCAATTATTTCCTAAGAATACAAGCATATGATTTAAATGGACTGGGTATGTGACCAATGTTTTATCATTTCTACCATTTTGTAATTAGCTCCACGACATCTCAGTCTCTAATAGGTTTTCTGTTTATGAGAACACCTATCAGTAAGGCCAAGTTCTTAGTAAGCATTAATACTAATAAGGGCATATAGAAAGATCAGGGATATCTTTATTTGTGGCCAAAGCTTTTAGAGACTTTCTGAACTAATACTCACAAGTTCTTGATCTGTAATTCATTTGAGTACTGATGATCAAATTCAGGAATTTTTTAATAAGATTTATATTACCTGATCACTTTATAAGAAAAAAATACATGAGAATACCCTTCTCCAAGTTGTTTTAAGCCTATTAGTAAAGGAGCAATACAAATGTTGAAAAAAAACAGAATTTTTCATCTTTTAGGAGTCTTCTTTGCCACTTAATGTCTACATGCTCAGTGGAATTAACTCGCTTTGATACTTTCTTTTGATTCAGTAGCCAATTGTCAGCTTAACAAAAACAGGTATTTCAGATTTTGCTTTAGCTTATTGGAGAATAACAAACAAACAAATGATGAAAATGCCTTACCGCTGGGACATACAAATATCATGCGGGTTATTAGGCAAAAATTATAGAAAAAGAAAACCCAGCAATATTATAAAAGCTACAATGTGAGTCTTCATAAATGATAACTTTAGAAAGTCTTTAACTTAGCACATGAAAGTTTCTAGAATTAGAATTAAGCTAAAATAAAATTAAAAGACCAGTGACTTGTGTATAATGACATGTAAAAAAAAAAAGGATCTCAGTTTTATCATTATGTAATAAAACACTACTACTAAAAGCATATGTGCTTAGAAGGGACATAAAATTTCAGAGATATATTTTGTTCTCTATTCATAGTAAGGTTAAAGAGAAATTGCCTTTTATTCTATCTGTAATATAAACATATACTATTATGTTATTAAGAAGTCTGGAAAATCCAAAACAATGTTTCTTAAGATAAGTCTTCAATCTATTTTATATGGAAAATCTGAAAACTAGAAAGAAGAGCTAGGATGTTTTTCAAAGTACGTCTTGTAGACTTTATATAACAGATTTTATATAGGAAAAAAAGAGGAAGGCTCCATGACCAAATAAGTTTGTAAATCAACAGACCCTACATATGTCTCTCTCTTGGAAATTTAAAATACATATTAACCTGCTACTGGCTCAAAGACATTCTATAATTTAAAATGTACTTAATTTTTTGACCAAGCATTTTCCAAATTTATTTAACTAGGAAGCAGAACTAACCCTGAGCTAGATGGACTAGGCATGAAGATGTATGTACAAAAATACAATAACTTTTTAATCCTTATGATTATCTGAGCTGCTCAACTAGAACATTATCATTATGTTTAGTCCTAACAAACTACATTTTTTTTAAGGCAAATTCTCACTATTGCAGTACTTCCTGTCCCTTCTGAATGGAGCTCTTAGCCAATGATAGGCCACTACTAAGGGAGTTATTTCAAGCCAACATATAAAACTCTTGCCAGTAGTTTCCAAATTTAACGGAACTGGAAGCTATAACAGAGAGCTTCTCACATGGCAGATCAACTCCACTCCTTTCCTAGAAGTGAGATAGTGAAGCCTACTGCACATGATTCTAGAATAAATATTATAGGTCCAGTAAAGTTCAGGAAATTAGGATCAGTAGGAAGGGTGACCAACTACATCAAGAGATACCACCCACTAAAGGTAAAAAGAAAATAAAGTTTAAAAAACAAAGTAAAAAATACAATGATGTTTTAAGAAATAGAATGAAAACACATAGAGATAACTAATAAATGAAGTGAAAAAAAGCAAGAGTATAAGAGAACACAAACAACTATGTAAGGTTAAAAAAAGAAAATGGACAACTGACGACTCATTATGGTGTGCAATCAAACATGTATCCTAAGCCCCCTTTTAGCCCATCACCAATCAAGGATCATTGATTTTAGAACTGAAAAGATACACTGCAGGAGCTCCATTTGAAAGGGAATAAATTCTGTATTTCAATGAGCAACATATTTTTGTGCCTTTTAGGTACAGATGGAAGAATCAAAAACAGAACTGTGTGCAGTTTTTTTTTTTTTTTAATTCAATAACAATGCCTCTTCAGAATTATAAAAATCTTTAAAATATACTGACATTAGTGCCAAGTCAAGGCACATACCCAGCATAAAAATAACATGTTTGGGAATAAGAAATAAAACAAAACAAAAATATTCCTCAAATTCATTTATTTTACTATTTTATTATCAGTGTATTAGTAAATCTTCATATATACGTTAAGGAATGGTAAAATTGAGTGTAGTTTGAAATTACAGTTTAAAAGTCCTGATAAATAAAGTAAATGAAACAATTAACATTTACGCTTGAAAGAGAACAAATCTTGGGCCAACCGAATCAAAAATGTCAAAGGAAAAGATAAGTCATCTGACAATCCTAGCCCCCTTAGGCTGTAGATCACTTCCATGATGCCTCCTTAAGATTACTTTGAAGAAAAATCAAAATTACAATTCAGCATAAATCTAAAGCATCTTAAATTTACTTCTCCATTGACCAGTGCCATACTTCCATACTTTAAGTTGCTATTAATAAAGGGGAGACTTAGAAGATAAAAGATCAACGTATCGTCTGGTACTATTCATGTATACAAAAAATTGCTGTAGATTTTTCAATTATGCTAACTTGATTCTTAATATTTAAATAATATAAGGTTTAAAGTGTTTTATGGATTATAATTAAGGTTAGAAACAAAAAAGCACATCTTAGACAACCCCCTACCATGTTATTTTACTTTGTTATTTTTACCTTCAGTAAAAAGGAACATGAAATAATTCCATGATGTACTTTCATTGCTTAATAAAGGAAAACTCAGATTACCCAGAAACTTTTTAAAGATGCTTTTATATAGCATCTTTAATCTTTTGAATAGATTATATTAAATTAAATTATCAGATAGCAAAATTCCAGTGGTACTTTAGTACTTGTTCTTCAAATAGCATACTATTTTCTGAGCAGTAATTAAAGTGGTGAAATAAAGTATCTCTTCAATAATGTAGCCCAGTCAAAACTAGATTCTGAAGATATTCATAATAATCTCTTACGTTTCATAATAATCTTAAATTCACAAACTGAATTTGGGATTCAGGACATAGACATCAATCTGTATCTAAGTTGATATATCATGTATATGATAATATCAATGTATATATTGACATATCAATGTATATGGCATGCATTTATGAATGAATCATCTCTCCCTCTATGCAGAAGCTTTTAAGTCCTTTTGTATGATCCACAATCTCCTGTGGGAACTGTGAAAAGCTGAATGTCAGATTAAGAAATAAATAAAGCATATCTAATACAACCAAATTTTATTAAAAGTGAGCTAAAAGACATTGCATGGAAACGCCCAAGTTCTATCACCTATAATTTGAAAATTATAGGTGATAATGTTCTTAAAAGCAGCTAAGACAGCTAAACTTTTTTTTTTTTAAATATACTCTCTGTTTATATTGCAAAGGAGAAAGAGCATTGCTTACATGGAAATTTTTGAAAGGGAAGTATCCCAAAAATATGTATAGTGAAGAGAATGTATTACAGTATTTCACTGACTTTACTCAAATTATGCAGAAATTTAAGTATGGTAAATTATACCCATTAATTTATTTAAGAATTTATTAGCAGAAATGAAAAACCTTCTGGACTATGATGAAATATCTGCCTGTACTTTTTACTGGATACTAACTGGCAGAATCTCACTGTTACATAATTCTAATTTCTCTTTGAAGTTAATGGTTTCTATAACAATTATCCCCTTTTTAATATTTATTATGATCTTTTGATATCAAATACACATGAGATATAGCCTAACTTTATCCCTGTATCTTTAAAATTTCTAACATGACCTTGTTATAATACATTTAAGATTCATTTTTAATTCATTAATTTGCATATCACAATTCTCTATCTCCTTCCTCATTAAATAGGTTAGGGATGGGGGGGTTATATGTTTCTCTTTAATATTTCTATTAGTGGTAGAATACTTGATGGCTTTTTATGAACATTATTTGAATTTGGAAAGGTAATATTCAAATTTGCTTCCCAGGGTGACATTATAATATAAACTTTGCACAAAGTTACTTCAAAAGTAAAAGTTGATGTTTTTCTTTCTGGCTTACTTCACTCTGTATAATAGGCTCCAGTTTCATCCACCTCATTAGAACTGATTCAAATGTATTCTTTTTAATGGCTGAATAATACTCCATTGTGTATATGTACCACAGCTTTCTTATCCATTCATCTGCTGATGGACATCTAGGTTGCTTCCATGTCCTGGCTATTATAAACAGTGCTGCGATGAACATTGGGGTACTCGTGTCTCTTTCCCTTCTGGTTTCCTCAGTGTGTATGCCCAGCAGTGGGATTGCTGGATCATAAGGCAGGTCTATTTCCAGTTTTTTAAGGAATCTCCACACTGTTCTCCATAGTGTACGAGACAGCAAAAGAGACAGTGATGTATAGAACAGTCTTATGGGCTCTGTGAGAGAGGGAGAGGGTGGGAAGATTTGGGAGAATGGCATTGAAACATGTAAAATATCATGTATGAAACGAGTGCCAGTCCAGGTTCGATGCATGATACTGAATGCTTGGGGCTGGTGCACTGGGACGACCCAGAGGGATGGAATGGGGAGGGAGGAGGGAGGAGGGTTCAGGATGGGGAACACATGTATACCTGTGGCGGATTCATTTTGATATTTGGCAAAACTAATACAGTTATGTAAAGTCTAAAAATAAAATAAAATAAAAAAAAATGTTAAAAAAAAAAAAAAAGCAAATGCTAGAACTAAAACCTTGTGACAATAACATGCTAAGTAATTGCTAGCCATAGAATTTATATGTATATCTTTTAAATTTGTCACCAAGTAAAATATTAAAGTAAAAAAAAAAAAAAAGTAAAAGTTGAGATTAATAGTTCTTTTTGTAAAGTATGCTAAAATTTAAAAAAATATATAATTATTTTAAAAAGAAATCCAAACCTACCTAAAAGGAAATTTACTTTTTAAATGGATAAAATCAATAAGAAATTTTAAACACATAAAATTCATTAAATCACACTTTCTAATTCCATAATTTATCTTCAAATAAGGAGAAATAAAATATAGACCTTACACATTATTAAAATTAAAACATCAATAAACAAGATTTTTCCCACTTACATCTTCTTTTAAAGCTTCAAGAAGTAAATGAAGACTCCCACAAGATATTTAAGTTTGTTTCACACAATTGGAAATATAACTTTCACTAAATTTGTGTAGTACACCGGACTTCTGTGTGTTCTGAGTACTAACATATACCCCTCACCCAGAACAATACCTAGCACCTAAACAGATATGCAGTAAGTATTTATTGAATAAAACTAATCTATACAATAAATTTTCTAGTTGGAAGAACAGCTGAACAAAGATCATTTCCTCATAGTAAAACACTATGAAACTTCAAAAAGTTTAGAAATCAGCATGTTCTAAAATATTTCTTAGGATATAAAAGTCTCAGTGGCATACAAGTCATAAATATTCTGGGAAAATCAGGACTTGACACTACTATCTTTCCATATTTAGATAAGTAACTCAGAACAACACTCCAAAAACACAAAAGATTTGTCTGAGCAGCAGCACCAGGGTATTTTAAAGAGTAATTCCAAGTTGCCTAAGGCATCTTTTTACTGTTTTCCTGATATTAGTTTTAGAGTTAAAAGGAGTAAATTTGGAAATGGCTGCATGAAACATAAATAAGTTTCCTTTGCCCCTAATGTTTCGCATACAGTGATCAAGAAAATAAAACAGCATTATGGTTTTCTCCCTATACAGTTTTACAAATAATATGAGATTGCATAATGATTCATTTACTTTGGTAAAATAAGGAAAATCCTGCAACATACAAAGAACATTAAATTAAAAATTATAGGATTTATCCAGTTAAGAATGAGCTGTGAATCTCACATTATGTTGATAGTTTAATTGAGCTAGAAGAAAAAAATCAAGGATGTCAGAACAAAAAGTTCAGTAGATCAGTTTGGAGGAAATAAAGTATTTAATCATAATCAGAATGTATACTTTCATCACCTAATACATCATCACTGTGTATGCTCTGAAAATATACAAATAGACGGGGAAAATAGAAATTTGTCTACAGACAGATTTAAGGCAAATAGCTCTTAAACTTCATGAAGAAAAAAATTAACACTTAAACTATTAATTTGATTTTTGTCTTAATTTTCCACATAAGAGACTATTAACTTAGTCACTGAGTCTCTTAATATTTCATGTTTTTATTTAATAATTCATCCTTATACCTTTAAGACAATACAGACAACTGATTTCTATAAAGATTTTTGGTGTATATGCAGGCTTCTTGGTTGTATTATTTTTCCTGCAAACTATTAAAAAAATCTCAATGAATGCTCATTGCTATATTTAGGAACACAAGAGATTTTCCAAAATCTTACGGCAATAACAAACATAAACATTAAAACATAAGAAATCACTTCACAATTAAAAACAGTAATGTACATATGTAGCGCAAGAGTTAAAAAAATTAAAAACTACACAATCCACAGCGTGAGTAAATAACTCTGCTAAGGCTTCTATCAGCCTCACTTTACCTTTGTAGCCACTTAAGGTTTCTAGAATGACATCAATTAGTTACCTTCTTATTGGTATAGTGAACGTTTTACTTTGATTAACTTAGAACTTGTTATAATTCCAAAGTTACAAAAAGAAAAGTGCTCACAGACCCCAATATTAGTCCTCTCAGAGGATAACACATCGATACACTAACTCTGTGTTAAATGTACTGACAGTCACACTGACTGTTTTTCTTCAGAGGCTTTTTATGTATATGGACACATACTTTTTTTTTTTTTTAATGGAGATGACTGAAAATATGTTAAGGTGTGGTTTCTATTCACAAAGGAGCTGCATCTACAACTAAGTCAATTATTCACATAGAAGAGGAAGAAAGGATGATCTTATTCTCAATAATACTGTTCATGATCCAAAAATATTTGTTATATTAATTTATGCAAAAGCATAAAACATCAACAAATCACTTGATTATTTGTAATTAGGAAAAAAGAAATACCAGAATTGCCAAAATATTTTAATAATACTATCCTGCCTCTTCCTGCAAAATATTTAATGGATCTTATTGGGAAGAACCCCTGGAGGAGGGCATGCCAACTCACTCCAGTATTCTTGCCTGGAGAATTCCATGGACAGAGGAGCCTGGCGGGCTATTAGTCCATGGGGTTGCAAAGACTTCGACACGACTGAAGTGACTTAGCACAGCATGAAAGATTAAGTTAACTGCAGAAAAAGTAAATAGGTTAAAAAAAAATAGGACAGTAAAGCCTAGATGAGGTATGGAGAACATGAAATACTGCTGTGATTCAGAATCACTACATGGGCTATCACATGTGATACATTTATTGCTCAGCCAAGTTTACAATGGCCTAAAATCAATAAAGCAATGAGGACTATTAAAGGGGAAAAAGGAAATGTCACTGACTTAGAAAGAAAAAGATCACTTGGCACCAAACACCTCTGAGTAGAAGAGCTACAATGAGGAATAAGAAAGGTGCTCAACAGCTATGTCTACTCCGGAACAGAAAAAGGAAGTAGAGAGGAAACAAAGTAAGGAAACTTAAAATTTTTTTAGGGAGAAAAGAATAAAATTAATCTCTTATTAAATCTCCTAAAAAAAACTAAATATAAAACTTTTGACTCTGTAGTGGCTAACATGGGACTAACATGATGAATAACAAAGCTGGGCAAACCTTCTAGAAATACAGACTCAATAAATACTTTTACCATTAGAATTGCATTAAGATGTGAGCATTGACTTTAAAAAAAGAGAATAAAAATAGCCATAATGTGGGAATCAAAAGGGCAAAAGATATAGTTATAACAAGTTTCTCCAAGAAAAGATATAAATTAGACATTAATGGTATTTCAGTCTTTTAGGGAAAAAGCAACTAAACTTTAGAGAATGAGAGTGAGAGAAAGGATCTCTTACTTAATTATACAGTATAAGATATGAATGTTATATTGTAAAATATGAAACAATAAGCTACCTGGAAAATGATCAATTTTTTAGAATAAAAAGGTCAAGAAAAAATATCCATGGGCCCAATATGATTACTGCTACTAGATTTTTGTTGTAGCTTTATTTATCTTCTTTTTTAGGGGGGTGAAGTGGGCAATGACCCTGAGGTCATGACAGGAAAATCTAGAAGGATCAAAACTAAATCAAAAGAAGTTCATAAGAAAACAAATATGCTTCAATGATGAAGGCTACAGTCTAAATGATACAATTTTCTAGTATATCTTTATATTATAGGGAAACAGCAACAAATCAGGTTTCTAGTAATAAGTAGAAATATCAATAACCTCAGATATGCAGATGACACCACCCTTATGGCAGAAAGTGATGAGGAACTAAAAAGCCTCTTGATGAAAGTGAAAGAGGAGAGTGAAAAAGTTGGCTTAAAGCTCAACATTCAGAAAACTAAGATCATGGCATCTGGTCCCATCACTTCATGGGAAATAGATGGGGAAATAGATGGGGAAACAGTGGAAACAGTGTCAGACTTTATTTTTTGGGGCTCCAAAATCACTGCAGATGGTGACTGCGGCCATGAAATTAAAAGACGCTTACTCCTTGGAAGGAAAGTTATGACCAACCTAGATAGCATATTCAAAAGCAGAGACATTACTTTGCCAACAAAGTTCCATCTAGTCAAGGCTATGGTTTTTCCAGTGATCGTGTATGGATGTGAGAATTGGACTGTGAAGAAAGCTGAGCACCAAAGAATTGATGCTTTTGAACTGTGGTGTTGGAGAAGACTCTTGAGAATCCCTTGGACTGCAAGGAGATCCAACCAGTCCATTCTAAAGGAGATCAGCCCTGGGAGTTCTTTGGAAGGACTAATGCTGAAGCTGAAACTCCAATATTTTGGCCACCTCATGCGAAGAGTTGACTCAGTGGAAAAGACTCTCATGCTGGGAGGGATTGGGGGCAGGAGAAGGGGACGACAGAGGATGAGATGGCTGGATGGCATCACCAACTCAATGTATATGAGTTTGAGTGAACTCTGGGAGTTGGTGACGGACAGGGAGGCCTAGTGTGCTGCGATTCATGGGGTCTCAAAGAGTTGGACATGACTGAGTGACTGAACTGAACTGAACCCACAAATTAGAGAAAGAAATTTGTAAAAAAAAAACTCTATAAAACAAATTCTAATATGCTTTGTCCTCTTGTTTTTGCCTAAATGTAGTTGAGACTCTATATAATAAAGTTACATAAATCTTGTATACAATGGACTCCAGGAGGTCAATATTGTCTAAATTATATCAACAAAACTGTCAGTTTTGACATAACATTTGGCAACAAAATTAAATATTATTCAACAAAGATATTTAAATTTAATCTGCACATGTACATATATATGTGTAGTAAATGCAGATGAATTCATATATAATTTAAAGTGTTTTTCTTAATTTTACATTTAACTAAAATAATAAAGATTATACATGTATCCAAAAGAGATTTAAATTTGACAATTGCCGAACATAATTTGGTCAAATTTAAATAGTAACTAACTGGGAAAGAATAAAATATGCATAAAGACTCATAAAAACACATACACATTTTTGGCAAACATAAATAAGGGCACTTATTGCCAAACATAATATAACAAAGCATTATATAAGAGAAGCAATTGCAATGCACTCATTCTTAATGTAGTTTAAGGTAATTATTAATTAAAACCTTACTTTAGGAGTAGCCGGTTTTAAACAAAACATTTTTCCACTGGAAAATTTAGTATTACTATGACTAATCTTTCAGAGCTATGTATTTCCTTCAAAACAGCTTATGTCTTTGTACATAATTCGGATCACATACCCATGCCTCTGACTGAATGGGCCTGATGTTGCTTAGTAGCACCTCTTCATAGTTTCCATAATCAATGAATTTAACAACTGCTGTCATACCTGAAGAATGAAGAGCTTCAACTTCTGCTCGGTAAAACTGAGGAGACAAAAAGGAGTTTTAAATGGGATGATCAACATTGTCTAGATAAGGTGATGCATGATGGAAATATAAATACTCAAAATGTTACAATGTTAGTATTTTTTGAAAGCTCATTTTTAAATCAATTTTATTGCAATATCATTGTATTAGTTTTAAGTGGAAAACATAATAATCTGATATATGTATATATTGTGAAATGACCACCATAATAAGTCTAGTGTCCATCACCACACACGGTTATATTTTTTCATTAGGATGAAAACTTTAAAGATATAAATCTCTTAGCTAAGATATAAATTCTCTTAGCAACTTTGAAATATATAATATTAAAAAAAATAATTTTTAAAATAATGCATTTTTAATTTATTTTAATTGGAGGATAATTACATTACAATATTGTTATCGTTTTTGCCATAATCAACATGAATCAGCCACAGGGGCACATGTGTCTCCCCATCTGAACCCCTCCTCCCACTTTCCTCCCCACCCCATCCCTTAAGTTGTCCCAGAGCACTGGCTTTGAGCCCTGCTTCATGCATCAAACTTGGACCAGTCATCTATTTTACATATGGTAATACACATGCTTCAATGTCATTCTCTCAAATCATCCCACCCTCACCTTCTCCCACAGAGTCCAAAATTTACTTTTGGATAATCATAAATTGGCTAAGAAAAAGAGAGATTCTCTTATGCGTGTGAGTTCTGACATACACTGAGCAGTAGTAAGATTTCAGAACTAAGAGGATCAGTAGAGAATATTCACATGCTAATGGGTGCAAAAAGAACTAGTATTCTTCAATGTCTCCTTGTTAGCCACTCAAGCCCTTTGACATTAGTAAAACAGTTCTTATGTACTAATTAGAGTAGATAAGTATGAAGTAATTTATTTAAAAAACAGAAATATATGACAAAAAAATCCTCAAAGGCTCAATGTCATTGCTATTGTCATACAGGCAGCTGTGGTGAAGGAGAGTTCCCAGGCAAGAAGTAAGCACACCACTTATATCCAGGATTTATAGGATTTAAGACACTGTAAGCCAAACCCTTTTATTTCTTCAGTTTATCCAGTATTACTTGGCTCTGGGAACCAATGCACAAAATCACCAGGAACTGAATTCTCATAACAACTTCAATTTTTAATCTATCTGTTAAGGCAACTTGGAGTAGATCAACTGATTGGAGTATTCCCTTCACTATGCTAAGTCACTTCAGTTGTGTCCAACTCTGTGTGACCCCATAGACGGCAGCCCACAAGGCTCCCCCGTCCCTGGGATTCTCCAGGCAAGAACACTGGAGTGGATTGCCATTTCCTTCTCCAATGCATGAAAGTGAAACGTGAAAGTGAAGTCGCTCAGTCGTGTCTTGACTCTTAGCGACCCCATGGACTGAAGCCTACCAGGCTCCTTCATCCATGGGATTTTCCAGGCAAGAGTACCGGAGTGGGGTGCCTTTGCCTTCTCCCTTCACTATAGGTCAACCCATTTAGGACTCAAATTATAGGTCGGAATGTTGCTTAATGAACATGAAATAGCAACAAAAAACTCTTAAAATTCTTATTTACTCTCAAGGAAAAGTTTTCTTCAAACAAGGGAGTTGGACGCTCTTCTAACAGTCTACTCTGACAGTGAATCAGTGTAACAGGATCCCACGAGACCTTCCAGGACAGACGCTCCTTCTCCCCCAGGTCCTCCATCTGCTGCTTGTCTACAGAAAAGCTTAACCAAGGAATAAATGTAATCAGAGAAGTGAAAAAACGTGGAAACAAAAACGGTCAAGCAAGACAAAATAATAATTTAGCCATTAAGCAAAGTTAAGGACCTTCAGTTTCTCCTCAAGAGCTACAGATACATATTCTCAGTCAAATCCTTTGACTGTTTTGCAGATACCAAACCCCCACTAGACAGAAGAAGTTAACCACATGATGACCAGACTGTAGTTATAACATAAGCTCTTCCATCTTACACAATTTCAAGAACTGGCCTCAAGGAAATCCAAATAATACTTGTACTTAAAACAACTATATGATGCTGATCAGACCACTACATGACCAATTTCAAGATGATTTTTGGAGCTGTTCTGCATGAAGCCCCCCTTCCACCAACCCTTCCATCCACCTGTATCTCCCTAAATATCTCCTTTAAAAGCTCTTGCCCCTGATCAGCAAAAGGGAGCTGGTTAGGGGAGTTAGTTTTTGGGCCGGGAGTCCATCTTCTTCCCAGAACAGCACCAGTTTCCTCAACAAAGCCATCTTCCCTTTTACCTAATACTTGGTTCTCAAAAATTGGCTTTCAAGCAGCAAGCAGCCAAGCCTGAGTTCAATAAGCTTCATGGGTTCACTGGAATCAAAAAATGCTATAAGGCAACAAAAATTCTTATTCTTGATAACCTTCTAAATTAGCAGTTACTGTGAGTGTACCAGGAAAGAATCTGCTTTTACTAGTGTGCGTGTGTGCTTGCCAAGTTGCCTCAGTTGTGTCCGACTCTTTGTGACCCTATGGACTGCAGCCTACCACACTCCTCTGTTCATGGGATTCTCCAGGCAAGAATAATGGAGTGGATTGCCATACCCTCCTCCAGGGGATCTTCCTGACCCAGGGATCTAACCTGCATCCTTTATGCTTCTTGCATTGGCAGGCAGGTTCTTTACCACTAGCACCATCTGGGAAGCCCAACTAACTAGTATATGCCATATTATAAAAGTTACTAAGTTAATCCATGGTATTTCTTTTCCAGATCTGGATGCAAGAAGATTAGAGAAACCACGCCAAAATTTTTCTTTATCTTAGAGATCTAGTTATATATCCACATCTCTCCTTTCCTCCTCTGTTTCTTAGCCTTACACCTCCATATTCTGTAAATTGCTGTATTTCTCGCATATTTCAACTGTAAGCTTTTTAGACAATTATGCCAGTTAGGTTCAACAATGACAAACAATCATAATATATAACCTAGGAAAACAACTTGACATCCTTTTAGGAACTTACTAAAGATAACCTGTGTAAAAAATGACTTCTACATAACATGGAAAGTAAAGGTGTAGTGATATGGCACTTGATATGGCTAGGAGTGCAGGAAAAGCTTCCTGGGGCAAATGACAATGGGTATAATCTTCAAGAATGAAGAGTATTTAGCCAAGCTAAGAACTGAGAAAGGTGTTCCAGTAAAATTTACAGAAACAAAACATGAAGAAGAGTATGAAGTGAAGTCACACAGTGGTATCCAACTCTTTCCAACCCCATGCGCTGTAGTCCACCAGGCTCCTCAGTCCATGGGATTTTCCAAGCATGAATACTGGAGTGGGTTGCCATTTCCTTCTCCAGGGGATCTTCCCGACCTGGGGATCGAAGCTGGGTCTCCAGCACTGTAGGCAGACACTTTACCGTCTGAGTATAGGATACAACAAATAGTTTTAAATTAATTATGGCATGACATAAGAAGGGTTGGCCAATAGGACAAGATAGTAAGGGTCAGCGGATAGAGGCGCTATAGGCATGCTAGACTACAAGTGAAATATTTTAACTAGGAAGAATGACAAGATCACAGTAATGGCATTTCCAGTGACAATTTTAAGAGGAATAAGACTTAAGGCAAGGAGACCATTTTAAAGGTCTATCCCAGTTGATAGAGCTGAAAGAGCTGAACTAGTCATGGCAGATGTACAGGGAGAAGGAGGATTGTTCCAAATGCTCAGTCTTTCTATGATAGTAAAGCTTGAAAGAAGGCAAGATTATCATGAGGAATGTTTTAAATGATACTAACTGATTGCTTCCAAAACATCATTTATAATGCAATTAAAATTATGGTTTCTTAATGACAGTTATAGATAATGCTTTTCTTAAGCCTTTACCCTAGTCTCTGGCTAGAAAACTGGAAAGTTGCCTGTTCTTGACAAGACACTGAAAAGTTGTCACTTAAATTAGGTGGTTTTATAAGATAACTAATGCCATCTCTTTCATAGAGTATTATTTATCTTATTTGCTTAATGGTGTATCTATACAGAGCCTACAATCCTTCACTCTAAACTGAAAAACATCCATGTAAAATCAAAGTAGAACCCTTAGGAGATCATTCAATTATTCCAACAATCCTCTAAAAGCTCAAAATATTTTGGGAAATATTAGGTACCACCTTTCAGATGCTATATGATATTATTTTGAGTATATTCAGTAGAGACAATATATGAATTTAGTCTTATTGATTTTCTGAGAAAATTACAGTTGAAAGTAAAGCTTTAATAACAATCTGATCAGGTATTTGAAGACACTTGGTTTACAGCACAGGCAAAACTATCTGATGTATCCCAAGCACCTAACACTTAGCAGCTACTCAAGTATGGTTTGTTGAATACTCAATATTTGTTAAAGAACTTGTCTACGTTTAAATATCTTAGGACTGTCATTATTCTCTGTTACTTTGTTTCTGGTCATTCATATTCTCTCTATATTTTTAATATGCCTCATAATTTTTTTTTAGGATGCCAGACATTGTATCAATAGGTGAAATATCATGAAGAGGTTCTAAAAAATATTACTTTTCCCTCAAGGAGGATTATATTTTAGGAAGCTGGCAGACAGAGTACAAGTAGATACCCTTGATCATGTGCAGGAATGATTTTAGGCTTTCTACTGGCTTGCTTGTATTTTGCACTTAGTACTAGGACACGATCCTTACAGGATTTCAGTGGAAAGCCTGAGTCTTCTTACCAAGCCTTTCAAACATTATTGGACTTGAACTCAAATTATTCACTTACTTCCTCTGTTTGTCAGGGTCACCAACTCCACATTGTTCAATGAGAAAAAAAAAAAAATTCTGCCACCTTCATCTTTACTGTTCACAGAAGTATCTTACAGAAGTGACAAAAAGACAAAGACAAAGTCAAAGTTGCTCAGTCGTGTCCGACTCTGTGACCTCATGGACTATACATATACATGTTGTCCGTGGAATTCTGTAGGCCAGAATACTGGAGTGGGTAACATTTCCCTTCTCCAGGGGAACTTCCCAACCCAGGGTCGAACCCAAGTCTCCTGAATTGCAGGCGGATTCTTTACCAGTTGAGCCACAAGGGAAGCCCAAGAATACTGGAGTAGGTAGCCTATCCCTTCTGCAGCACATCTTCCTGACCCAGGAATCCAACTGGGGTCTCCTGCATCGCAGGCGGATTCTTTACCAACTGAGCTATCAGGGAAGTCCCCTACAGAAGTGAACCCTCCAAGGTAGACAATGTTAGCTCTAAAAACCAACTCTAATTTCCAACTACTTCTTGGCTCTACCTTAATGGAGAAATGGCGAAGCATAAGTAATCCCCGCACTAGCCAAATCAAACAGTTCCTGTGTTTTGGAAACTGAGTGGTCTCAGCTGCAAGAGTAAGAGTCTAGATAGTGATGAACACCTGCACTTGCTTTCCAAGTCTCCATAAGAGCCAAGGAGTAGCCATGTAAAACAGTTTTAACCAATGAGATTATCTGTGGTTATTTCTGGAAAGGCTTTTACTTTTCTTGAAAAAAAGAAAAGACACGGTTAGTGCAGTCTCTTCCTCTCCTTTCAGCCTTGAATAAAAACTTGACAGCAGAGAAGCTGCTACTAACCACATTCACACAAAAACCCTAGAAGACTATGCCATCTAGTTGTACCTGGACCCCTTCTTGCTGCTATCATTAGCTAACACCTAACACCCTGTTCATTTCCAAGGCAAACCATTCAATATCACAGTAATCCAAGCCTATGTCCCAACCAGCAATGCTGAAGAAGCTGAAGTTGAACGGTTCTATGAAGACCTACAAGACCTTTTAGAACTAACACCCAAAAAAGATGTCCTTTTCATTACAGGGGACTGGAATGCAAAAGTAGGAAGTCAAGAAACACCTGGAGTAACAGGCAAATCTGGCCATGGCATACAGAATGAAGCAGGGCAAAGGTTAATAGAGTCGTGCCAAGAGAACGCACTGGTCATAACAAACACTCTCTTCCAACAACACAAAAGAAGACTCTACACATTGACATCACCAGATGGTCAACACCGAAATCAGATTAATTATACTCTTTGCAGCCAAAGATGGAGAAGCTCTATACAGTCAGTAAAAACAAGATGGGGAGCTGACTATGGCCCAGATCATGAACTCCTTACTGCCAAATTCAGACTTAAATTGAAGAAAGTGGGGAAAACCACTAGACCATTCAGGCATGACCTAAATCAAATCCCTTATGATTATACAGTGGAAGTGAGAAATAGATTTAAGGGACTAGATCTGATAGACAGAGTGCCTAATGAACTATGGACTGAGGTTTGTGACATTGTACAGGAGACAGGGATTAAGATCAGCCCCATGGAAAAGAAATGCAAAAAAGCAAACCGGCTGTCTGAGGAGGCCTTACAAATAGCTGTGAAAGAAGAGAAGTGAAAAGCAAAGGAGAAAAGGAAAGATACAAGCATCTGAATGCAGAGTTCCAAAGAATAGCAAAAAGAGATAAGAAAGCCTTCCCCAGTGATCAGTGCAAAGAAATAGAGGAAAACAATAGAATGGGAAAGACTAGAGATCTCTTCAAGAAAATTAGAGATACCAAGGGAACATTTCATGCAACGATGGGCTTGATAAAGGACAGAAATGGTATGGACCTAACAGAAGCAGAAGATATTAAGAAGAGGTGGCAAGAATACACAGAAAAACTGTACAAAAAAGAGCTTCACGACCAAGATAATCACAATGGTGTAATCACTCACTTAGAGCCAGACATTCTGGAATGTGAAGTCAAGTGGGCCTTATAAAGCATCACTACGAACAAAACTAGTGGAGGTGATGGAATTCCAGCTGAGCTATTTCAAATCCTGAAAGATGATGCTGTGAAAGTGCTGCACTCAATATGCCAGCAAATTTGGAAAACTCAGCAGTGGCCACAGGACTGGAAAAGGTCAGTTTTCATTCCAATCCCAAAGAAAGGCAATGCCAAAGAATGCTCAAACTACCGCACAATTGCACTCATCTCACATGCTAGTAAAGTAATGAACAAAATTCTCCAAGCCAGGCTTCAGCACTATGTGAATCGTGAACTTGCAGATGTTCAAGCAGGTTTTAGAAAAGGCAGAGGAACCAGAGATCAAATTGCCAACATCTGCTAGATCATAGAAAAAGCAAGAGAGTTCCAGAAAAACATCAATTTCTGCTTTATTGACTATGCCAGAGCCTTTGACTGTGTGGACCACAATAAACTGTGGAAAATTCTGAAAGAGATGGGAATACCAGACCACCTGACCTGCCTCTTGAGAAACTTCTATGCAGGTCATGAAGCAACAGTTAGAACTAGACATGGAAAAACAGACTGGTTCCAAACAGGAATAGGAGTACGTCAAGGCTGTATACTGTCACCCTGCTTATTTAACTTCTATGCAGAGTACATCATGAGAAATGCTGGGCTGGAAGAAGCACAAGCTGAAATCAAGATTGCCCGGAGAAATATCAATAACCTCAGATATGCAGATGACACCACCCTTATGGCAGAAAGTGAAGAGGCACTAAAAAGCCTCTTGATGAAAGTGAAAGAGGAGAGTGAAAAAATTGGCTTAAAGCTTAACACTCAGAAAACTAACATCATGGCATCTGGTTCCATCACTTCATGGGAAATAGATAGGGAAACAGTGGAAACAGTGTCAGAATTTATTTTGGGGGGCTCCAAAATCACTGCAGATGGTGATTGCAGCCATGAAATTAAAAGACGCCTACTCCTTGGAAGGAAAGTTATGACCAACCTAGATAGTATATTGAAAAGTAGAGATATTACTTTGCTAACAAAGGTCCGTCTAGTCAAGGCTATGGTTTTTCCAGTCGTCACGTATAGATGTGAGAGTTGGACTGTGAAGAAAGCTGAGCGCTGAAGAATTGATTCTTTTGAACTGTGGTGTTGGAGAAGACTCTTGAGAGTCCCTTGGACTGCAAGGAGATCCAACCAGTCCATCCTAAAGGAGATCAGTCCTGGGTGTTCATTTGAAGGACTGATGCTGAAGCTGAAAGTCCAATACTTTGGCCACCTCATGTGAAGAGCTGACTCACTGGAAAAGACCTTGATGCTCGGAGGTACTGTGGGCACGAGGAGAAGGGGACGACAGAGGATGAGATGGCTGGATGGCATCACCGACTCAATGGACATGAGTTTGAGTGAACTCCGGGAGCTGGTGATGGACAGGGAGGACTTGCATGCTGTGATTCATGGGGTTGAAAAGAGTCGGACACGACTGAGCGACTGAACTGTTTTGAACTGAACACCCTGTTTATTCCTCATCATTCATTGAACACAATGGGGCCTGTTTCCTGATCCAAGCCCTATAGCATCTCTTAAAACATCCTACCACACCTCCTAGCCTAAATTTCATTCCTTGAAATCTGCAGGTAACATTTTCTCCACTATTCCTTCCAGTCACACACACGGGCACAGCCATCTCAATTGAAACTACTCTATACATAAAATATTTGTTTCAAATATATTTTTTACTTGATCTTCACATTCACCTAGGTCCTTCACAATAGTTTTCCTAGTACGACTACCTCTGGTTTTTATTACCTTGCTAATATCTCCAGCTGTGTCACTGGAACAGTCCTTGATGCTGGGAAAGATTGAGGGCAGAAAGAGAAGAGGGCATCAGAGGAAGAGATGGCTGGATGGCATCACTGATGCAATGGACATGAAGTGGCGCAAACTTCAGGAGATGGTGTGGGACAGGGGGCCTGGAGGGCTACAGTCCATGGGGTCGCTAAGAGTGGGACATGACTGGGTGACTGAACAACAACAATATCTCCAGTGCCCTAACCACTCCTTTTTTTCCTATGCAAGTGCCTCTTGGAGAATGAACTAGTTAACAAAGTTAACAAATAATTATGAAATTCCTACACTGTGAGAGGAATAGGGCAATAGAGAAAAAATAGAGAGATATGGTCCTGTCTTCAAAGGACTTAAAATCATGGCAGGGGAAAGAGTTATCAATATAGGAACCAAAACCAAAAATACTTATAAACTGTGATAAGCTTTAGAAAATGAATAAGGCACTGATTGAGAAAGACAATAATGTAGAAGGGAGGAGGGTGCAGACAAAGAAGGCTTCCTCTAGGAAGTCTCTGAGCCAAGTCTTCAAGGATCAGAAGAGCAGTTAGTAGAGGAGCATGCTGGGCAGAAATGGAGACACGAACAAAGTCCCTCCTGTCTGAGGGTCCCTCTGGCCTCTTCCCTTCCTGTTCTCACTGTGTCAGTCTTCTTCCTTTTGTCAGGCTCTTTTATCTGATTCACTGTATTCCTTCTCAATCTCATTTTGTGTCTTTCCATTTCCATTTTTTCCTCCTCTTTTCCTTTTAACCAGTATATAATGTAGAACACAAGGCTGTTTAAATTATTGGTTTAATAATTCTTAAATTATTTATTATTAGCTAAATAATTAACCTTCCTACTCATAATTTTTTTAAAGTAGGCTAATTATGTATATTACCTTTAAATTAAATGACATCTGCAGAACTTAACTGTGTTCCATTCAACTGATTTGCTTCCTTGTGAATCAGTACAATTTTATTAGAAAGAAAAGCAAATATTAATAGCTCAGTAGATGATAACTAAAGTAACCTGTCAACCTCATTTATTCACTTTTACAATACTTTTCTGATATTCAAGTGAAAATCAAACCTAACAACCAAATATTATGGGACTCCTAAGTATCCATAAAAAATATTAAATATTTTACTCTTCCTTTGATAAGTTACATATGCACACATCTGTTCAAAGACTATAAAAAAGTACAACCAGAGACTGAAATCCTGTCCCAAAGCAATGACTTTCTATGGTCTCACTAGATTGTTACATTAAGTAATATTAGTATTTAATAACTTTACAGCATGCATACCTTGTTGTCTTCCCAATAAAGTGCTAAACATTCATCTCCAGATTTCCACAGTTTTGCATACTCCATAGGAATAGATGATTCTAGTACTTTTTCGGGTTTAATTGGCCCAGATCTTCTTTTGGGACCACTACTGTAAAATATTTTATCATCATAGGATGAAGCCGTGATGGGTCCTGCTGGCTTAATAGGTCCCACTCGCCTTCCCTTCAGTGGCATTTCTGTCTCTCCATTTGGAACACCAATGAAACTATTCGTTCTGACAGGATTCTGGTAATCAGTATTTACATTAAAATGTTTTTCAATTTTTACACCACTAAAAGCTTCATTATTTATTGTTCGTGGCTTCCTGTCATAAAAATGATCCGAATTTGCTGTTTGGTTTTCTCTTTTCCCACGTTTGTGATTATTATAATCTATGGATTCTTGAGGAAAAGGATTTTCTTTTGCCTCTGCATAGGATGGACCTTTTCCTGATCGGCTTTGCATAGAGTTATCCCTTTTTTTAAATACAGTATCACTGTGTTGGGAACTTAAAAGGTAAGAAGTATCTTTAGTTCTATCGTATCTAGAATATGGTCTATCACATTTGATTCTCTCTTCAGCCCATACTTCAGATCCTGAAGAAGTACTTGGTCTTTCAGAACCTCTGTTTCTAGGTAATCCACTGCCTTCTAAAACTGCCTTTGAATTTTGGGTGTCTCTTTGAAAACGAGGAGGTTTTTCATTTCTTGGCTGTCTGGTATCATTTCGAGGAAGATATCGTGGTTGATTATTATCTTTTACTCCATTTTGCTCAGTATTTGACATTCTGTTTTGTCCTTGATGAAGCTGCTGCGGCTGTGATTTAGGTTCTGAAAAGTAAAAGTAATCATATGCATATTAAAATGAAGACTGCATTAATACTTAATTATCAAACTACTCATTTAACATCTTCTACTATCTTTCCACCTCATTATCTTAATCCCTCTTTGCTTGGTTAGACTCTTATGTTTCTAATGTACATTTTGCCGGTTAGCCACATGAGTGAAGTAAAGCAATGATATGAACCATGAAAAAATGGTGGATAATTCAAAAGCAAGTTGTCTTTGTTACTGAATATTTGCATTGTTATGGCTATCTATACATGCTGCTCTGGTAATTCATTTCCCAAGACTGGTGAAACAGAAAGACAAACTGAAACCACAGAAGCTGTTATGAAACTGTGCAAGTACACCTCTAGCTCAGTTCTTTTCTGAGTCCCCACCTCATTTAAAACGTATCATTCACTGTCAGCCAAGTTCTAGTCTTAGCAAAAAAAAAAAATTCTCAGTTCTTTCTGGATCTGGAATTGCTAAGTGTTTGGATTACTAATTAGATGTCTATTTATAAACCTTCCCTGGTGAAGGACAGGGAAGCCTGGCGTGCTGCAGTCCATGTGATACAAAGAGGTGGACACAACTGAGTGACTGAATAATAACATAAACCTATCAAAGAACAGGTACTACTTGGAAATACAGGGGGACAAGTGTCAAAATCTGATTAAGCAAAATAGTGCAGAAAATGTCCAACCAGAAATCAAATCAGTAACATGGCATATATACATATACCTCACAGATAGTCTGATGGTTATATTTCACAGAATTATCTTTATTCTCCTTCGATTTGTTCTGTGTCACTTACTCTTTCTTCCTCCACTGTTTCTCATAGCATGTCTATAACACAATTACAATCAAGTTGACTGGTCCTGGTGCACACATCTCGTTTCTCTTGCCAAACACTATAATCAGTATGAACATTAGGATTATTCTTACATTTTACCAAGGTTACAATACTTCCTAATAGGGATACTACTAAATTCCGGGTGAGAATGCTTCCTGTATTTGCAAGTAAATTAACTTCTTTGACCTCTAGCTACTAAATGCCAAAGCATTCTCCCTTAGCACTCCTAGTCACTGTTACTATCTAAATTGTCTCCATACATTTCCAAACACCCACTGGAGGAGAAAAGGTACCAAGTAAATGTTCAGATCAGCAGAAATAAAGAGAAGATCTTTAAAAAGGTCCCAAGTGACAAAGCAAGTCAAGACTAAAGATCAAGGCTCAAAATGAAAAGAAACTTCTCAGCAGAGCCACTGGAAGCCAGAAGTTTATCTAATAGACTTTAAATCTCTTTGAAATTAAAGGAAAATTATTTTCTAAGTACAATTCTACATTTAACCTAACCACCCACTGATCGTGACAAAGATTTTTCAAATATGCAAGATCTCAAATACTAGCCAAGACCATCAACAGAGATACTTTTACAAAATCACTTTGTCCCAAGATCTGCTTTACCAATCAGAGAAGGCACTGGCAACCCACTCCAGTACTCTTGCCTGGAAAATCCCATGGACGGAGGAGCCTGGTAGGCTGCAGTCCATGGGGTCACAAAGAGCTGGACACAACTGAGCGACTTCACTTTCACTTTTCACTTTCATGCATTGGAGAAGGACATGGCAACCAACTCCAGTTCTTGCATGGAGAATCCCAGGGACGGAGGAGCCTGGTAGGATACCGTCTATGGGGTCACACAGAGTCGGACACAACTGAAGCGATTTAGCAGCAGCAGCTTTACCAATGTAACACACAAAAAACAATATCTTATTTTAGATCACTGTAGTCAATATTATTTTTTTTTCTTTAGAAAGAAGAAAAGTAGACAGAAATGAGCATTTTCAGCAGTAAGCATGTCTTGGCACTTGTTAATAAAGGCAGCACCCGCCTCTTGTTGACTATCTGCTATGTGTTAGGTACCCCATACTAGCCCTTTATACACATTATGTATAGTCCCTACAGCTGCCTTAACATACAAATGTTATAAGGTTTATTTAATAGAAAGATGTAATATATGGTGAATTGAAGAAATTTTTTAGTTTCCAAAGTAAGTGAAATATGAAGGTATTTGCTGACAATGAAGTCTGAACAGATATTTGGGAAGTGAAGTGAAGTAGCTCAGTCAAGTCCGACTCTTTGCGACCCCATGGACTGTAGACTACCAAGCTCCTCGGTCCATGGGATTTTCCAGGCAAGAATCCTGGAGTCGGTTTCCATTTCCTTCTCTAGGAGATATTCCTGACCCAGGGATTGAACCCAGGTCTCCCACATTGTAGGCAGATGCTTCACCATCTGGGCCACCAGGGATATTTAAGATACTGGTGAAGTTAAAGGATCAATTTTTCAAAATTATTCCAGGTAGGGACACCAAATCTATGATGATCAGGAAGTACAAACAACTTAAGTCATCATGAGAATAACTAAGTATCCTGAACCTCAAATGGCAGTCTGAATAACTACGCATACAGGATGAAGGTTTCAATTAGCCTTGGTAGGTGTGGGAGAACTGGATTACAGCTCTTCTAAAAGAAGAAAAAAGGTAAAGATTTCCTAATCTACTTAACTGATGATGCACATTACAGAATAAAACAGTAATTTTACTATTAATAAATATACTTCATTCCCATTATTATGCTGAGACAATACAGTAAGAGAAGAATCTATAAAGAAAACTGATTTTAAAATAAGAACTACTCTTAAAAAAGTAAACTCAATGAGGCAGAAGATAAAATTGTGCTTTTAAAAGAACACAGTTTTCATATACATACAAAATAAAACAACAGTAAGCCAAGGAAGGTCCTTAAAGGTTTCACCACTCTTGTATTTCCTTAAACATTTTATCTTAGACAGTTAAGTAATAAAGTCAGAAGTAAATATTTTGAAACTGAACTAATCTATTAAATAAATAATAGAATATACTAAATCACTAAATTGTGAAAAGATGATTTTAAATATAGAAATAGCCCAGAAGTCAAATAGAAAGCGTCTTAATTCAGCAGTTGGAAACTCTGTTGCTCTTCCTGAGGAGGCATTAATGATTCCAAACCACCAAAATAGTAACTGATAACACAGGCCAGGTCTACAGTCACTAACTGAAAATACACCGAGACCCTTTAAGGAAGGAGAATAAAACGCTTTGCTTTTTTTCTTCTTTTTTTTTAATGAACTGAAAGGGAAAGGTGAAAGAAAAGCATAAATAGAAATCAGTAATATTATATATTAAATAGAGGAGAAAAAATGGAAAGAGAAAATTAGCAAACAAATGACAAAAATTCATCACAAAATAGATAAAATTATAAAAACATCTAAAAGATCAAAGTGATAAAAGTTTATATGATAAAATTAATCAAAGGATACTACAAGAGTTTCATTTGACTTGTAATAAAATATTCCTGTTAAATCAGCTCATGAGTTTAAAAATGTAAGTTCACAAAATAATTGATTACAATGTTTTATAGGCCCATGTTCTGAAATGCAAGGATCATTAAGAGTGAATTTATTAATTGTCATAACTTTGTCATATTTGGGTTTGCAAATTAGAATGTGCTTTATAATTAAATTATTAAATTTAATTAAAATATTAATTAAATTAAAATTAAATTAAAATTTTAATTAAAATATTAATACTTCTTTGCAGAGTATTCATTCTCCAGTTGCAGCTGTACCTGCTTTTTATAGTAGAAAAACAGGTACATTTTGCTTCCCAAGATGATCCTTCATTTTATTCTGAGATACCTACTTAAAGAAATGGCTTAATTAATATTTCACTATGTACCTGACTCTACTTAAAAGGTCTTTTAACTACACTACTTCATATAATTCTCCCAACCACCTTGAAAGGCAATATTATTATCCCCATTTTATAAGTGAATTAACAAAAAGCTGAGTTAACAGCTAGAAAACATTAGCGCCAGAGCTGAACTCAAGTCTAACTGCAGAAAAAGACCATAATTTTCTCCCTATGCAAGCTGCCTGCCTGGAGAAATAAGCAGAGTGTAACAAAAAATGTGTTAGCTACAATTTCATCACCTACATCTGTTCATTCCTGGTATGATACAGAAGTCACAAAAGTTCTTTCACAATCCCTGATGAACTAAAAATATAAATTTGGATACTAGGAATGCCAAAATTCTGACCTGAAACTAACAACCTCTTTCCATTAATGCAAAACAAAAGGAATACCTATTTATCAGCTAGATATTATTTTTAAAATGTCATAGTACCATGGTAAAACAATTACCAACTAACGTATATATTAATTCAAGTAGAGTAGTTAAAATTACTGCTGAGTAATCTTCAACAAATAAAGCAAAATAAAAAGAAATTATCAAAGATATTTGTTACAAAAAGATGGTATTAACTGATCAGCACATGAATTCACATTAAAACAGAAGTATAACACTTCCTAATATTTCTATGTCTGTATACAGACCAGATTACATTTTTTTCATATCAAAAATTTCAACTAATTTTCCCAATTATACAAATAACGACTTTTGTGTAAAATATCTTTACATATTTTTATCTAAATATCTTTAGATATTCTAAATATCTAAAATGTCTTTAGATATTCTGTAATGATGACAAAACTCTCTGGCTATAAAAGTTTATCTATCAGCTCAAAATTTATATGCTTTGGTTCCTCTTGTAAAAAAATTACTTCCTCTATAAATTTATTCTGTATGAATCCTGACTTTGATAACAAAGGTTAAAATAAAGAGCTATATCTCATTCTTAGCAGGTATATATAAACACAAGTGATTATTAAATGATAATGTTCTCCATATAGTAAAAAATAAAATGTAGTCTTTTCAAAATATTATGTGATAGGAAGAGATATTGCTCATCACTCCAAGCTTAAAGTATAACTTTTTCATGCTATATTAAATATGTTCTTTCTTACCACTTTCTTCAAAATAATCATTTTAATGTCCATAGATCATTTATCTATGGGACATCCTTCAGCTTTCTTCTAACTCTACTACTTCGTTGACACTATTTTTGCCAAGATCTCCAATCAGTGATGTGTTGGAGCCAGTCTGCATAAAAACCGATTATTAAATTTTCAGAAAATCTGCAATCTGGTTGCAAACTGAAATTAACTTGAAAGTAGCTGCTGATAATTTGAAATTAGCCATAGTGGAATATTTATACCACAGAAATCAGGAAAAGTTAAAAAGTAGAGCATCACTCCCCTGCCTCCCACCTCTTCTCCAGGGTCAGCTGTTAAACATTCACCAGCACACACACTATTAATGCCGTTTAAAACAATGGACACTTCACATCCTTCTCTCTGCTTCTACTCCTCCTGCTTTTTTGGCAGCTGTTTTCTCAGCTTCTTTCATTGGCTCTTCCATCTCCATTTGATCTCTAACTTCAACTGCCTGTTTAGTATATCTCCTTGATTTTTAGAAAACTTAACATAAAATGTATTTCAAATTTATGGTAAGCCAACTTTCACCAACTTTCTATATATTACCTTTAAAATTTTTCACTGAAGTTTTCCCTAAATCTATATGTAAATTTCTATATACTATTAATTATTAAATTCAAATAACTACTAACTTTACTTTAATAACCAGGATATTACCTGTGCAGCACTGTGGACTATTTTCACTTCCCACCTGGTATTTATCTAACACCTTAAACTTCCTGGTTTCCTGCCCTGACAAAAGGATAATGTCAGATGCTATGCTGTCAGAATGCTTGCAAATCTAGGGACCATAATGTCAGATAACAACAGAAACCAGAGCATTTCAAAGAAGTCTAACCAATGACCAAGATTTTTGTTCCAGTTATTGGTTCTAGCTTTAATTTCCAATCAACTGTTGACTGTCACTTGTCTAAAATGCAGTAACAAATGTTGAGGCTTTGACAAACTGCTAAAAGACCTTCTGAGTAAAACTTATCTGTAGTTACATGAGATCAGACACAAGAACTACAGACTACAGGATCATGGGTATAGAGTATTCACTGTTAAGGTAACAAGTCCACATGACAGAAACAATTAATTCAAGTTAACGGTAAAGCACTATCAGAAAAAGTCAAGGACTGGGAATGTCATACTGGTGGCTAGGGTCAGAGAGAAAGTGAAAAGTAGTGTGTGGAAAATGACACATTTTGCTAACAGCTTATGACTATTCACATAGCAACCCTTCATTCCTGGCTTCCAAGGAAGCATTCCACCACCAATTTTAATCAATCAATTACATAGGGAAATGAGGAGGAATGTTGTTTGATATAATTACATATAAACATACATAATATGGGCGATCATTTCTTGAGGAAATCCTGTACAAAACATCCAGCCTAACACAAATATATTCTCTTTCTCTTCATGACCTAGTTTCCTGACTTTCCAACTATTACCATTCTATCACATTTCCTTTGTGTATCCCTACTTTTAAGTCATCAAAATTCAAGCTATAAATCTATTAAGTCAAACTATTTAAACCGACTTGAAACTTGATTAAATGAAAATAAAACAAAAAGACACCTACCAACCATTAGAAGCCTGAAACTTCATGTACATTAACCATCATCCATTAATATTATATCTGCTACTATCTAATTATTTCTATCTGAATATTATGTAGAATTTGAAATTATTCATTACATTAACCAAGATGAATGCTAAGATAAATTCTCACAAAATCCACAGAAAATAAAGAACTGGAACTGCACAAAAACAGTATATGTATTATAGTCTGAATTTTATTCTGTCAATAAGAAGAGTCAATGGAGTATTTTAAGCAAGAGGGAAATGGGATCAAATTTGTGTTCTGAGAGATCACTGTTTGCTATACAGATGATGAGATGATAAAGTTCTGCAAAGAGTCTGCAAAGAGTCAGTGGAGAACTGATGAGGGCCCAAAGTAGGATAAGGGAGGAGATAAAGAGACAGTGAGCGGAGGATGCTGTTGCTACTACTGTTAATCAAAATGATGACAAGGTGTTGAGGTTTGACAGAAAACAACAAAATTCTGTAAAGCAATTATTCTTCATTTAAAAAATTAATAAATTTTAACCCTGATGACAATGCTGCTGACACTGGCAGTGGTGTGGCACAGCGAGCATTATGTGGAGGCCTGTGTGCCAAACACCACGCTTAGCGCTTGGCGTGCACAATCTAACTTGACCTTCCCAGTAACTGCAAACTTAGGCACTGCTACTGTTTTCCCATCTCCCAATAAAGAAAGAAAGATTTGAGGGATTATATAACTTGCCCAAAGACATACAACTAGCAAATACAAGAGCTGTCAGTTAAGTTAGTGGTAGAATCAGTTGTACATATCTGCCGCAGCATCTTTTCAATTCTCCTCTTATTTTGGTAACAGAACTCTGCTTTGAGTGATGGGAACTACTCCCTCCTTTTATATATAATCCAGAATCAATTAAGATGTCTTAGCTCTCCTAAGAAGGTGGCAGATACAGACATTAGAAGACAGAAGGTCTTTTTCTGCCAGATCTTCCAGGTATAAGTACCATTTGATTATTTCTGAGAAATATTTTTTAATTACCTTTTCATATTATGAATGGAGATTTGACACCAACAATTGTAGTGCTCTTTTATCCAAGTTTCTCTGTACTCCTGTTCCAGCCGCTTCATACACACCAATGCCAAAATCACCAGTGGAACTCAGTTGAGCTTGGTGAATCAATAATTATATGATGAAAGCTATTTATCTTTTTCCAAAATTAAAAAACATGTGCTTGCAAAATTAAGATGAGCTTTTTTACCTGTGTATCTATACATGTCATTATGCCCCCTTATACACCCTTATATATGTTGGCCATAGGCTATACTTGGTGCTTCGTGGGCCAGTCTTTGCTACCACATGACATAATCTGTCAACACAAAATTCAGAAAGACTTTCCAGTTATATGAGCCAATATATTGCCTTTTTACTTATTTGGATTTCTGTGGCTCACAGCTTAAAGCAAACTAGCTTAGAAACTGTTTAGACGCTAAGTCATGTCTGACACTTTTGTGACCCCATAGACTGTAGGACTGTAGCCTGCCAGGCTTCTCTGTCCATGGAATTTTCCAGGCAAGAATACTGGAGGGGACTGCCATTTCCTTCTCCAGCGGTTCTTCCTGACCCAGAGATCAAACCCACATCTCCTGCATTGGCAGGTGGATTCTTTACCATTGAGCCACCTGCTGCTGCTGCTGCTGATGCTGCTGCTAAGTCACCTCAGTTGTGTCCGACTCTGTGCAACCTCATAGACGGCAGCCCACTAGGCTCCTCCGTCCCTGGGATTCTCCAGGCAAGAACACTGGAGTGGGTTGCCATGTCCTTCTCCAATGCATGAAAGTGAAAAGTGAAAGTGAAATCACTCAGTCTTGTCCGACTCTTAGAGACCCATGGACTGCAGCCTACCAGGCTCCTCCATCCATGGGATTTTCCAGGCAAGAGTACTGGAGCCACCTAGGAAGCCCCAACTTAGAAATTAGTGCCAGGAAAAAGAGTGATACAAGTGACAGAACCTAAAATGTAAAACGTGTTTAGCAAAGGAAGGGTACAGGGTAGTGAAAGTCGCTGCATCCCCTAAAAGAAGCTGGCACTCACTCCTCATTGAATGGCTAAACTACAGTCTATTGTCTTCGAACTGGAGCACCTAACTAATGAGGCCAATGATTTAGAGAACTTGGTATGAAAATGCCAGGGAGATGAACAGTGCTGGTTGCTTCTTACTGCCTTCAGTAACTCTTCTAAGAAAGTAACAAGGTGGCAAGCTTGAAAGTATAAAGGTAAGCTTGAAAGTAGATGCAACTTCTCAAATTATACCAATAAGCCTAAAGGATTGAGACTCAGATAATCATGCTTCTTGACAAATAATATGGAGAAACACAAATAAAACTTGTAACACATATTTAATTTGCAAAATAAGCTACATAAACAAGGAAACAGAGGAGTATAAATTTAAGAAGCTTACCCTGTCCACTTTTCTCACAATGTCCCTTGTGAGAAATTAATTAATTAATTCAGAAAAATTAAGGTTTATTTGGTCTTATTTAAGATGTAGAAAGTTAAAACAGTAAAGTTATTATCTTAAGGTATCCCTTCCCTCTATTTCTGGCCAACCTAGATATCTTCCATGATAACAGAAAGAATAAAACCTACTTTTTCTGTCCCAAGCTGACACTTAAAATACATATTTCTAGTGCCCATATTTTCAGTGGGCATTGTTTTAAATGGTAATTACATATTACTGAAGTAATTTATTGATAAACTTAAAGTATGTAAACTTGAGAGCTGGCCTGATCTAGCCAGGACTATATCTAGTCTACAAAAACCAAAAAAATTTTAAAGCCTATATATAAAACCCTTTCTGAATACAAGGCTATCACAAATTGATCAACTTAATATTACCAACTTGATATCAAACTGCTAGAGGTCACAGACACTTTAGTGATTACTCTCATATAACAGTGTAATCTAACCTCATTTTTTTTCATAATATTGACAATAATGTCAGGTAGAACTACATTTGACTCAAAAGGCATAACAAAAAAGTTGCCAATATGCATTTATTACAAATTAAAGATTGGTGACAACTCTGAATTGATAGATGATGCTTAGCATTTTTGAGTAATAAGGAAATTTTTAATTAGGGTAGGTATATACATTGTTTTTTAGACAGTGTTATTGCATGTCTCTCACATCCATACACGATCACTGGAAAAACTATAGCTTTGATAGGCAGACCTTTGTTGGGAAAGTAATGACTCTGCTCTTTAATAAGTTGTCTAGGTTGGTCATAATGGCTGCAGTCACCATCTGCAGTGATTTTGGAGCCCAGAAAAATAAAGTCAGCCATTGTTTCCACTGTTTACCCATCTATTTGCCATGAAGTGATGGGATGCCATGAGCTTAGTTTTCTAAATGTTGAGGTTTAAGCCAACTTTTTCACTCTCCTCTTTCACTTTCATCAAGAGGCTCTTCAGTTGCTCTTCACTTTCTGCCATAAGAGTGGTATCATCTGCATATCTGAGGTTATTGATATTTCTCCCAGCAATCTTAATTCCAGCTTGTGCTTCCTCCAGCCCAGCATTTCTCATGATGTACTCTACATATAAGATAAATAAGCAGGGTAACAATACCCAACCTTGACGTACTCCTTTTCCTATCTGGAACCAATCTGTTGTTCCATGTCCAGTTCTCACTGTTCCTTCCTGACTTGCATACAGGTTTCTCACGAGGCAGATTAGGTAGTCTGGTATTCCCGTCTCTTTCAGAATTTTCCAGCTTATTGTGATCCTCACAGTCAAAGGCTTTGGCATAGTCAATAAAGCAGAAATTGATGTTTTTCTGGAACGCTCTTGCTCTTGAGAATCACCTGGACTGCAAGAAGATCCAACCAGTCCATCCTAAAGGAGACCAGTCCTGGGTGTTCATTGGAAGGACTGATGTTGAGGTTGAAACTCCAATAATTTGGCCACCTGATGCAAAGAGCTGACTCATTAGAAAAGACCCTGATGCTGGGAAAGATTGAGGGCAGGAGAAGGGGACAAGAGAGGATGAGATGGTTGGATGGCATCACTGACTCAATCGACACGGGTTTGGGTAGACTCCGGGAGTTGGTGATGGACAGGAAGGCCTGGCGTGCTGTGGTTCACGGGGTCGCAGAGTCGGACACGACTGAGCGACTGAACTGAACTGATTGCATACTTAATAGACTACTGTATAAGGTACACATAACTTTTACATGCCCTAGGAATTAAGAAAAAAAAAATGTGACTTGCTTTATTCTAGTGGCTTGGACCAAATTCACATCATCGCCAATGCATAACTGTACATCTGATGGGAGTTTTTAAAAATCAGAATAAAGGAATGATAGTTTTATTCTTTTACAGAAAATTATATAATACACTGTGAAAGCAAATGTGTTACTTACCTGCATTAAATCTGTCAAAAACACATTCTTAGAGGATGTATTATTTTTTCCTAAAAAACCTAACGTATTACACAGAATTTGATATCACATAACAAGTGCATCCAGGCCTGGGCTTATTAAATTAAACACAGCTTCCAGGGATGCCCAAACTAAATAAAATCCTCAGAGAGCATAAATGACACAAAACACAGATGCAGGAGAGGTTTGGTGACTTAACTAAGTTAGAAACAAACATTAAAAAACAGACAAACAAACAAAAATACACATCACTGAATCATGATTACTTATAATCAACTTAGGTCTGTAACAGACCCAAATAATGATACTGATAATATGAATGTAAATAAAATTAAAAGCCCATAATTCTTCCCATTAGCCTTCCATAAGGCATTTAACCAATAAAATTTGTGGAGACTCTATCCTGAAAAGCTTTATACATTTTTCTTAGGTGAAGAGTTTCCCATTGATTTTACAATATAAGATTTATGGAACAATGACAAATGTGAAGGAAACCCAAAGTGGAGATTCAATTTTACAAAAGTAAAAACTTATTCTGAGCTTTATTTCAGTTAAAAAGAAATATGAAATCATAAAATAAACAGAAAAACAATTCAGTAGTTTGCTTCAACTGTTTGCTTTATTATGAGCCTCAACTCCTCCAGGAACATACAAACAGTATGAGGGTTAACAAGAGAAGGAATAACAGAAAGATCTCTAAAGGAGACCTGAGGATGACCACACATATTAATCCTGTCACCTTTATTGTGATGGGATTATGTAAAGACAGCCAAGAGAATACAGGCATACTTTGTTTTACTGCACTTTGCAGATTTTTCATTTTTTAAAGAAGAACTGAAGGTTTGTGGCAACTCTGCTTTGAGCAAGCCTACTGGTACCAGCAGTATTGGAGAAGACTCTTTAGAGTCCCTTGGACTGCAAAGAGATCCAACCAGTCCATTCTAATGGAGATCAGTCCTGGGTGTTCTTTGGAAGGACTGATGCTAAAGTTGAAACTCCAATACTTTGGCTACCTCATGCGAAGAGTTGACTCACTGGAAAAGACTCTGATGCTGGGAGGGATTGGGGGCAGGAGGAGAAGGGGACAACAGAGGATGAGATGGCTGGATGGCATCACCGACTTGATGGACATGAGTTTGAGTGAACTCCAGGAGTTGGTGATGGACAGGGAGGCCTGGCTGCAATTCATGGGGTCACAAAGAGTTGGACACAACTGAGCAACTGAACTGCACTGCACTGGTACCAGCATTTGGTTACTTCCATTCTCTGTGTTGACAAAGGTCTGTATTCTCAAAGCTATAGTTTTTCTGGTAGTCATATATGGCTGTGAGAGTTAGACGACAAAGAAGGCTGAGTGCCGAAAAGAACTGATGCTTTTGAACTGTGGTGTTGGAGAAGACTCTTGAGAGTCCCTTGGACTGCAAAGAGATCAAACCACTCAATCCTAAAGGAAACCAACCCTGAATATTCATTGGAAGGACTGAGGCTGAAGCTGAAGCTCCAATTCTTTGGCCACCTGATACAAAGAGCCGACACATTAGAAAAGACTCTGGGAAAGACTGAGGGTAGGAAGAGAAGTGGGCAACAGAGGATGAGAAGGTTAGATCGCACCATCAACTCAATGGACATGAGTTTGAGCAAACTCTGGGAGATAGTGAAGGACAGTGAAGCCTGGCGTGCTGCAGTCTACAGAGTCAAAAAGAGTTGGACACGACAAGAGAGTTCCAGAAAAACATCTATTTCTGCTTTATTGACTATGCCAAGGCCTTTGACTGTGTGGAACACAATAAACTGTGGAAAATTCTGAAACAGATGGGCATACCAGACCACCTGACCTGCCTCTTGTGAAATTTGTATGTAGGTCAGGAAGCAACAGTTAGAACTGGACATGGAACAACAGACTGGTTCCAAATAGGAAAAGGAGTACGTCAAGGCTGTATATTGTCACCCTGTTTATTTAACTTATATGCAGAGTACATCATGAGAAATGCTGGGCTAGAAGAAACACAAGCGGGAATCAAGATTGCCGGGAGAAATATCAATAACCTCAGATATGCAGATGACACCACCCTTATGGCAGAAAGTGAAGAGGAACTAAAAAGCCTCTTGATGAAGGTGAAAGAGGAAAGTGAAAAAATTGGCTTAAAACTCAACATTCAGAAAACAAAGATCATGGCATCTGGTCCCATCACTTCATGGGAATTAGATGGGGAAATAGATGGGGAAACAGTGGAAACAGTGTCAGACTTTATTTTTCGGGGCTCCAAAATCACTGCAGATGGTGACTGCAGCCATGAAATTAAAAGATGCTTACTCCTTGGAAGAAAAGTTATGACCAACCTAGATAGCATATTCAAAAGCAGAGATATTACTTTGCCAACAAAGGTCCATCTAGTCAAGGCTATGGTTTTTCCAGTGGTCATGTATGGATGTGAGAGTTGGACTGTGAAGAAAGCTGAGCGCCGAAGAATTGATGCTTTTGAATTGTGGTGTTGGAGAAGACTCTTGCGAGTCCCTTGGACTGCAAGGAGATCCAACCAGTCCATTCTGAAGGAGATCAGCCCTAGGATTTCTTTGGAAGGAATGATGCTAAAGCTGAAACTCCAGTCCTTTGGCCACCTCATGCAAAGAGTTGACTCATTGGAAAAGACTCTGATGCTGGGAGGGATTGGGGGCAGGAGGAGAAGGGGACGACAGAAGATGAGATGGCTGGATGGCATCACTGACTCGATGGACGTGAGCCTGAGTGAACTCTGGGAGTTGGTGATGGACAGGGAGGCCTGGCGTGCTGCGATTCATGGGGTTGCAAAGAGTCGGACACGACTGAGCGACTGAACTGAACTGAACTGAGTGGTTGAACAACAACAAAATTCTCTGTGTTACACTTTGTAAATTCAGGCACTATTTCAAACTTTTTCATTAGTATTATATTTGTTATAGTGATGTGTGATCTGTGATCTTTAATGTTACACTATGACTTGCTGAAGGCTCATATGATGGTTAGCATTTTTTAACAATTAAGTATTTTTAATAAAAGTATGTACTTTTCCAGACATAATACCATTGCACACTTAACAGACTGTAGTTTAGGATAAGCATAACTTTTAAATGCATTGAGAAACCAAAGAATTTTGTGCAACTTTGTTTTACTGCGATATTCACTTTATTGTGGTGGTCTAGAACCAAACCTGAAATATCTTCCAGGTATGCCTGCATGAGACATCTACAAGTACAAGAATCTTTAGTCCATTTATGTATCAATTTATTATCCAGCTGTTTGTGCTCATGTGCATTATCATCAGTCTCCTCTGATATGTTGTCAACATCACCAAAGAAAGAATTTAAGGGGAGAAGAACATCTATAGAAAGGGTGAGTTTCTCCAGTCAAACATTTAAAACACTGGAACAACAAACCAAGCCGTATTTTGAAGTTTGTCTGTTTCAAGGATTTCTCAGCCACTCAAAACAACTAGTTAGTTTTATTTTGGAAATAAATCTTTGAAATAAAGACTATAATGTTATTATGGATTACAAAAATGCCAGATCATATATAGTTATTGTATTCAGAATACCTCCTGCTAAGACTTTGTATTTTGTTCAGTGTTGCTTACACTAAATAGATGATTAAAAGGACATCATTTAGACTAAATGATAAAAAAGTTTACACTATATAAATAATAATATTCTTAGTAATAAGTATTCCTATGATGTTTTATGTTTGGGTCTTCTTCGGTCTCACAAACTAACAGTAAGTTTATTTGGGGTAAGAGCTACATAATCCATTTATTTCCCTGAATTTTCTAAATTTGAAACATTTAATAAATGTTGTATTCCTACCACTTATCACAGACCAGGTACAAATAAAATTCTATTGAAAATGAATAATTTCTTATAATGTATTCAATTGTAGCCTCACTTCAGTCTCAATCCCATTTTCCACCTTGCCAATGGACAAATTATTTTTCTGAAAGCACCAAACTTGTTACTCTCATGGGCTCTATATTGGCATTTGGATAAAATAAAAACTCCTTTTATCAACTGGAAATAGTACTGCAATGAACATTAGGGTACATGTGTATTTTTCAATTATGCTTGTCTCAGTAGTAAGATTATCGGGTTCCATGAAAGTTTTATTCCTACTAATAGCTTTTTAAGGAATCTCCATATGGTTCCATACAGTGGCTGTATAACTAGGATATACAAGCATGTCCTAGATGTTCATTGAAAGATGAAAGGATAAGGAAGTTGTGGTATGTAACATACGATGGAATTTTACTCAGCCATAGAAATGAACACATTTGATTCAGTTCTAGCAAGGTAGATGAACCTAGAGTGTGGTATAGAGGGAAGTCAGAAAAACAAATACTGTATTGCTGTTGTTTAGTCACTTGGCCATGTCCAGCTCTTTGTGAACCCATAGACTGCAGCACGCCAGGCTTCCCTGTCCTTCACTATCTCCCAGAGTTTGCTCAAATTCACGTCCACTGAGTCAACGATGTCATCCAAACAACTCATCCACCATTGCCCACTTTTCCTCCTGCCTTCAATCTTTCCCAGGGTCTTTTCAAATGAGCTGGTTCTTTGTATCAGGTGCCTGAAGTAGTGAGAGGGTAACAGGCAGGAAAGCCAGGGGTCTCCAAATGGAGGAAACAGGCTGCAAGTGTTAAGACTTTTTTTTAATCTCTCTTTTAAGAGGCAGGAGGAAACAAGCTACAAGTGTCAGATTTTTTTCTGCTTCTCTATACAAATATAAAAGAGGGTTTCTCTTAAAATTCTGTCTTGCCAGGAGGACACCCAGTTCCACCTGAACTTAACTTTTCTCAAACCTTGAGCTAACCAATGCGTTTTTCTTATGGAAATGTTTTTCTTAAGCTATGTTAATGAACTATGTATTTACCCTAGACTCTGTCTGTCTTCACATCAGTTCTGCTTAAGACTCAGAACCCATAAGGGCTCAACAAACCAGTATCTTTTACTCATACTTTGTTCTCCTAATCCATGTTAATGAAACTATATGTTTACTTGGAAACCTGCCTTTCTTTAAGATTCATGTCAATCATTTTATGGCCTGGGATGACTCACCTGATGCCAATGCTATCTCTTGTAGCATTGTAACAAGGTTGTAAACGCACCTTGTAGGTGAGGGGCCTGACACCACTCTGAGTTTTGAAACATTTCCTTTCTCTAGTTAGCAGCTTGCTGATAGGTATAAAACATACTGTTAAAGGCTAGCAGGGCACCACTCTTTCTGCCCTCTTTGGATGTCTATGTCAGAAGCTTTCTCTATCTCTTCTACACCTAAATAAAACTTTATTACAACAAAAGTTCTGAGTGGGCAAGCCTTGTCTCTGGCCCCGGATTGAATTCCTCTCCTCTGGAGGCCAAGAATCCCGGCATTTTTAATGGCTCAGCAACAACCTTTCAGTAGTGGAGCTGCAGCATCAGCAGAAGTCCTTACAAGGAATATTCAGGGTTGATTTTCTTTAAGATTAACAGGTTTCATCTCCTTGCAGTCCAAAGGACTCTCGAGAGTCTCCTCCAGCACCACAGTTAGAAAGCATCAATTCTTCATCGCTCAGTCTTGTTTATGGTCCAAACTTCGTATCTGTACATGACTACTGAAAAAACCATAGTTTTGACTAGACTGGACTTTGTCAGCAAAGTGATGTCTCTGCTTTTTAATATGCTGTTTAGGTCTGTCATAGCTTTTCCTCCAAGGAGCAAGTGTCTTTAATATCATGGTTGCAGTCACCATCCACAGTGATTTTGGAGCCCTAGAAAATAAAAGTCTCTCACTGTTTCCATTTTTCCCCATCTATATCCATGAAGTGATGGGACTAGATGCCATGATCTTTGTTTTCTAAATGTTGAGTTCTAAGCCAGTTTTTTTGCTCTCCTCTTTCACTTTCATCAAGAGGCTCTTCAGTTCTTCTTCACTTTCTGCCACAAAGGTGGTATCATCTGCATGTCAGAGGTTATTGATATCTCTCCCGGCAATCTTGATTTCAGCTTGTTATTCACCCAGCCTGGCATTTCTCATGATGTACTCTGCATGTAAGTTAAATGAGCAGGGTGACAATATACAGCCTTGACGTACTCCTTTCCCAATTTGGAATCACTCTGCTATTCCCTGTCTGGTTTTAACTGTTGCTTCTTGACCTTGATACAGGTTTCTCAGGAGGCAGTCAGGTGGTCTGGTATTTCTACCTCTTTAAGAACTTTCCACATTTTGTTGTGATCCACACAGTCAAAGGCTTTGACATAGTCAATAAAGCCGATGTTTTTCTGAAAGTCTCTTGCTTTTTCAATGATCCAACAGACGTTGGCAACTTGATCTCTGGTTCCTCTGCCTTTTCTATATCTAGCTTGAACATCTGGAAGTTCATGGTTCATGTACTGTTGAAGCCTGGCTTGGAGAATTTTGAGCATTACTTTGCTAGCATGTGAGATGAGTGCAATTGTGCAGTAGTTTGAGCATTCTTTGGCATTGCTTTTCTTTGCAGTTGGAATGAAAACTGACCTTTTCCAGTCCTGTGGCCACTGCTGAGTTTTCCAAATTTGCTGGCATATTGAGTGCAGCACTTTCACAGCATCATCTTTTAGGATTTGAAATAGCTCAAATGGAACTCCATCACCTCCACTAGCTTTGTTCGTAGTGGTGCTTCCTAAGGCCCACATGACCTCACATTCCATAATGTCTGGCTCTAGGTGAGTGATCACACCATTGTGGTTATCTGGGTCATGAAGTTCTTTTTTGTATAGTTCTTCTGTATTCTTGCCATCTCTTCTTAATGTCTTCTGTTTCTGTTAGGTCCATACCATTTCTGTCCTTTATTGTGCCCTTCTTTGCATAAAATGTTCTTTCGGTATCTCTAATTTTTTTGAAGAGATCTCTAGTCTTTCCCATTCTATTGCTTTCCTCTATTTTTTTGCACTGATCACTGAAGAAGGTTTTCTTTTCTCTCCTTGCTATTCTTTGGAATTCTGTATTTAAATGGGTATGTCTTTCCTTTTCTCCTTTGCCTTTAGCTTCTCTTTTTTCTCATTTATTTTTAAGGCCTCCTCAGACAATCATTTTGCCTTTTTGCATTTCTTTTTCTTGGGGATGGTCTTGATCACTGCCTCCTATACACTGTCATGAACCTCCATCCATAGTTCTTCAGGTACTCTGTCTATCAGATCTAATCCTTTGAATCTATTTGTCACTTCCACTGTATAATTGTAAGGGATTTGATATGGTGGAAACCAGCAGAATATTGTAAAGCAATTATCCTCCAATTAAAAATAAATTAAAAACAAAACAACAAAAAAAATATTTTAGGACAAAATCCTCCTGATCTGTATCCAGCCTACCACTTCCTTCTGTAGCCTTCTATTTCCATCTCTCCCATACCCTTCGATTCATAGGAACTAATGTTCTTGATGCCTCCAAGCCTGAACATTCAGAGTTCCCTACATTTGGTATACCCTTCCCTCAACACTCCCTCTTTAAACTGTCTAAATGCCACCCACCCTAGGAAACCTCTGCCCATCTCTCATCTTGGTTAGCTGGCCTCTCCACACAATATTCTAGGAAAGAATAAAAATTTGCTTCTCTGAGAACAGTGGTTATCAAGTAGGACAGACAATTCTAATGTAAGTTGGAGGGGGTAATTTCCAGCATTAGGATGATCAATGCAAAGTGTGAATTTTGATAATTTTAGAGTCTGTACAAATATTGGAAATATCTAATTTTTGAATTTGGGGATTTATGAAGGTCACAGGTTATATTCATTGTGAAAATCAAGGGTGTGAAATACCATTATAATGTCCATTTCTTTCTCACATTCCTCTGTAACATGTTAATAACAACAAAGCAAATACAAAACAGTCTACTATAACAATATCCAATAATAATATGTGTTCATAAATATCTGTCCCCTCAGAAATAAGTCTAACACTGATACTCGGTTTTGAGTGTATTATTCATGTCATATATCTTAATTAACTTTAATACCTTTTTCCAAGTGGAATATTTATATTACTAAATTTTGTTGGTATAGGATGTACTCTGTGAGAACTGAAGGATGTCAGACACACAGATCACAGTAGAATTGCTATTCTCAGTTTCAACTTCATTATAAATTAGAAGAGACTCTAGGAGTCAAAAGCAAATAAGTGTAGGAAGTGTTAGTTGCTCAGTCATGCCCAACTCTTTGCAACCCCATGGACTACAGCCCACCAGGCTCCTCTGTCCATGAGATTTCCCAGGCAAGAATACTGGAGTGGGTTGCCATTTCCTTCTCCAGGAGATCTTCCCAACCCAGGGATCGAACCTGGGTCTCCTGCACTGCAGGCATTTTCTTTACCAACTGAGCTACAAGGAAAGTAGGGAAAGAGAAGGATAAAAGGAAATCAAAGAAGCTCTGATTGGGATAGTATAAAGTGAGGTTGGGACAAAAATATCTATAAGTCAGAGAGATTTTAAAAAGCAATAGAGGTTCTCCTGCTAACCTTGTAGACACAAACATGTGAACTGCTAGAGATGGGGTCAAGTGGCAAGGACCTGAGGATCTCTAGGAGCTGAAAGCACTACCCAGGAAATATTAAATGAGAAAGCAATGTATGTCAATCCTATATCCACAAGTAAGTGAATTTTGCTAACCACCATGAGCCTGCAAAAGGACCGCAAACCTCAGACAAGATCATAGACTCAGCTAAAATCTTAATTTCAGTATGTGAGACCTTGATCAGAGATTTCAACTAAGCTACACTTACACTCCTGAACTGTTGAAACTATGAGATAATATATTTGCAATGTTTTAAGCTATTAAACTTTTGGTATTTTGTGAAATAGCATTAGAAAATGAATTCATCATGCTTTAAAAAGCAAGCAAAAAGAAAAAAGCAAATATTGATCTCACATGTCTACTTACAAATCATCTACATTCTACATCCAACATTTGTTTTTCAAACAATGCATTATCTTTTCTTTGTACCCTAATGAGAGATTTCATTTTCATAAAATTTGTACATTCAAAATTTATTATAAAAGCATTTTATCTTTGAGCTTAAATTTAATTCAAAATATATCTGAAAGAGAAAATTAACCCTAAAAATAATTTCCCCAAATCTTTGGAATCATATATTAAAATCTTTTAATTCTAGTAAATCTTTATCATATTTCATGCTTAAAAATAAACATTTAACATAATTATATCTCTTCCAGTATTATGTTAATCACTAAAATATATCATACTAAGAAATATACCACAATGTGAGAGCATACTCACTCACTGTGCTCATTTAATTCTAACCCCAACCACACATTTTCATACAGTGTGTTAATACATAGAGAAAAAAGAGACTAATTTCAGAATCCAAAAAGTCATATGTAATTACATAATAATAATATTAATAATTTCTCCAACATAACAATGTTTTCATAGCTAATTTTGTCAGTCAGTAAACTGGGATAAAGAATTTGATGATATTGTCTATCATGCAGTTAAAGGGCAAAATAAGCTTCAACGTTTTCAGAATACAACAATTAAAAGTTTATCCTGTGCTTTTGTCAAACAGGAAATTTGTGATTAAATAAATTTACAAAATTCAGAATATATGTTTATATTGTCAGTATATTATACTTTTCTTGTATAATTCCAAATAAAGTTTGGTGCTTTAAACAGAAATCTACTTTAAGTTTAGCCTACCTTCCATACTCAAAGTCCCCATTTTAGACTCCAAGAAGTCAAATAATGTGCTTGGTGCTGATGGCCTTGCATTTCCTAGTTCTTCTTCATCTTCAGATCTTATTCGCCCCCTGCCTTTCCCTTTACCTTAAGAAGTAAAGTAAGATGCATACATTATACATGCAAAAACAAAAGGAGAATATACACTAAAATATTATCAGCAGACCTCTTAAGTAAAACTTTATACACATATTTATTTTAATATTTTTCTGTATGATCTATATCCTTTATAACAAAAATGTTTTTAAATGACTATATTAACTAGCACCTTTAATCTTCTAAATGGCCTATCTGGAAATTTGTTCATGTAAATTATGTTTGAAGGAAATAAATCATTTTTATAAGATTTTTCTTTAACCACATTTTTTTAATTTGAAATACAGTTGATTTACAATGTTGTGGTAATCTCTGCTATATAGCAGCTACTTATTTTTTTAAAAGAATATATGATTAGGATTTGAAAAATGACTTATGCTTGACCATACAATAATTTAAAAATAACACTAAATAAAAGTCATGTTCCTGTTAATTATTAAGTGTTTGTAGACTAGTCAGTTATAAAAGTGGCCTAGTTCTAGAAATAGATTAAATAGAGCCAGTTATTTTATATTTTGTCTATTACTCAAAACCTTGTTTTATTAGACCTACTTTATTTTATATAAAGATGAAGACTATGAGACTAAAAATAACCTATATGTCTCTGTGGTTCCAAAATGGGTGCTCCTTCCACTTACCATAAAGGTAAACGAAGTTATAGACTTCACAGCAACAAAACCCAGTTTCTGTCAACAACATACATTTCTCTGAAAAGCAAACAATATTGTCTGGCACATTGATTAATGGATTATACCTCTCAAAGGTGGACCTGTAACAGGTTTCTGTTTATTGCTGTTAAGAAGTACATTCAGTGCTGCTTCTAAGTTGTTGCCATTATCCATGAGAGCTTGCCTTGATGCTTCTTTACTAAAGCCCATTTCTGTTATGTGTCTCAGAGCCTTCTCATCAACCTATAAGCAACAAAGAAAAGTTATGCCGATGGCCAATAAACAAGCAAAGTATAAGTTTTTAAATATATACTGTTTTTTAACTAAAAATTACATCTGATGTTTATGGAAAAATGTAATATTAATATATTATTTGCTTGCTGTTTTTTCATACCAACAGTCAAGAAAAGATCTGTGATATGCAAGGTTGTGCCGTGAGTACTTTCTTTGCACCATTACAAATGCAAAACAAACAAAAAAAGAAATTTTATATGTCACAATAAAGCTTTTGAAAATAAAACAGGCAGTGAAAACTACCTAATGAAAAATTTTCATGGTTAATACTTCTCTGTCCTAAGGAAATACAATTTATATAGCACCTCTTAAAAAATACAAAGTATAAAAAGAAGCTAACAAAATGGTACCATCTCAGTAGCTTGGTTTATTTCCTACTCTCTATTGTTCCAATATTCTGCTTTATATTTATAAGCAATACTATCTATGAAGCTTTGACAGCCTATACCTCAAATTAAAAAAATCTACAAGTACCAGAATCCCATATCTTGAAAAATCTGGACCTGAGTAGAATTAAAGGACAGTTTAAGTAACATAAACATATCCCATGAAGACATTTATCAAACCATAACCAGCTGAGAAATATACAACTAACTTTTGTACTTTTATGAGTTGAGATGGACAGGCTTTAAGATAGTATTTAAGACAGCATGCATGTTGCTCACATCTACTCTCATACCCACATAGGCATCGATAAAGGACTTAAAAAAACAAACAAAAAAAAAAACCCTGTTTTTAAAACTCTGACTTTTTTAAAAACTCTGATTTATGCATTCCAAACACAAAATCCTTTTCAAATATAGTAATAGCTATTAATAGGTCAGAGTTACACATAAGAGAAAATTGACATCCCTGTTGTAGATATGCTAAAGTAAATGTAAAAAGGCCTGGACATTAAAACTATAATCCACCCTTCTTATTCAAAACTTATCTAAATGTAAAAAAAAAAAAAAAAAAAAATCCTTTCAAAGGCTTTCCCTCTCCCAATTATTTCACAAGTAAATATCTAATTACGAATACTGTCCCTTATATAGAATTTAACCAAAAAACACTCTTAACAATCAATTCATATTCAACCTTGGTATAACTTATTCTACCTTTCTTGTTAACCTGATTGGCAATTAACCAAACTCTCATTCAAGGTGCTGGCAGGTCCATGTTCTGAAAGCTTTAGGAAAAAACCTTCCTTGCCTCTCCTAATTTGTGTTGTTTACTGGCAATTTTTGGCTTTTCTTAGTTTATAGATGCATCATTCCAGTCACACAGCCATCTTCTCACTGTGCGTCTTCATGTCAACTTTTCTCTGTATGTGTCTGCCTCTGTGTCTAAATCTCCCCTCTTTATACAGGTTAAATCAGTGTCATCTTGGCTTAGGGCTCATCCTAATGACCTCTTTTTAACTTGATATTTCTGTAAATATTCTATTTCCAAAGAAAGGCAGTCATACTTTAAGGTACTGCTGGTCAAGACTTCAATCTATCTTGTTAGGGGGTAGGTGGGGTTGGGATGATGGATGGGACACAATTCAACCTGTAAAATCATCTATTGTCAAAAATACTTTAAAGCAACTATCCACTGACACCCCAATGAAGTCTTTTTTTCAATTGCTGAAATTAAAGAACTGAAAACCATGCAACAGGCAAAAGCACTGGGTACCTGATCATCAGAATTTCAAACTGTCTTTTTGATTAGTCTTCATTCTTAAATGACAGTTTTTATGAATAGAATTATAGATGAAGAGTTTTTCTTTCAGTACTTTCAATGTATCACCCTACTGCTTCCTTGCCTTCATAGTTTTTAATGAAAAATTGGCCATTTATTGAGGATCCCTTGTATTTGATGAGTTACTTCTCTCTCACCACTTTCAAGATATCCTGTCTCTACCTTTCAACAACTAGATTATGTGTCTTGGTGTGTCTCTGCATTTATCCTATAGGAGACCACTGAGTTTCTCAGATTTGTAGATTTCATCAAATTTGGTAATGGGGGGACATTAGTTCCTCAAATATTTTTTCTATCCCTTTTTCTTTTCAATTGAGACTCCTGTAATGTATATCCTGGTATATTTGATGGTGCCTCATAGATCCCTTAGGCTTATTTTTCTTCATGCTTCTCTCTTTCTCATCTTAGACTGGGTAATTTCAATTGCCCTCAATTAAAGCTCAGTAATTCTTTCTTCTGCCTGCTCTTGTCTGATGTTGAACCTAAGAAAATTTTTTATTTCTACTACTATACTTTCTAGTTCAAGAAATTCTATTTTCTTTTTTTATAATTTACCTTTATTGATATATCCTCATATATCATCCATATATTGTTCTCCTGATTTCTTTGAGCTCTTTGTCAATGGTTCCCTTCAGACCTGTATTTCTAAGACAGTTAATTTAAGGTCTTTTTTAAAATAAGTTCAATGCCTGGGTTTCTTCAGGGATAGTTTCTTTCAATTTCTTTCTTTTTCCTATGAATGGGTCATACTTTCTGTTTTTTGGTATGCTTTATAATTTTCTGCTGAGAACTGAAAATTCTGAATACTGTACTGGTGGCAATTTTGGAAATCAAATTCTCCCTCCTCCTCAGAGACTGGTGTTGTTACTTGATGAAGACTGCAGTTATAAGTTTGTTTAGTAACTGTTCCAAACTTTTTTGGTAAGGATTATATTATTTGTGATCTGTGATCGCTGGAGTCTTTGTTCCATTATCTCCGTAATCAGCCAGTGACCAGCCTCTTTCTTCATCCATCACCTCTCTGTATGCTACAAGAGTTTGACTTGACTCCAAAGTTGTAAAATAGTTGCTTCAGACGTTTGTCAGCTTAATAGCTGTTTTGATGGAGTAGACAATTCCTGGAACTTTCCGTTTTGCCATCTTTGTGATAATCACTCCCTTCTTATGCTTTTAATCCTCAAAACAATCCCAAACTGCTAGTTTTTAGTGTTCTATGGCAAGACATTCCCAAAAAATGGTTCTCAATGCACTCAAGTTAAAGCACTTCTTGAGTAAGAGACAATGTCTTTTTCAACTTGTTATATCCACTCGAACCTGAAAGCTGACTTTCTTTTTTTTACAATGAGACGGTCATGTACTCAAGGAAGCAATAGTCTAGCTCTGTTATAAACCCATTCTCCTTAGCTAGTGATTGATTTAGGAACGGATACATAACCTAGTCCTAGTCAATGAACCATAGATGGAATTTACTGGGGATTTCCAAAATTATTTTCTTATCTGATAAAATACCCACACACAGAGAAATGTCCCCTTTCATTCCTGCCTTTGAACTTTCTGCATGAAGATTTAACACACAGAGAATCCTGTAACCCAGAGAAGAAAGCCAAGAAACTAGACCGATGCCTACCAGAGTTCCAACATTGTTATACTGCTTAATTTGCCAATCTTTATAACCATCCAGATCCAGATTTCTTGTTATATGAGATGACAAATCCTAATATTTAAGCTAATCTTAGAACTCTTTAGACAAAATCACCCAAGGTCATTCAAGCTGGAAAGGTAGAGGAAAATGAATTCTGTCAGTTCCCTTATATCTGAAGACACTGTGGCATACCCAGCAATATCTGACTTCCCATTTATCTTAAAAATCTAGTAATATTTTGCAATTGAATCTATAATATACATTTACTGTTTCAACATATTTTCCACAAAGAACAAAACAAAATGACTTCAGATAAAATCTGAGAAAAGATGCAGGAAAGGAGAGGAAAGGGCAGATAACTATGTTTTTGATGCATCATCTTTTAGAATATCATTTCCATTGAATGTTTTCTGTATAATTTGATGACTTTTTATCAGTCCATTCCAAAAGACATCATTCACACATTAGAAAGTTAAGTAAATTTTACTTAAGTAAATTATTTTTCAAGTAATCCAAATTTTCCACGAATTAAATGGAATCCTTAATGAAAGTCTTCTTATACTTGTGACACTGTCTATAATATACTCAAAAAGTTAGTAGTGGTTCTGAGAATTTAAAAACAAGACTATTAAAGAAAAAAAGACACAAACTTTGTGGTTGGTTCTTCAATCTTACCAGTTCTCTATAGACACCTTCATGTTTTCCCTCTGATTTGTTTGCCTTTTCTTTCTGTAAAATTTCCCTATTTCGGTTACCAGCAGCACTCATGTTGAGATTACTTCTAGCACCACCACCGCCGCCTCCAAATGTCTTGGTCTTCAGATAAGAGAAAGATAAAATAAATATAAATAAACAGCATTTTAAAAAGCTCTCAAGTCTAAGTTATGACTAAAAACATATAGCAAAACTGAAGTAGTTAAGTTTCCTAATTATGTTTAACAGGAAAAAAATGAAATGTTAACTAATTCTTTCTAAACATCTACTAGTCATAATCTCATCTTTCCACAAGTCCAGGTGAGGGAATTCAAAAAATTATATAATTTTTATATCTTCAAGGCAAATCATTAGAATAAACTTAAGTAGACAACAATATAGAAAATAATCCAAGTATTATGGAGATGAGATGTCAAAAATTATTTCAGTAAAATACTTGACTGATATCATGACACGCGTGTTACAAGTCCAGCTACATGTCAAGGCTTTCTTTAGCAAGGTACCAAACCTATTTAGTAATCAGTTACATTACACCCATGATCCAGTAACAGGAATAATATTCTATATTCTATAATCAAAGAATATAAACAAATAATACAAATTTTAATACTGGATTAAAAGTCTCATTACTGATTTATTATCTATATTAACTGCATAGTATGCTATATCTTGGGGGCTTCCCAGATGATACAAGTGGTAAAGAATCAGCCTGCCAACGCAGGAGAGGCAGGGAAGATCCCTGGGTCAGGAAGATATCCTGGAGAAGGAAATGGCAACCCACTCCAATACTTCCTGCCTGGGAAATCTCATGGGCAGAGGAGCCTGGCAGGCTACAGTCCTTGGGGTCACAAAGAGTCAGACATGACTGACCATGCATACACTGCACCATGCTATACCTTATCAACTATGTATAAAACTTTCAAAGTCCTAGTTCTTATTTTTCTGACTTATTTGAATAATTCTTTCTGTAATGAAACTTCAATTTGATCTCATGTCTGTTTTATCAAAACCACTGTGGAAAGATTAGAACTCTGGTTTAGAAAGACACAAATTCATGACTGAAAAGCACCTCACAGTTGTTATTTGTACAATATCAAATTATGCATCTGGTTATATAATATCTTTACAGTTTTCTAACAAATCTAATAAAAGCAGAAGCCAACATTTGATTTTTATTAGGGATAACTTCTTGCCTAGAAAATCCCATGGATGGAGGAGCCTGGTGGGCTACAGTCCATGGGGTCGCCATGAGTTGGTCACGACTGAGCGACTTCACTTTCACTTTTCACTTTCACATAAAGGAGAAGGAAATGGCAACCCACTCCAGTGTTCTTGCCTGGAGAATCCCAGGGATGGCAGAGCCTGGTGGGCTGCTGTCTATGGGGTCGCACAGAGTCGGACACGACTGAAGCAACTTAGCAGCAGCAGTAATATTTTTAAAGTGTCTTAGAATGATTACAATAAGAAAACATTTCAGATACACATTTAATTAAGACTGAGAAATTAATTTGAATCATATGAAAATACAAAGAAATAAAACCTGAAAAACAGAAAAATGATGTGATATGATCATCAATGGACAACACATAAATATCTCTATTAGGTAGTTGATACACCACAATATTTAAATTTAACTCAAATTAAAATTAAAACCACATCTTCAGAGATTCATTACTGGATTAATTCAATTTTTGTTACCTGCAATCCAGCAAAAAAAAAAAAAAAAAAAATTTCAAATGTCTTGATAGTCATTATTTATGTGACCATAGGAAAAATATGAGTTTATATTAATGTGATACAAAGTTTATCAGACTGAGAAACAATGTAGTATAGGTAAGAATACAGACTTCAGTTTAATTCAGTTGCTCAGTCATGTCCGACTCTTTGCAACCCCATGGACTGCAGGGCACCAGGCTTCCATGTCCATCATCAACTCCAGGAGCTTTCTCCAACTCATGTCCATTGAGTGGGTGATGCCATCCAACCATCTCATCCTCTGTCCCCCCTTCTCCTCCTGCCTTCAATCTTCCCCAGAATCAGGGTCTTTTCCAATGAGTCAGGTCTTTGCATCAGGTGGACAAAGTATTGGAGTTTCAGCTTCAGCATCAGTCCTTCCAATGAACATTCAGGACTGATTTCCTTTAGGATGGACTGGTTTGACTTCCTTGCAGTCCAAGGGACTCTCAGGAGTCTTCTCCAATATCACAGTTCAAAAGCATTAATTCTTCAGTGCTCAACTTTCTTTATAGTCCAACTCTCACATCCATACATGACTAATGGAAAAACCATAGTTCTGACTAGATGGACCTTTGTTGACAAAGCAATGTCTCTGCTTTTAACATGCTGTCTAGGTTGGTCATAGCTTTTCTTCCAGGGAGTAAGTGTCTTTTAATGTCATGGCTGCAGTCACCATCTGCAGTGATTTTGGAGCCCAAGAAAATAAAGTCTCTCACTGTTTCCACTATTTCCCCATCTATTTGCCATGAAGTGATGGGACCAGATGCATAATCTTCATTTTCTGAATGTTGAGTTTTAGGCTAACTTTTTCACTTTCCTCTTTCACTTTCATCAAGAGGCTCTTGAGTTGCTCTTCACTTTCTGCCATAAGAGTGGTGTCATCTGCATATCTGAGGTTATTGATATTTCTCCCAGCAATCTTGATCCCAGCTTGTGCTTCATCCAGCTGGCCATTTCTCATGATGTACTCTGCATATAAGTTAAATAAGCAGGGTGACAATATACAGCCTTGACGTAATCCTTTCCCAATTTGGAACCAGTCCGTTGTTCCATGTCCAGTTCTAATTGTTGCTTCTTGACCTGCATTCAGATTTCTGAAGAGGCAGGGAAAGTGGTCTGGTATTCCATCTCTTTCAGAATTTTCTCCAGTTTGTTGTGATCTAGTGGCATAGACTTTGGTATAATCAATAAAGCAGAAGTAGATGTTTTTCTGGTATTCTCTTGCTTTTTCTATGATCCAGTGGATGTGGGCAACTTGATCGCTGGTTCCTCTGCCTTTTCTAAATCCAGGTTGAACATCTGGAAGTTCACAGTTCACGTACTGTTGACCTGGCTTAGAGGATTTTGAGCATTACTTTGCTAGCATGTGAGATGAGTGCAATTGTGCAGATGTCTGAACATTCTTTGGCATTGCCCTTCTTTGGGATTGGAATGAAAACTGACCTTTTCCAGTCCTCTGGCCACTGCTGAGTTTTCCAAATTTGCTGGCATGTTGAGTGCAGCACTTTCACAACATCATCTTTTAGGATTTGAAATAGCTCAACTGGAATTCCATCCACTAGCTTTGTTCATAGTGATGCTTCCTAAGGCTCACTTGACTTCGCATTCCAGGATGTCTGGCTCTAGGTGAGTGATCAGACCATCATGGTTATTGGGGTCATGAAGATCTTTTTGTATTCTTCTGTGTTATTCTTGTCACCTCTTATTAATATCTTCTGCTTCCTTTAGGTCCATACCACTTCTGTCTTTTATCTGCCCATCTTTGCATGAAATGTTGCCTTGGTATCTCTAATTTTCTTGAAGAGATCTCTAGTCTTTCCCATTCTGTTGTTTTCCTCTATTTAAATCTCTGCTGAGCCACTTCCTAGTTCCAGCCCTCAGGCATTTAACTTAACTTCTACTTTCCATAAGCTTTGGGCTTCTCATCCTTAAAACAGGAACAAAAGAATTTCCTGCTGGTCCAGTGGTTAAGTCTCCACGCTTCCACTGCAAGAAGCACAGATTCAATTCCTTGTCAGGAACTAAGATCCCACATGTCACACTACACTGTCAACAAAAAAACCTATGTCATTGCAATATTGGGAGGATTATCTTCTGGAGACATTTCTTTATTATTTTCTTTCCATTTTATAGATTAAGGAACAAGATAAACAGCATTTTCAGAACTACTTTTCATTGCTGTAAAATAGTTGTTCCTCACTAAACATACAAATATCTAAAGACATCACAACATAAACATTACCCATAAGGTAAGTGATGTGAGTCAGGCATCTGTGAGATCATCATGACCATGAAACCTAAGTGGGCCTTAACGCAGTCTAGCAATTGTACTACATTTTCCTAGGCCATTTACCTCCCAATCTTCCCAACTACTATTTCACATGTCTCCTAGCTCCTCAAACTTCAAACATCTTCTCCCTCATTGTGACTGTATGACCATGCTTACTTCCTCACTGGAAAAACTAAAATAATCATTAAAGAACTTACATAGATTTTTACCCCATCAACCTACTTACTGATATCTGTACATCTATAGTTATCTTACCACCATCTATACAGAATGTGAAGAGAATGAACAACTTCCCTAACTCTACATTAATTTTCAAGCCACATCTTACAGAATGTTTCAACAACCTTTGATAAATTCAATACGCCACACTCCATGATATAATTTCTGTATTCTCTTGTTTAATTCCTATCTTACTGGTCAGACCTTGGCTGGTTCAACTTCTTTCATTCAACTGGTAAGGTTAAAATGCTAAAGGATTTGTTCCTTATCGTTTTCCCTTCCTTTCAGCTCTCATTCCCTTGGGGATCACATGTGACCTCATGATTTTAAATATCATTCATATGCATTTCACTCTCAAATGCACACACCCATCCCAAAGCTCACCATGTACCTCTTCTCTGTCTCGCTGCCTATTAGACATTACCAGGTGGATGCCTGAAAGGCACCTCAGTGTTAACATGTTTAAAACAAAACACCCTATTCAAACCCTGTCTTTTCCAATTCAAAGTAAGCAACTCTAACCTGCTAATTTTTCAGGGCAAAATCCTTGAAGTCTTTTGTAACACCTCTTCTTGCAAGCTGTGTATTTAATCTCTCAGAAATTCTGATGGTTGTTATTTTTCAAAATACCTGAATCTGAACAATTCACACTACCTATACAGCTGCCATCACTACCAAAACATTTTCTCCCCCTGGATTATTTCAATAATTCCCTAACTTGTATGATTCCCATCTTCCCTTTCTGAACACAACAGCCAGAATTAGACTTTCTAAATGTAGGTCTGCTGATATAATGATATGCTGACAACCCTCCAAAGGCTCCTCATTTCTTTCTGAATGTCTTTAAGATGGCTTACAGGGCCCTACATAAGCTGACCTCCATTATCACTCCTGATTTTATATTCTAGAATGTGTCCCTCTGCTTTCTCTGCTTCTACTAGTCACTGTGCTATTCCTTCAACATAAACTCCTGCTTTAGAGCCTTTGCAGTAGCTTTTCCTTCTCCCTGGAACACTCTTCTCAGATCATGTCACTAATTCTTACTGCCTTAGATTCTTGACACAAATTTCACCATCTTGAAGCCTAGTCAAATTACTATATTTAAGGCTGAAATTTGTAATTTAATTATTTACTATGTTTATATTATTTACTGTCCTTACTAGAATATACACTATATAAAATTTGAAAGAATTCTCAATTTCTGACCATCCTATTTTATTTTTATTTTTTTATTTCCACAGTCCAGTAATTTATTTTAAATTTGAGTAATTTCAAATTCCACAAACAAAACTACTGAAGAACAGCAATATTTTGCTTGAATTCTTTCTTCTGTACACTCAGTGATCTAAAACACCACAATATCCAACATACACAAACCTCAGGGAAGACTTAATAAATACACACAGATTGGAATCATGGTGCTCTTTGCTCCAAATGGAATAATCCCACAGAAAAAGCACAGATACAACACAACGTAAGGGCACCTGTTATATATGAAGTGAGCAAAAACACACTAGCATTTTCTATATGTGTAATGAGGAAACCTGCATAGGTTAGAAGGCCTTTTATGCCCACTTGAAAGTCAGACAATTTGTCTGTAATGCATCTTTCAAACAATTTGGAGAGCACTGTGATCCCATGTAGGATATGTTCATTCAGTTCAGTTCAGTTCAGTTCAGTCCAGTCGCTCAGTCATTGTTTCCACTGTTTCCCCATCTATTTCCCATGAAGTGATGGGACCAGATGCCATGATGTTAGTTTTCTGAGTGTTGAGCTTTAAGCCAACTTTTTCACTCTCCTCTTTCACTTTCATCAAGAGGCTTTTTAGTTCCTCTTCACTTTCTGCCATAAGGGTGGTGTCATCTGCATATCTGAGGTTATTGATGTTTCTCCATTACTACCCTGTAAATAAATTCTTCAGTACCATTTTTCTAGATTCCGTTTATATGTGTTAGAATACAATATTTATCTTTCTCTTTCTGACTTACTTCACTCTGTATTATAGGTTCTAGGTTCATTCACCTCATCAGAACTGACTCAAATATGTTCCTTTTTATGGCTGAGTGATATTCCATTGTGGATATATACCAAAACTTCTTTATCCATTCATCTGTCAATGGACATCTAGGTTATTTCCATTTTCCAGCTATTGTAAATAGTGCCGCAACGAACAATGGGATACATTTGTCCTTTTCAATTTTGGTTTCCTCAGGGTATATGCCTAGGAGTAGGATTGCTGGGTCATATGGTGGTTTTATTCCTAGTTTTTTAAGGAATATCCGTACCATCTTCCATAGTGGCTATATCAATTTACACCAGCAGTGCAAGAGGGCTTCCTTTTCTCCACACCTTCTCTAGCACTTATTGTTTGTAGACTTTTTGATGATGGTGATTCTGGCTGCTGAGAGGTAGTTTGATTTGCATTTCTCTAATAATGAGTGATGCTGAGCATCTTCTCATGTGTTTGTTAGCCATCTGTATGTCTTCCTTGGAGAAATGTCTGTTTAGGTCTTTTCCCCACTTTTTGATTGGCTTGTTTTCCTTGTATTAACTTGCATGAGCTGCTTATATATCTTTGAAATTAATCGCTTGCCAGTTGTTTCATTAGCTATTATTTTCTTCCATTCTGAGGATTGTCTTTTCACCTGGCTTATAGTTTACTTTGCTGTGCAAAAGCTTTTAAGTTTAATCAGGTCCCACTTGTATACTTTTGTTTTTATTTCCATTACTCTAGGAGGTGGGTCATAGAGGATCTTGTTTTGATTTATGTCACTGAATGTTCTGCCTTTGTTTTCCTCAGAGAGTTTTATAGTTTCTGGTCTTACATTTAGGTCTTTAATCTGTTTTGAGTTAATCTTTGTGTATGGTGTTCAGAAGTGTTCTAATTTCATTCTTTTACATGGAGCTGGTACAGTTTTCTCAGCACCATTTATTGAAGAGGTTGTCTTTGCCCCATTGTATATTCTTGCCTCCTTTGTCAAAATTAGGATACCCATAATTGCATGGGTTTATTTCTGGGTTTTCTGTGTTGTTGCATTGGTCTATATTTCTGTTTTTGTGCCAGTACCATACTGTCTTGATGACTGTAGTTTTGTAGTATAATCTGAAGTCATGAAGGTTGATTCCTCCAGCTCCATTCTTCTTTCTCAAGACTGCTTTGGCAATTCAGGATCTTTCGTGTTTCCATATGAATTGTGAAATTTTTTGTTCTAGTTCTGTGAAAAATGCCATTGGTAATATGATAGGGATCACACTGAATCTGTAGATTGTGTTTGGTAGTATAGTCATTTTCAAAATACTGATTCTTCCTACCCAGGAACATGGACTATCTCTCCATCTGTTTATTTTGTCTTTGATTTCTTTCAACAGTGGCTTATAATTTTCTGTGTACAGCTCTTTTGTCTCCTTAGGTAAGTTCATTCCTATTTAATTCTTTTTGTTGCAATGGTGAATGGGATCGATTCCTTAATTTCTCTTTCTGATTTTTCATTGTTAGTATATAGAAATGCAAATGATTTTTGTGTATTGATTTTGTATCCTGCAACATTGCTCAATTTACTGATTAGCTCTAGTAATTTTCTGATACTATCTTTAGGGTTTTCTGTGTATAGTATCATGTCATCTGCAAACAGTGAGAGCTTTACTTCTTTTCCGATCTGGATTCCTTTTCTTTTTCTTCTCTGATTGCTATAGCTAGGACTTCCAGAACTATGTTGAATAATAGTGGGGAAAGTGGGCACCCTTGTCTTGTTCCTGATCTTAGGGGGAATGCTTTCAGTTTTTCACAATTGAGAACAATGTTTGCTGTAGGATTATCATATATGGCCTTTACTATGTTGAAGTAGGTTCCTTCTATGCCCATTTTTTGAAGAGTTTTAATCATAAATAGGTGCTGAATTTCGTCAAAGGCTTTTTCTGCATCCACTAAGATTATCGTATGGTTTTTATTTTTCAGTTTGTTAATATGGTGTATCACATTGATTGATTTGCATATATTGAAGAATCCTTGCATCCCTGGAATAAACCAAACTTGATCATGGTATATGAGCTTTTTAATGTGTTGGTGAATTCTGTTTGTTAAAATTTTGCTGAGAAATTTTGCATGTATGTTCATCAGTGATATTGGCCTATAGTTTTCTTTTTTGTGTGTTTTCCTTGTTGGTATCAGGGTGATGGTGGCCTTGCAGAATGAGTTTGGAAGTGTTCCTTCCTCTGAAATTTTTTGAAAGAGTTTTAGAAGGATAGGCATTAGCTCTTCTTGAAATGTTTGACAGAATTCTCCTGCAAAGCCATCTGGTCCTGGGCTTTTGCTTCTTGGGAGATTTTTGATCACAGTTTTAATTTCAGTGCTTGTAATTGGGTTATTTATAATTTTTATTTCTTCCTGGTTCAGTCTTGGAAGATTGAACTTTTCTAAGAATCTGTCCATTTCTTCCAGATTATCCATTTTATTGCCATAAAGTTGTTCAAAATAGTCTCTTATAATCCTTTGTATTTCTACATTGTCTATCATTTCTGAATTGTTGTAACCTCTCCTTTTTCATTTCTAATTATGCTGATTTGATTCTTCTTTTTTTTCTTGATAAGTCTGGCTAAAGGTTTGTCAATTTTATCTTCTCAAAGAACAAGCTTTTAGTTTTATTAATCTTTACTATTATTTCTTTCATTTCTTTTTCATTTATTTCTGCTCAGATCCTTATGATTTCTTTCCTTCTAACAATTTTGGGAGGGTTTTGTTCTTCTTTTTCCAGTTGTTTTTGGTGTAAAGTTAGGTTTCTATTCGATGTTTTTCTTGCTTCTTGAGGTAGCACTGCATTGCTATAAACTTCCCTCTTAGAACTGCTTTTGCTGTATCCCATAGGAGTTGTGTTTTCATTGTCATTTGTTTCTAGAAATTTTTTGATTTCTCTTTTGATTTCTTCAGTAACCTGTTGGTTAATTAGAAACATGTTGTTTAATCTCCATGTGTTTGTGTTTCTTGCAGTTTTTTTTCTTGTAATTGATATCCAGTCTCATAGCATTGCGGTCAGAGAAGATGCTTGATACAATTACAATTTTCTTAAATTTACTGAGGTTTGATTTGTTACCCAAGAAACAGTATATCCTGGAGAATGTTTCATGTGCACTTGAGAAGAAGATATATTCTGCATTGGAATGGAATGTCCTGAATATATCAATGAGATCCATCTCATCTAATATATCATTTAAGACTTATTTTGTTTTGATGATCCTTGTATCCTTATTTTGTTTTGATGATCTGTCTATCGGTGTGAGTGGGGTGTTAACGTCTCCTATTATTATTGTGTTATTGTCAATTTCTCCTTTTACATCTGTTAATGTTTGTTGACTTGCTCCTATGCTGGGTGCACAGATATTTGTAATTGTTATGTCTTCCTCTTGGATTGATCCCTTGATCATTATGTGATGTCCTTCCTTATGTCTTATAATATCCTTTATTTTAAGGTCTATTTTGTCTGATATGAGGATTGCTACTCCAGCTTTCTTTTGCTTCCCATTTGCACTGAATATATTTTTCAATCCTCTTACTTTCAGCCTTTTTGTGTCTTTAAGTCTAAAGTGAGTTTCTTGTAAACAGCATATATATGGGTCTTATTTTTGTATCCATTCAGCCAGTCTGTGTCTTTTGGTTGGCACATTTAAGCCATTTACATTCAAAGTAATTATTGATATATATGTTCCTATTGCCATTTTCTCAATTGTTTGGGGTTGATTTTGTAGATCTTTTTTCTTCTCTTGTATTTCTTGACTATATAAGCCGGTTTAACATTTGTTGTAAAGCTGGTTTGGTGGTACTGAATTCTCTTAACTTTTGCTTGTCTGAAAAGCTTTTTATTTCTCCATCAATTTTGAATGTGACCCTTTCCGGGTACAGTAATCACGGTTGTAGATTTTTCCCTTTCAGTACTTTAAATATATACTGCCATTCCCTTCTGGCCTGTAGAGTTTCTACTGAAAGATCAGCATAGGGGTTTCCCTTGTATGTTACTTGTTGCTTTTCCCTTGATGCTTTTAATATTCTTTCTTTGTGTTTATCTTGGTTAGTTTGATTAGTATGTGTCTTGGCGTGTTTCTCCTTGGGCTTGTCCTCTATTGGACTCTTTTTGCCTCTTGGACTTGATCAATGATCTCCTTTTCCATGTTGGGCAAATTTTCAACTACAATCTCTTCAAAAATTTTCTCATACACTTTCTTTTTCTCTTCTTATTCTGGGACCCCTGTAATTCAAATATTGGTGCATTTGATATTGTCTCAGAGGTCTCTAGACTATGCTCAGTTCTTTTCATTCTTTTTACTTTATTCTGCTCTTCAGAAGTTATTTCCAACATTTTATCATCTAGCTCACTAATTTGTTCTTCTGCTTCAGATATTCTGGTACTGATTCCTTCTAGAGTATTTTTAATTTCAGTAATTGTGTTGTTTGTCTCTGTATGCTAATTCTTTAATACTTCTAGGTCTTTGTTAATTAATTCTTGCATTTTTTCCATTTTGTTTTCAAGGTTTTTGATCATTTTTACTATCATTATTCTGAATTTTTTTTTCAGGTAGTTTGCTTATTTTCTCTTCATTTATTTGGACTTCTGTGTTTCTATTTTATTTCTTCATTTGTGTAGTAGTTCTCTTTTTATTTTTTTTAACTTGTTGTGATTGAGGTCTCCTTTTCCCAGGCTTCAAGGTTGAATTCTTTCTTCCTTTTGGTTCCTGCCCTCCTAAGGTTGTTCCAATGGTTTGTGGAAGTTTCCTATAGGGTGATATTTGTGCAGAGTTTTTGTTTCTTTTTCCTCTCATGGGCAAAGCTGAGTGAGGTGGTAATTCTGTCTGCTGATGACTGGGTTTGTATTTTTGTTTGTTGTTTAGATGAGGCATCCTGCACAGGGTGCTACTGGTATTTGGGTGATGCCAGGTCTTGTATTCAAGTGGTTTCCTTTGTGTGAATACTCACTTTTTGATACTCCCTAAGATTAGCTCTCTGCTAGTCTAGGGTTTTGCAGTCAGTGCTCCCACTCCAAAGTCTCAAGGCTTGATCTCTGGCCAGGAATGAACATTTCACAAGTGGTTTGTTATGGCATTGAGATTAAAACAAATATCCAAAAATGAGAAACCAAAGATGAATCCCAGACAAATAGCAGTTACAGAATCAGACAAATAATAATTTAAAAAATGGAATATACTCATATACACCCATGAGCAAAGTCAATACAGTCCAACAAAAATAAAGTACAGTAGATTGACCTGGTGAACAAAGGAAATAAAAATTATATTTACCAGTTAAGAACAAAACTAACTAAAGCACAAACTGGAAAACAAAACTAAAGCAAGGTGCCAAATGGGGAATAAAGCAATGAAAACAAAACTAACAAATATGTTGAGAGGAAAGGAAAGAAAGAAAGAATAGATATGAAAAGTTAAATAAAGGTAGATGAAGAAGATTTATATACATTAAAGACTAACTGCAAGGTGAAAAGAAAAGCAGGAAAGGCAAACAAAGGAATAAATGTAGAAAGAATATAATAGGTTTAAAAAAATTAAATTTATAAAAGAGATAAGGAAAAAAAAAAAACAGAAGAAGAAAGAAAAAGGGGAAAAAAAAAAAAAGGAAAACTCCTCAGAACTGCAAAAGCCCAATGGAGAGGCAGAGATTTATCACAACAATAAAAAATGTGACTGAGAAAAAAACAAAAAAAAAGCTCAAAAGTTTAGTTAGATTTCACAGTGCCAATAAAATTGACAACTGCAACAGAGGGGTAAAAAGAAAAAAAATCCAAAAGAATCTACAAAACAAGTCAAAACATAAGAAAAATGAATGTTTTTCTTGAGTCACTGCTCAAGAGTTCTTTCCCTTGCAGGGAATTACAGTCCACCTCACCTCCCTAGCATGCCCTCCAACACTCTGCTGATCTCTGGACCTACTGTGGGGGCAGCTCAGATTCTAATCTGGTCCTACTTTTGTGTGTTCTTGCTTGCAATGTCCACAACTATCAGAACTAGTGCGATTTCTTTTGTGGGAGCTCTCAATGACCTTTTATAAAGACACAGAATCTGCCTAGCTGATCATGTAGATTTAATCTACAGCTTCTAGAGCTGGTGGGAAGGTTTTGGGCCTTCTTCCTTAACCACACTGCCCCTGGGTTTCAATTGTGGTTTTATTTTCACCTGTGTATATGGGTCATCCACTGGGGTTTGCTCCAGAGGACTTGGGTTTGCCCCTGTGAAAGCCAAGTGTGGAGGTGGTGCAGCTGCTTGGGTCGCAAGGGTTCTGGCAGCACCAGGTTCTCAGGGGGGGTTGGTGGCTAGGACAGGAGGAAATACAGAACTCTAGAAGGGTATGGCAACCAGTATTGGCCAATACGCACCAGTATTCTTGGCTGGAGAACCCCCTGCTCCCTGACAGAGAAGCCTGGCAGGCCAGTCTATAGGGTCGCAAAGAGCCCAGACACGACAGAAGTGACCCTGCATGCATAGATGCAAGACATTTTTTGCCTGTAGCAGCTCTGCTCCAGTGACAGTTGAGCGTGAAGGTGGTTCAGCTGCTTGGCTTGTGGGGACCCTGGCAGCACTAAGTGTGCAGTGACACAGACTGCCTCCACTGCAGGAGTTATGGCCCCTATCAGAGTCTTTTTTCAAGCCTCTTGTAGCTGGTGTCAGTAGGCCTCTTCGGCCAGTCTTTCTCTGCAGCTCCAGCTGTTCAGGCACTTAGAGGGCTCCCTTGCCTGGGGTCCTTCTCTGTTATTCGGCACGTCAGACACATAGAGGGGCCTCCCTGGCTGGGGTCTTACTCTGTAAATCAGTGTGCCAGGCACTTAAAAGTGACACCCTGGGTCAGGTGCTACTCTATAGTTTGGCACATCAATCACTTAAAGGGCACCCCGGGTGGGGTCCTACTCTGTAGATCAATCCATCAGTCAGTTAAAGGAGCACCCTGAGTGGGGTCCTACTCTGTAGATCAATCCATCAGTCAGTTAAAGGAGCACCCTGGGTGGGGTCCTACTCTGTAGATCAGCACATCAGTCAGTTAAAGTGGCACCTCGGGTAGGATCCTACTCTATAGATCAATCAATCAGTCAGTTAAAGGAGTACCCTGGGTGGGGTCCTACTCTGTAGTTCAGTGCGTCAGGCATTTGGTGGGCCAGCCTCTTTATTGTTCAGCTGCCAATGCTGGCATGTGGAGAGACAGGCTATGGTGATGACTCCAGCCCCTACACATAACTCAGCGGTATCCCTTGCTTCCATGGCTGCCTGGCTTTCCTCCACAGGCATTTCCCACCACAATCTCCTCCCTCACATCCCCTCAATCTGTCTCTCTGCAGTCAACAGCAACCCTCACCCTGGCTGCTCCATAATCCCTAAACTCCAGCTCCCAGCAGCTGTGCCTTCCAGGGGACCTGCATCCCTGTCCGCGTTAATGTACAGCCGAGGCAAGGACTGTTTGATTCTCATTCCATTTAGGCTGTCACAGATCACCTGCCTCACTCTCAGCCTTAAATGTTTCTCCTCTGACTTAGACAATTGCCCTGATGTGGAGATCAGACCCCTGCTTCAGTTCCCCCTCCTGCTGAGGGCAGGTCCAGTCCTACTAACACTCCTGTTTTTCCCCCTAGTTCCTTCATCCTACCAAGTTTTCATGGTTCTATATATTCTTGGCAGAAACTGAAGAGGAACTAAAAAGCCTCTTGATGAAAGTGAAAGTGGAGAGTGAAAAAGTTGGCTTAAAGCTCAACATTCAGAAAACGAAGATCATGGCATCCGGTCCCACCACTTCATGGGATATAGATGGGGAAACAGTGGAAACAGTGTCAGACTTTATTTTTCTGGGCTCCAAAATCACAGCAGATGGTGACTGCAGCCATGAAATTAAAAGACGCTTACCCCTTGGAAGGAAAGTTATGACCAACCTAGATAGCATATTCAAAAGCAGAGACATTACTTTGCCAACAAAGGTTCGTCTAGTCAAGGCTATGGTTTTTCCTGTGGTCATGTATGGATGTGAGAGTTGGACTGTGAAGAAGGCTGAGCGCCGAAGAATTGATGCTTTTGAACTGTGGTGTTGGAGAAGACTCTTGAGAGTCCCTTGGACTGCAAAGAGATCCAACCAGTCCATTGTGAAGGAGATCAGCCCTGGGATTTCTTTGGAAGGAATGATGCTAAAGCTGAAACTCCAGTACTTTGGCCACCTCATGCAAAGAGTTGACTCAGTGGAAAAGATTCTGATGCTGGGAAGGATTGGGGGCAGGAGGAGAAGGCGACGACAGAGGATGAGATGGCTGGATGGCATCACTGACTCGATGGATGTGAGTCTCAGTGAACTCCGGGAGTTGGTGATAGACAGGGAGGCCTGGCGTGCTGCGATTCATGGGGTCGCAAAGAGTCAGACACGACTGAGTGACTGATCTGATCTGATACATTCTTTTCTGTTGGTCGGGTACTCGTGTCTGCTCTCAGCTGGTGTTCTGCATGCACTTCTGTGTCTGAAGGTGTATTCCTGATATATCTGTGGAGAGAGATGTGCTCCACGTCCACCCACTCCTCTGCCATCTTGTTCTCCTCCTCTGACCATCCTATTTTAAACTGCACTCCCCCACCCCCCAACTCCCCTGACCAACCAACATCTTCCTTAACTGCCCATCTTACTTTACTTTTGCCCATGGCACTTATCAACTTCTAACCTACCATATAATTTACATACTTATTACTATGCCAATCTGTTTAACTTACTAAAAGGTAAGCTTGATAAAGGCAGAAATCTTTTGTATATTTAGTCATTGTTTAAACCAAGGCATTTAAGATACTCCCTGGCATATTACATGTTCTCAAAAAAATATTTATTGAACGAAGGACTAAAGGAAGAAAGGAACGAGAAACATCACTTGGTCATCTGCAGTAGATTCCACCAAACCCACATTAAGTGGTTAAATAGATGAACATAAAATATCTTTCCAGGAAAATTACACTGTTATATAATTTTGCTTTTCAGACACTCATTAAGTATGAATATGTGTATACTCATCTATATAGAAAGATACTTAGACGTAGATATAATCTTCTACATTAATATATGTAGGTTAGTCCCAGAATTGTCACTGGGTAACCTTGGGCATGTTCTTACAGTTTTAAGCCTCCAATCAACTCTTACATATAAACTGAAAAGTTGAAACTCTGCTTTAGAAAACTATGATTCTTTATTTACAAATACTTATGGGAAAATAAAACGTGATCAATTATTACTTTAAAAAATGAAGCCTATTACCATATATTAACTAGAGTCCAGTAAACAGACATCAAACAAAATTTTGGGAAGAAAGTTTGAGAAAAATGTAAATCAAAATAACACCTTTGTTACAATCATTAAGAAATTGACATAGTCTCAATATCCTCTTCTGAAACTCCATAATTTTAACAGTTTTTAGGAAAGGAAGAAATACATTTTATGCTAACTGGATAAAATGAATTAATTTCAGAGATATTAAAGTGATTTTTAAACATGCCTTAGAATAGAGAAAACACCGAGGAATAGCAATAGTCAAATCGAAGGCTTTTAGCAAAAGAAGGAGGAGAGCACGGCAACCACTCTAGTATTCTTGCCTGGAGAATCCCCATGGACAGAGGAGCCTCGGGGGCTATAGTCCATGGAATCACAAAGTGTTAGACATGACTGAGAGACTAAGCATAGCACAGCAAAGGAATATTGAGCCTGGCAGGCTGCAGTCTATAGGGTCACACAGAGTTGGACCTGACTGAAGTGACTTGACAACCTAACACTGTAACTGAGGCTGTGAAACTATAACTAGGGATCTTGGCTCCTCTGCATTATTCCAGCACTGTTCCTTAGTTAGGATATGGCTGTGATCTTATGCTTACGATGTCTGACTTCTACCCTAGTTCAACATTAACTTAGCTTAGCTTGCTGAATGAAGAAAACTGTTGGTGCTTACTGAGACTGAAGATTAGTTAATTGTTCTATAAACCTCACCCTTGTTCCTTATTCTCCAGAAATAGTTAACCAAAGATTTATGACTTAGATAATGTTCCAATCACAAGTAAGACTTGATAGCTACTTGGAATTGTGCGATCAAGACAATCATCTCTGAAAATAGAAGACAGCCCCCTCCCTATGAGCACTGTAGCCCTTTCCTCTTTCCCCTATGAATCTCCAAGCAAAATCTGGCAAGTTGGGAGCTGGCTTTTTGGAACATACTCCCACCTTTCTCCTCAGAATTGCCAGCCTCCTCAATAAAGCCATATTTCCTTTTAACCAACACTCTCAGTATTGGATTATTGAATGATAAGCAGCTGAACAGGAATTCAGTAACAATATCATTATCTGTGCCATGTAGTATCCTAACTGTTTTAAATATTAGCAATTTTAATTCTTACAGTAAACATATGAAGTAGGTACTACTGCTATCATCTTTTCATAGATAAATAAAATATGGTACAAAATTTAAGTAATCTATCCAAGTTCTCAGCAGTATATGCTTCTAGGCTAGCATATGCTTCTAGGCTGTCTGATTCCAGAATCTGTGCTCTTGTCCCACTGGTACCATCTTTTCATAGATAAAAGAATATGGTACAAAATTTAAGTAATCTATCCAATGATGCTGAAGCTGAAACTTCAGTACTTTGGCCACCTCAAAGAGTGGACTCATTGGAAAAGACTCTGATGCTGGAAGGGATTGGGGGCAGGAGGAGAAGGGGACGACAGAGGATGAGATGGCTGGATGGCATCACCGACTCGATGGACATGAGTTTGAGTGAACTCCAGGAGTTGGTGATGGACAGGGAGGCCTGGCTTGCTGCAATTCATGGGGTCGCAAAGAGTCGGACATGACTGAGCAACTAACTGAACTGAACTGATCCAAGTTCTCCGCAGTATATGCTTTTAGGTTGTCAGATTCTAGAATTTGTGCTCTTGTCCTCCTATCATAAACAGATAGTAGAATGACACTGTGGGAAGAACTACCAAAATTCAAGAAATCCCTGCTTAAATTTTGAATTCAAATAGGAAAAAAATTGTTAGCTAAGGTTTATTGCTGGTTTTGAATAAAGAAATTTATTTCAATATCACTGGTTAAGAAAATTCTGTTTAAGCAACCAACTAATTCATGAACTAAAATTTCTTTTCAAAAGCTACAAATCAATAAATAACTAGAGAACCAACCTATTTTAAATAAGTAAGAAATTAAAAATAATGAAAAGAAAACCTTTTGTCTAATAATAGTAAATAAGAGAGAGTATGTACAAATGCAAAGATAAAAATTGTTTTTTACTATACATTATATTTAAGAATGAAAACTGACAAAATTGTTAATCCTGAGCCATTGATTTACCTTCTAATTTTTACCTGAACCCCTCCAAGGTTTCTATTGTAGGAGAAAACTTTCTTCAGAAAGTATCATCTATCCCAACTAATAATAGGAACCCCTCTGCCATCAAAAAAAAAAAAAAAGTTGTTGTGTTCAGTAGTAAACTGTTAAGAAAAAAAGAAAGAGGGAGAAAAGAAGGATGGTTTGTCAGCAAAAGCAACTTAATGGAATTGTTAAAGAGACTTGGAAAAGGAATGTTTACAAGTAAAATGGTGTAAGCTTAAGACTCCAAAAGATACCAGGACATTCTCTACTGATAGAATATGGAAAAAGAATGTCAAAAGTTTGTTCAATTAGTTACTTTATGTGAAAAGACAATAATGATTGTGAGTAATCTAAATAGAACATAAAGGCAAGGAATAAGAGAAATTTGCAATGATTTAGCTTCTTACTTCTTTGCTCTTTGCAACTTCTGCAATAGCAGCAGTCCTTTGCTTTTCAAATTCATCATTGTCATTTGGAGGTTTGACAGGCATTGTCACTTGTAATGTCTTTCTTCGATCAAGTTCTCTGCTATCCACTTGGATATGAGACACACACTTCTGGTAATAATAAATAAAAACAAAATGCTTCAGTAATATCAGAAGAGATTCAACTTTTTGTAAGAAAGTATATATCTTCAAAAGAAATATCTGAATCACAACAAGTAAGAGCCCATAAAAATATAATTCTAACTAACTGAAGTAACTTTAACTGTAACTAGTAAATGAAAGCTACACTAAATATAGCCATCTAAAAGGGGGGAGCATATTTAAAACATTCATTAAACCAAAAGTTCTAAGTTTCATTTTAGGATGATGATTTAAAATAATTTAAATTTTAAGTCTAGACTATTGCACAAGAAGAAAATTTGGTTTTTTATTAAGAGCTGATTTCCACATTATGCCACAACATCCATGAGGGTTAAGTAGTATAGTTACTTTTACATATAGAAAGATGTCTTTCAACTTATAAACCAAATCAAGAGCTAAAAACATACCCTCTCCCCCAATCAGGCTGCAAAGTTCTGAGATTTTAGTCTCTTGAGACAAATGAAGAAAGCCCTCAAAGTCTAAAAATAAGCCCTGAATTAAATTATCCCTTTTAATCCTAGCAGCAAAACTCCTATAAAATGAACATTTTTCACCTCAGTAATTTTAATGAGGAATGAAAATATGTTTTCAAATAAATGTGTTATGGAAATACAGATGTTCGATAATATACATATAAAATAGCTGATTCCAACACACAGCCAGTATACTCTGTCTTTAACCAATGTACAAGGCTAAGATGCTGAAGAAGAGATTTTCACAATGGACTTCATAAACAAATAACATTACTGAAGCTGTAACTTTTAACATATTTCCTAATTCCAAAATGGATAGTTACTTTTACATATAGAAAGATGACTTTCAACTTGTAAACCAAATCAAAAGCTAAAAACATACTCTCTCCCTCAGTCAGGCTGCAAAGCTGTGGGATTTTAGTCTCTTGAGACAAATTTCAGTAAATCCTAAAGGAAATCAGTCCTAAATATTCACTGGAAGGACTGATGCTGAAGCTGAAACCCCAATACTCTGGCCACCTAATGCAAAGAACTGACTCATTGGAAAAGACCCTGATGCTGGGAAAGATTGAAGGCAGGAGGAGAAGGGGACAACAGAGGATGAGATGGTTGGATGGCATCACTGACTCAATGGACACAAGTCTGAGCAAGCTCCAGGAGTTGGTGATGGACAAGGAAGCCTGCCATGCTGCAGATCATGGGGTCGCAAAGCGCCGGTCACAACTGAGTGACTGAAATGAACTCAAAAAAAAAAAAAAAGAGCTCTATAGAGTATATATACTTCAAATTCTTGAAAGTAATTAAATTATAAGGCTCTGTTAGTAATTTATGAAAGAAATATTATCCCTAAAATGTTTATGAGGAAAGAAAATTTTTGAAAATAGTACTTATTATTTTCAAATATAAGTTAATAGAATGTTTTCATTTTGGGATTTTTCACTATAGAAATGAGAATATCATCAGCATGGATCATGCCTCCTTTTACATTGAATTTCACATGTTCTTAAGCACAATAAAAAATAGCATATGTTTTTAAATACTTTCAAAATAGCCATGATGCAAGCATGAATTACTTAATTTTGAGTTGATGCTCTAAAAAAGGGTTTTGAAGAGGATGCCATTCAACTCATTCTGCTTATTTATTTCCTGATCAACTAGATATGTTTCTCATACCAAATGTTTTAAAATTGTTACTGAGATGTAGGTCTCTGTTTCCTAGCTGCAGTGTTCACAACTTATCTTCACTTTTGAGTCAGCACTCTTGAAGGAAAATAAAGCTCAAATGCAAGGCAGGTTACCAACAGCTAAATTTTAGTAGCATCATATGATGCAAGCAGTCAGAGTGATTGATTACTCTTGGATTCTTCAGATATAAAGCAGGGACAAGCTAAGAGAGATTGTTTTGAATGCAATGTGATGTTTAGCACAACCAGAAAGATAAGATACTGGCCAGCTGAGGAGCTCCCTTGAGGTAAGATTCTGCAGCAAGGTGGTTGAAAATTAGGAAATAATTAGGAAATAAAAATGTTTCACTTATGTGAGAAAAAGATGAGGGATGCCTTAGTTGAAAAGGAAAATACCAACTGGAAATAAAATTAAGTCTTTGACTAAGATGGGTCTTTGGATGAAGGCAGAAGAACAGTCTTGGAAGGGACAGCTGGGACAGTAGGTTCTCCTAAAGTGCAATGATGCCTTTCCTTGTTCCAATTTTTTTTGTCTCTTATCAATTCTTTTGTTGATGCTTTTATTTTTCCTCCCTCTTTTTTTTAATGAACAAAGTGAGAAATTATAGCATATTTTTGACTTCTTACATTTGCATTTCTCTCTCTCTCAAAAAACAAAAGCCCTCACCACCATCTTATCTTAGTCTTAAATTGACATCTGGTGTGTCTCTTAGTTCTTTGAATCTTTGGGTTAACAGCACTTCAGAAAAGAATCTACACCAAAACGCTAATTAAAATAAAGGGAAAAAAACATAATTATCAATTTCTTATAATTAATATATTTCTACGTAACTCCTATGACCACTGAGTGAAGAGGTCAGCACAAAACTGAACACAACATGAATATAAATGAAAAATACTTTTTGATGATTAAAATTCATCTGCCAAAATGAAAGTCATTACCTGTCCAAAAGGCACAAAAGGAGGTGGTCCACCTTCGGTTCCAATATTGCTTCTATTGTGTTTTGACAAGCTCTGTGAGAAAAATGAGTTATAAAACAGATTTATACATTAAAAATATATTTAACAACACTTATGCACAAGAAATCCAATTATTTTAGTAGATTCCTAAAACAGAAAAAAAAAAAGCCTATTAATTATTTTAAACTATATAAAACATATGCAGAGTTCAAGAAAATAGCAAAGAGAGATAAGAAGGCCTTCTTCAGTGAACAATGCAAAGAAATAGAGGAAAACAACAGAATGGCAAAGACTACAGATCTCTTCAAGAAAATTGGTGCTATCAAAGGAACATTTTATGCAGGGATAAGCACCATAAAGGACAGAAACCATAAGGACCTAACAGAAGCAGAAGAGATTAAGAAGAGGTGGCAAGAATACACAGAAAAACTATATAAAAAAGGTATTAATGACCTGGATACGGACAATGGTGTGATAACTCACCTAGAGCCAGACAACCTGTGTGTGAAGTCAAGTGAGCCTGAAGTAGCATTACTATGAACAAAACTAGAGGTGATAGAATTATAGCTGAGATATTTATAATTCGAAAAGATGATGCTTTTAAAGTATCAATATGTCAGCAAATGTGGAAAACTCAGCAGTGGCCACAGGACTGGAAAAGGTCAGTTTTCATTCCAATCCCAAAGAAAGGCGATGCCAAAGAATAGTCAAAGTGAAAGTGAAAGTGAAAGTTAAGTTGCTCAGTTGTGTCCGACTCTTTGCGACCCCATGGACTGTAGCCCACCAGGCTCCTCCATCCATGGGATTCTCCAGGCAAGAATACTGGCGTGGGTTGCCACTTCCTTCTCCAGGGGATCTTCCCGATCCAGGGATTGAACCCAGGTCTCCCGCATTAGAGGCGGACGCTTTAACCTCTGAGCCACCAGGGAAGAATATTCAAACTAACACACAATTGCACTCATTTCACATGCTAGCAAAGTAATGCTCAAAATTCTCTAAGCTAGACTTCAACAATATGTAAACTGAGAACTTCCAGATGTTCAAGCTGGATTTAGAAAAGGCAGAGGAATCAGAGATCAAAGTGCCAACATCTGCTGTATTATAGAAAAAGCAAGTCCAGAAAAATATCTGCTTCATTGACTATGCCTTTGACTGTGCAGATCAGAACAAACTGTGGAAAATTCTTAAGAGGTGGGAATACCAGACCATTCTACCTGTCTCCTGAGAAATCTGTATACAGGTCAAGAAGCAACAGTTAGAACCAGACATGGAGCAACAGACTGGTTCAAAATTGGGAAAAGAGTACAATAAGGCTGTATACTGTCACCCTGCTTATTTAACTTATGCAAAGTACATCATCAAAAATGCTGGGCTGGATGAATCACAAGCTGGAATCAAGATTGCCAGGAGAAATACAGCAACCTCAGGTATGCAGATGATGCCACCCTAATGGCAGAAACTGAAGAGGAACTAAAGAGCCTCTTGATGAGGGTGAAAGAGGAGAGTGAAAAAGCTGGCTTAAAATTCACCATTCAAAAAACTAAGATCATGATATCCAGTCCCACCACTTCATGGCAAACAGAAAGGGAGAAAGTAGAAGAAGTGACAGATTTTACTTGTTTTATTTCATTTCTTGGGCTCTAAAATCACTGCGGATGGTGACTGCAGCCATGAAATTAAAAGATGCTGTTCCTTAGAAAGAAAGCCATGACAAACCTAGACAGTGTATTAAAAAGCAGAGGCATCATTTTGCCAACAAAAGTCCATATAGTCAAAGCTACGGTTTTTCCAGTAGTCATGTATGGATGTGAGTTGGACCATAAAAGAAAGCTGAGCATGAAAGAATTGATCCTTTTGAACTGCGGTGCTACAGAAGACTTTTGAGAGTCCCTTGGACTGCAATGACATCTAACTAGTCAATCCTAAAGAAAATCAACCGTGAATATTCATTGTAAGGACTAATACTTAAGCTGAAACTCCAATATGTTGGCCACCTGATGTAAAGATCCAACTCACTGGAAAAGACTCTGATACTGGAAAAGATTGAAGGCAAAATAGGAAAGGGGGCAGTATAGAATGAGATGGTTGGATGGCATCACTGACTCAATGGACATGAGTTTCAACAAACTCCAGGAGACAGTGAAGGATAGGGGAGGCAGGTGTATTGGAGTCAATGGTGTTACAAATAATCAGACAGGACTGAGTCCCTGCATTATATAAAGTATATTTTGCATTTTATGTCAGTTATATTAAAAAGCACTAAGACTAAAGGCAACAATAATATTCAGTTTAATTAAAGAATAATTTAAACTGTATATGAATATCATATTTCTTGATAAGCTGTATTTAAGATGTTAATCTAGTAAAAAAAAAAAACACAAATGCAAAAAATAATCGAGAGGTCCTTTCCCTAGTTTTAATTTAGATATTAAAAAAAAGACCAGCCAAAGCCAAAAAATCAAGTTCATTTTATGCTATGACTTTCTTATAGTTCACATAAGCTGCCAATAATATCATTTTCCAATACACATTATATAGTAAAAAGCATATTACAGGATTTCGACTTTCCATCCTGATGAATGTATAAGAGTCCAGACTTAAATCTCCCTCTACAACTAGGAATATGGTCAACATATAAGAAACAAATGTTTTATGACACATGGCAAGAAGTAATGTAGGACTATAAGTCCAAAGAGAAGGAGAAAAAATAACAGGTGAGCTCTGCCTTTCTGTTTGAGACATGATGCAGACAGAGAGCACAGAAAGTTACGTTGAGAAAATCAGTCTCATAGCTCAAGGTGGACTGAAATAATTGGAAGCCCTGGGGCAGAGGCTTGAAAAAGAGAGTCCTGTGAGGAAAAAATGTTCCAGAAACCTTCACAGGATCTCCCGTAAGTCACTGCTGAGAACTAGGTTGAGCAAAAAACAACTGCAAGTTACAGGTTTCCATTTATACTATAATCAAACAGAATAAAACATTTAGGGATACACTTAAACAAATAAGCAGAAGTCCTATGCAATTAAAATTACAAAAGATTGCTAAAAGAAATTAAAGAAGATACCAATAAATGAAAAGACATGAGAGGGTCATGACTTGGAAGATTTAATGTTAAGATATTAGTACTATTCAAATAGGTCTAGAGATTCACTGTAATTCCTATTAAAATTCTAAGAATATTTTTTGCAGAAATGGAAAAATCCACACTAAAATTCATATGGGATCTCAAGGGACCCTGAATAGTCAAAATAATCCTGAAAAAAGCTCATACTTTTCGATTACAAAACTTACTAAAAAGTTATAGGAATCAAAACAGTGGCAATAAGACAGACTAACCGAATAAAGAACCCAGAAATAGATTCTTGCATGCATTTTGTTGTTGTTCAGTTGCTCAGTTGTGTCCAACTATTTGCGACCCCATAGACTGCAGCACGCCAGGCTTCCCTGTCCTTCACTATCTCCTGGAGTTTGCTCAAATCATGTTCGTTGAGTTGATGATGCCATCCAACCATCTCATCCTCTGTCGCCCCCTTCTCCTCCTGCCTTCAATCTTTCCCAGCATCAGGGTCTTTTCCAAGGAGTTGGCTCTTCACATCAGGTAGCCAAAGTATTGGAGCTTCAGCTTCAGGATCAGTCCTTCCAATGAATATTCAGGGCTTATTTCCTTTAGGATTGACTGGTTTGATCTCCATGCTGTTCAAGTCAAGTGATTTTTGATGAAGGTGATAAGGTCATTCATTAGGGAAAGGAGAGTCTCTTCAACAAATGGTGCTGGGAAAATTGGATATCCACATGGAAAAGAATGAAGTTTTACCCTTTACTTACACCATGTTTAAGAATTAGTTAAAAATGGATCAAACACTTAAATTTAAGAGCCAAAGAGCTAAACCATTAAACTTTCACAAGAAAACCCCACTGCTTCCAAAATTAACTCTATGGTTTATGATTTTCATGTATACATTTGATTTCTATGGGTATCACCTGCCAGATGCTCAAGTAATTTGAACGCTCCATGATCTCTCCATCACTATGGTTACCAAAATCAAAAAACTACAAAACCAAAGAGAACTATTATCATATTAAGATGTTTTCAAACTTTTTCATGTAAATTTTTACTGCCCTCTAAAAAGAAATACTAGGGCTATTTTTTTTTTTTTTTCCCAAAAGTTTTTAGAAAGATATATTAGGGCTTCCCTGGTAGCTCAGTTGGTAAAGAATCTGCCTGGAATGCAGGGAACCCCAGTTCAATTCCTGGGTCGGGAATATCCCCTGGAGGAAAGTATGGCAATCCACTCCAGTTCTTGTCCCCATGGACAGAGAAGCCTGGCGGGCTACAGTCCACGTGGTCACAAAGAGTCGGATATAGACTAAGTGACTAAGCACAGCACAAAAAGAAATACTAGCATGGCTCTCAGAAAACAAAGTGCAAAAACATATAATAAAACATTACAAGGATAATTGTCAAACTACCACTGATCCATGCATATATGTGTGTGTGTGTGTGTGAGAGAGAGTATATGTGTTTGTATGTGTGTGTTTCCATGTTGGAGATGAGCAATTTCTGAGGAATGTTTGATCTACTTTACAATCAGTGAGGTAGGTTGGTGCAAAAGTAACTGCAGTTTTCCACTGATCAACTTTGCCATTTGATACTGGAATACATGCTTAATTACTAATACTTTTGGCTGGGTTGGAAAAGTTATGTATAATATGTTTGTCTGACTTGAGAACATATTAACACACTTTAAAAAAAATCTCTAAGGATACAATATATCAACTTATAAATGGAAAAGATCACAAGAAATGGGTGAGATTTCTCTAGGAAACTCACAGTTCATAAACTTGGCTATTTATATGAAACTATCAAATCACTTTGTTTATTACATGTAAGACTCAGGGCCATCACTCTAGAGATACAGGAAGGCTCAGATCCATCATAAAGTAAGTTTAACAGTTCTTAAAGCCTATTTTCTGATCCATATGGGCATAACACTCTCTTATAAGACTGCTAGGTGGATTACATGATATACAGATACAAGAGTCCAGCACAAGGTATACACACTGTTCAACAGATATTTGTAGAACTGAATAAAAATAACAAAAACAGGAATTCTGACCTCAAAAAGCCTACAATCAAAGGAGATAAGAAGTAAATATAATTTTATTGCTAGGTAAAAAAATAATATGCTTCTTCATATCATGAATAAAGTAGTCTATGAATTCAATAAAGGAACAAATATTTCACTATGTGAAAAAACAAGCACTTTGAGTTTAAAAGTATGATCGATTCATGTTGATGTATGGCAAAAATCATCACAATATTGTAAAGTAATTATCACCAAATAAAATAATTAATTTTTAAAAATAAATAAATAAAACCAAAATAAAAAAAAGCATGGGGACAATATGGGCATGCATGAATTAGGAGAGAAACTGGGACTACCCTGGTGATCCAATGGTTAAGACTGCCATTCCAATTCAGGGGCCAAGGGTTCAATTCCTGGTTGAGAAACTAATATCTCACATGCTGCACATTACAGCCAAAAAATAAAAATAAATAAAATAAGAATAATAAAATAATTTTAAAAAATAAAAAAGAAACTAAAATCATCCTAAAATTGGGAAAATCTTTCTTCTTTTTCAAAAGACCAATTGAGAAAAGCCTAGAGAATGGAAGAGTAAGTAGTTCCATTTAGCTAAAACAAAACCTTTGTGAAAAAAATGAAGAAAGCTGAAAAGATAAACTAGAACTAGGGCTAGATTATAAATGACCTTGAATCCCCGACTAAGATATGTGAAATAAAAGTTAGGTGTAGCATTGGTCTGAGTTATGTTAAAGACACTCTGGCAGAGTACAATAAATTAGAAGATAGAAAAAGGATATGTGGTAAAACCAGCTAAAAGGCTACTACAAATAGCCCAGGCCAGAGACTTAAACTACAGTAATATCAATGGAACCTGAGAGCAAGACACTGATGAGAGATCTGACTGCAGCTGACCAACAGAACTGGTGGCTAGAAGCAAAGTAGAAGGATAATTATTAGATAACATAGATGACTAGGAGGATGAAGATACTGTTAACATAAATGGTGAAAACATCAACTAATGTGACTAGAAAGTCAAATGCAACAAGAATCCTTTCATTATAGTGAAATTCTAATTTGCTTTCACTTGTATCTATGTGTGTTTATAGATAAGAGAAATACATGTTATTCATACATATGCACAAACACTTGTTTTCTGCAGAAAGAATTAAACACAGGTATATTATACATAGGGATTCCCTGGTGGTTCAGTGGTAAAGAATCTGCCCACCAATGCAGAAGATGTGGGTTTGTTCCCTAGGTCGGGAAGATCCCCCAGAGAAGAAAATGGCAACCCACACCAGTATTCTTGCCTGGGAAATCTCATGAACAGAGGAGTCTGGCAAGCTATAGTCCATGGGGGTCACAAAAGAGTTGAACATGACTTGGTGACTAGACAAAAACAATATTACACATAGCTTATAACTGGTATCCTGGCAGTTTTAAAAACTTGTCAGTAAAGACTGACTTATAAAATATGTAATAAAATATAACAAATATTGAAAAAGGCATCTGTTTTAGAAGAACAATATGCTTAAACAAAGGTAGATAATTTCTATACAGATCACTGTATTCCACTCTATTCAATTCTGGCATAAAGAACTACTTTTACTATTCATTATAGGACGATCCTTTAAAAAAAAAGACTATAATAAAAAGAGCATAATATTTTAAAAGTTCAAACCGTTCTTCTTAGTCTACACTTACTCTCTGTAATTCCCATTTCTCAATAAGGTGTTCTACTTCACCGCCAAGAACTGTGGTGTTAGAGTCATTCAGGAGTAGGAATCCATTCTTTATATCCACAGTGCCTGAGAGTTTAACTTTAGTTCCAGGTGGTGTGTTTAGGCTAAAGCAAAGGAAAAAAAAGGGTTAAAACACATTTAAGCTCCTTCCCCAAACTAGAATTCAGTCCCATACTACGACCTAGTATAATTCTTCAAAATGTACTAATGTGAAAACTATTTTTCAGGTAATGGGCTATATAGTGTGAACAGGTCATCAGGGAGAAGTCACAAGACCAGGTACAAGACTGTCATTTTCTACCTTAATTTTTTTCTACATGTAAAAATATATGGATAATAGAAATCACAGCTCATGAACTTAAAGAGAACAAAAGATGTGAAAGTACTTCCTTGACTCTATCATGTTGTATAAATGTAAGATTTGCTCTTTTTTCCCCTGAGCTTTACAACCTCATTTTTTTTTTGTTTAGCTTACTTTATTTTTATTTATTTATTTATTTTTTTACTTTACAATATTGTATTGGTTTTGCCATACTTCAACATGCATCTGCCACGGGTGTACACGTGTTCCCCATCCTGAATCCCCCACCCACCTCCCTCCCCATACCATCCCTCTGGGTCATCCCAGTGCACCAGCCCCAAGCTTCCTGTACCCTGCATTGAACCTGGACTGGCGATTTGTTTCTTATATGATATAACCTCATTTTTTTTAAGGTGTTTAAAAGAAGCCTTTTATTAACCACAGACAACTTTTAATACATTATCAATACAAATAGGAAAATGTCTTTTAATGAATATTATATACCAAAAATCTGAAGGTTTTTCTTCATAATGACACAATAAAAAGAATCAAATTTGAAGGAGAAGTACAAAGCAAAATTTTGCAGACACCACTGTCATTTACTAATAACAGTTGAATTATAGTCTAAATTTGCTACATCACCTGGGGAAGAAGGGCAACCATTTTTAATAGAATTTCTAAACTCTTATTAGCACCATTCAAAGCTTATTATCAGCTGTTTATCTACAAACTAACAGGTCAGTTAAGTTCAGTCACTCAGTCATGTCCTACTCTTTGTGACCCCATGAACTGCAGCACGCCAGGCCTCCCTGTCATCACCAACTCCCAGAGTTACCCTAACTAACAGGTCAGGTAAAGCTTTAAAGCAAGTTTTTAGTGCAATGTTTACAGCTCCTTCTTTTAAGATACTTGGAGTCTATGATCTCAAAGGATGTTAAACAATTCTGCCTTGATAATTACAAGGTGTTAACATGTGGAGAGAAATGTGTAATGGAAAGAATTTTCCATTTTTCCAAACTTCATTTTATACTATGTTAAAAAATTAAATTCCAATACAAAGAGATAACAAATCTGTAAGAAACCGAGACCTTTAACATCTATATAAACTACTGTAATCCACATAAAACAATGCTCTTTTTGTTAACCATCCAGTTAAAGATCAAATGAGAGTTATTTACTCTAAAGCATACTGACTTCAAAAGGATTTTTCCATAATAGGTTAACATTATCAGATTTGGGACAAACATTATCATACCATGACCCCTTTTACAAAAACCAGAGAAAAAATTGTTTATCCTCCTACCAGTCTTTCAGTAAAGGAAAAAATGGAAGAAATCCATTTCATCACACAGGTTTATCCTAAAGTAAAAGCATATATACTAAGCCCTTACTGCATAGCAGCAAGGGGTAAAGAACTGCAAAGAGGTATAAAGATAGTCCTAAAGCACTTAGGATAAATTAGAAAATCATGCTGAAAGGCTTTCATATTGTCACATTTTTAAAAATTTATAAAATTCACCATGTGGTATGTGTGTGTGCGTACTAAGTCACTTCAGTCATGTCTGACTCTTTGCAACCCTATAGATTGTAGCCTGCCAGGCTCCTCTGTCCATGGGATGCTCCAAGCAAGAATACTGGAGTGGGTGATAGTGCAAAAGCAAATCAATTGGTGGGGGGATGGGGGGAGCATGGGGGGGTGGTTCAGGATGGGGAGACACATGTTACTCCCCAAGATGGGGCACACCCTTGGCTGATTCATGTCAATGTATTGCAAAAACTACCACAATATTGTAAAGTAATTATCCTCCAATTAAAATAAATTAACTATTTTTTTTAAAAAGCAAATCAATGAAAGCATTGGTATCTCTGGTTTATTTTGAAGAAAAATGGTTGAAAAAATGGTCATTAACAAGAAGACACAGAATATGCCTATTTTTAAGGTTTCAAAGATCCCATACAGAGTAAAACATTATTTGGTAAAAATTATCCTGAGGACCCCATGCTTAATCATTCTTATTCATTTTATGTAACTTAACAAAACAAATGGTCATGGACAGTCTAGCCTAACTTAACTCTTAGGTAGAGAGCTATATGGTAATAAATGTAGGAAACTTTGAACAATGCCTATCAAACTTCAAAATCAGCAACAACTGAATACAGATACACTAAGTGAAGTTTTTCCCAGTTCCAGGTAAAGAGCAGATATAGATTTTCTAACTCTATAGTCATCATTTAGGGATAAATTTTAAAAAATAAGCACCAAGAATACCAGGCTGCCTTAACCTATAAAGAAATTATTAATGAATTACAATATTTGCATAAAACCAATGTGTTCTATAGAGCCATTTTTAGCCAATAATTTCTAACACATTGATAAAATTGGAAAGTGTAATAAAAATGTAAAAATCACTAATTAGCAATATAAGAAACTACATAAGACCTTAAAAAGTAGGAAGCAAATTACAGGGGCATTTTCATCATGATAATATATTTTTAAAACCAAAACCTAATGTGAAAGCAGATAATGAGTTATCTTTATGTAAAATGAGTGTACCTTTCCAAACTCTTTCTCTAATAGGTTAAGAGGGAAAAGATAGTGAATTATTTGAAGTCAGACATACAATCTCACTAGGATAATTGAGAAAGAGTTATAGTCACTGAATTACAATTCTATTCCCATAAAAGAATAAACAGGTGCTAAAATTTTAATAAAATTTTTATTATATCACCTTCAGGGTCATAACTTACTCAGAGAGCATACTGCAATTTAACTACTACTTGATTGGCACTCCAAAGTTCCTTTATTCTCTCTCTTCATTGAAATTAAAAAAAAAAACCACAGGAAGAAGTGAGGCTGGAGGTACGATAGATGAGTAGAAAGAAGCACCCCTAGAGAAATGCGATGCCCAGTGGAGAAAACACATTCTATACCAATTCCTGGTTTATCCTCCCTAGTGAGTTACAACCACTAACCACCAAACTTATTTTAAAAATAGTTTCCCAACTTGTTCACATGGGAGAACACTTCTGTAAGCTACTGTTTCTATAGAACCAAAAGTAGTCATGCTGTTTCAATGATGAGCAAATGAGAAAGAAGCAATATTTTTTCTCAATTGTCAAAATGTAATAAATTCAACAAAAGAAAATGGTGAACAGCATAAGAGACCCTCTTCTCTGGGCCGATCTTGTGCTTTCATTTACCACAGAAAAATATACAGCAGTAAAATGAGAGAATGAGCCATTACATAGCGAGTCTTCCTACTCAGTCATTTCTGAACTCCTTTGGAGTTCACTAAATGTGTCAAAGGAGGAAAGCTTGTACTTCTCCATAAAAGTAGGAATCATTCTACTCTTCAAAGAAATGACAACATAATCACAAAGTCAATATACCCCACTTTGTATATGAAAATCAGCATTTTAGACAAATATATATATACTATCTTCTAAGGAAGGAGCCTCCCTCACAAGGAGCCTCCCTCACCAAAGGCAGACACTAGCTGAAGGAAGAAAAAAAGAACGAGATCACTGAATGTGGAATACAAGGCCTCAACCTACCATATTTCCTCCCATATACCACCATGCCAATCACCTAAGCTCTTCTAAGTGTAACTTTTCACTCATCTGTTGTCAGGGTACCCTGTCTTTGCATGTGCTATCCCCCACCCCAATCTCTCTCAAAATACCTATTCATATTTTAAGTCTTATTCCTGGCTCCCCTAGGTACAGGCAGTTTCCTGAACTCCTATTCATTTTAGATTATATATATATATTATAATCTGTATGCTGTGTGCTTATCTCATTGCCATATAAGCTGCTGCTACTGCTAAGTCACTTTAGTCGTGTTCGACTCTGTGCGACCCCATAGACGGCAGCCTTCCAGGCTCCCCCGTCCATGGGATTTTCCAGGCAAGAACACTGGAGTGTGTTGCCATTTCCTTCTCCAATGCATGAAAGTGAAAAGTGAAAGTGAAGTCCCTCAGTCTTGTCCAACTCTTAGCGACCCCATGGACTGCAGCCTACCAGGCTCCCCCATCCATGGGATTTTCCAGGCAAGAACACTGGAGTGGGTTGCCATTGCCTTCTCCACCATATAAGCTACTTGGGGGCAAAATCTAAATTCTTTTTATCTTTGACCCTTCAGCACCAGATAAAAATGTTAGAGCAAATGCTTGGGCAAGAAAGAAGTATGGTCTCAGTATTAATATTAAATGGAAAAAGCACAAAAGACCCTGAGCAGCAAACATAAGCATATAAAATGACTAAGAAAAGAAAAAAGGGAGGGGGACTGTTTGCAAATGTCCAATGAAAATTCCCATCTCAGAAAAAAGAGTTCAAACGGATCTAATGGAGACACTAAGAATAATGGAGACACTTTCCCTTGCTTCTCACTGCTTTTTTCCCTTCCAACAGGCATGACTCTAAAAGCCTATTATAAAAACAGGCAAAAGAAGGATTTGGAAATTTTTCCTTACAGAGTTATTCCTCCTCTTAGAAAGTGGAGCAACATACAAATCTCTCTAGCTTCAATCATTTCCCCCAAGAAAACTCATTTGCCTATAACTTTTCTAAACTACTAAACAGTGTGATGGACACAACTAACTGTCAAGGAAGAAACTGTAACATATTTAAAGAAATTTGGCTCAGACTGTAAAGTGTCAGCCTACAATGTGGGAAACCTGGGTTCGATCCCTAGGTTGGGAAGATCCTCTGGAGAAGGAAATGGCAACCCACTCCAGTACTCTTGCCTGGAAAATCCCATGGAACGGAAGAGCCTGTTAAGCTACACTCCATGGGGTCACAAAGAGTCAGACATGACTAAGGGACTTCACTTTCACTTTCTGTTCTGAAAATTTTTAACAACCTAAAATTTAGTGATAAAATTGACAAGATTACTTTCCATGTAAGAACACCTTAAATTTCTGTTTTTGTTATTAATATTAAAGCAACTAAATTCAATTTAAACTATTTCTCTTTACAGATATAGTACAAACTCTCTAATTTATACTGAGAAACTATAACATGTACTTAAGAGTTCATTCCCTCTTTTTAAAGGTCTTAGAAACAAAATCCATTGTGAATTGTACCTTTAAACACAACAAATATACACAATAAAGAGCCAATTACCTTATTTTTGACAAGTAACTAAATTCTACTGCTGTGCAACTTATATGACCATCAGTCATCTGTAAACGCAACATCCTTGGTGCAGCCTGAGATTCTTCATTATCCTTTGGTGCAGCAACATTGCGAATTTTTTGAATTTGCAAAACACATGGACCTTCAAGCTGTGAGAAGACAAAGGAATAAATATCACCTGTAGCCACAGCACTGTTTTCACTTTAATCTTTCTCTTTTCCTTAATGGTTATACTTTATTATTTAAAATGATATTTCAGTTAAATAACTCAAAATTTAAACTGTTACATACATCAGGGTTTTTTTTTAATTTAAAGATAAAACTTCAAAAAGGTCTTTTGAAGGATTTTTTAAAATATAATTCTGAATTAATTTTCAGAAAACAAAGGAAAAAACGTTAGGGAAAAAGTTATTTTCTGAATTAATGTTATATTAAAAGATGTTTTTCATCTTATGTGCTCTAAATTGTTCACATATAGTCTCCCTTTTCCACCCGTGTACATTAACAGACATTCTGGAATTAAAGACGTTGGCAATTTTTTAAGGGATATCAACTTCACAACAACAGTGGAAAGGACTGTTTTCTGTTCAAAAGTATCAGGTTTAAAGTATACTCTTGGGGGGAGGGGTCACAAGATGGCAGAGAAATAGGATGGGGAGACCACTTTCTCCACTATAAATTCATCAAAAGATCATTTGAATGTTGAACAATTTCCACAAAACAACTTGGGAATGATCGTGGAGGACACCAGACACGCAGAAAGGCAGCCCAATCTCTTCAAAAGGAGGTAGGAGAAAATATAAAAGGCAAAAACAGAGACAAAGGATTTAGGGAAAGAGATCCATCCTGGGGATGGAAGTTTCCACACAACAGGAAACCCTCTCACAGGCATGTCAGTGGGGAGCTTTGGAATCTGAGGGCAATGTAACAGGAGGAAAAACACACACACACACACACACACACACACAGAATATGCACGTAACCACAACTACCAATGGAGAAGCAGCTCAGACACTTGCATCCGCCAGCAGTGAGTGGAGGCTGGGCAGAGAGGCATGGGCTGCACTGTCGATCCTTAGGATGAGGACTGGGCTTGAATGCCCTGAGGACAATCTGAGAGGGCCAATGTGACATAGCAACCCAAACCGTGCCATTGCCAGGGAGACAAAAAAAAGGAAAAAGGACTTATCCCTCTAAAGGTTCTGACTCCTTATGGTGACCCCTGGCACACTTATAGAACAAAGGCTTGTGCCCTAGCAAATACCGAAGGAGAACAAGCCAGCTGCTGTTTAGGGCCCTCCCTCCCTGGAGGCAGAGATACAAGTGTGTGACAGCCAGAGCTGGAAGGCAAGGGGCCACTGCAATCTCAGCGCCAGAGACCACATCTTCCACCAAACTGTGAGCAGGCTGCCAGTTGCTAACCACATCTTCCTGGGATCCTGGATGGCTGACATCTGCCAGGAGGGTCGAGCCTGAGATCAGCTCCCCATAGGAGACACATGGCACACCTGGGACAGTGCACTTACCAAGCAACCAGTCACCTGAGCTGCCTGGACCTGGAAAGGGCACAAAACGTACAAACCAACTGCGTCTGTGCCTTTGCAGAGCACCCGAGAACCTCAGTAGCTCAGACCTGCGACGTGTACGAAACACAAGGTCCACTTGGGACAGTGCCCTTGCAGAGCACCCTGGAGCCTGAACAGTGTGGACCGCAAAGTACATGCCACCTTCGCCTGTGGCAAACCAACTGTGGTCCATCCACTGTGAGCACTCCCCACACGTGCCAGAGGTATCAGTTTGCAGTGTCCCTCCCTCTCCACAGGACGACTAAACAAGTGAGCCTAAATAAGTGGCCACCTTCATCCACTCGTATAAGGGCAGAAACTAGACACTGAAGAGACTTGCAAAAGAAGAAGCCAAAATAAACAAAGAAGGGGGAACTGCCTTCAACAGACTAAAACCCTTCAAGTAATGCTGAGACTCCACATTTTTCCCTGGTGGCTCAGACGGTAAAGCATCTGCCTGCAATGCGGGACACCTGGGTTCAATTCCTGGGTCAGGAAGATCCCCTGGAGAAGGAAATGGCAATCCACTCCAGCACTCTTGCCTGGAAAATCCCATGGACGGAGGAGCCTGATAGGCTACAATCCATGGGGTTGCAAAGATTCGGACATGACTGAGTGACTTCACTTGTAGACCTTGAGAAGAAGTACAAGCCAGAACAATGGACTATCTGACACTGAACTGACCCCACACTGCCCACAACAGTGCCAGAGAAATTCCTAGATATATTTTTACTATTATCACTTTGTAATTTTTAAAAAATTATTTATTAATCCTTTAACTTTCATTTTTATAGCCTACAATTACCTTTCTGGAAAAAAAAAGACCTATTTTTTAAAACAAATTCCACTTTTTTTTTTCATTTTCCTGATTTTGTTTTGTATTATTTATATTGAATTTTTGAGAGTTAAATCTCTATTCTAGTTTTTAATCTTTGCTTTTTTAAATTTGTTATCAATTTTGCACCTTTAGGAATCTAATCTTCAGTATCCATTTTCACTGAGGGACTTGATTACTGGCTTGACTGCTCTCTCCCCTTTTAATTCTCCCTTTTCTCCTCCTGGTCACCTCTATCTCCTCTTCCCTTTTCTCTTGTTTATAAAACTCTGTGAATCTCTCTGGGTGTTCCTGGCTGTGGAGAGTTGTTTCACCATTAACCTAGGGGTTTTATCTTCTGCACTGTATGGATGGAGAAGTGTTGACACTCTTGTAGAAGGAGGACCAAAATCCTAAGGCCACCAAGTCTCCATACCTACACTGAAACCAAGCTCCACCCAAGAGCCAACAAGCTAACTAAGCTAATTAACACCACACTAATTCTCCAGAAAAACAGTAACACAACCCTGAACATTAAAAGATGGGCTGCCCAAAGCCATACAAAACCCACAGACATCCCCAAACTCATTACCGGCACTTGACTGCAGTCCAGAGAGAAGAGATCCAGTTCCACCCATCAGAACACAGACACAAGTTCCCCCAAGGAAACCCCGAAAAGCCACTGGTCCAACCCCACCCACAGGGAGCAGACTTCAAAATTAAGAGGAACCACAACCTTTTAGCCTGCAGAAAGGAAACCCCAAACACAGCAATCTAAACAAAAGGAAAAGAGAAATATTCATCAGGTGAAGGAATGTGACAAAAATCCACCAAACCAAACCAAAAAAGGGGAGATAGGGAGTCTACCTGAAAAAGAATTCAGAATAATGATAGTAAATATAGTCCAAAATCTTGAAAACAAAATGGAGTTGCAGATAAACAGACTAGAGACAAAGATTGAGAAGAAGAAAGAAATGTTTAACCATGACCTAGAAGAAATTAAGAAGGGTCAATCAATATTGGACAATGCAACAACTGAGATTAAAAACACTCTGGAGAGAACCAAGAGTAGAAAAACTGAGGTAGAAGAGAGGATAAATGAGGTGGAAGACACAATGGTGGAAATAAATGAAGCAGAGAGTTAAGAAGGAAAAAAGAAAAAAAGCAATGAGGACAACCTCAGAGACCTCTGGAATGATGTTAAACATCGCAATATTCAAACATAGGTGTCCCAGAAGAAGAAGACAAAAAGAAAGGGATAAGAAAAAACTTGAGGAGATAATAGTCAAAAACTTCTCTAAAATGGGGAAGGAAAAGTCTTCCAAGTCCAAGAAACCCAGAGAGACCCAAACAGGATAAACCCAAGACAAAATGCCCAAAGACACAAACTAAACAAACTAACAAAAATTAAACACAAAGAGCAAATTTTAAAAGCAGCAAAGGAAAAGCAACAAATAACACACAAGGGGATAAGGATAAAAGCTGATCTTTCAATAGAAACTCTTCAGACCAGAAGGGAATAGCAGGACATACTTAAAGTGATAAAAGAGAAAAACCTACAACCAAGATTACTCTACTCAACAAGGATCTCATTCAGATATGAAGCAGAAATCAAAAGTTTTACAGACAAGCAAAAGCTGACAGAATTCAGCACGCCAAACCAGTTCTTCAACAAATGCAAAAGGATCCTCTCTAGACAGGAAACACAGAAAGGGTTTATAAAAACGAACCCAAAACAACAATGGAAATGGTAAAGGGATCATACTTATCAAGAATTACCTTAAATGTAAAGAAAGCTACCTAAAATAATCACCTTAAATGAAAAGAAATTTTTTGGGTTAAACACACCAACCAAAAGACAGACTGGCCAAGTAGATAAAAACGCAAGACCCCTATATATGCTGTCTACAAGACCACCTCAAAACTAGGGACACATACAGACTGAAAGTGAAGAGCTGGAACAGATATTTCATGCAAATGGAGACCAAAAGAAAGCAGGAGAAGCAGTACTCATATCAGATAAAATAGACTTTGAAATAAAGACCATGATGAGAGACAAAGAAGGACACTACATAATGATCAAAGGTTCAATCCAAGAAGAAGATGTAACAATTATAAATATATATGCACCCAACATAGAAGCACCTCAATACATAAGGCAAATGCTAACAAGTATGCAACAGGAAATTAACAATAACACAATAATATTGGGGACTTTAATACCCCATTCACACCCATAAATAGATCAATCAAACAGAAAATAAGCAAGGAAACACAAACTAAATGATACAATGGACCAGTTAGACCTAATTGATACCTATAGGGCATTTCACCCCAAAACAATGAAATTTACCTTTTTTTTCTCAAGTGCACACAGAACATTCTCCAGGATAGAGCACATCCTGGGCCATAAATCTAGCCTTGGTAAATTTTTTAAAATTGACATCATTTCAAGCATCTTTTCCGATCACAATGCAGTAAGATTAGATGTCAACTACATGAAAAAACTGTTAAAAATCCAACCATCTGGAGGCTAAACAACATGCTTCTAAATAATCAACAGATCATGGAAGAAGTCAAAAAGGAAATAAAAATATGCATAGAAAGAAATAAAAATGAAAACACAACAATCTAAAACCTACAGGATTCAGTAAAAGCAGTGCTAAGAGGGATATTCATGGCAATACAAGCCTACCTCAAGAAACAAGAGAAACATCAAATAAACAACCTAACTTTACACCTAAAGTAACTAGAAAAAGAAGAACACAAAAACACCAAAGTTAGTAGAAGGAAACAAATCATAAAAATTAGAGCAGGTCACAATGAAAATGAAATGAAGGAGACTGTAGCAAAGATCAACAAAACTAAAATATGGTTCTTGAGAAGATAAATAAAATAGACAAACCATTAGCCAGACTCATCAAGAAAAAAAGGGAAAAGAATCAAATCAACAAAATTAGAAATGAAAATGAAGAAATCACAACAGACAACACAGAAATACAAAAGTTGCTAAGAGACTACTATGAGCTACTATATGCCCATAAAATGGATAACTTGGAAGAAATGGACAAATTCTTAGAAAAGAATAACCTTCCAAAACTGAACCAGGAAGAAATAGAAAATCTGTTCAACAGATAAATAAGAAGCACAGAAATTGAAACTGTAATCAAAAATCTTCCAGCAAACAAAAGCCCAGGACCAGATGGCTTCACAGCTGAATTCTACCACAAATTTAGAGAGGCGCTAACACCTATCCTACTCAAACTCTTCCAGAAATTTGCAGAGGAAGGTAAACTCCCAAACTCATTCTATGAGGCCACCATCAACCTAGTACCAAAACCAGACAAAGATGCCACAAAAAAAGAAAACTACAGGCCAATATCACTTATGAACATAGATGCAAAAATCCTCAAGAAAATTCTAGCAAACAGAATTCAACAACATAGTAAAAGGATCATACATCATGACCAAGAGGGCTTTATCCCAGGGATGCAAGGATTCTTCAATATTCACAAATCAATCAATGTGATACACCATTATTACAAACTGAAAGATAAAAACCATTATATTATCTGAATAGATACAGAGGAAGCCTTTGACAAAATTCAACTCCCATTTATGATAAAAATTCTCCAGAACGCAGGCACAGAAGGAACATACCTCAACATAATAAAAGCCATATATAACAAACCCAAAGCAAACATTATCCTCAATGGTGAAAAATTGAAATCATTTCCTCTAAAATCAGGAAAAAGACAAGGGTGCCCACTCTCACTACTACTATTCAACATAGTTTTGGAAGTCCTAGCCACAGCAATCAGAGAAGAAAAAGAAATAAAAGAAATCCAGATTGGAAAAGAAGTAAAACTTTCACTGTTTGCAGATGACATGATCCTCAACATAGTAAATCCTAAAGGTACAACCAGAAAATTACTAGAGCTAATCAATGAATATGGAGAAGGAAATAGCAACCCACTCCAGTATTCTTGCCTAGAGAATCCTGTGGACACAGGATGGGCTGCTGTCCATAGTGTCACACAGAGTCGGACATGACTGAAGCAACTTAGCAACAGCAGCAGCAATCAATGAATATAGTAAGGCTGCAGGATATAAAATTAATAAATAGAAATCCCTTGCATTCCTATACACTAAGAATGAAAAAACAGAAAGAGAAATTAAGGAAACAATCCCATTAACCATTGCACTGAAAAGAATAAAATACTTAGGAAAAAACTAACAAATGGGATCTAAATAAACTTAAAAGCTTTTGCACAATGAAGGAAACTATAAGCAAGGTAAAAAGGCATCCTTAAGAATGGGAGAAAATAATAGCAAACGAAAAAACTGACAAAAATTAATCTCCAAAATAAATAAGCAGCTCATGCAGCTCAATACCAGAAAAACAAATAACCCAATCAGAAAGTGGGCCAAAGAACTAAACAGACGTTTCTCCAAAGAAGACGTATGGATGGCTGATAAACACATGGAAAGATGCTCAACATCACTCATTATTAGAGAAATGCAAACCAAAACCACAGTGAGGTATCATCTCACACCGGTCAGAATGGCCACCATCAAAAAGTTGACAAACAATAAATGCTGGAGAGGATGTGGAGAAAAGGGAACCCTCTTACACTGTTAGTGGGAATGTAAACTGGTACAGTCACTATGGAGAACAGTGTGGAGATTCCTTAAAAACCTGAAATCTAGTAAAGAACTGCCATATGACCTAGCAATCCCACTGCTGGGCATACACACCAAGGAAACCGGAATTCAAAGAAACACATGTACCCCAATGTTCATCACAGCACTGTTTATAATAGCTAGGACATGGAAGCAACGTAGATGTCCACAGACAGATAACGGATAAGGAAGTTGTGATACATATACACAATGGAATATTACTCAGCCATAAAAAGAGAACACATTTGAGTCAGTTCTAATGAGGTGAATGAAACTGGAGCCAATTAGACAGAATAAAGTAAGTCAGGAAGAGAAACGGCAATACAGTATATTAACAAATATATATAGAATTTAGAAAGATGATAATGATGATCCATGTGGGAGAAGGTGGGGGGGATGATCTGAGAGAATAACATTGAAATATGCATATTACCATATGTAAAACAAATGACCAGTGCAAGTTCTATGCATGAAGCAGGGCACTCAAACCCAGTGCACTGGGACAACCCAGAGGGATGGGCTGGATAGGGAGGTGCAAGGGGGGTTCAGGATGGGAGGACACATGTGCACCTGTGGCTGATTCATGCTGATGTATGGCAAAAATCACCAAAAGATTTTAAACTAATTATACTTGAATTAAACTAATTTAAAAAATTTAAATGGAGGAAAGAGGGTAATAAGTTGGCCTCAAGCATAGATCATATTATACACAAGATTACTACTGAATGCCAGCTGTGATTTTCTTTGAAGTAGCAGGTTAATTTCTTTTTAAATATTGAATGCAATTGGCTAATTTAATATAAAAATTTTTGTGATTTCCAGATAGCAAAAATGTACTCATTAAAAATATTTAAAAGAAAAAAAGAAAAAGAAGCAGTTCACTCCAGACAGGTAAGTGGCAGGTTTATAAGTAAGAGAACGTACATGGGAAGTTTGTCTTGCATGGCTACAAGGTGAGTAGATCTCTGTAGCCATCAATCACAATCTTAAAAGTGCATATGAAGGTTCTAACATGGTCCAGTCACATGTACTGTCCAGATGGCCTCAACAGCACATTGTTCTCTCACGGCTACATCCTCAAACCAAGCTCACACTGTGGGAATGGTGGGCAGCACCTACATTCCAAGTACAGGAAAGGGGTGAAGAGTCTCTGATTGTCCAGGTCCAGTTCTAGGCTCAACAGGAAGTCATGACCTCTGGATGACTTCCTTTAATGCCTTCTCTTTCAGAATCCTCAAAGGTAAGTTCTAAAGTTGAATTTAAGATACTTGCAGATCTGTAGTCAAAGTGTTCTCCCTATTACAAAAGGCCCCTTCCCTGTATTGCAACAGTCATTTCCCCAACTTGTAACAATTCTCTTAAATAAAATCTCTTTATTAAATAAATAAAGTACACCCTCTTCTGGAATTTAAAAAATTCCAAAATTTAAACTACATAAAATCTAAGAAGTGTGAACTACATTTATTTTCATATTTCCTCTTTAAGTGAGTTTAAATGTAATGCTATATTATATGCATTGGCAATAAGGAGAAGTGTTCTCTCTAGCCATATTTCAATCAAAGACAAAAAGAAAATTGATAGGCTAACTATTAAGTCAAAAGTTTTAATATAATAAAATGCTATGGTATAATTGGAGAATGAAAGCAAAATCTGCTTATATGTATGAAAAATAAATTTAACGAGCTGATACTTTCTACATTATAAAATATCATACCTTTAAATACTATTATTCTGACAAAGAACAAAAGCTTCTTTGTTATAAAAAGACTTTTAAGTAATACCTTTTTGTACATATTAGTTCAATATATATTTTTAACAAAGAGAAAAAGAAATATGAAAAGACATTTACAATTAATTTCTTGAGTAAGCATGTTCCCAAGTTGACAAATTTCTACCCTATATTTACTAGTATTTTGCCCACAAAGAAATAATTCTGTTATAAATTTAGCCCTGCTGCTGTTGCTGAGTCGCTTCCGTCGTGTCCGACTCCGCATGATCCCATAGACGGCAGCCCACCAGGCTCCCTCATCCCTGGGATTCTCCAGGCAAGAACACTGGAGTGGGTTGCCATTTCCTCTCTAGTGCATGAAAGTGAAAAGTGAAAGTGAAGTTCCTCAGTCGTGTCCGACTCCTAGCGACCCCATGGACTGCAGCCTACCAGGCTCCTCTGTCCATGGAATTTTCCAGGCAAGAGTACTGGAGTGGGTCACCATTGCCTTCTCCGAAATTTAGCCCTAGAGAATATAATTGGGCTTCCCTGGTGGGTCAGTGGTAAAGAATTCACCTGCCAATGCAGGAGATATGGATTGGATCCCTGGGTCAGGAAGATCCCCTGGAGAAAGAAATGGCAACACACTCCAATATTCTTGCCTGGAAAATCCCATGGACAGAGGAGCCTGGCGGGCTACAATCCATCGGGTCACAAAGGCGTAGGACATGACTTACCGACTAAAAACAACAACAAAAGAAGAAGGGCTAGGATCTCTCAAGAATAGAATTAGAGAAAAGAGACAAAAATTACATCTAAGTTTCTGTTATGAAATAAAATTCTAAGTTGAAATAAGCCGACCTTTAACAACAATAAGCTACTGATTCAGAATAAACTTTTTCCTTTATTTTTGTTAATGCCATTAAAATAAAGTCATTTAAACCAAAGGCATATTATGGTTCTTATAATGTTCATCATTTTCTTTATTCATATGTTTAGCCTTTATTGTCCAACAGAGTCCACTAACCATATAAAACTTTTTAAATTTACATTTAAATTAATTAACATTTAGTGAAATTAAAAGTTCAATTCTTCAGTCACACGGATCACATTTTGATTATTCTATACCTGCATAACAGAGAAACAGACTGTCCTACATCACTGCAAAAAGTTCTATTAGACCATCAGTGAAGATCTAGACCTATGTGAACCAAAATGATTCTACGGAGTATACATTCACTTAAGTGTGGGATGAAAACAACTGTTTCTATTTAATTCTTAGGAACAAAGAAATTAAATATTATTAATACTTCATAATCGGAGCAACAAGGGCACCCTCACTCAGTCCATATGATTTACAGTCACAAGGCATCTTAATAGAATTTGGGAAAATCTACATCACATGGGTATTGACATGGCACCTTCACTGGTTTGTTTGTTTCCAATGTTCTGTGACAAACTGACATTTATTTGTGTGCAGTTAAATGAATATACTGGTAATATGACCTAGTTTTAACCATTAATGATCACAAAAATGAAAACGTGGCTTTAAAAGATTCTGCCAAAGACACACAAATTGAAAACAATGCCAACCACACAGAACAGGACTGTTTTTGCTCATCTCCTACAACTGATTGATCATGAGAACAAAAAGCTAGGAGTGCTAGGGAAGAACACTTGCTCCCAACTCCATGTTTCCTAGCAAGCAGCAAGTTTATTTCCTTACTCCAACTCGTGGCTTTCCTGGTGGCTCAGCTGGTAAAGAATCCACCTGCAATTCAGGAGACCTGGGTTCGATCCCTGGGTTGGGAAGATCCCCTGGAGAAGGAAACGGCTACCCGATCCAGTATTCTGGCCTGGAGAATTCCACAGACTGTTCAGTCCGTGGGGTCACAAAGAGTCAGACACAAGTGAGAAACTTCTACTTTCTTCACTTTCACTCCAACTCTCAGCCTCTTCATCTCATTTAATGAATTAAATAGTGGCCCTGCCAAAAGATGGGTCCACATGAAACCTGTAAACATAGTCCTATTTGGGAAAAGGGACTTGATATATCTAATTAAGATCAGTATCTAAAGATTAGATGATCCTGGATTAGGAGAAACACAATGATGAGTGTCTTCAGAAGAGAAGGAGAAATAAACACAAAGACACTGGGTACAAAGGCCATTGAAGGAAAAAAATGGAGGCAGCAGCTGGAGTTACACATCTAGGAGCCAAAGAACACCAAAGACTGCCCACAGCTACTGAAAGCTATGAAAGGAGCATACAACAGACTCTCCTTCAGAGCCTCCAAAAGGAACCAACCCTTCTGACACCTTGATTTCAGACTTCTGGCTCACAGACTGTGAAAGAATAAATCTCTGTTATTGTATGCCACCAAGTTTGTGGGAATTTGATACAAAAGCCTCAGGAGACTAACATACCCATTTATGGAATTACTTATCTGATTGGGAAGAATATACTGTATATTTTGGGCTCATCTTCACCCTTCATTTCTTGGGATCTAAGTAGGGACCCTGAAGAGGAGGTACCTATTCAGCCTCTTCACTGGACTGGCATTGCCATAGTGAATGTATAAATCTGCCAGGTTTGTGCTTCAATTAATGCATCCATTTGTCTCTCCTACCAAGCTATATCTTCCAAATTAATTTTTGTCAATGGTAAAGTTGATCGGGAAGATCCCTGGAGTAGAAAATGGCTACCCACCCCAGTATTCCTGCCTGGGAAATCCCATGGACAAAGGAGTCTGGCAGGCTACAGTCCATGGGGCCGCATAGACTGAGACACGACTAAGCAACTAAGCACAGCACATTTTGGCCCACATTTGCCACTTCTTTCCTTCTCCATCAATTCAAAACCAAAATAAAAAAGGAGGAACTATTTATTAGACTCTCCTGAGAAACTCCTGAATTACACAGTCTTCGATTCTCAATTTGAAACAATAGGTCTTAAGACTAATTCCACTCAATTCGGAAAGATTCTAAAATATAAATAAAAGATCAGATAAAATGATTTTTTCATTTTAATGTTTATAATATACAATTAATTATACAAAGCAGTCAAAAAATAGGAAAGTACTAAATCTAAATAAAACACAGGATAAAATGCAAAGATTCTAAATTCTAGCTTTAACCCTGTATCTAAAAGCATCCACAAAACTGAATGACAACTTTATTTTTTTTTATTTAAATTTATTTATTTTAATTGGAGGTTAATTACTTTACAATATTGTATTGTTTTGCCATACATCAACATGAATCCACCATGGGTGTACATGTGCTCCCCATCCTGAACCCCCCTCCCACCTCCCTCCCCGTACCATCCCTCTGGGTCATCCCAGTGCACCAGCCCCAAGCATCCTGTATCCTGCATCGAACCTGGACTGGACTCTGTGGGAGAGGGTGGGATGATTTGGGAGGATGGCACTGAAACATGTATAATATCATATAAGAAAACAACTAACTTTCAAATCCTTCTTCAACTAGTGTCAAGAGCAACCGTAAAGTAAAAAAAGATATCCAATTTAAATGAAAGTAATAACAAACAAGGACTACTTTTTGCCCAAGATTTCTTTAACATTTGATTTTCACTTTTACATGAGCAAGAAGGAGCAAGTTAAAGAAATTATTGCAAAAATTTCAATATTTAAGAATAAAGAGCTCTAATTCTAATAAACAATATGAGGTATATACTGGAAATATTCTCTGAGGCCAAAAAGAAATCATCTAGGCTTCATTCCTTCCTTTCCTTTGGTTGACAGACATCTGTGTCTTTGTCATCTATGCCATCTGAACTCTAGCCATGTCAATTAATATGGAATATCAGATTTAAATGACTGTATTAGTTTATCAATTTATTGATCATGTTAAATAATGTTCTTATTTACAATCAGACTCTCCAAAGTTTGGATGACATAGAACCACATACCTATAGTCTGAACACAGGTAAGGAAATTATTTAAACTTAGACATTCTATGATACTATGAAAAATCTTCCAGCCATTTCTTTTCATACTTTTAACAACTTCCTTGAGGAATGAATTTATCAATACCTAAAAACATAAGCATCACAATTTCTGTCAACCCTATAAGAGGGTCATAAACAAAGAACTTCCTGCGTATGATTCAGTTCAGTTCAGTCGGTCAGTTGTGTTCTATCCTTTGTGATGCAAGGGACTGCAGCACGCCAGGCCTCCCTGTTCATCACCAGTTCCTGAAGCTTACTCAAACTCAAGTCCATCAAGTCTGTGATGCCATCCAACCATCTCATCCTCAGTCATCCCCTTCTCCTCCTGCCTTCAATCTTTCCCAGCATCAGGGTCTTTTGAAATGAGTCAGCTCTTCGCATCAAGTGGCCAAAGTATTAGAGTTTCAGCTTCAGCATCAGTCCTCTCAATGAATAGTTAAAACTGATTTCCTTTAGGATAGACTGGTTGGATCTCCTTGCAGTCCAAGGGACTCAAGAGTCTTTTCCAACACCACAGTTCAAAAGTATCAATTCTTTGTTGCTCAGATTTCTTTATGGTCCAACTCATATCCATACAAGACTACTGGAAAAACCATAGTTCTGACTAGATGGACCTTTGTCGGCAAAGTAATGCCTCTGCTTTTCAATATGCTGTCTAGGCTAGTCATAGCTGTTCTTCCAAGGAGCAAGCGTCTTAATTTCATAGCTGCAGTCACCATCAGCAGTGATTTTGGAGCCCAAAAAAATAAAGTTGGTCACTGTTTCCATTGTTTCCCTATCTATTTGCCATGAAGTGATGGGACCAGATGTCATGATCTTAGTTTTTTGAACGCTGAGTTTTAAGCCAACTTTTTCACTCTCCTCTTTCACTTTCATCAAGAGGCTCTTTAGTTCTTCTTTACTTTCTGCCATAAGGGTGGTTTCATCTGCATATCTGAGGTATCTCCCAGCAACCTTGATTCCAGCTTGTCCTTCATCCAGCCTGGCATTTTGCATGATATATTCTGCAAATAAGCCATATAAGCAGGTTGACAGTATATAGCCTCGACCTACTCCTTCCCCAATTTGGAACCAGTCCTTTGCTCCATGTCCAATCCTATCTGTTGCTTCCTGACCTGCATACAGATTTCTCAAGAGGCAGGTCAGGTGGTCTGGTATTCCCATCTCTTTCAGAATTTTCCACAGTTTATTGTGATCCACACAGTCAAAGGCTTTGGCCTAGTCAAGAAAGCAGAAATAGATGTTTTTCTGGAATTCTCTTGCTTTTTCCATGATCCAGTGGATGCTGGCAATTTGATCTCTGTTTCCTCTGCCTTTTCTAAAACCAGCTTGAACATCTGGAAGTTCACGGTTCATGTATTGCTGAAGCCTGGCTTGGAGAATTTTGAGCATTACTTTACTAGCGTGTGAGATGAGTGCAATTGTGCAGTAGTTTGAGCATTCTTTGGCATTGCCTTTCTTTGGGATTAGAATGAAAACTGACCTTTTCCAGTCCTGTGGCCACGGCTGAGTTTTCCAAATTTGTTGGCATATTGAGTGCAGCACTTTCACAGCATCATCTTTCAGGATTTGAAATAGATCCACTGGAATTCCATCACCTCCACTAGCTTTGTTCATAGTGATGCTTCCTAAGGCCCACTTGACTTCACATTCCAGGATGTCTGGCTCTAGGTGAGTGATCACACCATCGTGATTATCTGGGTTGTGAAGATCTTTTTTGTACAGTTCTTCTGTATATTCTTGACACCTTTTCTTAATATCTTCTGCTTCTGTTAGGTCCATACCATTTCTGTCCTTTATCAAGCCCATCTTTGCATGAAATGTTCCCTTGGTATCTCTAATTTTCTTGAAGAGATCCCTAGTCTTTCCCATTCTGTTGCTTTCCTCTATTTCTTTGCATTGATCGCTGAGGAAGGCTTTTTTATCTCTTCTTGCTATTCTTTGGAACTCTGTATTCAGATGCTTGTATCTTTCCTTTTCTCCTTTGCTTTTCGCTTCTCTTCTTTTCACAGCTATTTGTAAGGCCTCCTCAGACAGCCATTTTGCTTTTTTGCATTTCTTTTCCATGGGGATGGTTTTGATCCCTGTCTCCTGTACAATGTCACGAACCTCAGTCCATAGTTCATCAGGCACTCTATCTATCAGATCTAGGCCCTTAAATCTATTTCTCACTTCCACTGTATAATCATAAAGGATTTGATTTAGGTCATACCTGAATGGTCTAGTGGTTTTCCCTACTTTCTTCAATTTAAGTCTCGATTTGGCAATAAGGAGTCATGATCTGAGCCACTGTCAGCTCCTGGTCTTGTTTTTGTTGACTGTATAGAGCTTCTCCATCTTTGTCTGCAAAGAATATAATCAATCTGATTTCAGTGTTGACCATCTGGTGATGTCCATGTGTAGAGTCTTCTCTTGTGTTGTTGGAAGAGGTGTTTGCTATGACCAGTGCATTTTCTTGGCAAAACTCTATTAGTCTTTGCCCTGCTTCATTCCATATTCCAAGGCCAAATTTGCCTGTTACTCCAGGTGTTTCTTGACTTCCTACTTTTGCATTCCAGTCCCCTATAATGAAAAGGACATCTTTTTTAGGTGTTAGTTCTAAAAGGTCTTGTAGGTCTTCATAGAACCGTTCAACTTCAGCTTCTTCAGCATTACTGGTTGGGGCATAGGCTTGGATTACTGTGATACTGAATGCCTTGGAAACGAACAGAGGTCATTCTGTCATTTTTGAGACTGCATCCAAGTACTGTGTTTTGGACTCTTTTGTTGACCATGATGGCTACTCCATTTCTTCTGAGGGATTCCTGCCTGCAGTAGTAGATATATAATGGTCATCTGAGTTAAATTCACCCATTCCAGTCCATTTTAGTTCGCTGATTCCTAGAATATTGATGTTCATTCTTGCCATCTCTTGTTTGACCACTTCCAATTTGTCTTGATTCATGGACCTGACATTCCAGGTTCCTATGCAATATTGCTCTTTACATCATCAGACCTTGCTTCTATTACCAGTCATATCCACAACTGGGTATTGTTTTTGCTTTGGCTCCATACCTTCATTCTTTCTGGAGTTATTTCTCCACTGAGAAACCCAGGTAAGCTGATAAGTGTTGCAAGAGGGCATCAGAGGGCAGACACACTGAAACCATACTCACAGAAACTAGTCAATCTAATCACACTAGTACCACAACCTTGTCTAACTCAGTGAAACTAAACCATGCCCGTGAGGCCACCCAAGACGGGCTTGTCATGGTGGAGGGGTCTGACAGAATGTGGTCCACTGGAGAAGGGAATGGCAAACCACTTCAGTATTCTTGCCTTGAGAGCCCCATGAACAGTATGAAAAGGCAAAAATGATAGGATACTGAAAGAGGAACTCCCCAGATCGGTAGGTGCCAAATATGCTACTGGAGATCAGTGGAGAAATAATTCCAGAAAGAATGTAAACCTCTACAAAACTGCAAATACAGCTATCTTTCAGTCAAAATTCTCTGATCACAATATAACTGAATTCAAAATCTGTAACAGAAAGAAAAAAAAGGTAATGTTCTACAATTAAAGAAGAAATCTTAATATAAACTGAAAAATATTTAGGACTGATTGATATTGAAAATAACAGGTATAAAACCATTGAGATATAGTTAAACCAGTGGTAGAAGAAAAATTAATAGCCTCCAGATGCTTATATTAGAAAATAAAGGAAAATAATGAGTTAAAGTAACCAGATGCAAAAAGAACAGAATGAATTCAAATAAGGTACAAGAAAGAAGAAAATTAAGATAAATTAATGAAATAGCAAACTAAAAATATAATAAGGGTTAACAAAGTCTAGCACTGATTCTTTACAAAGTCTAATGAAACTGATACTCAGCAAGACTGACCAGGAAGCAAAGAGTAAAGATGCAAGTACACAATTTAAGGAGTAATAATAATAAAAACACACTTTCAACAGAAATGAAAAAAACAGCAAGAGACCTATGCACACTAATCTCAAAGTCCATCAACTTGAGAATGGAAAGAAAGAAGTAGTAGGCCCACACAGTGGAATGCTACTGAGCAATAAATGGTAACCAACTACTGACACATGCTTACATCACAGATTCACACAGCTCAGTCAGTAAAGAATTGCCTGCAATGCAGGAGACCCAGGTTTAATTCCTGGATCAGGAAGATCCCCTGGAGAAGGAAATGGCAACCCACTTCGGTATTCTTGCCTGGAGAATCCCATGGACAGAGAAGCCTGGCAGGCTACAGTCCATGAGGTCTCAAGAGTCAGACATGACGTAGTGACTAAACCACCACCAAGTGAAAGAAGCCAAATACAACAAAGCATATATTATGTGATTCCATTCATGTGAAATGTCAAAAGGTATGTTTATAGAGAAAACATAAAAGAATACACAGATATATTATCAAGAACAAGTTGTTGTTGTTATTCAGTAGCTAACTTTTGTCCAACTCAGGCTTCCCTGTTCTTCACCATCTTCCAGAGTTCGCTCAAACTCATGTTCAATGAAGAATAATAAGTATAAGGTAGCAAATTTAAAATTAACATACAACTATCAGTTACCTTTTGTGTACTAATAACAGAGAAAAAAAACAGTATTTTTTTTTAAATAACATTTACAGCAACAAAAATAGGAAGTTCCAGTTATAGAGCCTGCTAAAGATATACAACCTATATACTTTCAATAAATTGCGAAGGGCTTCCCTAATGGTACAGTGGTAAGAATCCGCCTGCCAATGCAGGGGACTTGGGTTCAATCCTTGGTCTGGGAAGATTTCACGTGCCACGGAGCAACTAAGCCCACGTGCCATAATTACTGAGCCTGCATTCCAGAGCCTGCCTAGACCAGTGAGCCACAACTACTGAGTCTGTGCATCGCAACTGCTGAAGCCCATGCACCCAGAGCCTGTGCCCCGCAACGAGAGTTACTGCTGTTTAGTCACTACGTGGTGTCCGACTCTTCAGTGACTCCATGTACTGCAGTCAGGCTCCTCTCCACACTGGCATTACCAACTGAGCTTCACCTCCTGCCAGATCAGCAGGGGCGTGAGATTCCCACAGGAGCAAGAAACCAACTGTGAACTGTGCATGTGACAGATCTAGGTTGCACCTCCCACTTATGAGAGAGAATCATCCTGAAACCATCTCCTCCACTAAACCGACACCTGGTGTCAAAAAGGTTGGCTGGTAGAGCTTATAATCATCCATTGCAGGAATTTTTATATTAAAAATAGTGGCAAATACTACATATAAGGCCTTTATTTTTTCCTCTTTAGAAAGGCAGCTAACCAGCATTTCACTAATAATTATTAGCAGTAATCATAAAGACGTCAACTGTCTTTAAGCTCATATGCAGATTCAACGCAATTTCAATCAAAACTCTGACCCATTTTAACAAACTTCATCATCTGATTGTAAAATCTTTCTTGGGGAAGGGGGCCATTAGGGACAGAATAGCCTGAAGAAGAATAACATATTTTACAACCCCAAAATTATAAAAATTTCATAATATCAAGTGCCACAAAAGACACAGATCAATGGGATCTGCATACACTACTGATGGTAATACAAATTACCATACAACCACTTTGAAAAATAATTTGGCATTATCTGGTAAAGTTGAATGCTGGCTTATTCTAGCATACAATGACTCAATTCCTCATTATATTCCCTTAAGAATATAAGGGAACGTGCACCAGGAAAAATATATGTTTGTTCCTAGAAGCAGTAGTACTGCATCTACTATTTAAAGAAAAAAAGAGGGAAAAAAGAAACACATCTAAATATCCATCAACAGGAAAATGAATAAACTATGTATGTTTAAATAGTTTAAAGGAAAGGAAAGTGAATTCACTCAGTAGTGTCTGATTCTTTGGGACCCCATGAACTGTAGCCTGCCAGGCTCCTATGTCCATGGGATTCTCCAGGCAAGAATACTGGAGTGGGTTGCCATTTCCATCTCCAGGGGATCCTCCTAACCCAGGGATCAAACTTATATCTCCGGCATAGGAGGCAGACCTTTACCATCTGAGCCACCAGGGATTCATTTACTATTATACAAAAGAGAAAAATCAATGAATATCAGATACTTACAAATGGACATACGTTAGAGCTATCTGAAGCATGTTACAACAGACAAACTGTTCAGTCACTCAGTCGAGTCACACTCTTTGCAACCCCATGGACTGCAGCACAACAGGCTTCCCTGTCCATTACCAACTCCCGAAGCTTGCTCAAACTCATGTCCATGGAGTTGGTGACTACATCCAACCATCTCATCCTCTGTCATCCCCTTCTCCTCCTGCCTTCAATCTTTTCCAGCATCAGGGTCTTTTCCAATGAGTCAGTTCTTCACATCAGGTGGACAACGTATTGGAGTTTCAGCTTCAACATCAGTCCTTCCAATGAATAGTCAAGACAGACTTCCTTTAGGATTGACTGGTTTGATCTCATTGCTGTCCAAGAGACTCTTAAGAGTCTTCTCCAACACCACAGTTCAAAAGCATCAATTCTTTGGCACTCAGTTTTCTTTAAAGTCCAACTCTCACATACATACACGACCACTGGAAAAACCATAGCCTTGACTAGATGAACATTTGTTGGTCAAGTAACATCTCTGCTTTTTAATACGTTGTCTAGGTTGGTCAAAACTTTTCTTCCAAGGATCAATTGTCTTTTAATTTCATGGCTGCAGTCACCATGTGCAGTCATTTTAGAGCCCAGAAAAATAAAGTCTGTCACTGTTTCCATTGTTTCATCTGTTTGCCATGAAGTCATGGGACTGGATGCCATGATCTTAGTTTTCTGAATGTTGAATTTTAAGCCAAATTTTTCACTCTGCTCTTTCACTTTCATCAAGAGGCTCTTCAGCTGTTCTTCGCTTTCTGCCATTAGGGTGGTACCATCTGCGTATCTGAGGTTATTGGCATTTCTCCCGGCAATTTTGATTCCAGCTTGTGCTTCATCCAGCCCAGCATTCTGCATGATGTACTCTGCATACAAGTTAAATAAGCAGGGTGACAATATATAGCCTTGACATACTCCTTTCCAATTTGGAACCAGTCTGTTGTTCTATGTCTGGTTCTAACTGTTGCTTCTTGACCTGCATACAGATTTCTTAGGAGGCAGGTCAGGTGGTCTGGTATTCCCATCTCTTGAGGAATTCTCCACAGTTTGTTGTGATCTACACAGTCAAAGGCTTTTACTGGTATATATACACCAGTATATATGTTAGCATATATCAAACATTATATTTAAATTGCTCAAGTAATTTACATAACATTTTGAAAGTAAGACATTGGGTAGTTTACAGAAGTGGCAGGAAGACTAGAGAACTAGGTCTGTAGGTTTCACAGCAAGAAAAATTGAAAATCAAACCACAGAACTGGTTTGATGGCAGTGGTGTGGTGATGAAACAATTTGGGATATGAAGAATAAAGAAGAAGCTCTAATTTGTAGCATTTGCCAATTTCCATAGCTAAATTCAAACTAGTCAGTCCTAAAGGAAATCAACCCTGAATATTCACTGGAAAGACTGATGCTGAAGCTGAAGCTCCAACACTTTGTCTACCTGATGCAAAGAGCCGACTCACTGGAAAAGACCCTGATGCTGGGAAAGATTGAAGGCAGGAGGAGAAGGGGATGACAGAGGATAAGATGGTTGGATGGCATCACAATGGACATGAGTTCGAGCAAACTCCAGGAGGTGGTGAAGGACAGGGAAGCCTGGCATGCTGCAGTCCATGGGGTCACAAAGAGTTGGACACGACTGAGCGACAGAACAACAACATAGCTGATTTCAACTACTGACCTCTAATCAGGGAAGAGATGCTGATAATCAACATTCATAAGATGGAATAAGCTAGATTCAACACACTCAAGCATCTAGCTCTATTCCTTGTGCTATCAATCCCTGGACACTGACCCCAGCACTCCTGCAGCTATCAATCTTGCTGTAGCTTCTACTACTACCAGAGAAAACCACGGTTCCTGCTTTTCTGTACAACTAACCCATATCCTGTGCAGCTATACCTGACTAGTAGAGCTGAGGTCCATGTCCACAGCATAGGTGCAAAGGATGCTGGGGAAAAGCAACTGGCATTTTCTTCTATACCACGAAGACTTTGAAAATGGGAAACTCCCCCAAACAAAGGAAAAGATTCAGGTTCTAGGAATCATAAATGTTATCTATATTTATCTTGCATATATTTTTATCAGCCAAGAAGATTTTGTCAAATGTTATTTTCTATAGTTTGTATCAAAAAAATCTTACTTTGGTAGCTTTATTATCAAAATAGAAATAATGTGTGTATGAATGTGTATACATATATTATCTTTAAACACACACCAAATATACCTTCCCATTTTAAGATATTAAATATACCCCCAATTAGGGATCTGCCTATAATTCTCTTACTGAGAATTACAAGCCTAAAAACTAACAATCTAGCAAGAGAAGCAATCTCTCCACCTCATCACACTAAGCTCGTCAAGCTGAGATAGCCATCCCTTCCTTATACATAATAGCATTTGTTTCACTATACTGATAACTGTTGGTTTCTTGATTTCTTATTAGTAGGCAGGGATTGTCCTGTTGATCTCAAAGCCCCTGCACTTAGCACAAATATACATTCAAAAATTGTTTGATAAATAAATTTCCTGTGTTTTTTTTTTTTTACCATAGTTTTTTACTATAATTTATTTAGCACTTAGCAGATACACCAGAAAATGTGGCAGTATTTTTACATAAGTTAATTTACCTCCAGAACTGAAAAGTATATTAGGATCATTTGCATATCTTAAATGGGAAAATTGAAAGCAAAGTATTTTAACAGAGGTTAGTCAGCCAGAAGAGGCAGAATTAGAATTCAAACTAAGATATGCCTAACACCAAACTCTGTCTTCTTTCTATTACACATCCTAAAACTATAATAAAATTTATTACATACTAAAAACATGTAGGTAAAATGGGCAATGGGAATATTAATTCTTAAAAATTCATTCTGTTCAAAAGAGACCAAGAAAATTAGAAGAGCATGGCATTCAAGTTAGAATTTGAAGACTAAACAGCAGTTTGCAAGGCAGTTGAGAGAAGAACATCCCACTCACATAGCAATTATTAAGGTCCTATAGCAACAAAAAACTATTATTTTAGACAAGCTGTGATTCCCTCATCTCTAAACTAAAACCAAAGTTGATCATAATTTCTACTTTTCAGTGCTGTTCTGAAGATTACACAGATAAATTATTTAACATGGGACCTGTCATAAAGTAGGTTCTTAATAAAGACAAAGAGGAGATGTGTTTACCGAAAACCAGAGTTCTCCTAGGTAAGTTAGCGGCTTGTACCAAAAAAGGTCAAGAAGAAAACAGGTTAAAAGCAAAAGAAATTGAAAGAAATAGCTTTGGAAAGGTAGTCCCTAATCCCGATCTCAAATTTTTCAAGGGATATTCATATATATCAAGAGTTTAAACAGATAAATAATAATGAAAAACTTTCTGAATCATAATATGGTATATACTAGAAGATCTAAAAGTTTCTACCTCTTAGAAAATTTAAAAACAAGGCATTTTAAATGCCTGCTGCTGCTGCTGCTAAGTCGCTTCAGTCGTGTCTGACTCTGTGCGACCCCATTGATGGCAGCCCACAAGGCCCCTCCGTCCCTGGGATTCTCCAGGCAAGAACACTAGAGTGGGTTGCCATTTCCTTCTCCAATGCATGAAAGTGAAAAGTCAAAGTGAAGTCACTCAGTCATGTCTGACTCTTCGCGACCCCATGGACTGCAGCCCACCAGGCTCCTCCGTCCATGGGATTTTCCAGGCAAGAGTACTGGAGTGGAGTGCCATCGCCTTCTTCTAGTACCTGACAAAAAGACCATAACCTTGAATAGGTTTTCCCTTAAGATCGCCTGAAAAAGCATCGATTTATACATCAAAGCAATAGCACAGCACATAATTTGCTCTTATTCAATCAAAGTAATTGCAGCCAACCAATTACAAGAAAAACACTGTGAGACTCCAGTCAAAAGTAACACTCATGCCAGTGTGTCATTTTCCTATTTCCATCCTTCACCTCTATAGCTGTTTGTTCTCTGAGAGAATTAAAACAAAGTGAACAGTTTGTTTTTCAATTATCAGAGTATCAGTCTAATATATATTCTATACATATTGCTTTGTGCACTGTTTTTAAACTCCACAGAAGTCCTACTAATAACTACCAATAAGCACTTATAAATAAGCATGGTAAAATCAGTTTCAGTAATCATTTTTTTCTCAAATTAAAAATGCATTTTTAATTTTAATAACTCACTAAAAGAAACACTGGTAAAACATATTATTTAGCACATAACAGATTAACATTTGAAACATGATACAATTTATTTAAATTAAAACTTAAAAACATTTTTCAATTATTTTTCTTTTTAAAAACATCCAAGTTCTATACTGTCAGTAAGAGGGCATTCAGTTTGAATTTTAAGCCAGTGAAGCCATCTTGTGGTTGATGTTGGTGTTGCTGAGGCTTTCAGAAGGTCAATTTTATCCCCAAAATTAGGTCTTTAGAAAGGCACATACAAACTGTCAGTCCTAGAACTTAGATGGAAAAAACCCCACAGATCTGAAAAGCCTTTCCTGTTAGGGCTCCACAATAATGCATAAAAGTCCTCACATACCTGGATTGGTAATAAAGCATTTTTACATTAACCTATATTTTATAATTAACTTCTACACCTTGGTTCAAAGGCAAAGCTATGAAAATAACTACAAACAAAATATTAAACTTGAAAAAGAATACAACAAATATTAAACAGTTTTATAGTAAGTATATGTTTTACTTCCTTTCTGTCATGACTTTTTTTCCATGATTTTTAGCTGAGAAGCTAAATATTCTAGGGCCCTGTCATATCTAGAAATACAAAGCCTGCCCTGAAAAATTCAAAAATTGCAGTATATGGCTTTCCTGGCACATATTGCTCCGTGCTAAAAAAATTTTATGGCCTAAAAATTAAACACAAACTGCCTACAGGAAAATCTAGCTTAGGCTTAGAAGCCTGGAGAAAAGTCATCATATTCTCACTCTCACCACTTTTTAAATTTGTCTGAAACCCTTGCATCAAAGTTATGAGCAACCTTATTGAGAAAACATGTGAACTGCAAAATACTATTAAAAAGTGAATGGGAGGGAAGAGAAAAGAATGTGCACAAAACTATTACATTAATTAAAAACAAAATTAACTTGTAATTTTTGCCATCTTCAGATCAGATCAGATCAGTCGCTCAGTCGTGTCCGACTCTTTGAGACCCCTTGAATAGCAGCACCCCAGGCCTCCCTGTCCATCACCAACTCCCAGAGTTCACTCAGACTCAGTGATGCCATCCAGCCATCTCATCCTCTGTCGTCCCCTTCTCCTCCTGCCCCCAATCCCTCCCAGCATCAAAGTCTTTTCCAATGAGTCAACTCTTTGCATGAGGTGGCCAAAGTTCTGGAGTCTCAGCTTCAGCATCATTCCTTCCAAAGAAATCCCAGGGCTGATCTCCTTCAGAATGGACTGGTTGGATCTCCTTGCAGTCCAAGGGACTCTCAAGAGTTTGCCATCTTACTTCCTCCCCAAATAATCAGTGATAATTAATAGAATTTAAAACTTCAGTTTCAAACTCTAGGTAACAATGCCCTTCTGAAGGTCCCAGTTTGTCTTTACAGCAAAAAAGATATCGATTCAGTGTTCCAGGATTAACTGTCTTCTCCTAACTATTGCCATCTCTCTTATCAAACCATAGCCTTCTCCATGCCTCCTTTCCAAATGCTGAAAATGCCATATCTAAGTCTTATTAATTATGATAATAACAATACACAGCATCATCATAAGCATTTACTTTTGACTTCTCAGGAGAGGAAGTTTGAAGACTCTTCTCTACATTCCTTTACTTTACCTCTAAAAAGCATTACTGCTCCTCTGTCTTGAGGAATCTCTAGTACATTGTATGGAGCCCTGGACCTAATAAATATGCTTCCAAGAGGGTTGTAAGACACAGGACTACAGCCCTTTAAAAGCGCCCACACTTGACTAATGGAAGTAGCTTGTAAAAAGACAGCCTTCTCTCTTCTTTTGCTCATTAAATATTAGCTTCTTAAAGCTGGGGCAAATGCTCTCAAATTCTTTTTGCTTTGGCTTCGTCTCTCTTAAAAGTAGTAATATCACTGGCTGGCATGAAACTTAGTGGAAATTGTCAGAGAAGGACTCTGGCCTACTTTGATTCCATTGTACTAAGATCAACTTAGCTCAAGCAATAAAGTTCTGCATTAGGGATTGAGGCCAAAACACAGTCAATAATGAAGCATCTATTCACATTACCTCATTTACTGGGTTCCGTTTTTCCCTGATACCTCAGTTGGTAAAGTATCAGCCTGCAATGCAGGAGACCCCAGTTTAATTCCTGGGTTGGGAGATACCCTGGAGAAGGGAAAGACTACCCACTCCAGTATTCTGGCCTGGAGAATTCTATGGACTGTATAGTCCATGGGGTCACAAAGAGCTGGACACAACTGAGCGACTTTCACTTTCACTTGGAGATCTCTCAGTAACAAGATACCCAAGTCAGGTAATAAATATTCATGCATTCTTAGATGTCCAGGACAAAAACACTATCCTAAATGTCTCATAATGCTCAATATTTGTCATACACATTGCACTACATTTACAATGTAGTCACACAGGTTTTCATTTAATTCTTCAATGTCATAAAGGAGATAACATTTGAGTGATAAGAAAATTAAAATCTGGCAAGATTAAATAACTTTCCAGAAGTCACAAAAATATAAGTGGAAGAATAAGGATTTAAGTCCAGCTGAAAAATTCTAAAATCTGTATCCGTCCAGTATGTTACCAGAATTTTTTTATTCTCCCTCTCCACGTTGTATCTGAAGCTCATCAAAACTGTCTCTGCTTCCTGAGATAGCTAATCTATCTCACACTTTAAATTTTCTAAATTAGTTTTTGCAATTAGTTTCTAGCATGTTTTATTTGGAAGATCACTAGGTAATCCAGTTCTTTAATTCTTTTTTTTATTATTATTAAAAGAAAATTAGAAAATATTATTATTTAATACCAAAATCTGACATGATCAAGGAACAGGTAGATTACTTATTCAAATACTCTGCTTATCTTATGCACAGATTAAACTAAATTTTATTTTAAATTTTTTATGTAAAATTTATTTTAAACAACAGTTATACATAATTTAGTGTCTAGAGCCATGTCTTAATGATTCTGTCACCAATAACATGCTAAAGTGCTGGGTAATAAAGCATTCCAATAAAGGCACAAATAAAGTAACTTTTACTATTTTAGTCTTACTTTATAGACAAAGAGCACAAGTAATTCATGTCAAAAATATATATTACTTGAACATTTATTATTGCCTAAAAGCAGTTCAGTTCAGTTGCTCAGTTGTGTCCGACTCTGTGACCCCATGGACTGCAGCACGCCAGGCCTCCCTGTCCATCACCAACTCCCGGAGCTTGCTCAAACTCATGTCCATTGAGTTGGTGATGCCATCCAATCATCATCCTCTGTTGTCCCCTTCTCCTCCTGCCTTCAATCTTTCCCAGCATCAGGGTGTTTTCTAATGAGCCAGTTCTTCACATCAGGTGGCCAAAGTATTGGAGATATATTTTTATATAATGTATGAAATTTTAACCAAAGACAAATGAGTAACTCCAGTGGGTTGGCTTCTAAAACTTCTATTAAAATTAATTTTCAAAACATCTTCACTAATACTGTGAAGAGAATTATATTTGGTATCAGAAGCAGGTAATGAAAGGGAAAATATAATCAAATCTGAGGAACAGAGATTTGTTTCATGTGAAAAGGGCTCACTCAATTTCTGTTTCATGTGAAAGGGCTTATTTTGTATCTTCTCATTTTACATACAAACTAAAGCCACATGAGCATTAAGAATAATTCAAAGGATAAAATTTGGTATAGAAAATTCTAGATTCAAATATTCTAAGTTATATCTTATTGTTGTTAGCTATATTCAAAGGAAATTCTAAAGAGACTACTTATAAAATTTTCTGAAGCAAAAATGCTCTGAGAAGTTGGAGATAGCAGAGAAAACTCTTGCAGTACCTTTCCCTGTGAGCTTTTAACAGTGGTAGGTTCTGAGAGTCCTTAAAGACAGAAAAAGAAAAAATGGAAAATCAATAATCCAGAATGCTAGTTTTCTTAAATAGACTAGTATAAGGATACACAGGCACTGCTTTGATACTAGTTACTTCTTCTGTGAGGAATTGTTGCATTCATCAGACCTGTCCAAGACTGCTGCCTAATTTGGAGTTCTACACCCTAGAGGTTTTCTAAGTATGTTTCCCAGATTGGCTGAATCAACATCCCACAGAAACCTGTTCAAAGTACAAATTCTCAGGCTCTTTCCCAGTTCAATGGAGTCAGAAACATGGCAGTGGGTGAGGTGGGAAGCTGGCACTCTGTGTTGTAGCAGGCCTCAGGATGACTCTGATGCACACTGAGGTCAGAACTACTACCACAACCAGAAAATGAAATGCAAGGAACTGGAGAGGACTCTGAGAAGAGCAATGACGATGAATAGAACGCCTGAGACAGAATAAACAGAGGAACCAAGATAGATGGTTTTAACAAAAAGAAACCTGTAGCAGTGACATTTACAAGATTCAAGTATATGAAGAATTATTCACAAGGGAAGGTAACCAGATGTTCTCCATTTCCCTGAGGGACGATAAAGAAGATATTACGGACTTAAGTTGCAATATAAGAAATTTAGATCAAAATACAATTAAATTCGCTTACATAGAATATTGTTAAACATTAAAATGAATTGCTGACGAGTCTGTAGAACTCTCTTGTCTTGAGTATCTGATTCAAAAGCTAGGGCAGATTATAAACTCTTGTTCTCTTTCCAGCTAAATGATTACCACCTATCACATATGAGGACCAACATTTAGAAAATGTGAAAAATGTTGATACATTATAGACCTTTTGAAATTATCTAAAATTTAAAATATCTAAGGTATAGCAACTATCTTAAATACATGAGTATTAAAATGATAAGAATACTTACTCAAACTCAAAACATACACATTCGAAGTATTTCAAATTATAAAGATGTTCATTAATAATTCAAAAAGTGAGCAACAGCATATAAAAATTTTTGATTGACACAGTTTGCATTATTTTCAAATAAAAATAAGAAATTGAATATAAATGAATAAGAAGTAAAAGACTGACTGCTGCTGCTGCTGCTAAGTCGCTTCAGTCATGTCCGACTCTGTGCGACCCCACAGAGGGCAGCCCACCAGGCTCCCCCGTCCCTGGGATTCTCCAGGCAAGAACACTGGAATGGGTTGCCATTTCCTTCTCCAATGCGTGAAAGTGAAAAGTGAAAGGGAAGTCACTCAGTTGTGTCCCACGCTTAGCGACCCCATGGACTGCAGCCTACCAGGCTCTGCCGTCCATGGGATTTTCCAGGCAAGAGTACTGGAGTGGGGTGCCACTGCCTTCTCCAAAAGACTGACTAGTTGGCATCTAAAATCCAAAAACTGTATCCTTGTATTTCAAAAAATCACTGAAAAAATTCATAACATAAATACATAAGTTATGAAAAATGATAGCAGTAACCAAATGCACAGCTTTGCCAAACTGTTTCTAACATTCTCTCACAATCTTATACTCCTATATCAATAAGTTCATTAAATAAATATGGTAACAGATACTAATATAAAAAGATACAAAAAGGTCCTCTGAGTTCCAATATCTGGTAAGTCTCACACGTAAATAAGTGTGTCACAGTTATAATTCCTAAGACAAAAGTATTTTTTAAATGTTGAAAAGTCACCAAAAGTTTAAAAGTTCATTTTAATAATTTTCCATATATATAGGAAGTCACTCAAATGATAACTTTGTGACTTGTTCCCTCCAAAATATTTTGAAGTTGTAGTCTTCCTTGACAAAAAATAATTCCAGTAATTTAGTAGATGTTCATATTTATTGTACTTAACATAATTTAGGAAGTTAACATTTTTCTTTACCTTTTCTACCTTTCCACCATTGATGTCACTGGGGAGGAATTTCTTGCCAATTGTTCTCAAGTCTGTCTAAAATAAAAATATTATTATTAAAATAAAATTAGAGAAAAATGACTCTAAATCTAATCTCACTCACAAACAAAAGACAAAATTAGTTAAGGTCTGAGTAACAGAATTTAACTATATGTTAAATGTAGCTTGTATTTCAACTGATTATGAGATCTATATATGTAAAAATCAACCATTTTCAGTCCCATATATAGACTGTTTAAAGTACACCAGTAAATTGAACAGTAATATATAAGGCCTTACTTACATCTGGTCATATTTCTCTGGGTACCCTTTTATTAAAATCTAAAACTTGATTTTATGTAAACTATATAGACTTAGTAAGAAATTAATGTCACAATCCAAAACCAAATGACTACTTTGAACAAATAGAGTATATTTTCGACAACTAAATTCTATATAACTTTGATATGCAGAGACATGAAAGTACAGTACTCTATAGGCTGTGATACTCCTAACCTAAAGCTACATAACATACAAATATCCCAGAGAATATTCTTTACTACAAAAGCAGGAAGTCACAGTAAGACTGTACTGTAGTAAAAACATTTCATTTGCTTATTAAACAAATTTCAGAAATAGAAGCTGGTGAACAAAAGACTGACTACACGAAAATCCAGATGTACATATTACTCAACAAACCAAAGCTAAACATAAAAAGGACTAAGATAAACAAAGCTATAGCATTTCTCATGCAAAAATAAAACTTCAACTACACACACAGTCTACATAAAATTTTTAAGGATTCAGTCTTCTTTAAGAAGTGAAAACTAAAGGAATAGTAAGAAATTTATTCAGAAGAAAACTAAATACTACTCATGAAAAAGGCCTAATTATTTAAGCTAAGAAATTATCTTGATGCTTAAGACAGTGAGGTTAGTTCAATAACTAAATTTGTACTTTTTTTTAATTCCTTAAATAATAGTAAACAGAGCTCTTCATTGTCTCAAGAGCAAGAGAAAAGAGACTCAGAATGCATTCAATCACAGAAATTATAAGGGAGAAATTTATGTTAGACTTAAGGCAAAAATACTATCAATAGATGATTACAATTACTGTATTATTTATAAAAGGATAACACATAGAGAAATAGGATAGTCTTCTTTGAACACCTGCTGCTGCTGCTGCTGCTGCTAAGTCGCTTCAGTCGTGTCCGACTCTGTGCGACCCCATAGACAGCAGCCCACCAGGCTCTGCCGTCCCTGGGATTCTCCAGGCAAGAACACTGGAGTGGGTTGCCATTTCCTTCTCCAATTCATAGAAGTGAAAAGTGAAAGTGAAGTCGCTGAGTCGTGCCCAACTCTTAGCGACCCCATGGGCTGGAGCCTACCAGGCTCCTCTGTCCATGGGATTTTCCAGGCAAGAGTACTGGAGTGGGGTGCCATTGCCTTTGAACACCTACAATAATATAATTTCACTTGAAATATCCACATACAGTCAGCTTAAGAAACAAGAATACATGTTATACAACCCTCACAGATGCTTTCCAGTCTTTTTACTACCATGACTTTTATTTCTCAATGTAATGCAAGGATCATTCCTAAAGTACAATTCACTGAATGGAACTGCCAGGCAAACTAAACCCCATATCCAAATATTTAACAATGTTTCAGATTTATCCTTTGTACAGTCTCCAATAAGAGTGAAAGAACTATAAACCAAACCTCAAGTTGCACACATTTTTACTTTGACAATACTAAGCAATATATGGGGAAAAAATTCTTATCCTGGCATTTCACTGTTTTGAAGATTAAATAATACATGTGAAGCACTAAGCACAATGACTTACAAAGAATAAGCATTTAATGAGCGTTAGCTATAATGTTTAGTGAATATAAAACACGCATACTGTTATTATCTGAATGCATGTAACAAGTAAATAATACAACTAAGTTCATAAAAAATCACTATTTTGAAAGTCACAGAAAAGATGAAATATTTAAACACATAAAAGAAACAGAATATATACAAATTTTATGATACATCATGGTCCTTCATTTCTGATTTTATCACTAATTATAAAATGTAAAATAAAATGAGGCATTTATATAAAGTATTATAGAAATGAGCACTAGACTAAAATTCTAAACTTCAATTTACTGTATACTATAACTAATATGACATATCAGGAATTCTCTAAATCCGGATAATTTATTCCTCTGTAAAATCGAAAATATATTAACAATTCTATCTTCCAAAGTTGTTGTCATACTGAAAGGAACAATGTATTCAAAGTTCACAGAACTTTTAAAGTATCATACACACATATAAGGAAGATTATTTCATTGTTCTTTTAGCAAGATGAAAATGACCTACCAAATCTTTAAACATCCTAAAATCAAAGTTAATTCTATGATTCAGATGCCATTATATCAGGATCACTAGAATAGCTGGGTCCAAAAATGCATTTATAGTGAATAACTAATTATTCAGGAGAAATATTTAACCTATAAGATGCATGTGTGCACACACAAACAACATTCCTGACTTATTTCCTCAAATAAGTTCAGCAGAGTATCTATTTGGCAAAGCATTTTATACTATACAGAATATTAAAAGAAATTTTAAAATAATCTTTTAAAATTTTTACTATTACACATTATTTAGTAATTTAAGACTAGACTATCACTTAATTTTGCTCTGAATAACGCAGGAATTCAAAACTCCATGCTGAATTTCTATATTATTCTTAAATCCTTACTCCTCATTCTACAGAGTAAAAATTAAGAAACCTCCCACCTTTCAACATACTAATCCATGCTAAAAAGACTTACATAGCACCTCTAAGGCTGCTACCTTTAGAAGGGCCCACTTACAAAGTTGGCCCTAAGCTGGCATCTGGGAACTTGGTACCAGAACCATTCCCTAACTGAAAATGTGGCCCACAGCCTAAATTATTTGTATTAACAATGTGATATGGTAAACACCTGCTTTCAAGGGGAGATGTCTAGAATTTTGTTTCATTCTAGGCTGAGAGTACCTTTTTGAACAGCCCGATAAAAGCCTAATGGACTTTCCTGGGCAGGAAACACTCTACATACATACTATTGCTTTGTTCACTGCTAGATAAAAGAACAAATTTAGTGTGTTCCCCACAGGAGGAAGAGAAGGTAAGAAAGCTTGTGCATGGATTATTCTCCCAATATGTAGTAAGTTATATATAAAAATTAATAATACAAGTCTTTCTCAATTAGGGATTAACATCCTGCAATCACTCAAAAGTTAAAAAATTTCAACAGAAATACTGTATGTGACTGATTTTACTTCAAAGTTTATGAACCTGAAAATTAGACTACTTGTCTGGTATAGACTTCATCCTTATTAAAAGTATTTCTTTAATTCTATTACACGGCATGAGAGCTTTGGACTGGAGTATTTATATATTTTAAAGAAAATTATAAAGACAAGTTAATTCACTAATAATCATCATGTACGTCTTATGTATACCAGGTCAAATACTTTGTGTTGACTTATTTTATTTAGTTTGTTACCCAATTTTTAGATAGCTCAATGCTATTTACCTACATATATAAATATCATAAGAAGAGAAGACTGTCACAAAGCCTTTTTCCTATTTAGGTCTTTTGCTTTTAGTGAACAAAGAAATAAACTGGGATTCTTTGTAACATTTCCTGAAAATAAAATTCACTAATTTGGGTGCAAGTCAAGGAAAGATAAAATGTCTAATAAATATCCCCATCTGTAGTCATGGATAACACACATAATTTCTAAAAAACCTGTTTGTCTTACTGAATAAAACTGTAAGAATTTATGTTTAAATTCTATGTTTAAATTCACATTTAATTATATAAATAAAAATTTAAGTAATTGGAAAAGAAAAAGTTATAGTTATATATTAATTTATATTTCATATGTTCTTATCAGTTGCCACCCTTTCTGCTTTATGCTAAACCTACTTTGCAGTGACATAATGGATTTGTCAGACAGTAATTCTCTTCTGAATTTCATTGATTATATAACATAGCATATAAATTTCATTGTTTAATAGACTGTGATTGTAAAGGCGGTAAGAAAAAAATTCCCACTAGGGTAACCACAAGATTGAAAAAAGAATATTCATTTAATCACATCTGTACTTCAAACAATTTTTATAACTCTTCAAAAAAATTCTAAAAGTCAATCTCAATTATAAAAAAGACACTGCTATACAGATTGGTAAAGGGAGAGAGCTAGGGAAGAAAAATGCATCAAAACATTAACAGTAATTATTGGGCTTTCTTATTTTATTTTTCTGTATTTTCTGAAGTAGTCATACTGTACAGTATATACTACTTTGATCAACAGGAAAAGTTACTTCAAAATAAAAAATACAACTGTCAAGAAGCTGTAACCTAGCTAGTTTGTATGTAAATTCAATATCAATTTGTTTCTATGAATATGATCAGTTTTTACTGCTATTACATAGCTACTATAAATGTAATGAAATTCTATAACTGATCATAAGGTGAAAAAGTTTTAATTGCACTTTTCCCTTTTTCACTGATTTCGTATAATAGACATTAAAGAAATATATATTTCTAATAATTGGCTTATATAAGATTACCAAATTCAACAAACATCACTGCAACTTGAAATGGACAATAAAAATGAAAGACGTTCTCCACTTTATAAGAGCCAGTTTATTCTATGAGATATTTTTCATAAATATAGCTTCCAGATTCTAAATGTTTATAAGTTAATAAATAAAACCTACATTGAGAGCAATCAGGATGATGTCATTTACATTGACTTTGTCAGGAGAACTTGTACAAGCTTCAATGCCTTCATCTGAAAGATACCTGTTAAAATAAAATAAATGGCTTAATATTTTCTAAAATCAAAGTTAACCAAAATTACTTTCTTAAGTCTACAAGTAGTTTTGTTCTCTACTATACAATGTTTCTACTGCAAATACCAGAGAGTCCTGGATACTCCCTGTTTACCACCTCTGATAGAACAGGATGGAGAATGCATATTTTTCCTTTTATGTCTTTAAAGGGATATTATGTTAATAAAAGTATCCATATGCTTTCTAAGAAAAGCTATCTAAACATCAATATGCTTCTTAAGGAATCAATAAGCTCCTCTTCCCTGTTACACAAATACAATATCCAACTTAAATATTTAGTTACAGAGTAAACTCTTAGAGATTGACATGTGCTATAAAAATAGAACTAAAAACAGCATAGTTTTAAATTTAATCCAACAAAACTTTCCTCTCAGATACTTTCTCACATTATCTTTTCAACTCCCCTTTGTCTAACATAATGTTCCTAAGAATCTTCAATAAACACTATTGATTTCAAGTGGCACAAAGTTAGGCAACTTTTTACCTTACATCTTTTACTTTTCCTGTCTCTTTTCAGTTTTTTACTCATTGTCTTATTGCCCTTTGTTCTTTTATTCAGTCCAAACCAACCATTCATCTGTAGCAATAATTAACTGAAGGGTGAAAAATTATTTAATCCAAAGGCTGGGAGGGAATCAGCTCTACCAATTCACCCACACCCAACACAACCATCACCCCCCCCACAAAAGTCCACCTGTAAAAATGCCCATTAAAATTTGGCACCTTTTGTAATCAGTATTACATACTCTGGTGCTGGCATTGCGACCACAGACATCCTCCCACTGAAAAGATACAGGAGTACTAGTCTAACAGAGCTAACTTTGGCTCTTCCAGAGTTGATGGTCAGCAATTCCACCATCAACTCCCAACCTTAGTCTGATTCTAAGACACCTTTACCTGAAGACAGTAATCAAAGAGCATTTGCCTTTAAGAAATAAAGGATGAATTTCTCAAAAGTAAAAGAGCAAGCAAAAAGAAATAAAAATAGAGTACAAAAAGCAATAGAAAATTAAAGCTGATAAGCCTATGAATAAGATCAAGGAGGTAAAAGAAAGGGAAGTATATAAAAATCAAAGCAAGAATGTGTTTAAAAAAATTAGATACTATTAAAAGCTTGCTGCTGCTGCTACTGCTGCTAAGTCGCTTCAGTCATGTCCGACTCTGTGCGACCCCATAGACGGCAGCCCACCAGGCTCCCCTGTCCCTGGGATTCTCCAGGCAAGAACACTGGAGTGGGTTGCCATTTCCTTCTCCAATGCATGAAAGTGAAAAGTCAAAGTGAAGTTGCTCAGTCATGTCTGACTCTTAGCGACCCCATGGACTGCAGCCCACCAGGCTCCTCCGTCCCTGGGATTTTCCAGGCAAGAGTACTGGAGTGGGGTGCCATTGCTAAGGCAGTGCTAAACTACGATGATGAATGAAGGCCAGGAGTCAAGTGGGTTACAGAGAGAGGAAAAAAAGCATTAAGTATTTAGATGTGTCACTAAGAATAAATGGTTAGGAGGCTGGAATAAATTGTACATGAGTGACCATGGAATACAAATGTTTGCTGGCAGCATAGATGGTGGAAACACTGCTTTAATTCAGAATGAGTAAGTTCACTTCCTTATTACCCTGATGATTTTTCACCATTCACAGCCACTGACTGTATCTGGCACTAACCATCTTACAAATTTAGTTCTACAAATATTAATTAACCCATGATTTGTATGAAAAGAACTATGTGTGTGAATCAGTAATAAGATGATGAAAAATAAATATCTTCCTTTAAAGCATTTACAGTCTCATATAAAGCATAACATAACACATAAATAGCTACCATACAAGGCCAAAATAACTATAAACAAAATGTTATAGGAGCTCAAAGTGGCTAGGGAATGGAAAAGAATGCACAGAAAGGGCATCTCCATGAAGTAAAAAAAATATAAAACACATTCTGGGACATTCTGATTGGAAAATGGGGAAGAGATGAGAGGTCAGTATAGGCTGTGATCAATTTTAGGAAGCAAAAGTATATAGAGGGATATGGGTACTATATTAAACACTGACTGAGTAGTTACAGAAACACAGCTTTCAAAATTCTTACAGTGGGGAAATAATATACAATGACTAATAAAATACTTCATCTTCTAGAAAGGCAACTTTTTAGAATTAAAAGCTTACAGGATGTCAGATAAACTGGAAATAATCTTAAAAAGTATTCAAAGTTTAACTCTTTAGCTTTACAGGTGAAGAAAAAAATGCCTCTTTTTTCAAAGATATTAACCTAAACTTTGCCCTAAAATATCCTGATGTCTCAGATGGTAAAGAATCTGCCTGCAAAGTCAGAGACCAGGAGATCCCTTGGAAAAGGGCATTGCAACCCACTCCAGTATTCATGCCTGGAGAACCCCACGGAAAGAAGAGCCTGGCGGGCTATATAGTCAGTCCATGGGGTCGCAAAGAGTCAGACACAACTGAGTGACCAACACTTCTAACTTCTAAGTAAGGTAAAGTTAAAAATGCGTCCTGATTCTCAGTGTAGCAGTCTTTTCATTGTGTGAGCGTGCCAAGTCTTATCTGACTCTTTGTGACCCCCATGGACTGTAGCCCACCAGGCTCCTCTATCCATGCGATGTTCCAGAGAATACTGGAGTAGTTTGCCATTTCCTCCTCCAGGGGAATCACACTGCTTTCCAGTTCAGTTCAGTTCAGTCGCTCAGTTGTGTCCGACACCTTGTGACCCCATGAATCGCAGCACACCAGGCCTCCCTGTCCATCACCAAATAATGCTAATATCAGAAATGTAACTCTGTTCTCATAAACAAAAGCCAACATCTATACATACCAATTTCATAATCAACTAGGCATTTTATCAACACACACAAAAAAGCACAATTAGGCAAATTAAATCAGTGCCTCCAAAGTATTGATTTATTAAACAAGAATAGTTCTAGTTTCCATGGTAAAAAAATCAGGAAACTAATATTAACTAACAATTAAAAAATTGTTACAACAATGAAAAAATACCTATCCCATAAAATATAAAAAGGGAAGCCTGTAGGCTTCCTGAATATAAGAAATTATAAAATACAGCTCAGTCTCAATTTCCAAGTTTTACAAGTCTTCCTTCCTCACCCTTAATATTTTTTAAAAATAAGAGGACTTGAGCCTTACACCTTTACTCTATAATTATCAAGAAACAGGAGACCCCATTCACAGGTCTCCCTAGTAACATCTTGGTGATCCTTCTGTCAATAATGGACCATTTTCACATAACTTGAGATTTGCAAATTAATCTTTTGTTTTTGTAAACATTTAAAGATGCCAGTATCATCAGTGAATAAAACAAGTGATAAAAGCAAAGTGTAATGCCCAAATCAGATTCAAGATTCACCACAATACCACAGTAACTGAAAGAAGAACAAAACAACACAAAACCCACCAGCCTTAATGTGGTCACTGGGGGAAAAGCACTGCAAATCAGAACAGGCATGCCAGACCTGATCCCTGTGCACATCTGTACATGGACCGTAACGGGAGAGAATCATCATCAGTTTCCACAGGCGATCTCTGAACACTTACACCCAAGGGCAAAACCTTAAAGAGGAAACAAACCCTGGAGAGCTCCTGTTTACTAAAACAGCCCAGAGGCACAACTTTTTCTTCTCCTCTGGTAGAGATTTTAGTGCAAAACCACTCATTACTATTCTGAGCTAAAAACACATCGAAATAAAATTTTATTGACAAGCAAGGCAGTAAAAGGCTAAATTTCTGCATACTACAAAATATACTAAGATTTCTCCTTAATTTTACCTCCAAATAATTCCATTTTAAATCACAGCTTAATAAACACTCAAAATTTTTAAAAAAAGATTTTGCAAAGTGCTTCTTGTTTCATAAATAGATGTTAAAATCCTGTCTTTCTCAGAGTCATTTAATTTGTAATCCTGAGCAACTCTTGTTACTTCAGAAGTAAAAGCTTTAAAACTAATTATTATCCACCAATTTGGGGGAGAGGTTGTTTCCTATTACAAGTACTGAATATATATTTAAATAAGAATGGTCTCACTACTAAAACTATCTTCACCTCACGTTCTAAAGTTACTTGGACATATAAAACAGACATGCCCAAACTACAATTCAAGAATCTCAACTGACAGGGAAGTGTGATAAGAACAAATACTATTGTTTAATATCATTTATTACATCCAGATAGTGGGCCACCATTACCAGTAAGTGGATTACAAACCGCAAGGGAAAAGAGCACCAATTTTCCTTTATTCATTCCTATGAAAGTAGGTAAAACCCTTGAGTTGAACTTAACCGCTGACTATGATGTACATGTAATGAGGAGAGCAGCGACAAACTGAACAGTGTATGTCCACCTACAGGGGGTAGCTCCAGTGACTATCTGTATGAAGACAGTTTTCATTCCAATCCCAAAGAAAGGCAATGCCAAAGAATGCTCAAACTCAAACTAGCGCACAACTGCACTCATCTCACACACTAGCAAAGTAATGCTCAAATTTCTCCAAGCCAGGCTTCAATAGTACATGAACCATGAACTCCCAGATGTTCAAGCTGGATTCAGAAAAGGCAGAGGAACCAGAGATCAAGTTGCTAACATATGTTGGATCATCGAAAAAGCAAGACAGTTCCAGAAAAACACCTATTTCTGCTTTATTGACTATGCCAAAGCCTTTGACTGTGTGGATCACAACAAATTGTGGAAAATTCTTGAAGAGATGGGGATACCAGACCACCTGACCTACCTCTTGGAAAATCTGTATGCAGGTCAGGAAGCAACAGTTAGAACTGGACATGGAACAACAGACTGATTCCAAATAAGAAAAGGAGTACATCAAGGCTGTATATTGTCACCCTGCTTATTTAACTTATAATGCAGAGTACATCATGAGAAACGCTAGGCTGAATGAAGCACAAGCTGCAATCAAGATTACCAGGAGAAACATCAATAACCTCAGATATGCAGATGACACCACCCTATGGCAGAAAGCAAAGAACTAAAAAGCCTCTTGATGAAAGTGAAAGAGAAGAGTCAAAAAGTTGGCTTAAAACTCAACATTCAGAAAACTAGGATCATGGCATCTGGTCCCATCAATTCATGAAAAATACATGGGGAAACAGTGGAAACAGTGAGAGATTTTCTTTTGGGGGCTCCAAAATTACTGCAAATGGTGACTACAGCCATGAAATTAAAAGACACTTGCTCCTTGGAAGAAAAGGCATGACCAACCTAGAGAGCATGTTGAAAAGCAGAAACATTATATTGCCAACAAAGGTCCATCTAGTCAAAGCTATAGTTTTTCCAGCATTCATGTATGAATTGATGCTTTTGAACTGTGGTGTTGGAGAAGACTCTTGAGAGTCCCTTGGCCTGCAAGGAGATCCAACCAGTCCATCCTAAAGGAAATTGGTCCTGAATATTCATTGGAAGGACTGATGCTGAAGCTGAAATTCCAATATTTTGTCCAGCTGATGCAAAAAACTGATTCATTTGAAAAGACCCTGATGCTGGGAAAGACTGAAGGCGGGAAGAGAAGGGGATAACCGAGGTTGAGATGCTTGGATGGCATCACCGACTCCATGGACATGAGTTTGAGTAAGCTCCAGGAGTTGGTAATGGACAGGGAAGCCTGGCGTGCTACAGTCCATGGGGTCGTAGAGTCGGACACAACTGAGCGACTGAACTGAATGAAAGGCGGCAGGTCTAGTGACTATCCGTATGAAGATAGGTTAAGCAGCTACTGTCAGGTATTCTCATTTTTAGCTTTAAGTTTTTTGCAAAGCAGTGTCTAGCCAAACAGGCTTCAGTCTGCATGTGACACACATACTTTGTACTAATCATATTAGTTTATATCTGTTATCTGCCTGTTTGATCCTATACACTTTCAAGTTGTCTTTGACATGCAGGGTTGTGCTATAGGTGTCTCTCAAATGATACATTACCCATGGCTGACACACTTTTCAAGCAAAAGAGGAAAACAATTGTGTATTTTAAGTCACTTTTTATGACTCTTGGAGAGCAATAAACATAATTATGCACTGAAACAATATTCTTACTAGAGCTGTCATCAAATCATTTACTTTGGCCTAAATATTTCACAAACTGCACATATAAGAACTCATCTTTACCTCATTATTTCCATATATTTCTTAGGGGAAAAATGGTCTAATTGGCCAAAATAATTTAAAAAGTGCACTGAAGTTTTCTTCCCCTCTACCTATCTTTACCATTCCAAGCAATGAATGCCCATTCAAGTCTGAACTGAGAATTGAATTTGTAAGATAATCCAGGAGAGAATCTAGTATTGCACATAAATACAAAGTAGGCTGATGATGCATGAAAATTCTTTAAAATAGCAATGAAAAAAATCAAGAATGAAAATATTATTCCCAAATGGATAGGGACTCAATCAAAAATAAAGGACACATCTGCACAATGAATAATGCAGAACAGTATTAACTGTTTCTGAATAAAACCCAAATTACATAGCCACATGTGGTTTTGGGAGTCTCTGATCTATACATCTATACATGATTACTTGCTATCACATTGAGACTACCAGTCCACATCAATTCAGTTCAGTCACTCAGTAATGTCCAACTCTTTTTTATCCCATGGACTGCAGCACACCAGGTTTCCCTGTCCATCACCAATTCCTGGAGCTTACTCAAACTCATGTCCATCAAGTAGGTGATGCCATCCAACCATCTCATCCTCTGTCGTCCCCTTCTCCTCTTGCCTTCAATCTTTCCCAGCATCAGGGTCTTTTCCAATGAGTCAGGTCTTCACATCAACTGGACAAAGATTGGAGCTTCAGCATCAGTCCTTCCAATGAATATTCAGGACCGATTTCCTTTAGGATTGACTGCTTTGATCTTTTAGCAGTCCAAAGGACTCTCAAGAGTCTTCTCCAACACGACAGTTCAAAAGCATCAATTTTTCAGCAGTTTCCTTTATAATCAGCTCTAACATCCATACATGACTACTGAAAAAAACCATAGCTTTGACTACGTGGACCTTTGTTGGCAAAGTAATGTCTCAGCTTTTTAATACACTGTCTAGGTTGGTCATAGCTTTTCTTTCAAGGAGCAAACATCTATCATGGCTACAGTTACCGTCTGCAATGATTTTGGAGTTCAAGAAAATAAAGTCTGTCACTGTTTCCATTGCTTCCCCATCTATTTGCCATGAAATGATGGGACCGGATGCTATGATCTTCGTTTTTTGAACGGTGAGCTTTTCCACTCCTCTCTTTCATCAAGAGGCTCTTTAGCTGCTCTTCGCTTTCTGCTGTAAGGGTGGTGTCATCTGCATATATGCTGTTACTGATATTTCTCCCTGAAATCTTGATTGCAGCTTCTACATTCTCCAATCTAGCATTCTACATGATGTACTCTGCATATAAGTTATATTAGCAAGGTGATAATATACACACCTGATGTAATCCTTTCCCAATTTTGAACCACTCTGTTGTTCTATGTCTGGCTGTACTGTTGCTTCTTGACCTGCAAACAGATTTCTCAGGAGGCAGGTAAGGCGGTCTGGTATTTCGATCCTTAAGAATTTTCCACAGTTTGTGGTGATCCACACAGTCAAAGCCTTTATCTGTCAATGAAGCAGATATTTTTCTGGAATTCTCTTGCTTTTCCTATGATCCAACAATGTTTTCAATTTGATCTCTGGTCCCTCTGCCGAGCCACCAAGATTCCAGTTCTTTGTTCACTTACTGCTGAGGCCTAGCTTGGAGAATTTTGAGTATTACTTTGCTAAAGTGTGAAATCAGTGCAACTATACGGTGAGTGAACATTCTTTGTCATTGCCATTGCCTTTATTTGAGATTGGAATGAAAACTGACCTTTTCCAGTCCTGTGACCACTGCTGAGTTTTCCAAATTTGCTGGCATATTGAGTGCAGCACTTTCACAGCATCATCTTTTAGGATTTGAAATAGCTCTGCTGGAATTCCATTACCTCCATTGGCTTTGTTCATAGTGATGCTTCCTAAATAAGGCCCACTTGACTTCATACTCCTAGATGTCTGGCTCTAGGTGAGTGATCACATCATCATGGTTATCTGGGTCATGAATATCTTTTTGGTATAGTTCTTCTGTGTATTCTTACCACCTCTTCTTAATATCTCCTGCTTCTGTTGGGTCCATACCATTTCTGTCCTTTATTGTACTCATCTTTGCATGAAATGTTTCCCTGGTATCTCTAACTTCCTTGAAGTGATCTCTAATCTTTCCCATTCTATTGATCTCTAATATATTCCCATTCTGTCTCTATATTAGCTTGAGTAAGTCCCAATTATTCAAGCTAATATGGAGTTAGAAAAGAATAAAACATAAAAGGTAATTTTTAAAATCACTTACATTAAAGGCTATCTTTCATTTTAGCAAATATAGACTTGGCCAATCTACTGCAAACTCCCAGAACATTAAAAAATATTTTTTATATTTTTTATAAAAACTACCCAAATAAAGGCCTCTGTATTCACTCTGCTTATCCTGTTTCTAGGCCTACAGTGTAAGTGGAATAAAACATGTCTCCTGAAAATTTTTGGTTTTGCTATTATTCTTATAGGCTTTTGCTGTATATAGTCAAAAACACTGAAATAATAAATTAGTTTCCCTTCTCTACGGCATAGGAAAATAGCTTATGAACATCTATTTATGAACCACACCACACTGAGTAATAAGATTTATTCGTTTTTTCAGTCACCAAGTTGTCCAACTCTTTGTGACCCCGATTAGTTAACAATAAAAATTTGTGCACAATTTGTTTCAAATAACCCAGTGTAGACTAAATCAATACACTTAATACAATTTATAAATACGTTAAGGGAGTGGGGTGGGGGAAGTCACCAATCATAATATATAACTTGATACATTAGCATTAAGTTCAATGACTTTATGGGATTCCACGACTAAATCTTTAAGCACAGCATAAAGAAGGATCAGAATCCTACTACAAGTAATTGAGAATAGGGAATCCCATGACACTAAATGGCAGAATATAAAAAAACAGGTCTTCCATCTTATTTCCCTAAAAAACAAGTACCACCTTCTGTCACTTTCAGTTTGTTAATACTTCTTTAGGTAAAGTGGCCACCTACTCTGCCAAAATGAATGCCACAATCTTTATTCCAATAATTACGATAAGGACCTGAGTCAACACTAGCTAAAATTTAACTTTCTCTATGAGTTATATATCTATAAATGGGCAGATGAATAAAAACATGTATTAAAATAGCTGTAAGTAATAAGTCATTAGTGTTCATCTTAATCAATGCAGAAAACTATTTCCAATACAAGGTTGATTTTATTCAAATATAAACTATCTTGAAAAATGCATCTCGATCAGAAGGGTTGGAGAAGTGGACAGCCGCTGCCAACCGCACACTGTGGCCCAGAGGGATATGCTATTGAGCCTGTCAGTGGACACCTCTGCCTCAGCTTCTTCAGGATGAAGTTGGAAAACAGGATCTACAGAGATTTCTGCTCATTTCAACCAACCAACTGAATACCAGTGTTAAATTCATTGGCAACATAATTCCACGCTGATCCTGGAGAAGCAAAAAGTGACATTCTGCCCTGCTTCCAATATGATTAAGAACTTCCTACATGACAGTCAAAGAAAACATGTAACTCTCTGATATAAAACAAAAATAACAAGGTCACTTTGACTGGGTTTGGCCTCTGCTGAGGAAAACCTTGAATATTTCCTGTAAACTATTTTATACTTGGCATTTGCTATGTTGGTGTCTGAAGATACAGTGTGACCTCTGGAAAACAAGAGAAAGCTACTGTTTTTTCTTTCATAGACATGTTTTTTCTTTCATGGACAGACTAATGTAAACTTGGTAGTCTAGGTAATTTGCAGCTTTTAAATCTAAATATTTTAGCCAGGCAGTTCTTCCAAAGTCTAACTTTCTTGCCCTCTTAGAAAATAAATGTTTTCTTTCCTTTCTTTAAAAAAACAAAAAAAAAGGCATCTCGTTTTTAGTTTGTATGATTCTTTTCATGCACAAATGTATATTATTTCGATCATTTAGCTAATACATGACAGTAATATTTTTTCTACACACAAGAAAATCTATCTTAATTTCTTCTATGCTATGTTTTCAAACTTTTATATTAAAAAAATAAATTATTCAGCCATTAAAAAGAATACATTTGAATCAGTTCTAATGAGGTGGATGCAACTGGAGCCTATTATACAGAGTGAAGTAAGCCAGAAAGAAAAACACCAATACAGTATACTAACGCATATATATGGAATTTAGAAAGATGGTAACAATAACCCTGTGTACGAGACAGCAAAAGAGACACTGATGTATAGAACAGTCTTATGGACTCTGTGGGAGAGGGAGAGGGTGGGAAGATTTGGGAGAATGGCATTGAAACATGTAAAATATCATGTATGAAATGAGTTGCCAGTCCAGGTTGGATGCACCATACTGGATGCTTGGGGCTGGTGCACTGGGACAACCCAGAGGGATGGAATGGGGAGGGAGGAGGGAGGAGGGTTCAGGATGGGGAACACATGTATACCTGTGGCGGATTCATTTTGATATTTGGCAAAACTAATACAGTTATGTAAAGTTTAAAAATAAAATAAAATTAAAAAAAATAAAAAAAAATAAAAACACCAAAAGCAAAAAATCATTACAACCTTAAAATTTTATTTGCAAATATTTCATAAAATTAACCTGCACAAAAACTGAAAGGATAACTATGTAAAAAGTAAAAAAAAAAAAAAAAAAAAATCTACTTAGTACTCCATAAGGATCTTTTTTCCTAAATAAGTAATTTCCATAGAGATCTGAAGTGTTATGAAATGCCTTGATACATCATGATTAAGATCTGTACTACTCAAGCTTCCCTGGTAGCTCAGCTGGTAAAGAATCCACCTACAATGCAGGAGACCCCAGTTCAACTCCTGGGTCAGGAAGATTCCCCGTAGAAGGGTTATGCTATGCACTCTAGTGTTCTTGGGATTCCCTGGTGGCTTAGACAGTAAAGAATCTGCCTGCAATGTGGGAGACCTGGATTCAAAGCCTGGGGCGGAAAGATCCCCTGGAGAAGGGAACAGCTACTCACTCCAGTATTCTGGCTTGGAGAATTCCATAGATAGAGGAGCCTGGCATGCTACAGTCCATGGGGTAGCAAAGAGTCGGACATGACTAAGGGACTTTCAAAAAAAAAAAACTCAAAAAAAAAAAAATTTTTTCAACATTTTAGTGGCCAGACAAGAAATTTTTGGCCCAAGACTAAAGATCAAAATATAGATTTTAAGAAAGTCTCTAGGGATAATCCTTTGTAAAGTCATATATAATGTAAAATATTTAAAAGTGCTTAAATTCTGAAAAATTGAAACCTAGAATTGTTTCGTTAAGCATTTCCTTTAAAATGCTTAAGATGTATTAGAGAGCTAATTCTGAAGGATGTGCTACTTGAAAACACCACTAGATGACAACCTTGCTTTACAAGTACAATATTATCAGCCTATTACTGGAAAATCTAAGACTCCAAAGATGTACTAAACTCACTTTAAAATAAATGTTTCCAACATTTACTGGGTTTTTCTGGTGGAGAGTAGATATATCAAAAATAAAATAAGCTATTTATAATTTTAAAATTTGTGCTTGCTATAAAGATAACTCAGGATTTAAAAAAGAAACTCATTTAGCACACTTTCAAGAGATTTCTTACCCAAACAAACAAACAAACAAACAAAAAAACTGAAGCATATCAAAAGACAGTTTTCTCTCTTATGCTCTCCTATATTCATTCTTTGGAAATACAGATTTATATATAGTACATATAAATTACTAGAGACTAATACTTTTTTGTTGTGGAATAATTACAAAGGGTACTTTCAACATCACTTCAACTGTTGCTTTTCTCTGACATCAAAACAAATAAACATGGTATTTTAAGATAACAACTATAAGAAGAAAGGTGATAACAAAACACAAACTTCTATTTTTATGATCCATTTTCAGATATCTTAAATATTTTTCCTATATATAATCCAATCCATGAAGACATTAGTCCTGGAAGGCTTATTTGGTATTCAGTAATTATTATACTTACTTAATAATCAGTAAATGGGTTGGCAACCCACTACAGCATTCTTGCCTAGAGATCCCACGGACAGAGAGGCCTGGCAGGCTAGTCCATAGGGATGCAAGAGTCAGACATGACTTAGCAACTAAACCACCACCAATTATTACTACACCCTAGCAAGTAAAAATTTGTAAATATTCATTTGAAATTCCATAATTGATACATTACAAGAAATAGCAGCAAGGAAATCTAACTATGTTGTTATTCATTTTTGTAAACCAAGCCCTTACATATTTTTAAAGTATACAATGAAAGCCTGGATATTTTTACTTTCATTGGAGGTTATAATATATGTCCTTCTTCCAACTCAACATTCTCATTCTTAAATTCTGAAGCAGAGCTGAAATTAGTTTTTAATAACTCATAAATGAGATTATTTGATATTTCTTTCTTCTCTATTTCAGCACAAAGGTGAAAGCTATAAAACCATACATCAGTAGGAAAGACTCACTTCAAGCCTAATGTCCCATGTACTGACTATTGTGATACGGCATCAGAGCTGGCAGAGGCCATGCCACAGGCCTCCCAGGATCAACGCCAGACCAGGTACTTAATTCTAAGTTTACATGAAAAATATTACTTTAAAATGGGAGCTATGGTAACAAATATTAGAAGGCATTTTATGAATAGCTTGGGGTGTCTGATCAGTACTTTATAGTGAGACAGAACTAGATGCATATCTCAGCCTCACCATTTAATCAATGTGGGATCCAAAGCGATTAATTCAATCTACCTGTGCCTCAGGTGCCTTCCCTACTTAAAATTTAAAAAAAAAAAAAAGGTCTACAGAGTTGTTCTAAAAAAAATGTTGATCTTTAGAGTTGTTCTAAGAATAAATGAAATACCCATCATGTGCTTCATATGAAGTTAGATGCTAAATAAATACTAGATTCTTTCCTTCTAAAGCACTGTAGAAAATAAATTTCTATTCCGGAAAATATCTCCAAAAGATAATGATCCTTAAAAATGCCTTCTTCTGAAACTCATACAGTAAGTGAATCTATATAGTTCAACTTTTTAAAAACAAGCCTTCAGGGTTATAAGAAAAGAATTAAATTCACCAACCAATAAAGGGAATTTCCTCAAAGGTTACAGCTAATAGCCAAAATACCCTAAGCTACATATTTCTAACATGCTCCTCACATGGAGCTCACTGAAGGAAGGTGTCTGCAAGATGAAAAGATTTTTATTATTTAATTTGTTGACATTTTCCAATTGTACATATTGGAAACACATAGTTTTTAACAATAAGAAAAAACTTACTCCCTGAGACTATTTATGCCCAAAGAGAATTTTCAACGCAAAATACATTGCCATCATTTTTCTCCAATCTGCCATTTATGTCAAAATTTAAAATAATGATGTCAAGAAACACTTGGTAAGTAGTAAGTTTAATATTGTATTAAAATTAGCCAATGGGAATTTGCTGTATGACTCAAGGAACTCAAACCAGGGCTCTGTAAAAACTAGAGGGGTGGGATGGGGAAGGAGGTGGGAGGAAGGTTCAAGAGCAAGAGGAGGGAGGGGACATATATATGCTTATGGCTGATTCACGCTGATGTTTGGCAGAAACCAACACAATTCTATAAATCAATTATCCTTCAGTTAAAAAAATAAATTCAAAATTTAAAAAAAAAATGACAATTTTAATATGTTTTAAAATGATATTTTATGATTTAGTCACAATTTATTTAAATTAATACCATTTATTCAAAACTTTAAAAATGAAAACCTACTTCAATTATCACAGATCATTATGACAAATACCTATTTGTTTCTAGCACCTGTAAGCATACACGTTACCATTTAATAGCATAACAATTCTCCAAAAATTAAAATGAAAATAGAAGAGGCCTAAAATAAAAAATGGCAGTCACTTAAAATATGCTACTAAATTAAGCACTGCTGTTCAGTTGCTAAGTCGTGTCCGACTCTTTGTGACCTCACAGATTGCAACAGGCCAGGTTTCCCTGTTCTTTACCATCTCCCGGAGTTTGCTCAAACTCATGTCCATCAATCAGTGATGCCATCCAACCATACCATCCCTTTCTCCTCCTGCCTTCAGTTTTTACCAGCATCAGGGTCTTTTCCAACAAGACAGCTCTTTGCATCAGGTGGCCAAAGTATTGGAGCTTCAGCATCAGTCCTTCCAATGAGTATTCAGGACTGATTTTCTTTAGGATTGACTGGTTCGATCTCCTTGCTGTCCAAGGGACTCTCAAGAGTCTTCTCCAGCACCACAATTAGAAGGCATCAATTCTTCGGAGCTCAGCCTTCCTTATGGTCCAACTTTCACATCTGTACATGACTACTGGAAAAACCATAGCTTTGACTATTCAGACCTCTGTTGGCAAAGTGTTTCTATTTTCTAATACACTGTCTAGGTTTGTCATTGCTTTTCTTCCAAGGAGCAAGCACCTTTTAATTTTGCGGCTGCAGTTACCATGCACAGTGATTTTGGAGCCCAAGAAAATAGTCTTTCACTGTTTCCATTGTTTCCCCATCTATTTGCTATGAAGTGATGGGACCAGATGCCACGATCTTCATTTTTTGAGTGTTTAGTTTTAAGCCAGCTTTTTCACTCTCCTCTTTCACCCTCATCAAGAGGCTCTTTAGTTCCTGTTTGCTTTCTGCCATAAGAATGGTGTTATTTGTATATCTGAGGTTGCTGATATTTCTCCCTGCAATCTTGATTCCAGCTTGTGATTCATCCAGCCTGGCATTTCTCATGATATACTCTGCACAGAAGTTAAATAAGCAGGGTGACAATATACAGCCTTAACATTCTCCTTTTTCAAATTTGAACCAGTTAGTTGTTCCATGTCCAGTTCTAACTGTTGTTTCCTGACCTGCATACAGGTTTCTCAAGAGGCAGATCAGGTGGTCTGGTATTTCCATCTCTTTAAGAATTTTCCAGTTTCCTGTGATCCACATAATCAAAGGCTTTAGTGTAGTCAATGAAGCAGAAGTAGATGTTTTTCCAGAATTCTCTTGCTTTTTCTATGATCCAACAGATGTTGGCAATTTGATTTTTGGTTCCTCTGCTTTTTCTAAATTCAGCTTGTATATCTGCAAGTTCTCAGTTCAGTTCACATACTGTAGACTAGCTTGAAAGATTTTGAGCATTATCTTCCTAGCAGGTGAAATGAAATACTAAATGAAATAAGTAAATAAAAATGAATTTTTTACAAAAGAGTGAAATATTCCCTCATGTATATATCTCAGTCAATAAATATGAATTAATAATTCTAATCATCATTTCTTTAAGATACACCTTAAATATAAAATGCTTGGTGTTGAAGTTTTTGAAATTTATATGTTGCAAATAAATTAAGAATTTTCTTTTTCCAGCTTATAAAATGTAATTTAAATATCCATCTCTTTGTAGTAGTCTGAATGGTGGTACCCCAAAAGATATGTTCCTGTACTAATCTCTGGGACCAATGAATATTACTTTATTTGGAAAAAAGGATTTCTTAAAGACGTGAGACAATCATCCAGGTGCATCCTAAATCTAATGACAAGTGTCCTTATAAGAGAAAGGCCCAGGGAATTTTGAAACACACATACAGAAAAGACACAGATGGACACAGCAATTGGAGTAATGAGGTCTCAAGCCAAGGAATGCCAGCAACCACCAAAAGTTGGACACAGCAAACAACTGATTTTCCCCTAGACTGTCTGCACATACCTTGATTTCAGATTTTTAGCCTCCAGAACTTTAAGAGAGTACATTCGTATGGTTTTAACCCCTCTGCTTGTGGTTATTTGGTACAGCATTCACAGGAAAATGATACACTATTACAGATTTAAGCCATTTGAAAGTACTGACTCAATAAAAACCTATCTTTTGAAAGTTCATCCTTTACAATAGAATCTATGAAGAACATCCTCTATTCAATTTAAAATGTCCTGATTTATTAACTCTCACTGAATGATCAACTTCAGTGAACTTGATCAGTTTAAGTCAATAAATAATAAAATATAACTTTACAGAGGAATAATAATAAAAAGTGAAAGCAGCCCCTTCCCAATTCTTCCAAAAAATATAAATTATTAACAATGTTAGGTATATCCCTATAATACACATACACATAAACTGGGGTAGATTTTAGAAGGAAATATTTGTTTATAGAAGTAGACTCAGGTACATAAAAGTTTCTGCAATAGATCTTTTCATTTAAGAATAGATCATGGCCAACTTCCATTTCAAACATAGATTTCCCCATCTCATTCTGTTCAATGGCTGCTTGTCCCTTAGTATCTAAGGGGGATTGTTTCCAAGACCTCTGCAGAAACCAAAATCAGCAGATGTTCAAGTCTCTTATATAAAATGTTTAGAAATATAACTTTCAGTATAAACTCATGATTTTATGCTTATATCAGTTTATTCATTCTGATGTGTGTGAACCCACCCAGAAATGACATGACTCACCTAATAGTTGCACCTTCATAAATCTAATCATAAAGAAGCCTTGGTATGTCTTTTAATTTTAAAAGAGCATTATTTCATAATAAAGCATTGTTTCATAATATCTGACATATATAAATTAGGAACTGTTACAGATTACTAAATCTCAATTTTAAATAACTGAGATAATACTGACTTATACATTACATGTTTCATACATACATTATATTTCCATTTCTGTATACCCTACAGCATACTCACCACCAAAAATTTAGTTTCCTTCCTTCACCATAAGGTTGATACCATCTATTCCTTCATCTCTACTGGTTTAACCCCTAAGGGGGAAACAATCCCCCTTAGATACTAAGGGACAAGCAGCCATTGAACAGAATGAGATGGGGAAATCTATGTTTGAAATGGAAGTTGGCCATGATCTATTCTTAAATGAAAAGATCTATTGCAGAAACTTTTATGTACCTGAGTCTACTTCTAGTAAATACATTTTAGTAAATACATTTCTTCTCTAGTAAATACAAATCTATTCTCTAAATCTTCATGTTTGTTTTCCTTTGGTTTGGTTTCTTTATTTGGTAGGCTTTGTTTGGTTGTTTTATATTCCACATTGAAATGAAATCTATATGATGCTTGTCTTTCTTCATCTGACGTATTTCACTTAACATAATATCCTCCAGGTCCACATATATTGTCAGAAATGGCAAGATTTCATCTTGTTAATGGATGAGTAGTATTACATTGTATATACATACCATACCTTCTTTATCCATTAATCTACCCACTGAAGGGTACTTCTGCTGTTTCCATTATCTTGGATATGGTAAATAATGCCATTGTGAACAGAGGTGTACTTGTATCTTTTCAAACTAATGTTTTCATAGTCTTTGAATAGCCCAAAGTGGGAAAGCTGGATTAGTGATACTGAGTACCTGTGCACATGTCTGTTAGCCATATGTATATCTTTTTTGGAAAAACGTCTTATTTAGCTGCCCTGCCCAGTTTGGGGACTTCCCTTGAGGCTCAGCTGGTAAAGAATCCACCTGCAATGCGGGAGACCTGGATTCGATCCCTGGGTTCAGAAGATCCCCTGGAGAAGAAAAAGGCTACCCACTCCAGTATTTTACCCAGATTGTTTTTGTTTGTTTTTTTTTCTGAGTTGTATGTGTTCTTTATATTTTTAATTGGGGTATAATTCCCCTATTATTTTATGTTGGTTCCAGGTGCACAATGCAGTGATTTGCTGTTTCTACACATTACAAAGTAAGTCTAGTTGCCATCTATCACCACAGTTATCACAATAGTATTGACTATATTCCCTATGCTGTATATTTCATCTGCATCACTCATTTATTGTGTAACTATAAGTTTTTACCCAGCAACCCATTTCTTCTACTTTGCCCAAACACCTACACAGCTCTCCTCTGGCAACCACCAGCTTCTTTTCTGTACCTAAGAGTCTGTTTCTCTCTTGTATCATTTGTTTTGTTTTTTGGATTCTACATAAGTGAAATCATATGGTATTTGTCTTTCTCTGTCTGACTTATTTCACTTAGCCTAATACCAACTGGGTCCATCCATGTTATCACAAATGATAAGTCTTTGTTCTTTTTTATGGTTAAAAAATATTCCATTGATCCTATAAACCACATCTTCTTTATTCACCCATCTATTGCTGGACACTTAGGATCCTTCCATATAATGGCTACTATAAATAATACTGCAATGAACATATGAATGAATATATCTTTCAAATTAATTTTTTTTTTATTCTTCAGAAAAATAACCATAAGTAGAATTGCTGGATTGTATGGTATTTCTATTTTTAGTTTTTTGAGGAGCCTCCATATTTTTTCCAGAGGAGCTATACCAATTTACATTCCCAACAACAGTGAATGAGGTTACACTTTTCTCCATATTCTTGGCAATACTTAAATGCTGTTTTGGATAACAGTCATTCTGAAATCTGTAAGGTGACATCTCATTGCAAGTTTGATCTGCAATTTCCTGACTAATGATGTTCAGCATCTTTTCATGCATCCACTGACCACTTGATGTCTTCCATGGAACTATATCTATTCAGATCCTCTGCTCATTTTTTAAATCAGGTTGTGTTTTGCACGTTGACTTGTATGAATTCTTTGTATGTTTTGGACATAATGTCTGTAAATACATTCTCCCATTTAGTATGCTAGCTTTGCATTTTGTTGACAGTTTCCTTCACTGTGCAAAAATTATTTAGTTTGATGCAGCCCCATTTCTTCATTTCTGGTTTTGTTTCCCTTGCCTGAGAAGACTGATCTGAAAAAAAACTGCTAAGACTGATGTCAAAGAGCATATGCCTATGTTTTGCTTCTAGGAGTTTTATGGTTTCAGGTCTTCCATTTATGTCTCTAACTCATTTTGACTTTATTTTTGTATATGCTTTGAGAAAGTAGTCCAGTTAGAATCTTCTGCATGAGGCAGTTTTCCCAAAATTATTTGTTGAAGAAGCAGTTTTTTCCCTCCATTCTATCAATTCTTGCATACTGTGTCAGAGACTAATTGACCATATAACTGTAGGTTCATTTCTGGGCTTCTTTATTCTGTTCCATTGACCTGTGTGTCTTGTTTTGTGCCAGTAACACTGTTTAGTGACTATAGCTTAAAGTACAGTTTGAAATCAGTGCATGTAATACCTACAGTTTTATACTCCAGGCTCAGGATTGATTTGGCTATTTGGGGTCTTTTCTGTTTCCATACAAACTTTAGAATTATTTCCTCCATTTTTGTAACAAGAAAAAAAATGCCATTAATATTATGATAGGGAATGCACTGAATATGAATTTCTTTGGGGCATACAGTCATTTTAACAACAATAATTCTTCCAACCCATGAGCATGGTATATTTTTCCATTTGTTTGTGTCAATCTCCAATTTCTTTCATCAATATCTTATAAATTTCCAAGTACAGGTCTTTTACCTCCTTGGTTAGATTTAGTCCCAGATATTTCATTCTTTCTGATGTAACTATGCATGGGATTGTTTTCTTAATTTTTCTGAGAGTTTGTTTTGGTGTATATATAGAAGCACAACCAATTTTTGTATTTTAATTTTGTAACCTACATCATTACTGAGTTCTAATAGCTTTCTGGTGATATCTTTAGAATTTTCTGTACACAGTATCTACTACTGCGGGCAGGAATACCTCAGAAGAAATGGAGTAGCCATGATGGTCAACAAAAGAGTCTGAAATGCAGTACTTGGGTGCAATCTCAAAAATGACAGAATGATCTCTGTTCATTTCCAAGGCAAACCATTCAATAGCACAGTAATCCAAGTCTATGCCCCAACCGGTAACGTTGAAGAAGCTGAACGGTTCTATGAAGACCTACAAGACCTTTTAGAACTAAGAGCCCAAAAAAGAAGTCCTTTTCATTATAGGGGATTGGAACACAAAAGTAGGAAGTCAAGAAACACCTGAAGTAACTGGCAAATTTGGCCTTGGAATATGGAATGAAGCAGGGCAAAGACTAATAGAGGTTTGCCAAGAAAATACACTGGTCATAACACCCTCTTCCAACAACACAAGAGAAGACTCTATACATGGACATCACCAGATGGTCAACATCGAAATCAGACTGATTATATTCTTTGCAGCCAAAGATGAAGAAGCTCTATACAATCAGCAAAAACAAGACCAGGAGCTGACTGTGGCTCATACCATGAACTCCTTATTGCCAAATTCAGACAGAAATTGAAGAAAGTAGGGAAAACCACTAGACCATTCAGGTATGACCTAAATCAAATCCCTTATGATTATACAGTGGAAGTGAGAAATAGATTTAAGGAACTAGATCTGATAGATAGAGTGCCTGATGAGCTATGGAATGAGGTTCGTGACATTGTACAGGAGACAGGGATCAAGACCATCCCCATGGAAAAGAATGTAAAAAAGCAAAATGGATGTCTGGGGAGGCCTTACAAATAGCTGTGAAAAGAAGAGAAGCGAAAAGCAAAGGAGAAAAGGAAAGATATAAGCATCTGAATGCGAGTTCCAAAGAATAGCAAGAAGAGATAAAAAAGCCTTCTTCAGTGATCAATGCAAAGAAATAGAGGAAAACAACAGAATGGGAAAGACTAGATATCTCTTCAAGAAAATCAGAGATACCAAAGGAACATTTCATGCAAAGATAGGCTCGATAAAGGACAGAAATGGTATGGACCTAACAGAAGCAGAAGATATTAAGAAGAGATGGCAAGAATACACAGAAGAACTGTACAAAAAAGATCTTCACGACCCAGATAATCACGATAGTGTGATCACTGACCTAGAGCCAGACATCCTGGAATGTGAAGTCATATGGGCCTTAGAAAGCATCACTATGAACAAAGCTAGTGGAGGTGACAGAATTCCAGTTGAGCTATTCCAAATCCTGAAAGATGATGCTGTGAAAGTGCTGCACTCAATATGCCAGCAAATTTGGAAAACTCAGCAGTGGCCACAGGACTGGAAAAGGTCAGTTTTCATTCCAATCCCAAAGAAAGGCAATGCCAAAGAATGCTCAAACTACCGCACAATTGCACTCATCTCACACGCTAGTAAAGTAATGCTCAAAATTCTCCAAGCCAGGCTTCAGCAATATGTGAACCGTGAACTTCCTGATGTTCAAGCTGGTTTTAGAAAAGGCAGAGGAACCAGAGATCAAATTGCCAACATCCCCTGGATCATGGAAAAAGCAAGAGAGTTCCAGAAAAACATCTATTTCTGCTTTATTGACTATGCCAAAGCCTTTGACTGTGTGGATCACAATAAACTGTGGAAAATTCTGAAAGACATGGGAATACCAGACCACCTGATCTGCCTCTTGAGAAATCTGTATGCAGGTCAGGAAGCCACAGTTAGAACTGGACATGGAACAACAGACTGGTTCCAAATAGGAAAAGGAGCACATCAAGGCTGTATGTTGTCACCCTGTTTATTTAACTTATATGCAGAGTACATCATGAGAAACGCTGGACTGGAAGAAACACAAGCTGGAATCAAGATTGCCGGGAGAAATATCAATAACCTCAGATATGCAGATGACACCACCCTTATGGCAGAAAGTGAAGAGGAACTAAAAGGCCTCTTGATGAAGGTGAAAGAGGAGAGTGAAAAAGTTGGCTTAAAGCTCAACATTCAGAAAATGAAGATCATGGCATCTGGTCCCATCACTTCATGGCAAATAGATGGGGAAACAGTGGAAACAGTGTCAGACTTTATTTTTCTGGGCTCCAAAATCACTACAGATGGTGACTGCAGCCATGAAATTAAAAGACGCTTACTCCTTGGAAGGAAAGCTATGACCAACCTAGATAGCATATTCAAAAGCAGAGACATTACTTTGCCAACAAAGGTTCGTCTAGTCAAGGCTATGGTTTTTCCTGTGGTCATGTATGGATGTGAGAGATGGACTGTGAAGAAGGCTGAGCGCCGAAGAATTGATGCTTTTGAACTGTGGTGTTGAAGACTCTTAAGGGTCCCTTGGACTGCAAAGAGATCCAACCAGTCCATTCTAAAGGAGATAAGCCCTGGGATTTCTTTGGAATGAATGATGCTAAAGCTGAAACTCCAGTACTTTGGCCACCTCATGCGAAGAGTTGACTCATTGGAAAAGACCCTGATGCTGGGAGGGATTGGGGGCAAGAGGAGAAGGGGACGACAGAGGATGAGATGGCTGGATGGCATCACTGACTCGATGGACGTGAGTCTGAGTGAACTCCGGGAGTTGGTGATGGACAGGGAGGCCTGGCATGTTGCGATTCATGGGGTCGCAAAGAGTCAGACACGACTGAGCGACTGATCTGATCTGATACACAATATCAAGTCATCTGCAAACAGTGATAATTTTATTTCTTCCATTCCAATATTAATTTATTTTCTTTTCTTGTCTAACTGCTGTGACTAAGACTTGCAGTACTATAACAAAAGTCAATGACAAGAGTGTGCATCCTTGTCTTGTTCCTGATTTTAGAGGACCCATTTTTAGCTTTTCACCATTGAGTATGATATGAGCTGTGAGCTTGTCACATATGGCCTTTATTAGGTTGAGATATGTTCTCTCTACATACACTTTTTGAGAGTTTTTATTAACAAGTAGATGTTGAATTTTGTCAAAAAGCTTTTCCTGCATTTATTTAGATGATATATAACTTTAACTGTTCAATTTGCTAAAGTGATATATCACATTACTTGATTTGCTGATATTAAAACATCTTTGCATCCCTGGGATAAATCATACTTGATCATTGTTTATGATCCTTTTACTGTATTGTTGATTCAGTTTGCTAATATTATGTTGAGGATTTTTACATCTACATTCATCAGTGACACTAACCTGCAAATTTTTGTGTGTGGTATCTTTCACTGGTTTTGAAAGTATCAGGGTAATGTGAGCCTCACAGAATGACTTCCAAAGTATTCTTCCTCTGCAATTTTGTGGAATAGTTTGAGGAAGATAAATGTTAAATCTTCTTAAAATGTTTGGTAAAATGCATCTGTGAGGTCAATTGGCTCTGTACATTTGCTGGACATTTTCTAATTACTGATTTAATTTCATTACCAGTAACTGGTTCATTTTTTCACTCTTCCTCATTCAGTTTCCAAGATCACACATTTCTAGGAATTTATCCAGTTCTTCAAGGTTGCCCATTTTATTGGTACATCATTGTTCATAAAAATCTCTTATGATCCATTATATTTCTGAAATGCCAGTTGTCACTGCCCTTTCATTTCTGATTTTATTCACTTGGGCCACCTCCTTTACCCTTTGATGAGTCTAGCTAAAGGTTTATCAATTTTATTTTTTCAAAGAACCAGCTCTTAGTTTCCTTGATCTTTTCTATTGTTTAGTCTTTAATTATTTTACTTATTTAGGAGAAATCTTCAGGATTTCTTTCCTTCTATTAACTTGGGGCTTTGTTGTTCTTTTTCTACTTCCTTTAGATGTAAAGTTAGGTTTTTTGGGATTTTTTTTTTTCTCTTGTTTCCTGAGGTAGGCTTATATCATCATAAACTTCCCTCTTAGAATTGATTTTGCTGTGTTCCATAGAGTTTGGATTGCTGTGCTTCTGTTTTGTTTCAAGGTATTGTTTATAATTTCATCTCTGATTTTTTTCAGTGACCCACTGATTGTTTAGTACCATATTGTTTAGCCTCCATTTTATGTTTTTTCTTTTGTTTTTGGCCATGCCAAGTGGCATGTGAGATCTTAGTTCCCTGCTGCTGCTAAGTCACTTCAGTCATGTCCAACTCTGTGTGACCCCATAGACGGAAGGCCACCAAGCTCCCCCGTCCCTGGGATTCTCCAGGCAAGAACACTAGGGGTCAAATCCACGTTTGTGTGTTTTGAAGTATTCTTTTACCCCTATACAGTTAACCTGTAGTCTCATGATTGGTTAGAAAAAAAAAAACACTTACTATGATTTTTAAATTTATTGAGACTTGTTTTGTGGTCTAACGTGGTATATCCTGGAAAATGTTCCATGTGCACTGAAAAGAATGTTTTCTGCTGCCTTTGGGTCAAGTATTTAATACATTAATATTTATCCCATCTTCTCTAACGTATTGTTTAAAGCTACTGTTTCTTTACTAATTTTGTCTGGATTCTCTGTCCACTGATGCAAGTGGAGGTATTAAAGTTCCTTACAATTACTGTGTTACTCTCAACTTCCTCCTTTATTTTGTTAGTATTTGCTTTATCTATTCAGATGCATCTTTGTGGGTTACAATCATATTTATAAATGTGATATGTTCCTGTTGGATTGATCCCTTTATCATTATGTAATGTTCTTTTTGTCTAGGCTGTCAACTACTAAAAGTAGGGAGTGAGGCAAGAGAATTGAGAGAGGATCCCTAAAATGCTCAAGCCATTCAGTCACCAAAGGCTTAAGGCCCTCAGAAAACTAGAGAATGCATTCCAAGGCATTCCAGGTTTTTACTGCAGAATTAGGAGAGGCAGCAGGGCCAGAAGAGCAATTTGCATTCACACTTATAAGAGTGTCTATTTCATCACAAGTGGCAAATAGATTCAAGGGATTAGATTTGATAGAGTGCCTGAAGAACTATGGACAGAGGTTCATGACATTGTATAGAGACAGTGATCAAGACCATCTCCAAGAAAAAGAAAAGCAAAAAGGCAAAATAGTTGTCTGAGGAGGCCTTACAAATAACTGAGAAAAGAAAAGAAGCTAAAGGCAAAGAAGAAAAGGAAAGATATGTCCATCTGAATGCAGAGCTCCAAAGAATAGCAAGGAGAGATAAGAAAGCCTTCCTCAGTGATCAACGAAAGAAACAGAGGAAAACAACAGAATGGGAAAGACTAGAGATCTCTTCAAAAAAATTAGAGATAACAAGGGAACATTTCATGCAAAATGGGCTCAATAAAGGACAGAAATGGTATGGACTTAACAAAAGCAGAAGATATTGAGAAAAGGTGGCAAGAATACACAGAAGAACTATAAAAAAAAAAAAGATCTTCATGACCCAGATAACCACAACAGTGTGATCACTCACCTAGAGCCAGACAAGTTGACCCTAAGAAGCATCACTAGTGGAAGTGATGGAATTCCAGCTGAGCTATTTCAAATCCTAATAGGCAATGCTGTGAAAGTGCTGCACTCAATACACCAGCAAATTTGGAAAACTCAGCAGTGGCCACAGGACTGGAAAAGGTCAGTTTGCACTCCAGTCCCAAAGAAAAGCAATGCCAAAATGCCTGACAATGTTCAACCTACCACACAATTACATTCATCTCATACACTAGCAAAGCAATGCTAAAAATTCTCCCAGCCAGACTTCAACAGTACATGAACTGAGGACTTCCAGATGTTCAAGCTGGATTTAGAAAAAACAGAGGAACCAGAGATCAAATTGCCAACATTTGGTGGATCATAGAAAAAGCAAGAGAGCTCCAAAAAAACATCTACTTCGGCTTTATTGGCTACACCAAAGCCTTTGACTGTGCAGTTCACAGTCAAAGCCTTTGTGTGGATTCTTAAAGAGATGGAAATACCAGACCATCTGACCTGCCTCCTGAGAAATCTGTATGCAGGTCAAGAAGCAACAAATACAACCAGACATGGAACAAAGGACTGGTTCCAAATCGGGAAAGGAGTACGTCAAGGCTGTATATTGTCACCCTGCTTATTGAACTTCTATGCAGGGTACATCACGCGAAATGCCGGGCTGTATAAAGCACAAGCTGGAATCAAGATTGCCGGGAGAAATATCAATAACCTAGATATGCAGATGACACCACCTTTATGGGAGAAAGTGAAGAGGAACTGAAGAGCCTCTTGATGACAGTGAAAGAGGAGAGTGAAAATGCTGGCTTAAAACTCAACAACTCAAAAAAACAAAGATCATGGCATCCAGTCCTATCACTTCATGGCAAACAGATGGAGACAGTGACAAACTTTATCTGCTTGGGTTTCAAAGTACAGCAGATAGTGACTGAAGCCATGAATTTAAAGATGCTTGCTCCCTGGAAGAAAAGCTATGACCTATCTAGACAGCATATTAAAAAGCAGAGACATTACTTTGCCAACGAAGGTCCATCTAGTCAAAGCTATGGTTTTTCCAGTAGTCATGTATGGCGTGAGAGTTGGACTATAAAGAAAGTTGAGCACCAAAGAATGGATGCTTTTGACTGTGGTGTTGGAGAACACTCTTGAGAGTCCCTTGGACTGCAAGGATATCAAACCAGTCAATCCTAAAGGAAATCAGTACTGAATATTCATTGGAAGGACTGATGCTAAAGCTGAAACTCCAATACTTTGGCCACCTCATGCGAAGAACCGACTCACTGGGAAAGATTGAAGGCAAGAGGAGAAGGGAACAACAGAGGATGAGATGGTTGGATGGCATCACCAACTCAATGGACATGAGTTTGAACCAGCTTCGGGAGTTGGAGATGGACAGGGAAGCCTGGCATGCTACAGTCCATGAGGTCACAAAGAGTTAGACATGACTGAGCAACTGAACTGATTTCATCACAACCTTGCCAACAAAAAGTACTGTCATATATTTTTTAATTTTGTGCCACCATTACAGCTGAGAAAGGCATGTTTGTGGGCCATTTTTTATGTTTTTTGCATGTCTTTTTCCCCGTTTTTTTAATCAGAAAGTGAAAGTCACTCAGTCATGTCCGACACTTTCCGACCCCATGGATTATAGCCTGCCAGGCTCCTCTGTCTACAGGATTTCTCCAGGCAAGAGTACTGGAGTGGGGTGTCATGCCCATTTTTTCTGTTAAAGCCTGGAGAGCCTCTATTAGTTTCTTTCAGCTCTCCTAACTCATCCCCTGTACTTTAAAGCTTAGGGTACCTGGAGATGCAGAAATCAGGACAGTATAGGGAGATCTTTCTTCTCTCTTATCCTGCCCACTGTTGTTCAGTCACCCAGTCGTGTATGACTCTTTGCAGACCCATCAACTGCAGCATGCCAGGCCTCCCTGTCCCTCACCATCTCCTGAAGTTTGCCCAAGTTCAAGTCCATTGCATCAGTGACGCCATCCAGCCATCTCATCCTCTAACACCATCTTCTTCTGCTCTCAATTTTTCCCAGCATCCTGCCCATAATCTTTGCATTTGAAAGCCTGAAGTGTTCAGAAGGTGCCTCTCAGATACTCTGTTCTGGCCCCAGCATTCTGTACCTGAAGGCCTAATTGTCTCCCGCCTCCCTCCTCCCCTCTCCCCTCTCCCCTCCCCGCCCAGGGGATCGTCCTCATCCAGGGATCAAACCTGGTTCTCCTACATTGCAGGCAGATTCTTTATAGTTTGAGTCACCAGGGAATCTCTATTTTTCTATCAGACTATTGGTCTTTTGCAAGAGTTCTTTATGTATCATAGCCCTGTGTCTGTTTTATATATTTAGTCTTTCAGTTTAGCAGTTGTTTCTTTATTTTTGTTCATGGTATTTTTCACTGTGCAAACTATCTTTTATTTTTATGCAGGCAAATTTATCAATCTTTTATTGCCTCTGGATTTGAGTCAGAATTAGAAAGCATTTATTTCCCTACTCTAAGATTGAATAGGAATTCATCCGTGTTTTCTTCTACTACATGTATAGTTTCAAGTAGATATTTAGAGATTATATTATGGATGGTTTATGACATGGATGTAATTTTACCTTTCTCCAAATGGCTACTAAATTGTCCCAGTACCACTGCCTTTAAAAGTATGTCTTCTTTGTAGTGCTTTGAGATGTTGCCTGGGACCATTATCAGTTTACTGTCTTTCAGCTCCAAATTCACCTTTTGATGCCTGAACTATGATATTCAATCTGAGCCTTTTAAGTATTTTCTCTTTGCCAACTTGTACCCTGTTTGCCAAACTTTGCCAGTAGAGGGCATCAGGGACTCCGTGATGAAAGAGTTTGGCTTCCAGGTTCCAGTGCACCTGCTCAACAAGATCCAACCAGCAGGGCACAGTGGCCAACAGCATCACCCAGCCCCATCCCTAAGTGGTTGCATAGTGGAGTGACTCCAGTAAGAGTCACAGTAACTTTTCCCTGTGACCAGCCTTCACTGACACTTTAGAAGGTAGATTTAGAAGTTCCACTTACAAGTTCCAAAGGAGTGATTTTCAGCAAGTTCTGCCAGAGCAGGACCACAGCAATTTCTCTCCAATTCAGTACCCTCTTCAATAAGGAATAACTCTCACTCAGACCTAAGGATAAGGGAAATTCCTCCTTAGGCATAGTAGCTGTTACCCGTCTCTTCTATTCCTATATATTTTGAAATTCTCTCTGCTCCTTGTAAGTCCTCATTACTCAGATCTCCTGCTGTAGTTCATAATTTTTACACTAAATTTTCTCTGTTCAAGTTGCTATGTTGGTTTCTCTCTCCTTATTGGAACCAGACTGATACATTACCTTTGCCATAAACTATGTTTCCACTGTTCTGGGGTCTAATTCTGGGTTTTCTATTTCCCCTTCTACCAAGAGGCTGTTCAATCAATTTTTTAATTTCCAGGCAGAAAAAGCTGTTTTTGCTTTTGGTAGTAAAACCTAGTTATATTCTGCATTGTAATCACTGCTGTGTGTAATATGTCTACTTTATGGCAATTATTGTTTTCTTTGAGACTTAATATATAACCAGCTTTATTTTCGAACTGTAGCACTCAGTTCGCACTCAAGAGCAATCTAACTGTTACTTATATCATCTCCTTTTATTCTTTGTCCACTTCACCTATCTAATAGTGAAAGTGGTATATTACAGTCTCCTATTATTGGTATGTTTCTATCTATGTGCCATGCATTTCCTATGGGTTTTATTTCTGAAAGGTGGTTGATAAATATAAATATTCATAAGTGTAACATCTTAATTGTGGGATGTGGGTTTTAGCATTAATCTTCTCTGTCACATTTAACGTTCTTGGGCTTGAATTCTACATATCTGATAGATATGCTCTATCTATCACTGTCCCTGCTCTCACACTATTTCCATTTGTCTGGTATACTTTTCTCCATCCTTTTATTCTCAGCTATTCTGAATCACATTAACTATGTCTCTTGTAAATAGCATATCAGGTTCTATTACATGAACCAAATTTCTTTTTCATTTTTGAGGAAAGCCCATTCACAGTGATCACTGGTCTCAAGTTCATCATCATATTCTAAAAATTTGTATTTTGTTATTTTAGCATGTTTCTTATCCACAGGATATGTATTTTTCACTATTTTAAAGTTTTTTTTGGTTTTACAAATGTCTGTATTTTTGTTTCTGTGGTGCGTTCTGTACTTATAATCCTTTTTAAATCCCCTTGAGTCTTGTTTTCTCATTTAACTTTATAATGTATGATTTATCATGTACTGTTGATATTCTTAAATCCTAATGCACCATTTTCCCTTTTCCTTCTCCATTTTCCTATTTTCCAATGCTGTCAAAATATGTAATACTTTTATATTAGCATTTCATCCTCACACCCATCTTCTTTTAGTGTTAGAAGTATACTTACAAATTTTAAGATATTCAACATCAGTTCTCCTGTTGAAGTTTTTCCAATCATTTAGTTGGATGAAGCTCATCATCTAGGTTTCTCAAGGACTGAGGGGTAAACATTCCTCTAAGTTCTGGTAGGCTACAAACTATGTTTACATAATCTTCATATTTAAAAACCACCTTCACTGTATATAAAATCCAGAATCCTTTTTTTCATTGAATTTTTAAAATGCTGTTCCATTTTACCTTGTTTTGCATGTTGGTTTTAAAGTTTGATTCTAGTATAGTTGACCCTTGAACAATACAGGTTGTTGCTCATACACAGGTATACACATTTTTTTTTTTCAATAAATACTACAGTAATACTATACAATCTGTTAGTTTAATCTGCAGATGTCAAAACTGTGGATATAGAGTACTATGAGATACCTGTGGATTTTCAACTGTGTGGAGAATAAGTACCCTTAACACCCACATTGCTCAAAGGTTAACTATATAATTATTTTGGTTTCTAAGTTATTTGGGTTTTTTGCATGAAGTCTTAAGGATTTTATTACCTTTGAAATAAAATTTCACTAAGATATATACTAGTAATTATATATATTTTATGAATTAATTTTTCCAGGTTCTTGATATACTTTCAGTGTGGATTCAAGGGTCTACCTGGAAAGTTTTCTTGAATTATAGTTTCAGATATTAGCTCTTTTCAGTTGTTTTGGTTCTCTTCAGAGATTCCAAGAAGACAAATATTATTCCTTCCTTGACTGTTTTCCATTTCCACTATTTTTTCTGTGACATTTTTTTACTTCTCTGTAAATTTTAATTTTAATTCTCATAGTTAATGTAACATTACATAGTTAATGTAATTTTAATTCTCATAGTTATTCTTTTTTTTTTTTTGATGCTCTTATTAAATTTTCATATTAGTCTATTATCCCTTTGGCACCCTGTTATATATTCTTCATTTCTGGGATAATTTTGACACTTTCTTCTATTTTATGAACTTCATCAATTCTTTTTTTGACTTCCCCATTTGTTGTCCACTTCTGTGTTCAGTTTTTGAATTTCTGATTAAAGAGATTTTTCATATTGTCAAATTCTTGTTAATTTAATTCTGTTTGGAGTATCAATTTACAGTTGTCCTAACTTCACGGTATGTATTAAGGCAGGAGCGGGGGGGGGGGGGGGGGGGGCGGTTCTCAGTTAATTTGTGCACGAAATTGTTTCCTAATTCAGAAACCTTTTTATTTTGTGCTATTGATCCATTTTACAGTACTTCTAGTCCAATGTCACCCTATCTTATCAATACCAGCCAGGTACTTTAATGGGGTAGTTGGTTGGTCTGTTCCCTTAAGGCAGAGGAGCAGAAGTAGTTTTGTGAATCCTCCAACTTGCGATTCAAATGCCTTGTAATAGTCTGTCTTTTCTCTTATTTTTTTCCTCTTCACTATCCAAATGCCAAAGAAAACTACTTTTTACCCTTTTGCCTTTTTCTCTCCCAGAAGCTATGCATTTTGGAAGCTTATGCCTGCAAATAATGCCTGCTCTTTGAAATCAGTCTTAACCTTTTAAATAGAGTCTATCTCTTTTATAACTTTATTTATTTTTATCAGCTCTATTTATTTATTTATTTTTGCTATGCTAGGTCTTTGCTGCTGCACAGGCTTTCTCTAGTGTCACCAAGCAGGGACTATTCTCTAGTTGCAGTGCATGGGTCTCACTGTGGTGTCTTCTCGTCTTGTGGAGCATGGGCTCTACGGTGTGCAGGCTTCAGTAGTTGCAGCTTGTGGCCTCTAGAGTGTGGGCTCAGTAGTTGTGGTACATGGGCTTAGTTGCTCCAAGACATGTGCAATCCAGACCAGGGATTGGACTTGTGTTCCCTGCATTGGCAAGCGGATTCTTAACCAATGGACCACCAGGGAAGTACAAGTCTAAGCCTTTAAATCACATACTTGTTCCTTTATATAACCATCTCACTCTTTAAGTTCCATGCCTGACCAACTGGACAACACCTATCTCTTTAAATCTCCCACCTGGTCCTTTATTTGGAAAGTGTCCCTTAAAGATATGCATAATTTGAAATACCTTTCTGATATGTCAAGTTACTTTAACATTTTCAACTTTAGGGTAGATTTCACCTTTCTGGTTCCCCCTCAAGCCCCATGCATCTCTCCTCTGCTTTTCCTATGATCCTGAATCATCCAGTCCCATAGTGGAACAGTCTGAGGAGAGAGTATGTGAAACCATGGTACCATTGTTAATGTTTTTTCACCCCCAGCTATTTGATAGTGTTAGCATTCTTCATCTTCATATAAGTTGAGAGTATGTTTTTACATAAAATTGTCATAAATATAGGTTGAGAGGCAATTTTAGAGGTTGTTTATTGCACTACCATCATTTTCTAACTATCATGTATTCCAGGATGCTTTGTTCAATAAATAGGTAAACTGATTCTAAACTTCATATGGAAATGCAAAAGATCAAGAACAGACAGATTATACTTAAAGGAGAGATGAGAACTTACACTAATTGGTATCAGTACTTACACTAATTGATAAAGCTCCATTAATTAAGAAACTGTGATACTGGCATGAAGACAGAACAAAGACACAGAAACGAATCTAAATATAGATGAACAAAATATGGTCAACAGATCTGCAACAAAAGGCTAAGTCAACCCAATAGTGAAGCAAAATCTTTTTAACAAATGTTACTGAAAAAACTAAGTAAGTGTATAAAAAATTAAATAAAATTCAGCCTCTTTCCCACTCTACACACAAAAATTAATTTGGCCACATACCTAAATATAACCATAAAGCTTCTGGAAGCAAACATTAGAGCATTTTCACAAATGAGGTAGGCAACAATTCTTGGACAGGACATAACTGCAATATTCATTAAAAAAACTGATAAAATTGATCTTCAATAAAATTAAACATTTCTAACATCAAAAAATAACATTAGTAAAATAAATTGAAAAACCATAAACAGAAAAGTATTCATAGTATGTGCATCTGTCAAAAGATTTGTATCCAAAACATATAAACAATTTCTGTAAATCAATAGGAAAAGTTCAGCAATCCAATTTTTTAAAGAAACAGGCAAAAGACTCAAACAGATACTTCATAAAAGATGGTAAACACGTATCTATGAAACAGACTCAGAGATAGAGAATAGACTTGCAGGTGCCAAGGGGAAGGTGGATAGGAGAGAGAAGGATTGAGACTTTGGGATTAGCAAATGCAAACTAGTATATACAGGATGGATAAACAACAAGGTCCTATTGTATAGGACAGGGAACTATATTCAATATCCTGCAATAAATCAAAATGGAAAAGAATATGTGAAAGAATATATACACATATGTTTAACTGAATCACTTTGGTACAGCAGAAATCAACACATTATGAATCAATTATACTTTGATAAAATTTTTTAAAAGAATATATGCAAATGACCAACAAGCACTTTAAAGGGTACTCAACATCTTTAGTCACCAAGCAAATGCACATTAAAACTGCAATGTAATACCATCTCACACAAGCATGAATGGCTAAAATTAAAAGGACTGAAAACACTCATGAGGAACTAGAGAAATCAGTTTGTTGGTTGGAGTATAAATGTCACAACCACTTCAGAAATAAAGGTAAACATAAATCTACCATATGGCCAACTAATCCCACGTCTAGACATTTTATCCACAAGAAATGAAATACATGCCCACAAAAAACACTTGTACAAGAAAAGTCTTCTTCATAACTGGAAATCAGAAACCCAAAATGTCTCCCAATAGGAAAAAGACTTAAAAATTATGCTACACTCAAACATGTATTGGAGAAGGAAATGGCAACCCACTCCAGTGTTCTTGCCTGGAGAATCCCAGGGACGGGGGAGCCTGTGGGCTGCCATCTATGGGGTCACACAGAGTCAGACACGACTGAAGCAACTTAGCAGCAGCAGCAGCAGCAAACATGTAAAAATACTACTCAATAATAAAAAAATAATAAACTACTGCTACAGGTGACAACATGAATGAGTCTCAAAAACATTATTAAGCTTCTAAGAAGTCAGACAAAAATTATTCCATTTCTATGATGTTCAATTACAGGGAAAATTAATTCAGGATGACAGATGTCAAAGATGACCTGGGGCCACAGGCCAGTGGAAGGGACAGAGCATAAGAAAGCTTTCTTGAGTGATGGAAATGTTTCATCGTTTAGGATGGTGGTGGCATTAAGTGTAAACAACTATTAAAATCTTCCACACTAAACACTTAAAAGCTGCATATCCTAATGTATGTTAATCATGCTAAAATTTAAAAAGAAAAAGCCAATCACTTTAATTTTTATTGCAGTATAGTTGATATATGTATGTATATATCTGCTCTGTTTTAGATTATTTTCCCATCTAGGTCATTTCAGAGTTGTGAGTAGAGTTCCCCCATGCTATACACATAGTAGGTCCTCATTATCTATTTATATTATAGACCTATATTATCTCTTTTATATAACGTACTGTGTATGTGTCAATCTCAGTCTCTCAATTTACCCTCCCCCACCCCATTTCCTCCCTGGTAACCATAAGTTGTTTTCTATATCTGTGACTCCAATACTGTTTTGTAAATAAGTTCGTTTGTACCATTTTTTAGATTCCACATATAAGCGATATCACTTGATATAAGTCCACTCACTTTATTCAATAAACATTTCTTGACTCCCTATTCTGTGACACTGTGCTAGTCCTTGGAATTCAAATATGAAAGGAACACAGTCATTGACCTCAAATACGTTCAGTTCCAATGATGTTTAGTTGACCTGAAAAGACAGACATATAAATAATTATAACCCAATGACCTAGAGCTAGAATGTTACAGGAGCTCAGAAGAAGGACGTCCCATCAGAAAAGAAGTCCAGTAACAGGTGACAGCTTAAAATGATAGGCAAGAATGGACTCAAATGAAGAAAGCATTATGAGAAATGGTACAATGGAAGGACACAATACACCACATACACAAAAGATTTACAAGCAGGTTGATGTTACAGCACACACTATAGGAAGATAGGGGCAAGAAGGCCAGAGAAAGAACAAGAAGCCATACAAACGTGTGTAAGGAAGACAGTGTCCATTTCGTAGGTAAAAAAAGATCTACAAGTTAGACGACTATTTTAGACAACTCATTCTAATAGCCATGGAAAAGACGAATTTAAGAGGACACAAGAAAACCAGTGAGGAGGCTACTAATATGTTCACAACAATGAAACCCTGAAGTGGAAAAGTATTTACAAGTATGACTGGCAGGACCAACACCTAATTTAAATACAAGAAAATGGTATAAGTCAAAAACTGACTCTAACATGACTGATGAATATGCCACCAACTAAGATCAAGTAAAAAGAGAAGTGGGAAAGAGAAGCACTGTCTGAGGAATGGGGAATGTGAGGTGATTCTGTGATACCTAGTTCAAATTATGTAGCAAGTGTTTCATATACAGTACAGTTCAGTTCAGTCACTCACTCAGTCGTGTCCAACTCTTTGAAAACCCATGGACTGCAGCACATCAGGCCTCCCTGTCCATCACCAACTCCCAAAGCTTCCCCAAACTCATGTCCATCCAGTCGGTGATGCCATCCAACCATCTCATCCTCTGTTGTCCCCTTCTTCTCCTGCCCTCAACCTTTCCTAGCATCAGGGTCTTTTCTAATGAGTCAGTTCTTTTCTAATGAGTCAGTGGCCAAAGTATTGGGAGTCTCAGCTTCAGCATCAGTCCTTCTAATGAATATTCAGGACCGATTTCCTTTAGAATGGGCTGGTTGGATCTCCTTGCAGTCCAAGGGACTCTCAAGAGTCTTCTCCAACACCACAGTTCAAAAGCATCAATTCTTTGGCGCTCAGCTTTCTTTGTAGTCCAACTCTCACATTCATACATGACTACTGGAAAAACCATAGTTTTTACTAGATGGACCTTTGTTGGCAAAGAAATGTCTCTGTTTTTTAATATGCTGTCTATGTTGGTCATAACTTTTCTTCCAAGGAGTAAGCGTCTTTTAATTTCATGACTGCAGTCACCATTGGCAGTGATTTTGGAGCCCAAAAAAATAAAGTCTGTCACTGTTTCCATTGTTTCCCCATCTATTTGCTATGAAGTGATGGGACCGGATGATCTTAGATTTCTGAATGTTGAGTTTTAAGCCAACTTTTCACTCTCCTCTTTCACTTTCAAGAGGCTCTTTAGTTCTTCTCTTTCTGCCATAAGGGTTGTGTCATCTGCATATCTGAGGTTATTGATATTTCTCCTGGCAATCTTGACTTTAGCTTGTGCTTCATCCAGCCCAGCATTTTGCATGATATACTCTGCATATAAGTTAAATAAGCAGGGTGACAATATACAGCCTTCATGTACTCCTTTTCCTATTTGGAACCAGTCTGTTGTTCCATGTCCAGTTCTAACTGTTGCTTCTTGACTTGATACAGATTTCTCAGGAGGCAGGTCAGATGGTCTGGTATTCCATTTCTTTGAGAATTTTTGACAGTTTGTTGCGATCCACACAGTCAAAGGCTTTGGCATAGTCGATAAAGCAGATGTTTTTCTGGAATTCTCTTGCTTTTCCAATGATCCAAAGGATGTTGGCAATTTGAGCTCTGGTTCCTCTGCCTTTTCTAAATACAGCTTGAACATCTGAAAGTTCTCAGTTCACACACTGTTGAAGCCCAGCTTGGAGAATTTTGAACATTACTTTGCTAGCACGGTACTTTGAACATTGTTTGGCGTTGCCTTTCTTTGGGATTGGAATAAAAACTGACCTTTTCCAGTCCTGTGGCCACTGCTGAGTTTTCCAAATTTTTTGGCATACTGAGTGTGCACTTTCACAGCATCATCTTTTAGGATTTGAAATAGCTCAACTGGAATTCCATCACCTCTACTAGCTTTGTTCATAGTGATGCTTCCTAAGGCCCACTTGACTTCACATTTCAGAATGTCTGGTTCTAGGTGAGTGATCACACTATCATGGTTATCTGGGTCATGAAGATCTTTTTTGTATAGTTCTTCTGTGTTTTCTTGCCACCTCTTAAGATCTTATGCATCTGATAGGCCCATACCATATCTGTCTTTTACTGTGCCAAACTTTGCATGAAATGTTCCCTTGGTATCTCTAATTTTCTTGAAGAGATCTTTAGTCTTTCCCATTCTATATTGTTTTCCTCTATTTCTTTGCATTGACCACTGAGGAACACTTTCTTATCCCTCCTTGCTATTCTTTGGAACTCTGTATTCAGATGGGTGTATCTTTCCTTTTCTCCTTTGCCTTTTGCTCCTCTTCTTTTCTCAGCTATTTGTAAGGCCTCCTCACACAACCATTTTGCCTTTTTTCATTTCTTTTTCTTGGGGATGATCTTGATCACTGCCTCCTGTACAATGTCACAAACCTCCGTCCATAGTTCTGCAGGCACTCTATCAGATCTAATCCCTTGAATCTATTTGTCACTTCCACTGCATAATTGCAAGGGTTTTGATTTAGGGCATACCTGAATGGTCTAGTGGTTTTCCCTACTTTCTTCCTATACAAGGGTGCCTTTTCAAATAAAGGCCTAGGCAAATTTAGGAATCATTAACATATATAAATTAGTTTAAATATGAATCAAATGAGATTTATCAGTTAAAGTAAAAAAGAATGAGAAAGTGAAATGACGTAATTTTGGTAGTACCCAACAGGACAGGTAAGAAAAGGCAGAGAAGGGTAGGACAAGATACCATAAAAGCCAGTAAGTGGATGAAGAGAGCAAGAATTCTGTAGTGTTAGAGAATATTAAAAACAGTGAATTTCAAGAAGTAGGTTGACCAATACCATCCCATGTTGAAATGTACTTCCCTGGAAGGTCATTTTTAACCTTAGCAAATGCATTTCAGTGGGGTGGAAGCACAAGGCAGACTGCAGCAGACAATAAATGGAACAGGAGGTAAAGGTAAAGAGGTAGAAAGTAATATAAAGACTGATTCAAAGAATTCTACATATGAACATAATCATACATGTGCTCAACATTAAAATAGCAACTTTCAAACCAAAGAAAAATATCAGAAAAGCCAGTCACTAATTTCTTTAAAAGGCAATTCAGATCTTAAAAGAAAAATGTCTTGCTTAATAAATATCTACTTATCAAATGAATGTTTTAAATACAGTCTCTCTCACATAATTCAACTGGAAATAGCACTAAAGTAAGAATGGAATTAATGGTTGATCCAGTTAAGAAAAATAATGGACCTACTTCTTTTCAGAAATTTAGATCTAAAAACCATATTATGGACTTCCTCATCTTCCTTTGCACTTAAGAGTGATTCCTTATTTACTGAAGGGATCAACTGAAATAAAACAGGTCATTTTTGCTATGATTTAACATGTTAAATCTAACATCGTTACTTATGAAGTTACAAAGCACAATTTTTCAGGCATCCAACAAACTAATGAAACTCTTATTAAAGGACACCAAGTAACAACCTGCATTAACACAGAGTAAACAGAATTAACCGACTTTTTTAGTTGGGGCAAAGTAGGGTGGGGAGACAAGTCAAGGACACTGACAGCCAACCAGAGTTTTCCATTTCTTTCTTAAGGGAATTAGGAGGAATAAATTCACTGACGACATTTACCTCTAAAAAATGTTTTTCTTTAAACTGTCCCTGTGTAACAATTAAGCCATGCTTGAAATAAAATCCAGTCATATCTTTTTAAACCCAGCAAATATGATCTTTTCATTGCCCTGATTTAAAACTTTCAATGGGTCTCTAGGCTAGGGTGCTTCCCAGGAGATTCATCAAGTCATCCATACAAAGCTTGGCTATTTTAAAGAAGGAAGCATTTTTTATTTGTTTACATCTCACAATTTGATATGCAAAATTAATCATAATTTCTGCAGAAAAACTATGCATTCTTTAAAAGTATTATATTATTTAAGTGTGTGCCTGAGCTATAAAGATTGCCTTGGTCTGTTCAACGTAGCTAAAATGCAAGGCCTGGTTTTCTTACTAATGGCATTTGCCTATTATAGGTTCAGTTCAGTTCAGTTCAGTCCAGTCACTCAGTCATGTCCAACTCTTTCCAATCCCATGGACCAGTCTTCCCTGTCCATCACCATCTCCTGGAGCTTACTCAAATTCATGTCCTCCCGCCTTCAATCCTTCCCAGCATCAGGGACTTTTCTAATGAGTCAGTTCTTCACATCAGGTGGACAAAGTACTGGAGTTTCAGCTTCAGCATCAGTCCTTCCAATGAATATTCAGGACTGATTTCCTTTAGGATGGACTGGTTGGATCTTCTTGCAGACCAAATGACTCTCAAGAGTCTTCTCCAACATCATAGTTCCAAAGCATCAATTCAGTGCTCAGCTTTCTTTATAGTCCAACTCTCACATGCATGCATGACTACTGGAAAAACCATAGCTCTGACTAGACGGATCTTTGTTGGTAGAGTAACATCTCTGCTTTTGAATATGCTGTCTAGGTTGGTCATGACTTTTCTTCCAAGGAGCAAGTGTCTTTTAATTTCATGGCTGCAGTCACCATGTGCAGTGATTTTGCAGCCCAAGAAAATAAAGTCTGTCACTGTTTCCATTGTTTCCCCATCTATTTACCATGAAATGATGGGATCGGATGCCATGATCTTAGTTTTCTGAATGTTGAGTTTTAAGCCAGCTTTTTCACTCTCCTCTTTCATCAAGAGGCTCTTTAGTTCTTCTTTGCTTTCTGCCACAAGGTTGGTGTCATCTGCATATCTGAGGTTATTTATATTTCTCCCTGCAATCTTGATTCCAGCTTGTCCTTCATGCAGCCCAGCATTTCTCATGATGTACTCTGCATGTAAGTTAAATAAGCATGGTGACAATATACAGACTTGACACCTACTCCTTTCCCAATCTGGACCCAGTCTGTTATTCCATGTCTGGTTCTAACTGTTCCTTCTTGACTTCAATTCAGATTTCTCAGGAGGCAGGTCAGATGGTCTGGTATTCCCATCTCTTTAAGAATTTTCCACGGTTTGTTGTGATCCACACAGTCAAAGGCTTTGGCATAGTCAATAAAGCAAAAGTAGATGTTTTATTGGAACTCTCTTGCTTTGGGTTCAGTTCAGTTCGGTTCAGTTCAGTCACTCAGTCATGTCCGACTCTTTGTGACCTCATGAATCGCAGCACGCCAGGCCTCCCTGTTCATCACCAACTCCTGGAGTTCACTCAGACTCATTCTGTCTTGGGTTACATTTGTTAAATGGCAATGTTTGCTTATAATCAGTATATTAATTATAGCCCCAGTACACCAAAGTAATTAGATGAAATGTAAAAGTTCAGATGAAACAATAATTTCTATCAATAATCAGAGTAATGTCAAAAATGGATATTGTGCCCTGGATTCCAGCAAATATGAATCTCTACACGGTAGGACTGGTAACTGTACAAGTGTGAGGACACATTTCCAAAAAGGAAAAATATGAATTAAAATGGCAACAGATATTGAAAAATTGCATTTTATTAGACCCTTCATGTTTAATCCCTGGGCCACTGATAGAAAACGTCACTAATTTTGTCAAATCACGGTATGAAATGATTTTTTCCTATAAGTTCAATTTCTAATCTAAAATATCAGCTTGTTACAGATAAATCAGGCTAATTTAAATGACTGTCTACCACATATATGTTATTTAAAAACAAACTTTTATATTTTACTCCAGATTGATATGTTTAAAGAGGTCAACCTTACAGCCACTCTATTTTCTTCCTGTAAGCAGTATTAAATTGATTAACAACTATCTGTGCTCTAGGTTTTCTATGAAATCCAGAAGTTGTCCAGATGTGAAAGAAATTCTCAAGTGAAACTAATGAAGGATTTTTATCTGCCCTAGGACATAAGGAAAAACTTCTATTAAATAATTAGAAAACTTCAAAAGTACCTGACAATTCTGTATTTGATAGAAAGCTCCACTGCAAGCACTGGCACATTCCTATTTAATAGTGAGGATTTACTAATCTGTGAGACAGCACCATTCATACCAATCATTAGGAGACAGGACAAGAACAACTGTCATTGTTTTGTAAAGTTACTGCTGACAAATACTGGAGAGATAATATGTACTACTTGAAACTTCAGTGTTTTCTAATAATGGACTAATCTATTTCACTAATTACTTAGAGCAGACATCAGCAAACCTTCTATGAAGAGTCATATAGTAAAACTTGAAGGTTTCTCAGGCCATATGATCCCTGTCATATCTCCTCAAATCTACCTCATACCATAATAGCATGGTCTGGTTGTGTTTCAAAAAGTTTTATAAAAACAAGCAGCAGGTCAAATTTGGCCCATGGGCCATAGTTTACCAACCTCCTACTTAGGGTAAAGCTATTTAACCTTTCTTTCCTCAAAAACTAGACTCGGAAGATACCTCTCTCAAAATGTATTTAATCTTAAACAATTACCAGTTCAGTTCAGTCACACAGTCATGTCCGACTCTTTGTAACCCCATGAACTGCAGCACACCAGGCTTCCCTGTTCATCACCAACACCCAAAGCTTACTCAAACTCATGGCCATTGAGTCAGTGATGGCATCCAACCATCTTATCCTCTGTCGTCCCCTTCTTCTCCCACCTTCAAACTTTCCCAGCTTCAGGGTATTTTCCAGTGAGTCAGCTCTTCACATCAGGTGGACAAAGTACTGGAGTTTCAGCTTCAGCATCAGTCGTCCTAATGAATATTCAGGACTGATTTCCTTTAGGATGGACTGGTCAGATCTCCTTGCAGTCCAAGGGACTCTCAACAGTCTTCTCCAACACTACAGTTCAAAAGCATCAATTTTTCAGGGCTCAGCTTTCTTTATAGTCCAACTCTAACATCCATGCATGACTACTGGAAAAACCATAGCTTTGACTAGATGGGCCTTTGTTGGTAGAGTCACATCTCTGCTTTTAAATATGCTGTCTAGGTTGGTCATGACTTTTCTTCCAAGGAGCAAGCATCTTTTAATTTCATGGCTGCAGTCACCATGTGCAGTGATTTTATAGCCCCCCAAAATAAAGTCTGTCACTGTTTCCATTGTTTCTCCATCTATTTACCAAGAAATGATGGGATCGGATGCCATGATCTTAGTTTTCTGAATGTTTAATTTTAAGCCAAATTTTTCACTTTCCTCTTTCACTTTGATTAGGAGCCTCTTTAGTTCTTCTTTGCTTTCAGCCATAAGGTTGGTGTTATCTGCATATCTGAGGTTATTCATATTTTTCCCTGCAATCTTGATTCCAGCTTGTCCTTCATCCAGCCCAGCATTTCTCATGATGTACTCTGCATATAAGTTAAATAAGCATGGTGACAATATACAACCTTGACATTCTCCTTTCCCGATTTGGAACCAGTCTGTTGTTCCATGTCCGGTTCTAACTGTTCCTTCTTGACCTGCATACAGATTTCGCAGGAGGCAGGTCAGATGGTCTGGTATTCCCATCTCTTGAAGAATTTTCCACAGTTTGTTGTGTTCTACACAGTCAAAGGTTTTGGTGTAAATAATAAAGCAGAACTAGATGTTTTTCTGGAACTCTCTTGCTTTTTCTATGATCCAACGGATGTCAGCAATTTGATCTCTGGTTCCTCTATCTTTTCTAAATTCAGCTTGCACATCTGGAAGTTAACGGTTCACAGACTGTTGAAGCCTGGTTTGGAGAATTTTGAGCAATAAATTTTGTTCCATAAATTTACATATTACATAGCTAGATCCAAACATTTAATTTTTGAGGACTCCCACTTTCCCTTAAATGAAATCCTTATTTACAAAAATATAAGGCAAATCGCTATTTCTGACTTATTGTTGAGCTATTATTGTTCAGTCGCTCAGTCATGTCCAACTCTTTACAACTCCAGCCCACCAGGCTCTTTTGTCCATGGGATTCTCCAGGCAAAAATACTGGGGTGGGTTACCATTTCCTCCTCCAGGGGATCTTCCCAACCTAGGGATTGCACCCATGTCTCCTGCATTGCAGGCAGATTTTTTACTGCTGAGCCACCTACTACATTAATATTCATATAAGAGGCTGCATATTGACAATCTCTTCTCTCAAACATCCATTCTTCCTTTAAATATGAAGTAATTAATATTACATGAAATACTCTATCTGTACCATTGTATCTTTTATCTTGAAACACAAATACTATAAAATTACCAAATGATGAGAATATACTTTATTATGAAATTAAAAATCCTTAAGACATAAAGATTTTTGTCTTTATCAAAGGAACCCTTTTAGAGACTATGTAAGGTATTCTAAAATTAAACAATTTTTCCTAAAAGTAACACAACATCATGTGAAATGCTGGGTTGGATGAATCACAAGCTGGAATCAAGATTGCAGGGAGAAATATCAATAACCTCAGATATGCAGATGACAACACCCTAGTGGCAGAAAGTGAAGAGGAACTAAAGAGCTTCTCAATGAAGATGAAAAAGGAGAGTGAAAAAGCTGGCTTAAAACTCAACCTTGAAAGAACTAAGATCATGGCACCCAGTCCCATCACTTCATGGCAAACAGATGGGGAAAAAAATGGAAACAGTGACAGATTTTTATTCTCTAGGGCTCCAAAATCACTGCAGATGGTAACTGCAGCCATGAAATTAAAAGATGCTTGCTCCTTGGAAGAAACACTATGACCAACCTAGACAGCATATTAAAAAGACAGAGACATCACTTTGCTGACAAAAGTCTACCTAGTAAAAGCTATGGTTTTCCCAGTAGTCATGTACAGGTGTGAAAGTTGGACCATAAAGAAGGCTGAACACCAAAGAATTAACACTTTTGAACTGTGGTGTTGGAGAAGACTCTTCAGAGTCCCTTGGACTGCAAGGAGAGCAAACAAATCAATCCTAAAGGAAATCAACCCTGAATACTCATTGGAAGGACTGATGCTAAAGCTGAAGCTCCAATACTTCAGCCATCTGATGCGAAGAGCCAACTCATTGGAAAAAACTCTGATGCTGGGAAAGATTGAGGGCAGGAGGAGAAGGGGACAAAAGAGGATGAGATGGTTGGATGGCATTATCGACTCAAAGGACATGAGTTTGAACAAGCTCCAGGAGATGGTGAAGGACAGGGAAGCCCGGTGTGCTGCAGTCCATGGGGTCGCAGAGTCAGACACAAATGAGAGACTTAACAATTAACAACACAATATTAGAAATCCATATATGTACAGTTTTCACTGATAACAATCAGTTGTGAGAGTCCAGCCCTAATATATAATAGGAAGAACTGCAAGTATTCATTGAGCATTCATAATACAACAAGCAATGTTCTTTAAAACTGTGTGTATTCACTCACCAATCCTCGTAATTATGCTGTGGGGTCAGTGCCACAACTGGCACCATTTAACAGATGAGGAAACTGAGGCAGCAAGCAGCTGATCAAGATTACAGCTACTCAGTGGCAGAACCAGGGCACACCCTGCCTCAAGGGACTAGGACTTCAGAACACATGCTCTTAAACACCAACCATACCACTTCACTGTGGGGTAACTGAGAGTTCAATCCCTTGTTGGGAAACTAAGATCCAACGAGCCATGCAGAGCAGCCCCAAAAAAGTGTAAATCTAACTGAAGATCAAGGGTACACAGTAATGTTTTTCTAACTTTGTTTCCTCAGTAATTCCTCATGATAATCCAGTTTTGTGATGTAATTCTTATCTCTCCTTGCTATTCTTTGGAACTCTGCATTCAGATGCTTATATCTTTCCTTTTCTCCTTTGCTTTTTGCTTCTTTTCTTTTCACAGCTATTTGTAAGGCCTCCTCAGACAGCCATTTTGCTTTTTTGCATTTCTTTTCCATGGGGATGGTCTTGATCCCTGTCTCCTGTACAACATCACGAACCTCTGTCCATAGTTCCTCAGGCACTCTGTCTAGCAGATCTAGTCCCTTAAATCTATTTCTCACTTCCACTGTATAATCATAAGGGATTTGATTTAGGTCATACCTGAATGGTCTACTGGTTTTCCCTATTTTCTTCAATTTAAGTTTGAATTAGGCAATAAGGAGTTCATAATCTTAGCCACAGTCAGCTCCCGGTCGTGTTTTTGCTGACTGTATAGTTTCTCCATCTTTGGCTGCAAAGAATATAATCAATCTGATTTTGGTGTCGACCATCTGGTGATGTCCATGTGTAGAATCTTCTCTTGTGTTGTTGGAACGGTGTTTGCTATGACCAGTGCATTCTCTTGGCAAAACTCTATTAGCCTTTGTCCTGCTTCATTCTGTATTCCAAGCCTAAGTACTTGCCTGTATTTGCCTGTTACTCCAGGTGTTTCTTGACTTCCTACTTTTGCATTCCTGTCCCCTATAATGAAAAGGACATCTTTTTTGGGTGTTAGTTCCAAAAGGTCTTGTAGGTCTTCATAGAACCGTTCAACTTCAGTTTCTTCAGAGTTACTGGTTGGGGCATAGGCTTGGATTACTGTGATACTGAATGGTTTGCCTTGGAAACAAACAGAGATCATTCTGTCATTCTTTAGATTGCATCCAAGTACTGCATTTCAGACTCTTGTTGACCATGATGGCTACTCCATCTCTTCTAAGGGATTCCTGCCCACAGTAATAGATATAACGGTCATCTGAGTTAAATTCACCCATTCCATTCCATTTTAGTTCACTGATTCCTAGAATGTCGATATTCACTCTTGCCATCTCCTGTTAAGGTACTTAGATGGGAAAAATTGGTGCCACAGGGTAATATGAGGCAGGTCAAAATAGCAACAAGCATGCTAAATATAACAAAAACATTTAGTCAAATATTAGGCTATTTTCCACTTTAAAAGTAAGCATCTTCAATACATAAAAATATACAATCATACATTTTTAAAATATACTCTTGCCTAAAGCATTAAAGCATTACCAACAACTATAAATAATTCAATTTACACATGAACGTTACTGTGATAAGGTAAAATAATTTAAAAGACCACCAACAGTCCAATTCAACTTTATTTTTCATAAAAACATGTTGAGGCAAGAATAATTCAAACCATGTCAAGCAATGTTAGCTAATATGATAATGACAGGTAAGTCTCATAACAAACGGTAAACTAATATTAGTTCATATTAGTTGATAAATAAAAGTATAAGAAAGTTACAGAATACATTTGAAAGGTATTTCATAACAAACATGATCATCCTTCTTTGACATGCCATACTAGGTATTAGCAACATGATTAAACCAGGAAGGCGTACAATACCCTTTTATAAGCAAATATCATTTTGTCTTTGGTAGAAAACTGAATGTAAGTGCAGCAAAAGCAGCTAGGTATGTTTATCAACGAAGTTAAGAGTTACATTAGGTAATCACTTTGTAACAACAAGGATGTAGAAAAAGATATAAACAAGGGCACTGAAATTTCACGGTACTGGCATAGCAGTTAACTAGATATATATAATACTTTTATTATCAATTTGTAATTACTTAAGAAACACCTAGTTAATATATATGCTCATAAGGACTGCTGGTATATGTGTAACTAATAACATGAACAAGGGGAAAAAATAGTAAAAAACGAAGAAAATAACCACAACCAGAAAAATCAAGACAAAAAACTCATCGGGGCAACCAAAATAAGGAAATAGTACATGTCAATCCTGTAAAACTTCAAAATGTAGCAAGGAAAGAAGATTCGGATGATGGGTACTAGTCTACCCTAAAGTGAAAGTGAAGTCATGTCCCACTCTGAGCTACCTCATGGACTGTAGTCTCCTCCATCCAAGGGATTTCCCAGGCAAGAATACTGAAGTGGGTTGCCATTTCCTTCTCCAGGAGATCTTCCCGATCCAGTGATCAAACCCGGGGTCTCCAGCATTGCAGGCAGACTCTTTACCATCTGAACCATCAGGAAGTCTACCCCAATCCTCCCCCAAAAGCTCAACTGAGCAAAGAAGTCAAATAAACACAACCCTGAAGAAATCTCATTATTACTCAAAATTGAGAGTGGCACAGACTGAGCGATCAGCAGGCAACAGAAAAAGATCATGGTAAACCCATAGGATTAGGAGTCCCTTTATACCAACTCAGGCTCCCAGCTCAGGCAGAAAGAGCCACTGAAACTGGATACTGAGAAGGAGCCTATTTCACGTGCTTTGTGTTCTAACTAGTAACATATACATGGTCTTTTTCCGTGTTCATAATTTAAATAATAAAAGAGCAACGTGTGCTTGGTGGACTGGGAGCCTACGCCAATCCTGACTAGGTAAGTGCCTAAATGCATACTTCTTTGCCTCATCAAAGGCCCTAGAATACATTACAATCTCATCATCCTAACACCTTGTTAACCAGGGACCTGGAGCTAACAATTAATTCTAAAATACCAAAAAGACAAATAAGAATTAGTGGCATATCTCATAAAATATCTAATGTATGAGGAAATAATTAGGACCTAGGACAAACATATACTAACTTAATGAGCTTTTGAAAACAATTCTATTATTACTTTGAAAGAGAACATTTCAAAGCCCCTACAGAAACAGTTGGTTGTTCCAAGCAAAAAAATTTTATCAACATATTTCAAACTTTACATCTAACTAAATACAAATACATACTTTTAACTATATATTTTTATATTCAGTTAGAAATAAGTATCAATAGAGAAATATTTGTGTAACAGATCATTGCCTGTATTCCTGTGGAGATTACATTTGTCATAAAACTGCTAGGGCTGTTTTTTTCATTTTACAACATTCATTTCAGAAATTACAATTTTCTATTCTACAAAAAGCTTGAAGAAATTTAATGTCCCTTGAAAACACAAAAACAATACGATGAAAGATACCAAGAATAATTAAGGTGATGCTAACATTCATTCCACAAGCATATAAGTGCCTACTGTATACCTTTCCCTTGGACTGCAAGGAGATCCAACCAGTCCATTCTGAAGGAGATCAGCCCTGGGATTTCTTTGGAGGGAATGATGCTAAAGCTGAAACTCCAGTACTATGGCCACCTCATGCGAAGAGTTGACTCATTGGAAAAGACTCTGATGCTGGGAGGGATTGAGGGCAGGAGGAAAAGGGGACGACAGAGGATGAGATGGCTGGATGGCATCACTGACTCTTTGGATGTGAGTCTGAGTGAACTCCGGGAGTTGGTGATGGACAGGGAGGCCTGGCATGCTGCGATTCATGGGGTCACAAAGAGTCAGACATGACTGAGCGACTGAACTGAACTGTATACCTTACACCCTGTTAAATGCTAGGAATACTACAGAAATATGAATAGACTTGATCCTCACCTCACAGGAGCTTACAAAACAACAACTCAAACTATTTCAACTAATTAGAAAAGCCAAATATTTATTTAGTTTGACTCTAAAATCAAAATATATTTAAGAGAAAAAGGTAAAATTATTTCATTAACTTTGTCATGATTATCTCTCTCTCAAAACAATACTTGAACAGAATCATTTCCAATATTCATTATAAAATGTTGGGTAAATTTATTTAGCAACTTTTCCCATCAATATTCATGTTTGCTATTTCATATTAGATAGTTTTCAAATTTCTCAAGGTCCTGCTTAGAAATTTCTCAAAATAAAAATGTCTTTCCTTAACATCTTCACTTTTTATTCATGATAGATTGTCTTCTGAAAAGCTGCAACTGAGTTTTATTTGCATTTTATATTTAAATGAGTTTTGGGGGATTTGGGAAGAATTTTTTTAAATGACGTTCAGATAACTTAAATTTATAAAGTATGTCTTAAAAACTGCTCTTAAACTATAATACCAGCAAGTCAATAAACTAATGCTAACCTAATCAAATAATTTGTCACAGAACTCTTAAGATTTAATCCATTTTCTCTTCTTGAAAAGTCAATGACTTCATATGCTTTTCCCTCCTGTGGCTGCTCCTTAAAGGCTTATTTTCTAAAAATGCTGAAACTCCTCACTGCTTGAAACTAGCCTCTTCCTACTCAAAGACTGGTCTTTAGATCATAGATCACTGCTGTCTTACAGAAAATATAATGCAAGTCACATATGTAATTTGAAATTTTCTAGTAACCACATTTTAAAAAGTAAAGAGAAATAGGTAAAATTAATATTAATAATATATTTAACAACATATTGAAAATATTATTTCAATATGCAAACAATATAAAAATTGGAGATATTTACATTCCATTTTTGTACTGGCTTTCAAACTCAGTGTGTATTTTATCTTCACATCACATCTGAATTTGGACTAGACCCATTTCAATTGTTCAGCAGCCACACACAGCTAATGCCTGCTATATTGGACAGTGCAGCCTGGATCTCATCCATGCACTGCTTCACCATGAACTATACTCAGATGACCACAAATGTATATCTTTAACTCAGTCTTCTCTTCTGAGTTCAAGATTAGTATTTCCTAATGTCCAACTGGCATCTTATTTTAGATGATTCAAAGGCACCTCACACTCAAATAATGTCCAACTTCAATTCATGATTCATCCCTCAAAAATGTGGTCCTCTTCTAACAGTTCCTATCTAACTGTACTGTTTTCAACTCAGGTATACAAGCCAGAAACCAAGAAATCAAACCCTTGACACTTCTTTTCTCTCACTCCCATATCCAATTCATCAAAAAGTTCTGCTTATTTTACCCCATAAATATCTCTCAAATCAATCTACTGCTCTCTACCTCAGTCATCACCACCAATCTATTTATTCCTGCCTAATGGCACCCCACTCCAGCACTCTTGCCTAGAAAATCCCATGGATGGAGGGGCCTGGTAGGCTACAGTCCATGGGGTCAGGAAGAGTCGGACACGACTGAGCGACTTCACTTTCACTTTTCACTTTCATGCACTGGAGAAGGAAATGGCAACCCACTCCAGTATTCTTGCCTGGAGAGTCCCAGGGACAGGAGCCTGGTGGGCTGCCGTCTATGGGGTTACACAGAGTCGGACACGACTGACGTTACTTAGCAGCAGCAGCAGCAGCTCCAGTCCATTTTCTTCAATGTAAGGATACCTCAAAACATAATGAAGATGTGGCCCCTACTTCAACCCTCCCTTCACCTAATAAAACTTTTCAACTGATTTCTGTTGCTTAAAAATAAAAACAGAACTTACTGTGACCTACGAGGCCCAAGATACATGATCTAGTCCCTGGGTATCTCCCAGCCCAATCTCACTACACCGCCTCTCTGTCTCACCCCCATTAATACTGGTACCTCATTTCTTGGTACTAAATCATACTCCCTACTGTCATATAGTCTTCACCTATGCTGCTTTCCCCTTCAGTTCAGTTCAGTCACTCAGTCATGTCCAACTCTTTGTAACTCTGTCCAACCCCCAGAGCTTGTTCAAATTCATGTCCATTGAGTCAGTGATGCATACAACCATCTCATCCTCTGTCGTCTCCTTCTCCTCCTGCCTTCAGTCTTTCTCAGCATCAGGGTCTTTTCCACTGAGTCAGTTCTTCTTATCAGGTGGCCAAAGTACTGGAGTTTCAGCTTTAGCATCAGTCCTTCCAATAAATATTCAGGACCGATCTCCTTTAGGATGGACTGGTTGGATCTCCTTGCACTCCAAGGGACTCAAGAGTCTTCTCCAGCACCACAGTTCAAAAGCATCAATTCTTCAGTGCTCAGCCTTCTTTATGATCCAACTCTCACATCCATACATTGCTACTGGAAAACCATAGCTTTGACTAGACAGACCTTTGTCGGCAAAGTAACATCTCTGCTTTTGAATATGCTGTCTAAAAGCAAGTGTCTTTTAATTTCATGGCTGTGGTCACTATCTGCAGTGATTTTGCAGCCCAAGAAAATAAAGTCTGTCACTGTTTCCAATGTTTCCCCATCTATTTGCCATGAAGTGAACTTGGTCAAATTTCCACTTACCAGGTCTCAAGGAAGCATGCTCTGATCACCATGAAGACACCAAATTTCGCTTTTATGGAGTCATGTCCTTTCTCCTCTCTAGTATATTCTACAGATGCAATATGTTTGAATACGCAGTTAATGGATTTCTTCCCATAAAACTACCTCTGATTATACTACTACAGGAAAGTGCCTGCCACAACAAGATGTTCAATAATTATTTGTTAAATGAGTACATCAAGGAATCTGCCCTGTTTTTGTTCCCAAAGACTAGATACCATATTGAGTTGGAATATATAACATACCCTTCTTATACATCACTAGTTCTGGAAAACATTCCAGACTTTCTAAGTGTGGGTTAACTGTTCTCAACAACACTCTGGAAGCAAAATACCAGGATATAACATGTTCAAAGTCTGTCCTGTACATCATTCTAATAACAAACACAGTGCCTTGTGTAGAAGAGGCATAAATATTTACTACTTGTATTTTATTATACACATTGCTGCTGCTGCTGCTGCTAAGTCACTTCAGTCGTGTCCGACTCTGTGCGACCCCATAGACGGCCGCCCACCAGGCTCCCCCGTCCCTGGGATTCTCCAGGCAAGAACACTGGAGTGGATTGCCATTTCCTTCTCCATTGCATGAAAGTGAAAAGTGAAAGTGAAGTTGCTCAGTCATGTCCCACTCTTAGCGACCCCATGGACTGGAGCCCACCAGGCTCCTCCATCCATGGGATTTTCCAGGCAAGAGTACTGGAGTGGGATGCCATTGCCTTCTCCAATTATACACATTACTATTGCTGTTTAGTCATTAGTCATGTTTGACTCTTTTGCAGATTCAGGGACTACAATCTGTCAGGGTCCTCTGCCCATGGGATTTCCCAGGCAAGAACACTGGAGTGGGTTGCCATTTCCTTCTCCAACACAATACTACAGGGTTACATACCTTCCTGAATTAATGCACTAAATTTACTTGTTACAAAGATGTCATACATTCAGTAGCACTATACTGAGATTAAAATAGCTACTGTCTTCACATAAAAGGGTGTAAAACTGAAAAATGCATGAGCAGTACTCACATATGTCACACCGATGAGCATGGGTGTAACCCATGCAGGGGTTACAGTACTAAGGCACATGTACGCTCTGTCCAGCCCTAGAGTATAGTGTGGTTCTTTCCTCTCTCTCTACCTGACCTGTGAGTATCTGCTGTGAGTATCTTTGATTTACTTTATTATTTTATCACCACACACTTCTGCTCTCTTCTCTGCTTTTGTCATTTTATGACTTCACAAATGTTCTCAAACTTTACGTGAAAAATTTTACATTGCTAAATACGCAGTCTGCCTATTCTAAAAATTATACAGAAGTAAACTGCTCTTCAGCTAGTTCCAGATCCTATACCTTTCAAAAAGTCAGAATTTCTAGATAGACAGGACTTAACATGATAAGTCAAGATGCTAATGTTCTTCTTTGTCAAAAAGAGAAGGCATAAGCCAAAAAAAGATATAGTTATATTTTTATGGTTCTTAAATGTTACTATGCAATTTTTACTTGATCTAGCAAATGCTGCTGCATGAGGAGAAAATTACTTTCAACTTGCTGAGGTAGCAAGTTTATTTTTATACCCCCTTTATGCTTGAGCCAGTCAAGTCTACAGGCAGTTGAAACTAGATTTATAGGTTATTCACCAAAAAAATTACTGCAAATAGCACCTTCAAACCTGAAAACTTAAGTAGTTTAATAGAATACAGTCATTTTTGGCATTTTACAGTATCAACAGAAGCAACCAGGTAATACATGGTAATACATAACATATTTTGAGACAGAAGGTCAACAACACTTATTACATTTCGACATTATAATTTCACAAACAACATAAACCAAAGACACAGCCTCTGAGCCTCCTCCATCAGAGGGCAGACAGAAGAAGCAAGAAGAACCGCAATTCCACAGCAACTAAAACAAAACCCCATTACAGAAAATTAATCAGCATGAAAAAGTGGAAAGTTACATCCCAGATGAAGTAAAGTCAAAGTCACTCAGTCGTATTCCACTCTTTGTGACCCCATGGACTATACAGTCCATGGAATTCTCCAGGCCAGCATACTGAAGGGGGTAGCCTTTCCCTTCTCCAGGGGATCTTCCCAACCCCAGGTATCGAACCCAGGTCTCCTATATTGAGGGCAGATTCTTTACCAGCTGAGCCACAAGGGAAACCCAAGGATACTGGAGTGGGTAGCCTATCCCTTCTCCAATGCAGCTTCCTGATCCAGGAATCTAAACCGGGTCTCCTGCATTGTAGGTGGATTCTTTACCAACTGAGCTACCAGGGCTTCCCAGATGAAGGAACAAGATAAAACCTCAGAAAAACAACTTAATGAAGTGGAGACAGGCAACCTTCCAGAAAAAGAATTCAGAATAATGATAGTGAATATGATTTATGATCTCAGAAAAAGAAAGGAAGCAACGATTGAAACAATGCAAGAAATGTTTACCAAAGACCTATAAGAACTGAAGAACAGAGATGAATAATACACTAGAAGAATTCATAATAGAATAACTAAGGCAGAAGCACAGATAAATAACCCAGAGGACAGACTGGTGGAAATCACTGCCACAGAACAGAATATAGAAAAAAGAATACAAAGAGATGAAGACAGCCTAAGAGACCTCTTGGACAACATTAACCGCACGAACATTCACATTATAGGGGTCCCAGGAGGATTATAGGGGTCCCAGGAGGAGAAGAGCGAGAGAAAGGACCTGAGAAAATGTTTAAGGAGATAATAGCTGAAAAATTCCCTAACATGGGAAAGAAAATAATCAACCAAGTCCATGAAGCACAGAGAGTCCCAGGAAGGATAAACCCAAGGAAGAACACACCAAGACACACAGTAATAACACTGATAAAAATAAAAGACAGAAATAAAATACTGAAAGTAACAAGGGAAAAACGACAAATAACATACAAGGGAACTCCCATCAGGCTATCAGCAGATTGCTCAACAGAAACTCTACAAGTCAGAAGCGAATGGCATGACATATTTAAAGTGATGAGAGGGAAGAATCTACAATCAAGAATACTCTACCCAGCACCTCTACTTCAGACTTGATGGAGAAATCAAAAGCTTTTTAGACAAGCAAAAGTTTAAGAGAATTCAGCATCACCAAACCAGCTTTACAACAAATGCTAAAGAACTTCTCTAGGCAGAAAACAAGAGAGGGAAAAGTCCAACCTACAGAGTGAAGGGAAAGCTGTGAAGCTGTGTCTGACTCTTTGCAACCACGTGGACTATACAGTCCACAGAATTCTCCAGGCAAGGATACTGGAGTGGGTAGCCTTTCCCTTCTTCAGGGGATCTTCCCAACCCCAGGGATCAAACCCAGGTCTCCCACATTGCAGGCTGATTCTTTACCAGCTAAGCCACACGGGAAGCCCAAGAATATTGGAGTGGGTAGCGTATCCCTTCTCCAGCAGATCTTCCCAAACCAGGAATAGAACTGGGGTCTCCTGTATCGCAGGCAGATTCTTTACCAACTGAGTTATCAGGGAAGCCCTGCTGCTGCTGCTAAGTCGCATCAGTCGTGTCCAACTCTGTGCAACCCCACAGACAGCAGCCCACCAGGCTCTCCCGTCCCTGGGATTCTCCAGGCAAGAACACTGGAGTGGGTTGCCATTTCCTTCTCCAGTGCATGAAAGTGAAAAGTGAAAGTGAAGTCGCTCAGTCATGTCTGACTCAGCGACCCCATGGACTGCAGCCTACCAGGCTCCTCTGTCCATGGGATTTTCCAGGCAAGAGTACTGGAGTGGGTTGCCATTGCCTTAAACCCAAAACAATTTAAAAAACAGCAACAGGATCATCAGTTCAGGTCAGTTCAGTCACTCAGTCGTGTAAGACTCCTTGCAACCCCATTGACTGCAGCACACCAGGCCTCCCTGTCCATCACCAACTGCCGGAGCTTACACAAATTCATGTCCATTGAGTCGGTGATGCCATCCAACCATGTCATCCTCTGTTTTCCCCTTCTCCTCCTGCCTTCAATCCCTCCCAGCATCAGGGAAAATAGGATCATGCATATTGGTAATTACCTTAAATGTAAATAGATTAAATGCACCAACCAAAAAACATAGACTGGCTGAGCAAATGAAAACATGGGCAGGTATGATGCTTAATCCCCCAAATTATATGTAATTATTTTATATCATTAGGTTAATCACATTCCCATTATGGCTTGCAATGGTAATAATCTTTTATTTTTTGTCTGGCTATTGATTGTGGGCTTCCCTGGTGGCTCAGATGGTAAAGCATCCACCTGCAATGTGGAAGAACCAGATTCGATCCCTGGGTCAGGAAGATCTCCTGGAGAAGGAAATGGCAACCCACTCCAGTACTCTTGCCTGGAAAATTCCATGGACAGAGGAGCCTGGTGGGTTACAGTCCCTGGGGTCGAAAAGAGCCAGGCACAACTGAGCGACTTCAGTTTCACTATTGATTGTAAAAACTGATAAACATCTTTTACTATTGTGATTTGGAAAAAGAAATGGCAACCCACTCCAGTATCCCTGCCTGGAAAATGCCATGGACAGAGGAGCCTGGTGGGCTGCAGTCCATGGGGTCACAAAGGGTTAGGCATGACTGAGCAACTAACACCTCACTTCACTATTGTGATTACGTAACTATTACTCACGTAATACCATTGTATCATGATTGGTTAACAGGAAAATTATAGAATTCTGTATCACCAAATCTACCATTTAATAGAAAACCTGTAATCACTTTTTAAAATCCAGATGCATATCAGAATTATCTTGGAACTTTTTGAAAACTACAAATGTCCAGGTATTGCTCTTTTTTTTCCCCCTAAGAGCTCCAGATATATTTCTAATGAGCAGCCATGTTTAAAAACAACTGGACTATATGAGGATCTTTTACTTTTATCTAGTTTGTTTCACTTTTTCTATTTCATATTCAGTGCTTTCATTTCATTCAGTTTATGTTTTCTAGTTTCTCCATCTTTTATTTTTTTTTCCAAGGTTCTTTCCCAAGTCTTTATCAAGCACAGTAGAAAAGCTTTTGCATACATACATATGCTGCTACTGCTGCTAAGTCGCTTCAGTCATGTCCAACTCCGTGCAACCCCATAGACGGCAGCCCACCAGGCTCCTCCGTCCCTGGGATTCTCCAGGCAAGACTACTGGAGTGGGTTGCCATTTCCTTATCAAGCACAGCAGAAAAGCTTTTGCATACATACATACATACATATATATATGTATATATATACATATATATGTGTATATATATAAATAATATGTATTATATTTTAGAAAACTTATGAATTTTTGCCTAACTAAAAAATGTATGACGTTTTGATTCCACTTATTTTACTTAGTATGAATAGAAGGCTAGATTTCTAATTTAACAAAACAGATATGCAACAAGAAACAAAGATTTACTGTATAGCTCCAGGAACTATAGTCGATATTTTGTAAAAAATTTATAGTGGAAAATAATTTCAAAAATAACACATGTATATGTATAAATAAATCACACGCAAAAAAGAAGTCTACTTTTGAAATTTAGTAATGTTTATCTTTATGCCAGTTTTTCTAAATGTCCTATGGACCTCTAACAACAACATATGAAATAGAAAAGTTTTAAGTATATTTGTGTAGGATATGATTGATATAAATTAATTAAATATAAATCTATTAAATGTAAATTATTATTGACATCATTCAAGATGCTCCCATTCTTATTTTTTCTGCATTTGACAAAATATTCTCAGAGAAATGCTAATTTGTCTATGATTGTATATTTTTTCGCTTATATTTCTTTTGATTTTTGCTTTATGTATCTTTGTTATTAAGGTGTCTAATGGTTTACGATGTCTACCTCCTATGTGAATGGTACCTATCATTAAAAATATTCATCTTTTTAAAAAAAGACATTTCATACAGATTTAAAAAATGGTAAAGTATTTTAAAATTTTAGAAAATTAAAAAAAAAAAATCCTGCACTAAGCATACAACCTTATAAAGAACTATCAAAATTCTTTACAAAGACACCTATGTCTAAGAGCTATGCTGGAACAATGCTGTGCTGTGCTGTGCTTCGTCGTTCAGGGTTGTCCAATTCTTTGCAATCCCATGGACTGTAGCCTGCCAGGCTCCTCTGTCCATGGGATTCTCTAGGCAAGAATATTGGAGTGGGTTGCCATGCCCTCCTCCAAGAGATCTTCCCAACCCAGGGATCGAACCCAGGTCTCCCAATTTGCAGACAGATTCTTTACCATCTGAGCCACCAAGGAAGCACGAGGGACCAAAACTTATGATACCCTTTGCATAAACTCTTATGCTTAACTATTACCAAGAGTATATTATATGCAGGTATAGTTATTTTTATGATGCTACAAAGATCATTCCCGACTTGAAAATTGAGCTCATTCACCAGCAATCTCCTGGGAAATAGGTGTGTCTCTCAGAAAAAAAAAAAAACAACAAACAAGAAAAATGCAAGGGTAGCTACTGAACAAGAATTTGACTTCTTTGGTCTTGATATGTTTTGGAGGAAGTTTCTAAGTGATAGGATGTAAAAGGAAGCTCTCTACCTGTGGATAGGTCAAAAGCTAGGAATTCCAAATTCCAGCAAAATGTCCTGAAATTGTTCCACCTCTTTGCTCTTTGGAGCCACTATCTCAAAGCAAAACAAGGAATAATAGACCAGGCTTCTCAACACAAGAGAGCCTTTACTTTATAATCTATACTGACATTGTGCTTTTTTTCCTCTACTTATCCCATAAATAAATACTCTCCTCTAGTATTGTCTTGGGAAAGACATTTATACTTGTAGCCTTTCTTATTCAAAGGTGAAATATCCCTGGGCCAGAAGATATCAGTTTGGGCGTAGCACCAGTAACCAAGGAAAGAGAACTCCAAAAGGGAAGTGAAATTCAAGGGGGTCAAGATAAGAAGATGACCTTTGTATTCATCCTCTCTTTTCCCTCCAACTCTGCCCTACCCAAACAAAACACCTCAAAGCACAACCAAGGTAAACTTTGGATGTTAGAAACCTGGGGTTTCTAAGAAAATACATCTTTTTTCAGAATAAAATGGAAATGCATTATTTCTAATGATTTATGGTGTTTTGAACTCAAAACTTCTGGATAAGTCAAATATATGAAAATAATGCCTTACTTTTTCAGATATTCTTAGATTCCAAAACACAGAATTCACCAGATTTTTACATAAGTCCAATCAGTAATTAGGTGAACCACCAAAAGGTAAAGGTTTCTTTGATTTCCAACAGCATCACTCCTCAGAATAAGCATCAATCTTTCCCAGAGAAGAAAGCAAATTTACATATCAAAAAATGGCTAAATCCAATTCTCAGTTTTAAAATGTGTTCTATTTGATCAACAATTTAAATTAAATGTGCTCACCAGGACTTAATGAAAATCAGTACTGAATATTTATTCCGAATATTTATTCTGAATATTATTCTGAATATTTAGGCTCTATTCTTCATTCTATTCCTTATATCGTTGAGTAAATTATTGATGCCAGTGTTTCAGCTTCTTGATCTGCACACTGAGGGAGTTAAGCTATACAATCACTAACTTTATATAAAAAGAAAAAATACCTTTTTCCAAAATAAATACAGATGATTATATTCCCTTAACATGTTTCTATTTTTAAAAAAGTTCTCATGAATGATAAGACTTGGGTTCTAGTTTTCACTTCAAGGTTTAGCTTTGTGATCCTGACCAGACTTTTCAAACTTTTCTCACTTTATACAGTTCAATTTGGTTTTTTGCCCCCCAATAAATACATTACTCTGTTAATTAAAAAAAAAAGAAGAAAGAAAGAAAAATCTGAAAGGCTGATTCTTTCTTTAAAAAATAAGCCAAAAGTTAGGTGAAAGTGAAAGTCGCTAAGCCTGACTCTTTGCAAACCCATGAACTATACAGACCATGGAATTCTCCAGTCCAGAATACTGGAGTGGGTAGCTTTTCCCTTCTCCAGGGAATCTTCCCAACCCAGGGATCGAAGCCAGGTCTCCCACATTGTGGGCAGATTCTTTACCAGCTGAGCCACAAGGGAAGCCCAAGAATACCGGAGTGAGTAGCCTATCCTTTCTCCAGCGTATCTTCCCGACACAGGAATTAAACCAGGGTCTCCTGCATGGATTCTTTACCAACTGAGCTAGCAGGGAAGCCCATAACATATCTACCATAAAAGGTAGGTAGGAGTACATAAGTCCCCCTTAAAGAAACCTCAAGAGAAACAAAGAGATGTAAATCTGTCCATTCAGACAAAGTTAGTCAAATGTCTTCTCTCAGTACTCGTTCTATGCATATAAGTAAGCATTACAGAACACCAAGGTACAATTTCACAGTATTCCAAGTCTATGCCTCAATCATTAATGTTGAATAAGCTGAATGATTCTATGATGAACTACAAGACCTTCTAGAACTAATACCAAAAAAAGATGTCCTTTTCATCCTGGGTGACTGCAATGCACAAGTATGAAAAGATACCTGGAGTAACAGACAAGTTTGGCCCTGGGGTACAGAATGAAGCAGGGCAAAGGCTAACAGAGTTAGCCAAGAAAATGCACTGGTCATAGCAAACACCCTCTTCCAACAACACAAGAGATGATGCTACAAGTGGATATCACCAGAAGGTGAATAACTAAACCAGACTGATTATATTCTTTGCAGCCACAATGAAGAAGCTCTATACAGTCAGCAAAAACAAGAACAGGAGCTAACTGTGGCTCAGATCATGAACTCCTTATTGCAAACTTCAGACTTAAGTAGGGAAAACCACTCAGGTATGATCTAAATCAAATCCCTTATGGTTATACAGTGGAAGTGACAAACAGATTCAAGGGATTAGATCTGATAGAGGACCTGAAGAACTATGGACAGAGGCAGTGATCAAGACAATCCCCAAAATAAAGAAATGCAAAAAGGCAAAATGGTTGTCTGAGAAGGGCTTACAAAATAGCTGATCACGCATTTTTATTTTTCAATGTTTTTTTTTCCAGTTTCCAACAAAAAATAAATAAAAATTAATAATATCTTGAAAAAAAAGAAAAAAAAATAGCTGAGAAGAGAAGAGACGCTAAAGGCAAGGAGAAAAGGAAAGATATACCCATCTGAATGCAGAGTTTCAAAGAATAGCAAGGAGAGATAAGAAAGCCTTCCTAAGTGATCAACACAAAGAAATACAGGAAAACAACAGAATGGGAAAGACTAGAGATCTCTTCAAGAAAATTAGAGATACCAAGGGAACATTCCAACAAAGATGGGCACAATAAAGAACAGAAATGGTATGGACCTAACAGAAGCAGAAGATATTAAGAGGCGGCAAGAATACACAGAACTACACAAAAAAGATCTTACTGACAAAGATAACCATGATGGTGTGCTGAGTTACATAGAGCCAGACATTCTGGAGTGTGAAGTCAAGTAGGCCTTAGGAACCATCACTACCAACAAAGCTAGTGGAGGTGATGGAAGTCCAGTTGAGCTATTTCAAATCCTGAAAGACGATGCTGTGAAAGTACTGTACTCAATATGCCAGCAAATTTGGAAAACTCAGCAGTGACCACAGGACTGGAAAAGATCAGTTTTCACTCCAATCCCATAGAAAGGCAATGCTAAAGAATGTTCAAACTACCGCACAACTGCATTCATCTTACACATTAGCAAAGTAATGCTCAAAATCCTTCAACAGTACGTGAACCACGAACTTTCAGATGTTCAACCCAGCTTTAGAAAAGGCAGAGGAACCAGAGATCAAATTGCCAAAATCTGTTGGATCATAGAAAAAGCAAGCGAGTTCCAGAAAACCATCTACTTCTACTTCTTTGCCCATACTAAAGCCTTTGACTGTGTGGATCACAATACACAGTGGAAAATTCTTGAAGAGATGGGAATACCAGACCACCTTACCTGCCTCCTAAGAAATCTGTATGCTAGTCAAGAAGCAACAGTTAGAACCAGACATGGAACAACAGACTGGTTCCAAACTGGGAAAAAAGTATGTCAAGGCTGTATATTGTCACCCCGCTTATTTAACTTCTATGCAGAGTACATCATGCAAAATGCCAGGCTGGAGGAAGCATAAGCTGGAATCAAGACTGCGAGGAGAAATATCAACAACCTCAGATACGGAGATGACACCACCCTTATGGCAGAAAGCAAAGAGGAATTAAAGAGCCTCTTTTTGAAAGTGAAAGAGGAGAGTGAAAATGCTGGCTTAAAACTCAACACTCAAAAAACTAAAATCATGGCATCCAGGCCCATCACTTCATGGCAAATAGATGGGGAAACAATGGAAACAGTGACAGACTTTATTTTGGAGGGCTCCAAAATCACTGCAAATGGTGACTCCAGCTATGAAATGAAAAGACACTTGCTCCTTGGAAGGAAAGCTATGCTATGCTAAGTCACTTCAGTCGTGTCCAACTCTGTGTGACCCCACAGACGGCATCCCACCAGGCTCCCCATCCCTGGGATTCTCCAGGCAAGAACACTAGAGTGGGTTGCCATTTCCTTCTCCAGTGCATGAAAGTGACAAGTGAAAGTGAAGTCGCTCAGTCGTGTCCGACTCTTAGCGACCCCATAGACTGCAGCCTACCAGGCTCCTCGTCCATGGGATTTTCCAAGCAAGAGTACTAAGCTATGACCAAACTAGACAGCATATTAAAAAGCAGAGACATTTCTTTGCCAACAAAGGTGCATCTAGTAAAAACTATGGTTTTTCCAAGAGTCATGCATGGATGTGAGAGATAGATTATAAAGAAAGCTGAGCGCCAAAGAATTGATGCTTTTGAACTGTGGTGTTGGAGAAGACTTTTGAGAGTCCCTTGGACTGCAAGGAGACCCAATCAGTCAATCCTAAAGGAAATCAGTCCTGAATATTCATTGGAAGGACTGATGCTGAAGCTGAAACTCCAGTACTTTGGCCACCTGATGTGAAGAGTGGACTAATTGGAAAACACCCTGATGCTGGGAAAGACTGAAGACAGAAGGAGGAGACGGCAGAGGATGAGATGGTTGGATGGCATCACCAACTGGATGGACATGAGTTTGAGCAAGCTCGGGGAGTTGGTGATGGACAGGGAAGCTTGGTGTGCTGCAGTCCATGGGGTCCCTAAGAGTCAGACATGACTGAGCAACTTAAATCAACTGAAGGTACAATTTCATGCAGTATTTAAACATTGTCACTATACTAGAGTAGTTCCTGGAACTTTTAAGTTGAAATCAGCAAAACCTAGCACTTTCTGTGCTACTAGCCGCTAAGAAAAAAAAAAAAAAATGATTGTAGTCTGCCAGGGTGGCTGCTATTGGGAGTTTTATTTTAAAATACTGGCTTTTTGTGGGAATCATAATGACGATTAAGGGCTTAAAAGAAAAAAATATATATGTGCTGAAAAAAAATAACATGAAGTGGAATAGATCAGTCTATACAGACCATCTGCACCTCCTGAAGATCACAATTTCAGAAACATAAATTACTCAGCACTAAACAATGGTAACCCACTCCAGTTGCTCTTGCCTGGAAAATCCCACGGACGGAGGAGCCTGGTAGGCTGCAGTCCATGGGGTCGCTAAGAGTCGGACACGACTGATCAACTTCACTTTCACTTTTCACTTTCATGCATTGGAGAAGGAAATGGCAACTCACTCCAGTGTTCTTGCCTGGAGAATCCCAGGGATGGGGGAGCCTGGTGGGCTGCTCTCTATGGGGTCGCACAGAGTCAGACACGACTGAAGTGACTGAGCAGTAGCAAACACTTCTCAAGCCTACTATTTTAGATGAGGCTGACAGAATAGATAATAATAGTTGAAGTGTTTTAGCATCTACTTCTTTTGAGTTCCTACAAGTAATTAAGTAAATAGACTGAGTACTTAAAAAAAAAAAAAAATGGTTTTGTCAGTGACAATAGAGAATCCCAAGAGTCATAGGAAACTCGAGATGTCAGAACTGGAATGAGTTGGTCAAAGCAGCTCTATGGCCAGAAATTCTCCTTCCAGTACTCTTCTCTACGTATACCTTTGAGATTCCGTATATTAACATAATAAATCTCTACTTAAATATAAGATCTAATACATGACAACTATAAGCCTAAGACATCCTCCTGTCTTCTTCACAAGTCTCATGAGTTCAAAACTCACCAGGAATCACCCCAAACTCATAGGAAGAGAGTCTTATTAGCCTCACCTATTACTCCTAAAAGATGATGCTGTGAAAGTGCTGCACTCAATATGCCAGCAAATTTGGAAAACTCAGCAGTGGCCACAGGACTGGAAAAGGTCAGTTTTCATTCCAATCCCAAAGAAAGGCAATGCCAAAGAATGCTCAAACTACCGCACAATTGCACTCATCTCACACGCTAGTAAAGTAATGCTCAAAATTCTCCAAGCCAGGCTTCAGCAATATATGAACCGTGAACTTCCTGATGTTCAAGCTGGTTTTAGAAAAGGCAGAGGAACCAGAGATCCAATTGCCAACATCCGCTGGATCATGGAAAAAGCAAGAGAGTTCCAGAAAAACATCTATTTCTGCTTTATTGACCATGCCAAAGCCTTTGACCGTGTGGATTACAGTAAACTGTGGAAAATTCTGAAAGAGATGGGAATACCAGACCTCCTGACCTGCCTCTTGACAAATTTGTATGCAGGTCAGGAAGCAATAGTTAGAACTGGACCATGGAACAACAGACTGGTTCCAAATAGGAAAAGGAGTATGTCAAGGCTGTATATTGTCACCCTGTTTATTTAACTTATATGCAGAGTACATCATGAGAAACGCTGGACTGGAAGAAACACAAGCTGGAATCAAGATTGCCAGGAGAAATATCAAGAACCTCAGAGATGCAGATGACACCACCCTTATGGCAGAAAGTAAAGAGGAACTAAAAAGCCTCTTGATGAAAGTGAAAGTGGAGAGTGAAAAAGTTGGCGTAAAGCTCAACATTCAGAAAACGAAGATCATGGCATCCGGTCCCATCACTTCATGGGAAATAGATGGGGAAACAGTGGAAACAGTGTCAGACTTTATTTTTCTGGGCTCCAAAATCACAGCAGATGGTGACTGCAGCCATGAAATTAAAAGACACTTACTCCTTGGAAGGAAAGTTATGACCAACCTAGATAGCATATTCAAAAGCAGAGACATTACTTTGCCAACAAAGGTTCGTCTAGTCAAGGCTATGGTTTTTCCTGTGGTCATGTATGGATGTGAGAGTTGGACTGTGAAGAAGGCTGAGCTCCGAAGAATTGATGCTTTTGAACTGTGGTGTTGGAGAAGACTCTCGAGAGTCCCTTGGACTGCAAGGAGATCCAACCAGTCCATTCTGAAGGAGATCAGCCCTGGGATTTCTTTGGAAGGAATGATGCTAAAGCTGAAACTCCAGTACTTTGGCCACCTCATGCGAAGAGTTGACTCATTGGAAAAGACTCTGATGCTGGGAGGGATTGGGGGCAGGAGGAGAAGGGGACGACAGAGGATGAGATGGCTGGATGGCATCACTGACTCGATGGACGTGAGTCTGAGTCAACTCCGGGAGTTGGTGATGGACAGGGAGGCCTGGCATGCTGCGATTCATGGGGTTGCAAAGAGTCGGACACAACTGAGCGACTGATCTGATCTGATCTGATTACTTCTGCCTTTATGAATCCCCGCCATTCAAAAGCAGCAGTTTGGAGTAAGAAACATGTTAAGAGAAAATCTGCAACATAAAGTGGCAAATGTCACAAAATAACATTACTGAGGATTTATAATAAAATAAAGACAAGAAAAATGCTTAGCTGGGCTACAGACCCTGGTTAGAGAATTCTGTCAGGGGCACTGTCATCCAAGGTCAATTTTACCAGATTTTACTAAGAAACTACAATATTTCCCACCATTCTAGATATACAGAAACATAAGATGGTGTTTAACCACATTTAAGGATCTTAATTAAGAGTCCAAAGAACAATTTAGTATGTGTTTGAACCAAAATAAGGACACTAGTCTTTCTGACACGGGTGGCATCATCATGCTGGATAGCAGACAAAAGACTGTAAATGAGTTCATACAACCAGTTTGAAGAACTAAGGCTCACTAAGAATGGGGGACAACTCAAACAGAAGAGTGATACAAGATTATTCAAGACAATACTGTGAGGTGAAGAATCTGAATGTATAAAGTTAGAAGAACAAAAGTAAAACTGGAAAAAAAAAAAAAGTGACTTTTTAAAGCTACAGTTTGTTATGGTAATGGTGTTTTATGCAAAAGCTGTAAGAACACGAACAGTTAAAAGCACCAGAGTTGGAACCAGACCCCTGTCCTCAGCATTCAACTCTATCACTTTCCAGTTATGTCTTTTTTTTTTTTTTAAGTTACTTAACAATTCTCTGCTTTAATCTGTACACCTCTAAAATGAGATATCTGTGGAGCCAGGAGCAGCGTCTTCAAAACACAGGTGTTACAGTACTCTAACCAGAAATTTTATTCATAAAATCAAATCCATCCTTTAGACACTCGTAGGCTGCACAATCTGGCCACAAACTTTTAAAGTCTTACTCTTCATTGGACACCCTTCTACTTCCAGGAACCATAGGGATTTAATGTCAGTACTTTAAGCCAATAAGCTCTTTCCTACCTCCCCTTGCCTTATCTCCAGCGGCTCTGTATCCAGAAAACCTTTTCCTCACCAGCCTTCCAAGTCCACTTCTCTAGGAAATCAACTTTCCTGCCTCTCCAATTCCATACCACATTTGCCTGCACCTCTGTACAGTTTACCACAATCCCCCGTTTGTGTGTTTGCTGTTTTAATGCCTCCTTCTCCTAGCGCTAAGACAGCGAGCAGGGACAAATCTTTTTCAACCTCCTTGCCACCTTTCATCCCAGACTGTGCCTATGCAGGCCTGGAAAAGCATTAGGAAATTAAGCTATATGTTTATATCCCTCATGGCCGAAGTTCCAGAAACTGCTTACTTTCGTATATTTTGTTTGTTTTCATCCTAAAATCTTGACATAAAGCGTCCTTAAAAATCAGAACACCGTCATCCTTTCAAGAAAAGTTCTAGGAGCATCCACCCGAGTCTCCAGTGCGAGCATTCTGAGCCTCAGAAGTTGTGTGCGCCGCAGAGGATGGCTATCCCCGCTCCGTGCTGTACTTGGGAATGAGAGGGCGCGGGCGCGGGCCCGGCGCTCGCCCAGCTCTGCCGCGCTCGGTTCCCCAGCCCTCGCCTCCCCTCGTCCCGCCGCGGCAGCGCCGTGGGAGCACCCGGGCCTGCACCGCCGCCCGCCCCGCGTCCCCGGCCTCCCTGCGGCCCGCCGCCCGCCTCCCGGGGCCCAGGCCGCGCCACCGCCTTGCAGGGAGCCGGGGGACTCGCTCGGCTCCGCGCGGCGCCGGGGGCGGAGCCGGCCGGGGGTCCCCGGGAGAGGCCGGGGCAGGCGGCGGCCTCTGCCTACCCCGACACGCACCCAGCGCCCCCGGCCCCGGCCCCGGCCTCCTCGGGCCCGGCCCGCACCCGCGGCCGGGAGACCCGCCACTTACCAACCCGCCCGGGACAGCGCCACTCCGGGAGCCTCGGCCATGGTAGCTGCTTAGGCCGGGATGCTGGGGGGCTCGGCTAGGGGGCTGGGGGAGGCCTGCTACTTGAGACCCCCCCAAAAAAAGAAAGAAAAAGAAAAAAGAAAAGAAAAAAACTCCTCCGGTCGGCTCTGCGACTGGGCATGCTCAGTGTGGCGGGCGCTTCCGCGTGCGGGTTCCGCTTGCCGCGTTTTCCGAGCGGCCGCGGGGGCCGGCCCGGCGTGCGGCTGCGAGCCCGTCGCGCTCCGGGGGTGGCGGTGCGCGGAGGACGGGCCGGGGCCGGCCTCTCGGGGCCGGTGTGTCAGCGTGGCCTCGCGGCGGAGGGCCGGCTGCACGTCGCCGGGCTCACTTTCCAGAGCTTCACGCCGTGGAGACCCGTGGGGCGGTCCTCTGTGCGGCAGAAAAGAAGCCTGCGTTTCCAGCGCGCACAGGTGGCCGCCTCCCGAGGGCAGAGCTGAGGCGCTAGGCGGCGGGAAGGCGCTGCCAGCTAGGCTCTGAGGCGGCCGCGTTTCCTACAGCGAAGCTCAAAGGGACAGTGTTCCCGACCCACTCTACACGGGAGAAAAGCTACTTTCTTATAACGATTCCTTCCCCTTTTCCATCTGCCCGGGTGCAGAGAAAAGAATATAATCGAATTTTTCCTATTCCGCAGAGTCAAATCCGACTGTCCAGGTCCCGCGATACAATGAAAGTGAATGCGTGCACCCAAGAAGACCTGCACCTAAGGGATGTGGGAACTCGGGGAGCTGTGTTGTGCTTGTCTCTCACGCCGTCCTCCCACCGGGCCCGTGCAGGCCCCGGCGCGGCGCTTTGACGTCGGCGCGGGTACTGCCAGGCCTAGATGCCGCCCACCCCGTGCCGGTGCCCTGCTCCGGCTCTCCGGGCTGAAACGAGGGGCGGGTCCAGAATGTGCATGCGCGGCGACGGCGCCGAGCGGCGCGGGAGACGTTCCAACGGGATTGGGCGGCCGAGACTCACACCAGCCAATCAAAGGAGCAGGCGGAAGGGGCTGTGGGACCGGGAGATACTCTAGAGTTGTCCCTGCCTTCCACCGTCGTCCTTTCCTGCGGCCGCTGAGGAGAAAGGTTCTTCCGAGTGGCGCTGGTCCAAGCTGCGAAGTCCGGCGGGGAGATTGTTAAAACCTTCAGCCCTATAACCGGAGCTACCTCATCTGTTTCATCATCACCAACATGAACTTAGAAGCAGAGTCTGTGAAACCCGGCAGAGCCACACCTGAGACTGAGGAGGAAACCGACTCTCACAGAAAGAGGGGGATAATTACAGAGTGAAGCTAAAATTCCTTAATTTTGTTTTCATTTTAACTGACCTATTTCGTTTGGGCGTCCCAAAAGTCATAGTTTTAAAATCACGATGTGTTGCTTAACTGGGATGCTGTTGAAATGTGTGCCAAGCACATTGCTTAGTTACTGATTTTAATGAAACATATTTTGAAGCAGTTTTAGAATTGTATACAATGTTTAGGCGACACGTATTATATCTGTGTATTTCTATTTATAGGCACCATTCAAAATATCCCTTGTGGCGTCCCTTGTGGTAAAGAATCTGACTGCAATGCTGGAGACGTGGGTTCGATCTCTGGGTTGGGGAGATTTCCCTGGAGAAGGAAAAGGCTACCCATTTCAGTATTCTGGCCCGGAGAATTCCATGGACTGTATAGTCTATGGGGTCGCGAAGAGTCACACAGGACTGAGCGACATCCACTTCAAAATATCCTGGAGTCAGGAAAAGATTTACCAATTTGAAGGTGAATAGATGACTCAAAGGGCTTCCCTGATAGCTCAGTTGGTAAAGAATCTGCCTGCAATGCAGGAGACCCCCAGCTAGATTCCTGTGTAGGGAAGATGCCCTGGCGAAGGGATAGGCTACCCACTCCAGAATTCTTGGGCTTCCCTTATGGCTCAACTGGTAAAGAATCCGCCCGCAATGCAGGAGACCTGGGTTCGATCCCTGGTTTGGGAAGAAACCCTGGATGATGGAAAGGCTACCTACTCCAGTATTCTGGCCTGGCGAATTCCATGGACTGTTATAGTCCATGGGGTCGCAAAGAGTGGGACAGAACTGAGCCACTTTCACTTTCACATAGATAATAATTTTTGTTGGTTGTAAACTGATAGATGATACACATCATATGACAAATATTCTCGAAAAAGTTGTTTACCCTGAATTTGAGTGAACTTCTAGATCCCTATCTAAACCTCCACCACCAGGCCCCCAGGCATATTTGGGCATGTATGGAGACGTTTTGGTTGTTATAACCTGGTGGGAACAGGGAAATATTAAACAGCTTGCAATACACCTGATCCAAGATGTCAGTAGTGCCAAGGCTGAGATACATAGGGAATTTAACAAGTAAAACATAAGGAAACAGGCAGATAAAACTGGAATATGGCATCTTGTACAAGAAACCTGGCAGGGACTGTACAAATGTAATTTAACTTTTACATTTGTAAAAATGTAATTTAAAAAAAAAATTCTTCCAGATTAAAAACAATAAAAAGACATGACAACAACATGCAATCATGGATTTAAAAAGAATCAGGGGAAGGAACAGGAGAGATTTTGTAGCCAAATGGACAAATTTCAATATGGACTAGATACTGGATAGTATAATGTAATTATAATTTTCTTAGATATGATAAAGTCCTTAATATTAGAAATTTTATGTCAAATATTTATGGCTGAAAAGCTGTGGTGTTTATAACTGTGTGTGTGTGTGTGTGTGCTATGAAAGAAGGTAAATGTGGCAAAATGTTTAAGATGGAATCTAATTGGAGAGTCCAGTGCTCATTATATATTTTTTAAAATTTTTGCTAAGTTTAAAACTTTTCAAAATAAAAATTTAAGGGAAAAGCATGGAATATACTCATTTCTTTCACATCAAGAATTAGGGTTATGCTCTATATACATAAGTTAATGCCATGTGATATGGTAGGAGGTGACTAGACAAATTAGATTTCCACTTTTAATAAGATGAATCATTGATTTACAGAAAATATAAAGTCTACAATGAGCTGAAAGCTGGAGAAGAGCCTAAAGAAGACAGAAGAGCTATGTTAGGTATCAGTTCAGTTCAGTCACTTAGTCGTGTCTGACTCTTTGCGACCCCATGAACCACAGCACGCCAGGCCTCCCTGTCCATCACTAACTCCCGGAGTCCACCCAAACCCATGTCCATTGAGTCAGTGATGCCATTTAACCATCGCATCCTCTGTCATCCCCTTCTCCTCCTGTCCTCAATCTTTCCCAGCATCGGGTTCTTTTCAAATGAGTCAGCTCTTCGCATCAGGTGGCTAAAGTATTGGAGTTTCAACATCACTCCTACCAATGAACACCCAGGACTGCTCTCCTGTACGATTTATTGCTTGGATCTCCTTGCAGTCCAAGGAACTCTCAACAGTTTTCTCCAACACCACAGTTCAAAAGCATCAATTCTCCAACACTCACCTTTCTTTATACTCCAACTCTCACATCCATACATGACCACTGAAAAAACCATAGCCTTGACTAGACAGACCTTTGTTGGCAAAGTAATGTCTCTGCTTTTTAATATGCTGTCTAGTTGGGTCATAACTTTGCTTCCAAGGAGTAAGCATCTTTTAATTTCATAGCTCCAATCACCATGTGCAGTGATTTTGGAGCCCAGAAAAATAAAGTCTGTCACTGTTTCCACTGTTTCCCCATCTATTTCCCATGAAGTGATGGGACTGGATGCCATGATCTTAGTTTTCTAAATGTTGCACTTTAAGCCAACGTTTTCACTCTCCTCTTTCACTTTCATCAAGAGGCTCTTTAGTTCTTCTTCACTTTCTGCCATAAGGGTGGTGTCATCGGCATACCTGAGGTTATTGATATTTCTCCCGATAATCGTGATGCAAGCTTGTGCTTCCAGCCCAGTGTTTCTCATGATGTACTCTGCATATAAGTTAAATAAGCAGGGTGACAATATACAGCCTTGACGTACTCCTTTTCCTGTTTGGAACCAGTCTGTTGTTCCATGTCCTGTTCTTAACTGTTGCTTCCTGACCTGCATACAGCTTTATCAAGAGGCAGGTCAGGTGGTCTGGTATTCCCATCTCTTTCAGAATTTCCCACAGTTTATTGTGATCCACACAGTCAAAGGCTTTGGCATAGTCAATGAAGCAGAAATAGGTGTTTTTCTGGAACTCTCTCGCTTTTTCGATGATCCAGCAGATGTTGGCAATTTGATCTCTGGTTCCTCTGCCTTTTCTACAACCAGCTTGAATATCTGGAAGTTCACGGTTCATGTATTGCTGAAACCTGGCTTGGTTGTGCAGTAGTTTGAACATTCTTTGTCATTGCCTTTCTTTGGGATTGGAATGAAAACTGACCTTTTCCAGTCCTGTGGCCACTGCTGAGTTTTCCAAATTTGCTGACATATTGAGTGCAGCACTTTCACAGCATCATCTTTTAGGATTTGAAATAGCTCAACTGGAATTCCATCACCTACACTAGTTTTGTTCGTAGTGATGCTTCCTAAGGCCCACTTGACTTCACATTCCAGGATGTCTGGCTCTAGGTGAGTGTAAGTGATCACATTATCGTGATAATCTGGGTCGTGAAGATCTTTTTTTGTACAGTTCTTCTGTGTATTCTTGCCATCTCTTCTTAATATCTTCTGCTTCTGTTAGGTCCCTACCATTTCTGTCCTTTATTGAGCCCACCTTTGCATGAAATGTTCCCTTGATACCTCTAATTTTCCTTGAGAGATCTCTGCTGCTGCTGGTGGTGCTAAGTCGCTTCAGTCGTGTCCTACTCTGTGCAATCCCATAGACGGCAGCCCACCAGGCTTCCCCGTCCCTGGGATTCTCCAGGCAAGAACACTGGAGTGGGTTGCCATTTCCTTCTCCAATGCACGAAAGTGAAAAGTGAAAGTGAAGTGGCTCAGTTGTGTCTGACTCCTAGCGACCCCATGGACTGTAGCCTACCAGGCTCCTCCATCCATCGGATTTTCCAGGCAAGAGTACTGGAGTGGGTTGCCATTGCCTTCTCCGTAAAGAGATCTCTAGTCTTTCCCATTTGTTGTTTTCCTCTATTTCTTTGCATTGATGGCTGAGGAAGGCTTTCTTATCTCTCCTTGCTATTCTTTAGAACTCTGCATTCAAATGAGTATATTTTTCCTTTTCTCCTTTGCTTTTCACTTCTATTCTTTTCATAGCTATTTGTAAAGCCTCCTCAGACAGCCATTTTGCTTTTTTGCATTTCTTTTTCTTGGGAATGGTCTTGATTCCTGTCTCCTGTACAATGTCATGAACCTCTGTCCATAGTTCATCAGGCACTCTGTCTATCAGATCTCGTCCCTTAAATCTATTTCTCACTTCCACTGTATAGTCATAAGGGATTTGATATAGGTCATACCTGAATGGTCTAGCGGTTTTCCCCACTTTCTTCAAGTCTGAATTTGGCAATAAGGATTTCATGATCTGAGCCACAGTCATCTCCCAGTCTTGTTTTTGCTGACAGTATAGAGCTTCTCCCTTTTTGGCTGCAAAGACTATAATCAATCTGATTTCAGTGTTGACCATCTGGTGATGTCCATGTGTGGAGTCTTCTCTTGTGTTGTTGGAAGAGGGTGTTTGCTATGACCAGTGTGTTCTCTTGGCAGAACTCTATTAGCCTTTGCCCTGCTTCATTCTGTACTCCAAGGCCAAATTTGCCTGTTACTCCAGGTGTTTCTTGACTTGCTCCTTTTGCATTCCTGTCCCCTATAATGAAAAGGACATCTTTTGGGGGTCTTAGTTCTAGAAGGTCTTGTAGGTCTTTATAAAACCATTCAGCATATACTCAAGAGAAATGGAAACATATGTCCACATAAAACATGGACATGACTATTCATAGCCTTATTCATAATAACCAATAAGTAGGAAAAAAATCCAAATGTCCATCAACTGATGAAAAAATAAATAAAAGGAATGGGAATCCACAAACTGAAGACCAGAGAATTTACTGTTAACCCACTTGACATGGTTTTAGAACTCATGATTTACGAAATGATTTAGTAGGAAGAGTAATACAAATAACTGATGTCTGAAGATTGTTTGAGCCCTAGAATTTTATAGAAAATGAACTGTTTCCTTTAAAAAAAAAAAAAAGCTTCTTAACTACTGACTACAAGTAGGTTGCTATTAGGAGAGACCAGGTTATGCCATGACAAACAACCACAAAATATTAGTGACTTGTGATCAAAACATGTTTATTTCTCTTTCATGTAATGTGTCCACTGTGGATGTCTAGAGAATGGGGGGAAAGTCCTTCTCACTTCAGAACCCTGACAAAGCACTAACCATCAGGAAGATCACTAGTGAAGCAGTAGCAGGAAGGAAGACTCTGGAGTATCTCACATTGGAAACTGAATGCTCTGCCAGGACTGGACACAGGACAACACAAGAAGTTGAACACCAGGAGCTGGTAGGTGAAGAGCTAGAAATATTCAGTGAGCAAGATTAATGACTGTGGTAGTCAATGTGGCTCAGTACTATTTGTAATGACAAAATCCTGGAGATAAACAAAGTCAATCAATAGTGGAATATTTAGATAAGTTACAGTGGGTACCATAGACATTACCAAAAGAAAAAAGTTAAAGAAATAGATCATTATGTACTGACTAAGATATATTAGCCAGATACGTATGTGGAGTAAAAGAATAAAAGCAAGTTTTAATGTGATTAATTAGTACAAATCCTTAAGAGAAAGGCAACATTTCAGTAGAGAAATGGGCAGAGTATATGAATGTTGTTGTTTAGTCGCTCGAGTAGTGTCTGACTCTTTTTGGGAACCCACAGACTGTAACCCTCCAGGCTCCTCTGTCCATGGGATTTCCCAGTCAAGAATTCTGGAGTGGGTTGCTATTTCCTTCTCCAGGGGATCTTCTCCACCCTGATACTGAATGCACGTCTCCTGCATTGGCATGCAGATCCTTTACTGCTGAGCCACAAGGGAAACCCAACTTGGCAATTTCTAGTAAAGCTTGAAAGGTATATACCTTATGATTGAGTATTTTCATTTTTAGATCCATATTCCAGAGAAAAAATGCTCATTAATACATTGCTTAAAATAGAAGAATGAAAATTCCAATGTCTGGGTAAGGAGAAATGGGTTTTAAAGAGTTGTATATGTATGTGTTCTATCAAAAAATAGAATAATCTATGTTAGTTTAAAGAAATATGCTACATATCAAGTTGAGTGGATCATGACCACATAATGCCAAGTAAAAGAAAAAGCAGCTTGGTAAACTTATTCAGTGTATTACATTATGTGAAATTTAAAAAACACTTATAAAAATACATCTATTACAATAGAGCTCCGTGCAATAATGGACATGTTCTATATCTGCATGATCCAATATCCTAGCCACTAGTCATGTGTGGCTACTGAGCACTTCAAATATCATGAGTGCAATAGAAAACTGATCTTTAACATTTAAAAAATTTATTTTAATTTAAATAATCACACTGGCTGGTAGCTTTATACAGAACAGCATAGATATATTTATGTCTGGATATATAGATGCACATATACATATATAGAAGGATGAAAATAGATTTGAAGGATACACAACAAACTCAGAATACTGGTTAAATTGAGGAAGAAATGGAATACCTGTGAGGGAGGTTGCCAGAGAGGAATTTTGCTTTGTTAACAAAGTTATTTCTTTAAAAGGAGCAGAAGCAATTATGACAATATATTAGTTATTTTTCCTTGAGTAATAATATATTCTTATATTATTACTTATACTTTTGGTTTTACAAGTTGTAACAGTAGTATTGTATTACATTATTTGGTGTTGTTCAGTCACTCAGTTGTGTCCAACTCTGCAACCCCATGGACTGCAGCACACCAGGCTTCCCTGTCCATCACTGTCTGCCAGAACTTGCTCAAACTCATGTCCATTGAACCAGTGATGCCATCCAACCATCTCATCCCTCTGTCATCCCTCCCAGCATCAGGGTCTTTTCTAATGATTAAACTCTTCATGTAAGGTGACCAAAGTATTGGAGTTTCAGTTTCATCATCAGTTCTTCCAATGGATATTCAGGATTGATTTCCTTTAGGGTTGACTGGTTGGATTTCCTTGCAGTCCAAGGGACTCTCAAGAGTCTTCTCCAACACCACAGTTCAAAAGCATCAATTCTTTGGCTCTCAGCCTTCTTTGTGGTCCAACCCTCACATCCATGCATGACTACTGGAAAAGCCATAGTTCTGACTATACAAACCATATCTGCTCTTTAATATGCTGTCTAGATTTGTTGCAGCATTCCTTCCTAGGGGCAAGCATCTTTTAATTTTATGGCTGCAGTGATTTTGGAGCCCAAGAAAATAAAATTTGTCACTGTTTCCCTTGTTTCCCCATCTAATAATGGGACCAGATGCCACGATCTTCTTTTTTTTTTTTTTTTTTTTGAATGTTTAGTTTTAAGCCAACTTGTTAACTCTCCTCTTTCACCTTCATCAAGAGGCTCTTTAGCTCCTCTTTGCTTTCTGCCATAAGTGTGGTGTCATCTGCATATCTGGGGTTATTGATATTTCTGCCAGCAATCTTGATTCCGGTTTGTGCTTCATGCAGCCTGGCATTTCTCATGATGTACTCTGTATATAATTTAAATAAGGGGGATGACAATATACAGTCTTCAAATACTCCTTTCCCAATTTGGAAACAGTCCTTTGTTCCATATCTGGGTCTAACTGTTGCTTCTTGATCTGCATATAGGTTTCTAAGGAGGCAGATCAGGTGGTCTGATAGTCCCATCTCTTTAAGAATGTTCCACAGTTTGTTGTGATCCACACAGTCAAAGGCTTTAGTGTAGTCAATGAAGTAAAGTAGATGTTTTCCTGGATTTCTCTTGCTTTTTTGATGATCCAACAGATGTTGCCAATGTGATTTCTGGTTCCTCTGCCTTTTCTAAATCCAGCTTGAACCTCTGGAAGTTCTTGGTCCACATACTGCTGAAGCCTCACTTGGAGAATTTTGAGCATTACCTTGCTAACATGTGAAATGAGTGCAGTTTGTGTGGGAGTTTGAACATTCTTTGGCATTGCCTTTCTTTGTGATTGGAATGAAAACTGACCTTTCCTAATTCCTGTAACCAATGCTGAGTCTTCCAAATTTGCTGGCATATTGAGTGAAACCCTTTCACAGAATCATCTTTTAGGATTTGAAATAGCTCAGCTGGAATTCCATTACCTCCACTAGTTTTGTTCATAGTGATGCTTCCTAAGGCCCACTTGACTTCACATTCCACTATGTCTGGCTCTAGGTGAGTGTTAACCTAGATAATAAACACGATCATGGTTATTTGGGTCATTAAGATCTCTTTGGTATAGTTCTTCTCTGTATTCTTACCACCTTTTCTTAATATCTTCTGCTTCAGTTAGGTCCATGCTGTTTCTGTCTTTTATTGTGCCTATCTTTGCATGAAATATTCCCTTGGTTTTTCTGATTTTCTTGAAGAGATCTGTAGTCTTTCCCATTCTATTTTTTCCTCTATTTCTTTGCGTTGATCATTTAGGAAGGCTTTCTTATCTCTCCTTGCTATTCTTTGAAACTCTGCATTCAGATGGGTATATCTTTCCTTTCCTCCTTTGTCTTTCACTTCTCTTCTTTCCTCAGCTATTTTTAAGCCCTACTCAGACAACCTTTTTGCCTTTTTGCATTTCTTTTCTTGGGGATGGTTTTGATCACTGCCTCCTGTGCAATGTTAATAATAATATACTTTTATTTTCTATAGTATATTGTTTTATGTTGTTAATATAATGAGTATATAATCAGTATAAAAATAACAAGGGGAGGGAGGAGCTAAGATGGTGGAGGAATAGGATGGGGAGACCACTTTCTCCCCCACAAATTCATCAAAAGAACATTTAAATGCTGAGTAAATTCCACAAAGCAACTTCTGAATGCTGGCAGAGGACATCAGGCACCCAGAAAAGCAGCCCATTGTCTTTGAAAGGAGGTAGGAAAAAATATAAAAGACAAAAAAGGAGACAAAAGAGGGAGGGATGGAGCTCCGTCCCGGGAAGGGAGTCTTAAAAAGAGAGAAGTTTCCAAACACCAGGAAACACTCTCACTGCCGACTCTGTGCTGAGCCTTGGAAGCACAGAGGGCAACATAACAGGGAGGAAAAATAAATAAATAATTAAAACCCACAGATTACGAACCCAACGGTAACTCCCCCAGCGGAGAAGCAGTGCAGACACCTGCACCCGCCACTAGCAAGCGGGGGCTGGGCAGGGAGGCGCGGGCTACATCACTTAGAGTAAGGAACTGGCCTGAATGCCCCTAGCGCTATCGGAGCGAAATAACTTGGGCTAGCAAACCAGACTGTGGGATAACTACCACGTGAAAAGCCAGCCCTAACCTAAGACACCGCCAGGCCTGCGCACAGAACAAAGGACTGAACAGAGATAGCCAGCTGCAGACAATCCCCCTCTGGTGACAGGCAGCCAGAGCTGGAAGGGGGCAATCACAGCCCCAGAGAGACATTATCTACAAAACTGTAAGCAGACTTCTTTGCTAACTAAGACTTCTTGGGGTTCTGGACGGTCAACATCTGCCTGAGAAGGTGCGCCAGCTGTACACCCAGAAAACCGAGTGGCGGGGAGGCGATAAGTTGCAGTGACTGTGCTCACCAAACACCTCATCACCTGAGCTGCTCGGACCTGGGAAGGGCACAAAACGCAGGCCCAACCGAGTGTGGGCCTCTGAGGACTACCCGAGTGCCTGAACCTGAGCAGCTTTGACCTGGGAGGTGCATGCAGCCCAGGGCCAGCCTCGGATGGTTCCCGGCAGAGCAACCCAGAGCCTGAGCAGTGTGGTCAGGGAGGGTACATGCACCATGAGAGGGGGAAGGCCCAGTGTGGCTGAGGCATCGCGAGCACATGCCAGTGTTATTTGTTTGCAGCGTCCCTCCCTCCCCACAGTGCGACTGAACAAGTGAGCCTAAAAAAAAAAAAAAAAAAAGTGTCCACCACCCGCTTTGTGTCAGGGCAGGAATCAGACACTGAAGAGACCAGCAAACAGAAGCAGCTAAAACAGAGGGAACCGCCTTGGAAGCGACAGGTACAATAGATTAAAACCCTGTCATTAGTACCGACTACATAGGAAGGGGCCTATAGATCTTGAGAAATATAAGCTGGACCAAGGAACTAGCTGAAAATGAGCTGACCCCACAATACCCACAACACCACCAGAGAAAGTCCTAGATATATTTTTACTATTTTTATGATCATTATTTCTTTCTTTCTTTTTTATTTTTTTTTAATTTTTAAGTCCTCTATTACTCCTTTAATTTTCACTTTTATAACCTATTATTACTTTGCAAAAAAAAAGACCCTATTTTTTTAAAAGCAAACTTCATATATATATATATTTTTTTTATAATATTTGTGACTTTTTTTTCCTGTTTCTTTTTCTTTTTTTCTTCTATTCTTTAACATTGTATTTCTGAAATTCCAAACTATACTTTAGATTTTTAATTTTTGCTTTTTGGTATTTGTTATCAATTTTGTACCTTTAAGAACCCAATCTCCAGTACCCATTTTTACTTGGGAGCAAGATTACTGGCTTGACTGCTCTCTGCCCCTTTGGACTCTCCTTTTTCTCCACCAGGTCGCCTGTGTCTCCTCTCTAACCCCTCTCTGCTCTACCCAACTCTGTGAATTTCTGTGTGTTCCGGACAGTGGAAAATACTTAGGGAACTGATTACTGGCTGAATCTGTCTCTCTCCTTTTCATTACTCCCTTTTATCCTCCTGGCCACCTCTGTCTCCTTCCTCCCTCTTTTCTTTTCTGTATAACTCCATGAACATCTCTGAGCGGTCCAGTGTGGTGTGCACATAAGGAAGTGATTACTGGTTAGCCTGCTCTCTCCTCTATTGATTCCACCTCATCTCATTCGGGTCACCTCTAACTCCCACCTCCCTCTTCTCTTCTCCATGTAACTCTGTGAACCTCTCTGGGTGGCCCTCACTGTGGAGAAACTTTTCATCTTTAACCTAGATATTTTATTAATGGTGTTGTATAGAAGGAGAAGTTTTGAGACAACTGTAAAAATAAGACTGAAAACCGGAAGCAGGAGGCTTAAGTCCAAACCCTGACTCCAGGGAACTCCTGACTCCAGGGAACATTAATTGACAGGAGCTCATCAAATGCCTCCATACCTACACTGAAACCAAGCACCACACAAGGGCCAACAAGTTCCAGAGCGAGACATACCACACAAATTCTCCAGCAACACAGGAACACAGCCCTGAGCTCCAATATACAGGCTGCCCAAAGTTACTACAAAACCGTAGACATCTCATAACTCATTACTGGACACTTCATTGCACTCCAGAGAGAAGAAATCCAGCTCCACCCACCAGAACACCGACACAAGCTTCCCTAACCAAGAAACCTTGACAAGCCACCTGTACAAACCAACACACAGTGAGGAAACTCCACAATAAAGAGAACTCCACAAACTGCCAGAATACAGAAAGGACACCCCCAAACTCAGCAATTTAAACAAGATGAAAAGACAGAGAAATACCCAACACATAAAGGAACAGGATAAAGGCCCACCAAACCAAACAAAAGAGGAAGAGATAGGGAATCTACCTGATAAAGAATTCCAAATAATGATAGTGAAAATTATCCAAAATCTTGAAATTAAAATGGAATCACAGATAAAGAGCCTGGAGACAAGGATTGAGAAGATGCAAGAAAGGTTTAACAAGGACATAGAAGAAATAAAAAATAGTCAATATATAGTGAATAATGAAATAAATGAGATCAGAAACACCCTGGAGACAACAAATAGTAGAATAACAGAGGCAGAAGATAGGATTAGTGAACTAGAAGATAGAATGGTAGAAATAAATGAATCAGAGAGGAAAAAAGAAAAACGAATTAAAAGAAATGAGGACAATCTTAGAGACCTCCAGGACAATATTAAATGATACAACATTCGAATCATAGGAGTCCCAGAAGAAGAAGACAAAAAGAAAGACCATGAGAAAATACTTGAGGATATAATAGTTGAAAACTTCCCTATAATGGGGAAGAAAATAATCACCCAAGCCCAAGAAACCCTGAGAGTCCCAAACAGGATAAACCCAAGGTGAAACACCCCAAGACACATATTAATCAAATTAACAAATATCAAACACAAAGAACAAATTTTAAAAGCAGCAAGGGAAAAACAACAAATAACACACAAGGTGATTCCCATAAGGATAACAGCTGATCTTCCAATAGAAACTCTTCAGGCCAGAAGGGAATGGCAGGACATACTTAAAGTTATGAAAGAAAATAACCTACAGCCCAGATTACTGTACCCAGCAAGGATCTCATTCAAATATGAAGGAGAAATCAAAAGCTTTACAGACAAGCAAAAGCTGAGAGAATTCAGCACCACCAAACCAGCTCTCCAACAAATATTAAAGGATATTCCTTAGACAGGAAACACAAAAAGGCTGTATAAACTCGAACCCAAAACAATAAAGTAAATGGCAATGGGATCATACTTATCAATAATTACCTTAAATGTAAATGGGTTGAATGCCCCAACCAAAAGACAAAGACTGGCTGAATGGATACAAAAATAAGACCCCTATATATGGTGTCTACAAGAGACCCACCTCAAAACAGGGGACACATACAGACTGAAAGTGAAGGGCTGGAAAAAGATTTTCCATGCAAATAGAGACTAAAAGAAAGCATGAGTAGCAATACTCATATCAGATAAAATAGACTTTAAAACAAAGGCTGTGAAAAGAGACAAAGAAGGCCACTACATAATGATCAAAGGATCAATCCAAGAAGAAGATATAAAAATTATAAATATATATGCACCCAACATAGGAGTACCGCAATATATAAGACAAATGCTAACAATTATGAAAGGGGAAATTAACAAAAACACAATAATAGTGGGAGACTTTAATACCCCACACACACCTATGGATAGATCAACTAAACAGAAAATTAACAAGGAAACACAAACTTTAAATGATACAATAGACCAGTTAGACCTAATTGATATCTATAGGACATTTCACCCCCCAAAAATGAATTTCCCTTTTTTCTCAAGTGCACACGGAAATTTCTCCAGGATAGATCACATCCTGGGCCATAAATCTAGTTTTGGTAAATTAAAAAAAAACAAAATGAAATCATTCCAAGCATCTTTTCTGACCACAATGCAGTAAGATTAGATCTCAATTTCAGGAGAACAAATATTAAAAATTTCAACATATGGAGGCTGAACAACATGCTGCTGAATAACCAACAAATCACAGAAGAAATCAAAAAAGAAATAAAAATTTGCATAGAAACGAATGAAAATGAAAACACAACAACCCAAAACCTGTGGGACACTGTAAAAGCAGTCCTAAGGGGAAAGTTCATAGCAATACAGGCATACCTCAAGAAACAAGAAAAAAGTCAAATAAATAACCGAACTCTACACCTAAATCAACTAGAAAAGGAAGAAATGAAGAACCCCAGGGTTAGTAGAAGGAAAGAGATCTTAAAAATTAGGGTAGAAATAAATGCAAAAGAAACAAAAGAGACCATAGCAAAAATCAACAAAGCCCAAAGCTGGTTCTTTGAAAAGATAAATAAAATTGACAAACCATTAGCCAGACTCATCAAGAAACAAAGGGAAAAAAACCAAATCAATAAAATTAAAAATGAAAATGGAGAGATCACAACAGACAACACAGAAATACAAAGGATCATAAGAGACTACGATCAGCAATTATATGCCAATAAAATGGACAATGTGGAAGAAATGGACAAATTCTTAGAAAAGTACAACTTTCCAAAACTGGACCAGGAAAAATTGAAAATCTTAACAGACCCATCACAGGCATGGAAATTGAAACAGTAATCAGAAATCTTCCAGCAAACAAAAGCCCAGGTCCAGATGGCTTCACAGCTGAATTCTACTAAACATTTAGAGAAGAGCTAACACCTATCCTACTCTAACTCTTCCAGAAAATTGCAGAGGAAGATAAAGTTCCAAACTCATTCTATGAGGCCACCATCACCATAACAGCAAAACCAGACAAAGATGCCACAAAAAAAGAAAACTATAGGCCAATATCACTGATGAACATAGATGCAAAAATCCTTAAAAAATTCTAGCAATCAGAATCCAACAACACATTAAAAAGATCATACACCATGACCAAGTGGGATCTATCCCAGGGATACAAGGATTCTTCAATATCCTCAAATCAATCAATGTAATACACCACATTAACAAATTGAAAAATAAAAACCATATGATTATCTCAATAGATGCAGAGAAAGCCTTTGACAAAAATTCAACATCCATTTATGATAAAAAAAAAAAAAAAAACTCTCCAGAAAGCAGGAATAGAAGGAACATAATAAAAGCTATATATGACAAACCCACAGGAAACATTATCCTCAATGGTGAAAAATTGAAAGCATTTCCCCTAAAGTCAGAAACAAGACAAGGGTGCCCACTCTCACCACTACTTTTCAACATAGTTTTGGAAGTTTTAGCCACAGCAATCAGAGCAGAAAAAGAAAAAAAAGGAATCCAGATTGGAAAAGAAGAAGTAAAATTCTCACTGTTTGCTGATGACATGGTCCTCTACATAGAAAATCCTAAAGACTCCACCAGAAAATTACTAGAACTAATCAATGAATATAGTAAAGTTTCAGGATATACAATCAACACACAGAAATCCCTTGCATTCCTATACACTAATAATCAGAAAATGGAGAAATTAAGGAAACAATTCCATTCACCATTGCAATGAAAAGAATAAAATACTTAGGAATATATATATCTAAAGAAACTAAAGACCTATATATAGAAAACTATAAAACACTGGTGAAAGCAATCAAAGAGGACTAAAATACATGGAGAAATATACCATGTTCATGGATTGGAAGAATCAATATAGTTAAAATGAGTATACTACCCAAAGCAATTTAAAGATTCAATACAATCCCTATCAAGCTACCAATGGTATTTTTCACAGAGCTAGAACAAATAATTTCACAATTTGTATGGAAATACAAAAAACCTCGAATAGCCAAAACAATCTTGAGAAAGAAGAATGGAACTGGAGGAATCAACCTGCCTGACTTCAGGCTCTACTACAAAGCCACAGTCATCAAGACAGTATGGTACTGACACAAAGATAGAAATATAGATCAATGGAACAAAATGGAAAGCCCAGAGATAAATCCATGCACCTATGGACACCTTATCTTTGACCAAAAAGGCAAGAATATACAATGGATTAAAGACAATCTCTTTAACAAGTGGTGCGGGGAAAACTGGTCAACCACTTGTAAAAGAATGAAACTAGAACACTTTCTAACACCATACACAAAAATAAACTCAAAATGGATTAAAGATCTAAACGTAAGACCAGAAACTATAAAACTCTTAGAGGAGAACATAGGCAAAACACTCTCCGATATACATCACAACAGGATTCTCTATGACCCACCTCCCAGAATATTGGAAATAAAAGCAAAAATAAACAAATGGGACCTAATTAAACTTAAAAGCTTCTGCACATCAAAGGAAACTATAAGCAAGGTGAAAAGACAGCCTTCAGAATGGGAGAAAATAATAGCAAATGAAGCAACGGACAAGCAACTAATCTCAAAAATATACAAGCAACTCCTACAGCTTAATTCCAGAAAAATAAATGACATAATCAAAAAATGGGCCAAAGAACTAAACAGACATTTCTCCAAAGAAGACATACAGATGGCTAACAAACACATGAAAAGATGCTCAACATCACTCATTATCAGAGAAATACAAATCCAAATCACAATGAGGTACCATTTCACACCAGTCAGAATGGCTGCTATCCAAAAGTCTACAAGCAATAAATGCGGGAGAGGGTGTGGAGAAAAGGGAACCCTCTTACACTGTTGGTGGGAATGCAAACTAGTACAGCCACTATGGAGAACAGTGTGGAGATTCCTTAAAAAACTGGAAATAGAACTGCCTTATGATCCAGCAATCCCACTGCTGGGCATACACACTGAGGAAACCAGAATTGAAAGAGACATGTGTACCCCAGTGTTCATCGCAGCACAGTTTACAATAGCCAGGACGTGGAAGCAACCTAGATGTCCATCAGCAGATGAATGGATAGAAATCTGTGGTACATATACATAATGGGGTATTACTCAGCCATTAAAAAGAATACATTTGAATCAGTTCTAATGAGGTAGATGAAACTGGAGCCTATTATACAGAGTGAAGTAAGCCAGAAAGAAAAACACCAATACAGTATACTAACACATATATATGGCATTTAGAAAGATGGTAACAATAACCCTGTATACGAGACAGCAGAAGAGACACTGATGTATAGAACAGTCTTTTGGACTCTGTGGGAAAGGGAGAGGGTAGGATGATTTGGGAGAATGACATTGAAACATGAATAATATCATATATGAAATGAGTCGCCAGTCCAGGTTCGATGCACAATACTGGATGCTTAGAGCTGGTGCACTGGGACGACTCAGAGGGATGGTATGGGGAGGGAGGAGGGAGGAGGGTCCAGGATGGGGAACACGTGTATACCTGTGGCGGATTCATGTTGATATATGGCAAAACCAATACAATATTGTAAAGTTAAAAAAATAATAAAAATAACAAGGAAGAAAAAATAAAAGGGAGAGCAGGTCAGATAAAAGGACTGTAATAGTCTGCTTCTGTTTTGTAAAAAGTGACCTTAGATATTTGAAATGTGAAAGAAAATTTAGACTTGTCCTTGTCAGTTCCAAAGGATAGTCCTAAGGATTAAAGAAAAGATTTCAACTTAATTTAATAAAAAATCTTAATCTAGAGGCGGTCCAACAAAGAAACAGACAGTGTCAGAACAAAGTAATTTCCCCAGCATTATATGATTCAAGCCTCTGTTGCATGATTATTTGGTACAAATATTATAGAAAAGAATCCAAGCAGTTAGACTGGTTCAATGTTCTAAGGAGCCCTAGTGGCTCCACTTCTTGCCTGAAGAACCATGCAATGTGTCAAGAAGGGGCAGCAAGGTGAAGTCTAAGCCCATGAGGCCCCTTAAAGAACAGCACTTCTCTTATCTGCTTTAACTTGAATATAAGATTCAACAAGTAAAAAAAAGGTTTAAGAATCATGAGGCTAGATGAATAAGTCAGTCATTCATTCAACAGGGATTTACTGAGCACACACTGTGAGCCAACCATTGTGCCAGGCACTGTAGGTAAGATCAGCAGTTATGAGCCCTGCTTTTGATGTTTATAGCCTGTTGTTATTGTTCTTCAGTCACCAAGTCATAGCTAACTCTGATTCCACATGGACTGTAGCACACCAGGCTTCCCTGTACCTCAGCATCTCCCGGAATCTGCCCCAGTTCATGTCCATTGAATCTGGTACCATTCAACCATCTCATCCTCTGTCACCCTCTTCTCCTTCTGCTTTCAATCTTTCCCAGCATCAAGGTCTTTTCCAAAAAGTCAGCTTTTCGCATCAGGTGGCCAAAGTATTGGAGCTTCAGATTCAGCATCACTCCTTCCAAAGAGTATTCAAGGTTGATTTTTTCAGGTTTAACTGGTTTAATTTCCTTGCTCTCCCAGGAACTCTCGAGTCTTTTCCAGCATCACAGTTAAAAAGTATCAATTCTTCTGCACTCTGCCTTCTTTATTTTCCAGCTCTCTCATACACATTTATAGTCTGAGTATAAAAATATTAAATTACTTCTATATGCAGTTAGTTAGTTACAGTTGTAGTAAGTGCAATGAAGATATCAAACCAAACCTGTGGTCTTATTTGTAATATTATGAATCTATGTTTTCATTATTATTGAAATGACTAATTTTAAGTAATTTGATTTTGCTCTATGTATTCTATATGTGTCCTTGAATGTGACTGTTGACCACTATGCAAATATCCTTTAACAAAAATTTACTTACTCAAAGGCTAAGCATGGGAAGATACAGTGATTAAGGCCAATGGAATGTCTGCATTTGTAGAGGTTTCTTTCTAATCTTTTATGGGAGAAACAATGAGTTTTACTTAGCAAATCGAATATTTTAGGTGCTCACTGTGGTTCTCAATTATTACAAAAATAATACAATTATGTGAGCTTTATTGGACACAAATATAGCAACCTGAGTTATAAGTGAAGAAGACTGAAAGAGCATATGCATAAATGTTACTAGTGTAGCTTTCCAGGTAGCTATAGGAAATTTTAGGTTCTACTTTATATATATATATTATTCCAAGATTAGACTATACAGTTTTAGTCTTATGCACTAGTAAGTATGTGGCAGAGTGAATTTACATGGCATCTTCTTTTCTTTGAAGTCTTAGAATTTCACATATATGTGTAATTTATGTGCAATACACTTGGTAGCTATATCAATTTGAACATTCTTCTACCTACTCTTGTTAAGGATTTTATCATCTAATGCATTGTAATATTTCGTATGACATAAATTTTACATTTCTGTTAATATTTTTCTCCTTGTTATTTGTTACACATAACATGAATTATATTTATATATTTGAATATTTTTTCAAGCTTAATGTTTTACTTAAGTATTCTATGTATCCTTTTTAAACATAATTTTTACTTAATCATTTTCTATAAATCACTGAGTACTTTAAATATTTTAATATTTCATTAAACATTTCCATAGCTGTATTAATATCAGTTCAGTTGAGTTCAGTTGCTCAGTCGTTTCCGGCTGTCTGCAACCCTGTGGACTGCAGCACACCAGGCTTCCCTATCCATCACCAACTCCCAGAGTTTACTCAAGCTCATGTCCATTGAGTCAGTAATGCCATCCAACCATCTCATCCTCTGTCGTCCCCTTCTCCTAACCTCAATCTTTCCCAGCTTCAGGGACTTTTCCAATGAATCAGCTCTTCGCATCAGGTGGCTAAAGTATTGGAGTTTCAGCTTCAACATCAGTTCGTCCAATGAACATTCAAAATTGATTTCCTTTAAGATGGACAGATTGGATCTCTTTGCAGTGCAAGGAACTCTCAAGAGTCTTCTCTAACACCACAGTTCAAAAGCATCAGTTCTTCGGTGCTCAGCTTTCTTTATGAGAAATAAGAGTCCAACTCTCATATCCATACATGACTCCTGGAGAAACCATAGCTTTGACTAGATGGACCTTTGTTGGCAAACTAATGTCTCTGCTTTTTAATATGCTGTCTAGGTTGGTCATAACTTTTCTTTCAAGGAGTAAGCATCTTTTAATTTCATGGCTTCAGTCATCATCTGCAGTAATTTTGGAGCCCAAAAAAATAAAGTCTGCCACTGTTTCCACTGTTTCTCCAACTATTTGCCATGAAGTTATGGGACTGGATGCAATGATCTTAGTTTTCTGAATGTTGAGCCTTAAGCCAACTTTATCACTTTCCTCTTTCACTTTCATCAAGAGGTTCTTTAGTTCTTCTTCACTTTCTGCCATAAGGGTGGAGTCATCTGCATATCTGAGGTTACTGATATTTCTCCCAGCAATCTTGATTCCAGCTTGTGCTTCATCCAGCCCAGCATTTCTCATGATGTACTCTGCATATAAGTTAAATAAGCATGGTGACACTATACACTGTTGATGTACTCCTTTCCTGATTTGGAACCAGTCTGTTGTTCCATGTCCAGTTCTCACTGTTGCTTCCTGACCTGGGTACAGGTTTCGCAAGAGGGAGGTCAGGTCGTCTGGTATTCCCATCTCTTTCAGAATTTTTCACAGTTTATTGTGATCCACACAGTCAAAGGTTATGGCATAGTCAATAAAGTAGAAATAGATGTTTTTCTGGAACTCTCTTGGTTTTTCAATTATCCAGTGGATGTTGGCAATTTGATCTCTGGTTCCTCTGCCTTTTCCAAAATCAGATAGAACATCTAGAAGTTCAAGTTTCAGGTACTGCTGAAACCTCGCTTGGAGAATTTTTAGCATTACTTTACTAGCGTGTGCGATGAGTGCAATTGTGTGGTTGTTTGAGCGTTCTTGGGCATTGCCTTTCTTTGGGATTGGAATGAAAACTGACCTTTTCCAGACCTGTGGCCACTGTTGAGTTTTCCAAATTTGCTGGCATATTGAGTGCAGCACTTTCACAGCATCATCTTTCAGGATTTGAAATAGCTCAACTGGAATTCCATCACCTCCACTAGTTTTGTTCGTAGTGATGCTTTCTAAGGCCCACTTGACTTCGGATTCCAGGATGTCTGGCTCTAGGTGAATGATCACACCATCGTGATTCTCTGGTTCATGAAGATCTTTTTTGTACAGTTCTTCTGTGTATTCTTGCCACCTCTTCTTAATATCTTCTGTCTCTCTTAGGTCCATAATATTTCTGTCCTTTATTGAGCCCATCTTTGCATGAAATGTTCCCTTGGTGTCTCTAATTTTTTGAAGAGATCTCTAGTCTTTCCCATTCTATTGTTTTCTGCTATTTCTTTGCACTGATCACTGAGGAAGGCTTTCTTATCTCTCCTTACTATTCTTTGAAACTCTTCATTCAAGTGGGGATATCTTTCCTTTTCTCCTTTGCTTTTAGCGTCTTTTCATTTCTCAACTTTTTGTAAGGCCTCCTCAGACAGCCATTTTGCTTTTTTACATTTCTTTCTCTAGGGGATGGTCTTCCTCCCTCTCTCCTGTACAGTGTCACGAACCTCTGTCCATAGTTTATCATGCACTGTATCAGATCTAGTCCCTTAAATCTATTTCTCACTTCCACTGTATAATCGTTAGGGATTTGATTTAGGTCATACCTGAAAGGTCTTCTAAGGGATTCCTGCCCACAGTAGTAGATATAGTGGTCATCTGAGTTAAATTCACCCATTGCAGTCCATCTTAGTTCGCTGATTCCTAGAATGTCAATGTTCACTCTTGCCATCTCCTGTTTGACTACTTCCAATTTGCCTTGATTCATGGACCTAACATTCCAGGTTCCTATGGAATATTGCTCTTTACAGCATCAGACCTTGCTTCTATCACCAGTCCCATCCACAACTGGGTGTTGTTCTTGCTTTGGCTCCATCCATTCATTCTTTCTGGAGTTACTTGTCCACTGATCTCCAGTAGCATATTGGGCACCTACTGACCTGGGGAGTTCATCTTTCAATGTCCTATCTTTTTGCCTTTTCATACTGTTCATGGGGTTCTCAAGGCAAGAATACTGAAGTGATTTGCCATTCCCTTCTCCAGTGGACCACATTCTGTCAGACCTCTCCACCATGACCCGCCCATCTTGGGTGGCCCCACATGGCATGGCTTAGTTTCATTTAGTAGACAAGGCTGTGGTCTGTGTGATCAGATTGGCTAGTTGTCTATGATTGTGGTTTCAGTCTGTCTGCCCTCTGATGCCCTCTTTCAGTGCCTATCATCTTACTTGAGTTTCTCTTACCTTGGACATGTGGTATCTCTTCATGGCTGCTTCAGCAAAGTGCAGCCACCGCCCCTAATCATGGGGTAGCTCCTCTTGGCTGCTGCCCCTGACCTTGGACGTGGAGTGCTTCTCTCGGCCACTCCATCATAGTCAACAAAAGAGACCGAAATGCAGTACTTGGATGCAATCTCAAAAACAACAGAATGATCTCTGTTCCTTTCCAAGGCAAACCATTCAATATCATGGTAATCCAAGTCTATGCTCCGAAAAGTAACACTGAAGAAGCTGAAGTTGAATGGTTCTATGAAGACCTACAAGACCTTTTAGAGCTAACACCCCAAAAAGATGTCCTTTTCATTACAGGGACTGGAATGCAAATGTAGGAAGTCAAGAAACACCTGGAGTAACAGGAAAATTTGGCCTTGGAGTACAGAATGAAGATGGGAAAGGCTAACACAGTTCTGCCAAGAGAACGCACTGGTCATAGCAAATACCCTCTTCCAACAACACAAGAGAATACTACACATGTACGTCACCAGATGGTCAATGCCAAAATCAGATTAATTATATTCTTTGCAGCTAAAGATGGAGAAGCTCTATACAGTCAGCAAAAACAAGAGCGGGAGCTGACTGTGGCTCAGATCATGAGCTCCTTATTGCCAAATTCAGACTTAAATTGAACAAAGTGGGGAAAAACAATAGACCATTCAGGTATGACCTAAATCAAATCCCTTATGACTATACAGTGGAAGTGAGAAATAGATTTAAGGGCCTAGATCTGATAGACAGAGTGCCTGATGAACAATGGACAGATGTTCGTGACATTGTACAAGAGACAGGAATCAACCATCCCCAAGAAAACAAATGTAAAAAAGCAAAATGGCTGTCTGAGAACGCCTTACAAATAGCTGAGAAAGAAGAAAAGTGAAAAGCAAAGGAGAAAAGGAAAGATATACCCTTCTGAATGCAGAGTTCCAAAGAATAGCAAGGAGAGATAAGAAAGCCTTCCTCAGTGATCAATGAAAGAAACAGAGGAAAACAATAGAATGGCAAAGACTGGAGCTCTCTTCAAGAAAATTAGAGATATCAAGGAAATATTTCATGCAAAGATGGGCACCATAAAGGACAGAAATGGTAGGGACCTAACAGAAGCAGAAGATATTAAGAAGAGGTGGCAAGAATACACAGAAGAACTGTACAAAAAAGATCTTCACAAACCAGAGAATCACGATGGTGTGATCACTCACACTCACCTAGAGCCAGTCATCCTGAAATGTGAAGTCAAGTGGGCCTTAGGAAGCATCACTACAAACAAAACTAGTGGAGGTGATGGAATTCCAGTTGAGCTATTTCATATCCTAAATGAAAACTCAGCAGTGGCCACAGGACTGGAAAAGGTCAGTTTTCATTCCAATCCCAAAGAAAGGCAATGCCAAAGAATGTTCAAACTACCACACAATTGCACTCATCTCTCATGCTAGTAAAGTGATGCTTAAAATTCTCAAAGCCAGGCTTCAGCAATACATGAACCGTGAACTTCCAGATGTTCAAGCTGGCTTTAGAAAAGGCAGAGGAACCCAAGATCAAATTGCGAACATCCGCTGGATCATCAAAAAAGCAAGAGAGTTCCAGAAAAACACCTATTTCTGCTTTATTGACTATGTGAAAACGTTTGACTGTATGGATCACAATAAACTGTGAAAAATTCTGAAAGAGATGGGAATACCAGATCACCTGACCTGCCTCTTGTGAAACCTGTACCCAGGCCAGGAAGCAACAATGAGAACTGGACATGGAACAACAGACTGGTTCCGAATCAGGAAAGGAGTACATCAAGGCTGTATAGTGTCATGACGCTTATTTAACTTATATGCAGAGTACATCATGAGAAATGCTGGGCTGGATGAAACACAAGATTGGGCTGGATAAAATCAAGATTGCCAGGAGAAATATGAATAACCTCAGATATGCAGATGACACCACCCTTTTGGCAGAAAGTGAAGAAAAACTAAAGAACCTCTTGATGAAAGTGAAAGTGGAGAGTGAAAAAGTTGGCTTAAAGCTCAAATTCAGAAAACGAAGATCATGGCATCCGGTCCCATCACTTCATGGCAAATAGTTGGGAAACAGTAGAAACACTGACAGACTTTATTTTGGGGGGCTCCAAAATCACTGCAAATGGTGATTGAAGCCATGAAATTAAAAGACACTTACTCCTTATAAGGATAGTTATGACCAACCTAGACAGCATATTATTATTTGGGGGTGGGGATATTTTATTTTAATTTTTTACTTTACAATATTATATTGGCTTTGCCATACATTGACATGAATCCACCACGGGTGTACATGTGTTCCCCATCCTGAATCCCCCTCCCACCTCACTCTGCATCCCATCCCTCAGTGTCATCCCAGTGCACAAGCGCCAAGAATCCTGTATCATGCATCGAACCTGAACTGGCGATTCGTTTCACATATGAAGGTTTCAATGCCATTCTCCCAAATCATCCCAGCCTCGCCCTCTCCCACAGAGTCCAAAAGACTGTTCTATACATCTGCATTTCTTTTGCTGTCTCCCATACAGGGTTATCATTACCATCTTTCTAAATTCAATATATATGTGTTAGTATGCTGTATTGGTGTTTTTCTTTCTGGCTTACTTAACTCCATATAACAGGCTTCAGTTTCATCCTCCTTATTCGAACTGATTCAAATATATATTTTTTTAATGGCCAAGTGATACTCCATTGTGTATATGTACCACAGATTTCTTATCCATTCATCTGCTGGTGGACATCTAGGTTGCTTCCATGTTCTGGCTATTGTAAACAGTGCTGTGATGAACACTAGGGTACACGTGTCTCTTTCAATTCTGGTTTCTTCCTTGCGTATGCCCAGCAGTGGGATTGCTGGGTCATAAGGCAGTTCTATTTCCAGTTTTTAAGGAATCTCCACAATGTTCTCCATAGTGGCTGTACTAGTTTGCATTCCCACCAACAGTGTAAGAGGGTTCCCTTTTCTGCATACCCTCTCCAGCATTTATTGCTTGTAGACTTTTGGATAGCAGCTATTCTGACTGGTGTGAAATGGTACCTCATTGTGGTTTAGATTTGCATTTCTCTGATAATGAGTGATGTTGAGCATCTTTTCATGTGTTTGTTAGCCATCTGTATGTCTTCTTTGGAGAAATGTCTGTTTAGTTCTTTGACCCATTTTTTGATTGGGTCATTTATTTTTCTGGAATTGAGCTGTAGGAGTTGCTTGTATATTTTTGAGATTAGTTGCTTGTCCGTTGCTTCATTTGCTATTATTTTCTCCCATTCTGAAGGCTGTCTCTTCACCTTGCTTATAGTTTCCTTTGTTGTGCAGAAGATTTTAAGTTTAATTAGGTCCCATTTGTTTATTTTTGCTTTTATTTCCAATACTCTGGGAGGTGGGTCATAGAGGATCCTGCTATGATTTATGCTGGAAAGTGTTTTGCCTATGTTTTCCTCTAATAGTTTTTAGTTTCTGGTCTTACGTTTAGATCTTTAATCCATTTTGAGTTTATTTTTGTGTATGGTGTTAGAAAGTGTTCTAGTTTCATTCTTTTAAAAGTGGTTGACCAGTTTTCCCAGCACCACTTGTTAAAGAGATTGTCTTTTCTCCATTGTATATTCTTGCCTTTTTGGTCAAAGATAAGGTGTCCATAGGTGTGCAAATTTAACTCTGGGCTTTCTATTTTGTTCCACTGATCTATATTTCTGTGTTTGTGCCAGTACCATACTGTCGTGATGACTGTGGCTTTGTAGTAGAGCCTGAAGTCAGGCAGGTTGATTCCTCCAGTTCCATTCTTCTTTCTCAAGATTGCTTTGGCTATTCGAAGTTTTTTTTTATTTCCCATACAAATTGTGAAATTATTTGTTCTAGCTCTGTGAAAAATACCGTTGGTAGTTTGATAGGGATTGCATTGAATCTATAGATTGCTTTGGGTATTATACTCATTTTAACTATATTGATTCTTCCAATCCATGAACATGTTATATTTCTCCATGTATTTGTGTCCTCTTTGATTTCTTTCACCAGTGTTTTATAGTTTTCTATATAGAGGTCTTTTTTTTCTTTAGGTAAATATATTCCTAAGTATTTTATTCTTTTTGTTGAAATGGTGAATGGAATTGTTTCCTTAATTTCTCTTTCTGTTTTCTCACTGTTAGTGTATAGGAATGTGAGGGATTTCTGAGTGTTGACTTTGTATCCCACAACTTTACTATATTCATTGGTTAGCTCTGGTAATTTTCTGGTAGAGTCTTTAGGGTTTTCTATGTAAAGGATCATGTCACCTGCAAACAATGAGAGTTTTACTTCTTCTTTTCCAGTCTGGATTCCTTTTATTTCTTTTTCTGCTCTGATTGCTGTGGCCAAAACTTCCAAAATTATGTTGAATAGTAGTGGTGAGAGTGGGCACCCTTGTCTTGTTCCTGACTTTAGGGGAAATGCTTTCAATTTTTCACCATTGAGGATAATGTTTGCTGTGGGTTTGTCATATATAGCTTTTATTATGTTCAGGTATTCCTGCTTTCTGGAGGGTTTTTATCATAAATGGATGTTGAATTTTGTCAAAGGCTTTCTCTGTATCTATTTAGATAATCATATGCATTTTTATCTTTCAATTTGTTAATGTGGTGTATTACATTGATTGATTTGTGGACATTGAAGAATCCTTGCATCCCTTGGATAGAGCCCACTTGGTCATGATGTATGATTATTTAATATGTTGTTGGATTCTGTTTGCTAGATTTTGTTAAGGATTTTTGCATCTATGATCATCAGTGATATTGGCCTGTAGTTTTCTTTTTTGTGTGGCATCTTTGTCTGGTTTTGCTATTAGGGTGATGGTGGCCTCATAGAATGAGTTTGGAAGTTTACCTTCCTCTGCAATTTTCTGAAAGAGTTTGAGTAGGTTAGGTGTTAGCTCTTCTCTAAATGTTTGGTAGAATTCATCTGTGAAGCCGTCTGGCCCTGGGCTTTTGTTTGCTGGAAGATTTCTGATTACTGTTTCAATTTCCCTGCTTGTGATGGGTCTGTTAAGATTTTCTATTTCTTCCTGGTTCAGTTTTGGAAAGTTGTAATTTCCTAAGAGTTTGTCCATATATCTTCCAAGTTGCCCATTTTATTGGCATATAATTGCTGATAGTAGTCTCTTATGATCCTTTGTATTTCTGTGTTGTCTGTTTTGATCTCTCCATTTTCATTTCTAATTTTATTGGTTTGATTTTTCTCCCTTTGTTTCTTGGTGAGTCTGGCAAATGGTTTGTCAATTTTATTTATCTTTTTAAAGCACCAGCTTTTGGCTTTGTTGATTTTTGCTATGGTCTCTTCTGTTTCTTTTGCATTTATTTCTGCCCTAATTTTTAATATCTTTCCTTCTACTAACCCTGGGGTTCTTCATTTCTTCCTTTTCTAGTTGCTTTTGGTGTAGAGTTAGGTTATTTATTTGACTTTTTTCTTGTTTATTGAGGTATGCCTTATTGCTATGAACTTTCCCCTTAGCACTGCTTTTACAGTGTCCCATAGGTTTGGGGTTGTTGTGTTTTCATTTTCATTCGCTTCTATGCATATTTTGATTTCTTTTTTGATTTCTTCTGTGACTTGTTGGTTATTCAGTAACATGTTGTTCAGCCTCCATATGTTGGAATTTTTAATATTTTTTTCTCCTGAAATTGTGATCTAATCTTACTGCATTGTGGTCAGAAAAGATGCTTGGAATAATTTCAATTTTTTTGAATTTACTGAGGCTAGATTTATGGCCCAGGATATGATCTATCCTGGAGAAGGTTCCATGTGCACTTGAGAAAAAGTTGAAATTCATTGTTTTAGGGTGAAATGTCCTATAGATATCAATTAGGTCCATCTAGTCTATTGTATCATTTAAAGTTTGTGTTTGTGTGTTAATTTTCTTTTTAGTTGATCTATCCATAGGTGTGAGTAGGGTATTAAAGTCTCCCACTATTATTGTGTTATTGTTAATTTCTTCTTTCATACTTCTTAGCATTTGTCTTACATATTGCAGTGCTCCTATGTTGGGTGCATATATATTTATAATCGTTGTATCTTCTTCTTGGATTGATCCTTTGATCATTATGTAGTGTCCTTCTTTGTCTCTTTTTACAGCCTTTTTTAAAGTCTATTTTATCTGATATGAGTATTGCTCCTCCTGCTTTCTTTTGGTCTCTATTTGTGTGGAATATCGTTTTCCAGCCCTTCACTTTCAGTCTGTATGTGTCCCCTGTTTTGAGGTGGGTCTCTTGTAGACAACATATATAGGGGTCTTGTTTTTGTATCCATTCATCCAGTCTTTGTCTTTTGGTTGGGGCATTCAAGCCATTTATATTTAAGGTAATTATTGATAAGTATGATCCCATTGCCATTTACTTTATTGTTTTGGGTTCAAGTTTGCACACCCTTTCTGTGTTTCTTGTCTAGAGAAGATCCTTTAGTATTTGTTGGAGAGCTGGTTTTATGGTGCTGAATTCGCTCAGCTTTTACTTGTCTATAAAGCTTTTGATTTCTCCTTCATATTTGAATAAGATCCTTGCTGGGTATAGTAATCTGGGCTGTAGGTTATTTTCCTTCATCACTTTAAGTATGTCCTGCCATTCCCTCCTGGCCTGAAGAGTTTCTATTGGAAGATCAGCTCTTATCCTTATGGGAATGCCCTTGTGCATTATTTGTTGTTTTTCTCTTACTGCTTTTAGTATTTGTGCTTTGTGTTTCATCTTTGTTAATTTGTTTAATATGTGTCTTGGGGTGTTTCACTTTGGATTTATCCTGTTTGGGACTCTCTGGGTTTCTTGGACTTGGGTGATTATTTCCTTCCCCATTTTAGGGAAGTTTTCAACTCTCCTCAAGTATTTTCTCATGGCCTTTCTTTTTGTCTTCTTCTGGGATGCCTATGATTCGAATGTTGGGGGGGGGTTAACATTGCCCCAGAAGTCTCTGAGATTGTCCTCATTTCTTTTAATTCATTTTCTTTTTTCCTCTCTGTTTCATTTATTTCTATCATTCTGTCTTCTACCTCTCTTATCCTATCTTCTGCCTCTATTATTCTACTGTTGGTTCCCTCTAGAGTGTTTTTCATCTCTTTTGTTGCATTATTCATTATATATTTACTGTCTTTTTTTTTCTTCTAGGTCCTTGTTAAACCTTTCTTACATCTTCTCAATCCTTGTCTCCAGGCTATTTACCTATAACTCCATTTTGTTTTCAAGATTTTGGATCATTTTCACTATCATTATTCAGAATTCTTTATCAGGTAGATCCCCTATCTCTTCCTCTTTTGTTTGGTTTGGTGGGCCTTTATCTTGTTCCTTTACCTCCTGGGTATTTCTCTGCCTTTTCATCTCATTTATATTGCTGTGTTTGTGGTGGCCTTTTGTATACTGGAAGTTTGTGGTTCCTCTTTATTGTGGAGTTTCCTTGCTATGGGTGGGGATGAATGGGTGGCTTGTCAGGGTTTCCTGCCGGGAGCCAGCACGGGAGATCCCGCCCATGACAAGGTCATGCAGAGGAGACCTGACAGGCAAGGTGGATCAGGACTTGAGGGACTCGCTGGACCTGCTTGAGCATCTACCCCAAAACCAAAGTCTGTCTTTCTACTGTTTACTATATTATGCCTTTCACCAACTCTTCTGACATTAACAGGGGGCTATCCCCCGACCACCTTTCTCTGAAGAAAATCAACTTAGGGCTCTAATTATAAGTCTCCTGGGCATGAAAGGAGTATTTCAACTCAGACCCCTCTGTTGGCATTCTAGCTTTCTTGGCAGGTTTATTCATACTCTTGCAACTAACGCAACATCCCAACCATGACCTTTGGGGGGTGAAAAAGCTTTATTAGAATAATACTGCATTGTTGAGCCAATGCTTGCTGCTAAGTCTCCATATCCATTGTGTGCCTGGGAGTGCATTAGTTAATATAGTTAAAATGCATAAAAACAAGTAATAACCTTGGAATTAACAACATAAGACTTTTGAGTGAATAAGTTCTTTCTTTGTTGTAACCCACTGCACCTTTGCTCCATAAGAATGCAATTTTATTTAATAGTTTCTGAGGGAGATTGGAAAAATAAAGAAGAAACACTTTAAGGGAAAACAAATTTTCTGGTTGACCAACCTTTATCAGAAAAAGGTCATAAAATGTCAACAGGCCTCTGGGCCAGAAGATAATGTGCATAACACAACGACCCTTGTAAATGGAAAGGTATGCATAAAACATCCTGGTCCCGATGAAGGTCAAACTGATGTAATGTTGAGCTGACTGTCCATGACTCTGTATCTTTCAGTTCTGGAAATGTGTAACTCAGGGCATAAAAGCTCCTTTTGAAAATAAACCTGCAGACCTGGTTCCACCTAAGCTGGGTCTCCCCGTGTCATTCTTTCTCTCTCTCTTTTTTTTTTTTTTTCCAGGCTGATTCCCTGGAGCACAGAGTCTCTCTGAGTTCACTTTTTTGCCCGGGCTTCTAAGACCCAATGGAGAAGGCACTCTGCGTCTTCACCCCGGAGAGAAAGTGCTCTGCATCTTTGCTCCATCGAGAGGGTGCCTGTGGCCTCTGTGAACAGAGCAAGTCCCGTTTCGGGGACCTTATTGGCTTTCTGTGTAAACCAAGGAATATAAGCCTCTTTCTCTATCCTTTACTCTTTTGCCAATGCCGTTCATCCTGAGGGTATCCCTGGATACCCTGCTGGGGCTGGACCCCGGTAGTTTCCCAGTTAGGGAAGCTTGTGTTGGTGTTCTGTTGGGTGGAGCTGGATTTCTTTTCTCTGGAGTACAATGAAGTGTCCAGTGGTGAGTTTTGAGATGTCAATGGGTTTGGTATGACTTTGGGCAGCCTGTATATTGAGGCTCAGGGCCTGGTTCCTGTGTTGCTGGAGAATTTGAGTGGTATTCCATGTCTTGCTCTGGAACTTGTTCACCCTTGGGTGGTGCTTAGTTTCAATGTAGGTATGGAGGCATTTGATGAGCTCTTATCAATTAATGTTCTCTGGAGTCATCAGTTCTCTGGTGTTTTCAGGATTTGGACTTAAGCCTCCTACCTCTGGTTTTCAGTCTTACAGTAGCCTCAAGACTTCTCCATCTATATAGCACCAATGATAAAACATCTAGGTTAATGATGAAAAGTTTCTCCAAAGTGAGAGACACCCAGAGTGGCTCACAGAGTTACATGGAGAAGAGAAGAGGGAGGAGGGAGACAGAGGTGGCCAGAAGGAAAAGAGGGGGAATCAAAAGGGCCGAGAACAAGCTAGCTAGTAACCACTTCCTATGTGGTCTCTGCAGTCTTTACCCCTCAGAGATGTTCATGGAGTTACACAGAGAAGAGAAGAGGGAGAAAGGAGACAGAGGTGGCCAGGAGGATAAAAGGGGGTATCAAAAGGAAAGAGACAGATCCAGCAAGTAATCAATTCCCTAAGTGTTCTCCACAGCCCAGAACACACAAAGAGATTCACAGAGTTGAGTAGAGAAGAGAAGGGGGAGGGAGGAGATAAAGGTGACCTGGTGGAGAAAAAGGAGAGTCCAAAGGGGAGAGAGCTATCAAACCAGTAATCTCACTCCCAAGTAAAAATTTGTACTGAAAATTGGGTTCTGAAAGGCACAAAATTGATAATAAATACCAAAAAGCAAAGATTAAAAATCTAGAGTAGAGGTTGGATTCTCAAAAATACAATATTAAAGAAAAAAAAGTTTCAAAAATTATAAAATATATATATGTGAAGTTTTCTTTTTAAAATAGGGTCTTTTTTTTGCAAAGTAATAGTAGGTTATAAAATGAAAATTAAAGGAGTAGTAGAGGACTTAAAATTAAAAAAATTTTTTTTAATTTAAAAGATTAAAATAGTAAAAATATATCTAGAACTTTCTCTGGTGTTGTTGCATACAATGTGGGGTCAGTTCATTTTCAGATAGTTCCTTGATCTGGCTTATACTTCTCAAGATCTATAGGCCCCTTCCCATGTAGTCGGTGCTAACTAGAGGGTTTTAATCTATTGCACCTGTTACTTCCAAGGCGGTTCCCTCTGTTTTAACTTCTTCTGTTGGCTGGTCTCTTCAGTGACTAGCTTCCACCCTGACACAAGGGGGCGATGGTGGTCACTTTTTAAGGCTCACTTGTTCAGTCGTGCTGTGGGGAGGGAGGAACACTGCAAACAAATAGCACTGGCATGTGCTCACAGTGTCTTGGCCGCACTGGGTTTGCCCCACTCACAGTGTGTGTGCTTTCCCAGTCTACACTGCTTAGGCTCTAGGTTGCTCTGCTGGGAACTGTCTGAGGCCAGCCCTTGGTTGTATGCACTTCCCAGGTCTGAGCTGCTCAGGTTCAGGTTCTCGGGTACTTCACAAAGGCACAGACTGGTTTGGGCCTGTGTTTTGTGCCCTTCCCAGGCCTGAGCAGCTCAGGTGACCAAATGCTTGGCAAGCACGGTATCCCCAATTGAAGGCTACGACTTATTGCCTCCCTCATCCTTGCCTCTCGGTTTTCTGGGTGTGCAACTGGTACACCTTCTCAGGTGTTCTGTGTGTCTCTTCTGGCGAGTTGATCTCTAGTTGTGACCCTCCCTGCAGAAGTCGACCATCCAGAATCCCAAGAAGTCTTGGTTAGCGACAAAGCCTGCTTGCAGTTTGGTATGTGATTCCACTCTGGGCCCGTGATTGCCCCCTTCTGGCTCTGGCTGCCCTCGCCTGCCTGTCTCCAGTGGGGGATTGGCTGGTCTGCAGCCGGCTAGCTCTGCTCAGACCTTTATTCTGTGAGCGGGCCTGGCAGTGTCTTAGGTTATGGCTTTTCGTGTGATAGCTATCCCACAGTATGGGTTGCTATCTCAAGTTAGTTCCCTCAGATTGCCCTAGGGGCATTCAGGCCCAGTCCTTACCCTAAGCAATGCAGCCCGTGCCTTGCTAGTGGCAGATGCGAGCATCTGCACTACTTCTCCACTGGGAGTTGTCGTTAGGCATGTAATCTGTGTGTTTTAATTATTTATTTATTTTTCCTCCTGTTTATGTTGCCCTCTGAGGTTCTAAGGCTTGCCACAAACTCACCAGTGAGAGTGTTTCCTGGTGTTTGGAAACTTCTCTCTTTTTTAAGACTCCCTTCTTGGGATGGATCTCCATCCCTACCTCTTTTGTCTTTCTTTTTATCTTTTATATTTTCTCCTACCTCCTTTCAAAGAGAATGGGCTGCTTTTCTGGGTGCCTGATGTCCTCTGCCAGCATTCAGAAGTTGTTTTGTGGAATTTACTCAGCATTCAAATGTTCTTTCAATGAATTTGTGGGGGAGAAAGTGGTGTCCCCATCCTATTCCTTTACCATCTTAGGACCGCCCTAGACAGCATATTAAGAAGTAGAGACATTCCTTTGTCAACAAAGGTCTGTCTAGTCAAGGCTATGGCTTTTCCAGTAGTCATGTATGGACATGAGAGTTGGAATATAAAGAAAGCTGAGTGCCGAAGAATTGATGCTTTTGAAATGTGGTGTTGGAGAAGACTCTTGAGAGTCCCTTGGACTGCAAGGAGATCCAACCAGTGCATCCTAAAGGAGATCAGCCCTGGGATTTCTTTGGAAGGACTGATGTTGAAGCTGAAACTCCAATACTTTGGCCACCTGATGCGAAGAGCTGACTCATTGAAAAAGACCCTGATGCTGGGAAATATTGAGGGCAGGAGGAGAAGGGGATGACAGAGGATGAGAGGGTTGGATGCCATCACCGACTCAATGGATATGGGTTTGGGTAGACTCCGGGGGTTGATGATGGACAGGAGGCCTGGCATGCTACAGTTCATAGGGTCGCAAAGAGTCGGACATGACTGAGCAAGTGAACTGAACTGAACTGAAAGGTCTAGTGGTTTCCACACTTTCTTCAATATAAGTCTGAATTTGGCAATAAGAATTTCATGATCTGAGCCACAGTCAGCTCCCAGTCTTGTTTTTGCTGACTGTATAAAGCTTCTCCATCTTTGGCTGCAAAGAATATAATCAGTCTGATTTCGGTGTTGACCATCTGGTGATGTCCATGTGTAGTCTTCTCTTGTGTTGTTGGAAGAGGGTGTTTACTATGACTAGTGTGTTCTCTTGGCAGAACTCTGTTAGCCTTTGCCCTGCTTCATTCTGTACTCCAAGGCCAAATTTGCCTATTTCTCCAGGTGTTTCTTGACTTCCTAATTTTGCATTCCAGTCCCCTATAATGAAAAGGACATTTTTTTTTTTTTTTTTGGCTATTAGTTCTAGGAAGTCTTGTAGGTCTTCATAGAACTGTTCAATTTCAGCTTCTTCAGCATTACTGGTCAGGACACAGACTTGGATTACCATGATATTGAATGATTTACCTTGGAAACTAGCAGAGATCATTCTGTCACTTTTGAGACTGCATCCAAGTACTGCGTTTCAGACTCTTTTGTTGATTATGATGGCTTCTCCATTTCTTCTAAGGGATTCTTGTCCATAGTAGAAGATATAATAGTCATCTGGAGTAAATTTACCCATTCCAGTCCATCTTAGTTCACTGATTCCTAGAATGTCGATGTTCCTTCCTTCTTGTCATCTCCTGTTTGACTACTTCCAATTTGCCTTGATTCATGGACCTAACATTCGAGGTTCCTATGCAATATTGTTCTTTACAGCATCAGACCTTGTTCCATCACCAGTCACATTCACAATTGAGTGTTGTTTTTGCTCTGGCTCCGTCTCTTCATTCTTTCTGGAGTTATTTCTCCACTGATCTCCAAGAGCATATTGGACACCTACTGACCTGGGGAGTTCATCTTTCAGTGACCTATCTTTTTGCCTTTTCATACTGTTCATGGGTTTCTCGAGGCAGGAATAGTGAAATGGTTTGCCATCCCCTTCTCCAGTGAAACACATTTTGTCAGAACACTCCACCATGACCCGTCCATCTTGGGTGGCCCTACTCTGCATGTCTCATAGTTTAATTGAGTTAGACAAGTCTGTGGTCCATGTGATTAGATTGGTTAGTTTTCTGTGATTGTGGTTTTCATTCTGTCTGCCCTCTGATGGAGAAGAATAAGAAGCTTATGGAATCTTCCTGATGGGAGAGACTGACTGAGGGGGATACTGGGTCTTGTTCTGATGGGCGGGGCTATGCTCAGTAAATTTTTAATCCAGTTTTCTGTTGTGGGAGGAGCTGTGTTCCCTCCCTGCTATTTACCTGAGGCCAAACTATGGACCACTGACTTCCCTGGTGGCTCAGACAGTAAAGCGTCTACCTACAGTGCAGGAGACCTGGGTTCCATCCCTGGATCAGGAAGATTCTCTGGAGAAGGAAATGGCAACCAACTCCAGTACTCTTGCCTGGAAAATCCCATAGACATAGGAGCCTAGTAGGCTACAGTCCAGGGGGTGGCAAAGAGTCGAACACGACTGAACAACTTCACTTTCACTTTCAAACTATGGTGGAGGTAATACAGATAATGGTGACTTCCCTCAAAAGATCCCATGCATGTACTGCTACAGTCCATGCCCCCAACCCTGCAGCATGCCAACACTGACCCAGGCCTTCACCAGAGACTGCTGGACACCCAGAGGCAAGTCCGGGACAGTGTTCTGTGGGGTCACTGTTCCTTTCTCCTGGGTCCTGATGCACAAGGTTCTGTTGTGCCCTCCAAGAGTCTATTTCCCAGTCCTATGTAAGTTCTGGCAGCTCTATGGTGGGGTTAATGGTGACCTCCTCCAAGAGGACTTATGCCATACTCACAACCCAGAGCCCCTGTCCCTGCAGCAGACCACCGCTGACCCATATCTCCACAGGAGACACTCAAACACAGTTCGGTCTCAGTTTCTGTGGGGTCCCTGTGTCCTGGTGCACACAGGGTTTGTTTGAGCCCTCTGTGCGTTTCTGGAAGGAATGGGGTTTGATTCTAAACACGAATTTGCCCCTCCTACCGTCTTGCTGGGGCTTCTCCTTTGCTCTTGGATGTAGAGTATCTCCTCAACAGCCACTCCAGTGCCTACTATCTTGCTGGGGTTTCTCTGATATTGAACGTGGGGTATCTCTTCTTGGCTGCTCACTGCTCCAGTGCCACGCAGCCGCCACTCTTAATACAGCTTTGATATACCACTGAAAGTGTTGACCATGCAGTAGAAGTTGTGTTAGGACTCTTTGGTTTCAGTAACACTAAGTGAAAGTAGAATGAGTGTTTAAAGATATACAGGATTCTATAGAATCCACAAGCAGAGAAGCTGTGGACTTTAAGAAGGACCAAAAGAAATGGCCAAAAGCCACTGGATTCCCAGATGAAATTTTGTGTTCTTGCTACATCTCTTCCACTCGCTGTATAACTTCTTTATTTTTCCTTACTTCCTAATTTGCATGACAGCATACATCCTTAACTCATGAGTTTATATACTATAGTTCCAGGCCCCAGAGAGACTAACTCTCACTCTTGAACCTCAACAGGAAATATCTGAGAAGGCACTCCCACGTGGCATGGCATGGATAAGGAGCCCATCAGGAATTCAACAACATGGTCAGAAAGTAGGACTCACGTTTCACCCAGAGCTGCAAAAGCAGCAGTCCCTAACCTTTTCATCATCAGAAACCGGTTTTGTGGAAGACAGTTTTTCCACGGGCAGGGTAGGGGGATCATTTCAAGATGATTGAAGCACAGTGGGGTTCATGCTCCTATGAGAATCTATGGCTACCACTAAAATGAGAGAAGGCGGAGCTCGGGCAGTACTGGGAGTGATGGCGAGCAGCTATAAATATAGACGAAGCTTCACTCACTTGCCCACTTCTCACCTCCTGCTGTGCAGCCTGGTGCCACACAAGCCACGGACTGGTGGTCCTGGTCTGTGGTTCAGGAGTTGGGGACCCCTGTGCTAGAAGACCATCACACATGAGAAGCAGGCAATCAACTGGGTATTTACCCAAGCAGACACTCCAAAAGATACCTACCAGAGCTGTATTCCTTCTAATGGTGTACAAATCATTATTTTGTCATGTATTATATTTTTCACTTACCCAAAAACCTTCCATTTAAAAGAATGCTAGTTGCACCCACTCATAAAATGAATCATCACAATTTTAATATATCTTCTGGATAACTTTCAAATTTCCTATAGTCACTCTTATTTAAATAAAAATCATTGGCAGCCACTTTCCAAAAACTTTACAACATGAACAAGTATCATAAGTATGTTCAAGAAGAATTAGCCTGTTTTGCTTTCATATTACTAAATTAGACTGCACATACTTTAGCTATTTTATTTAATTCACTTCAGGTACTAACTGTTGCTATATTCCCTAGAGCCAGTGAACTTACCTTTTAAACTATTTAGAAGAGATACCATGTGTATTTTATGTCCACAACATGGTCTAATACAGTGCAAAGGATGATGTTTTTAAAGAGAACTGAAAATCGTCCCCCAAAAGTCTTTGTAGTCTTTTAGTGTCTGGTGAGAACGTCTCTCTTTAGAATGGACAAATAAGTAATGAAATTCAATGTAAAGAGTATTTTATTCACATTTAATTATAGATTGTTTTTTCCAGCATACACTTTTCTTGAAGTTTTGGGGAATTTTGACTATATACACATATATCTTGTTGATGAGTAATATTTCAGTTTTAAATATTACAAATTTAAATAAATTTAAATATTAGAGCCAAGTTTCCAGAGGATTCTGACTCCAAAGCACATGCAATTAGCCCTCACACTCATAAGAAACTGGAAAATGCTGGGATCGTTGGCAAGGTAGAAGAGGTAGATGTGCTGTCTTTGGTCATGTCAGATCTAAAAGGGACAAGATGTGCCAAGTATCAAGCAGTAGTTTAGGCTATAAATGGGTGAAGGGCAGATTTGGAGATGCCAATTTTGGGAGTTATTTTCTTACAACACATTGTTAAAGCCTTATCAATGACCAGGCTTCTAAGGAATAATATAAAACCTGTTTGAAGAGGCTTAAAGATTGAGCCTAAGGAAAAATCACACTAAAAAGCAGAAGAAAGGAAGTAACAAAGAAAACAGAGAAGCTATATCCAGATTGCTGGAAGGAATATGATGTTAGGAAGACAAATAATATGAATGGATTGTTAAAATAACTGAGCTAAATTAGGTTAGAATGGATTTTCTTGACAGCCAACCTGTAGTTAATGCCTTAATAAAACAATAGAGATATATTTATAGTCCCTTACTTAGCACATCCTGTTCATTTTTACATTACAGGCAGCTTCCTTGTCATTACATGTGCTAAATATTTCCTTAAATACAAATGAGACAGAATTATAGTAGTAAAATTACATTTCCATGATACCTGTGCCATTAAATGACAAAGCTGGGATTTAAATCCATGTCTATCCAGCACTCTGGCCACCCTCTTAACCAGTACACATTCTTGAAACATGGAACAAAGAGAGATGGAGAACACTGCTAGTTTTTTCTATCATGAAATTTCTATTATTTCTATCATAAACATCACTATCATGTTTGTGAATATGACCTTAAATAACATTAACTTAGCAAATATTTATTAAATAAATCACATAGAAGAAAGTTATACCCCTTTCCAATTCTGTTTGTTTGTCTTATGGCCTCAAGAGGAGGTATTGGTTTGGAGTAAGTGTCTGTATTAATAACATCTCACTAACACCAACCTCCATTTTTCATGAAAAAGAAAGACAGCAGTCCTTAAGGTCAAATATTCTGTAGACAACAACCTTTAACTATAATTTATTAACATTGCTTTGTTTTCTTTGTATTTATTTTTTATAGTTGCTTTCTATTTATGGCAAATTATTTTAGTTTTCCATTTTCAGTAGTCAGTAAAGCTTCCTGTCTAAATACAGATAAGATTTTTAATAGTGCCTCTATCTAAAAACTTATATTAGGCAAGCAACAATACTAGAAGAATGTAGATAAATGGCAGAATTTTGAGGGTGGCTTGTAAATGACTAAAATTAGGAAAAACTGCATTGTTTTAAACATCCCCTACCCCATGAAACCCTTAATCATAACCTTGGTGCCAATTACTTGAGGTCAATTGCTTATTTTCCTCTCTCTATTCCTGTCACTCTTTCTGTAGCACTAATCCAAGCTATGCCTTCCATGTGATTATTCTGTTCATATGGTAGATTTTTTTCTTTTTCTTTCCTTTCCATTTTTTAATGCTTGCAAGGAGTAAAACAATAAACAGGAAAACCAGACAGAAGAGGTTTTGGATCTCTAAGTTTCAGCAACAAAAAAGCATATAATGATACTTTGAAATAGATGCTTCAGTAAATGTTTATGAAAAGGGTAATAAATGGAATAATTTTATAAAGCTTCTGCTTGACTCAGAGAAGGTAACCATTCAGTATTTTTAGACATGAGTTATCCAAATCATTCCTCCAAATATCCTTCAAAATTCTAAGAAGTCAAATAAAATTATCAATAATTAAATGTTAATTATAGATAGTTTATTAGTGTGATCCAAATTTTCAAGGACCTTATCTGACATTGGGTTCAAATGGGTCTACATTAGCATTTCTATACCAATTTTACTGTCTCTTTTCACAGCGTAACTACTGCTACTGCTACTGCTACTGCTAAGTCGCTTCAGTCGTGTCTGACTCTGTGCAACCCCATAGACAGCAGCGCACCAGGCTCCTCTGTCCCTGGGATTCTCTAGGCAAGAACACTGGAGTGGGTTGCCATTTCCTTCTCCAATGCATGAAAGTGAAAAGTGAAAGGGAAGTCGCTCAGTTGTCCCTACTCTTAGCCATCCCATGGACTGCAGCCTACCAGGCTCCTCCAGCCATGGGATTTTCCAGGCAAGAGTACTGGAGTGGGGTGCCATTGCCTTCTCCAAGCATAACTACAGGACTTAAGAATTACTTATTCCCACCCTGACAATAATGAATTCTAATTTTGCAAAGACTCCTCAGGAGATGTGTAACACTTGGGCAACAACAGTCCTTCACGGTGTCCTGCTTTGGCCTCTTGTTTTGTCCACTGGCTTGCAACCCATTACAATAAAGTACTTGGATATAATCATCATACCTTGACCTCTCCATTTCTCTGTCTAGGAGATTATTTATTCTGACCCTAACCTGCAAAACCTCAACATGTCAAAGAACAATGTGTTCCCTCCACCATGTCTTCTGCATAAAGTGGGGCCAGCCCTTCTCTAAATCCTGGTACACTTGGTTGACCTGGTGCTCTGCTTACTCGGTGGGCCACACACTTTGCTTTTGAAACAGCATTTGCTTCAGCCCTCAGATTCCCTTTTGGAGAAGGAAATAGCAACCCACACCAGTATTCTCACCTGGAGAACCCCATGGACAGAGGAGCCTGGTGGGCTGCAGTCCATGGGGTGGCTAAGAGTAGGGACAACTGAGCGACTTCCCTTTCACTTTTCACTTTCATGCATTGGAGAAGGAAATGGCAACCCACTCCAGTGTTCTTGCCTAGAGAATCCCAGGGACAGAGGAGCCTGGTGGGCTGCTGTCTATGGGGTCGCAAAGAGTCAGACACGACTGAGAGACTTCGCTTTCACTTTCACTTTCAGATTCCCTACAGATCAAAAAAGAGGCTGCACAGACCAGGGTTAACGAACTGACATGGCACTGTTCTCTCCACTCTTCTGTCTTGCTGAAACCTCCCCATACCTCTCGCTCACGGGAGTAGATGTCAGGGAGGTCATGAGTCAGCCTGCCTATCAAACACATCTGCACTTTTTAACCCCAGCTGGGAAACATCTTTCTCCAACATTGGTTTCAGTAATCCAGATTTCTCATATAAGTATATTTTTTTACACAGATGGATAGTTTTAAGTGCATTAAGCCCATTTTCCTTTTTTAAAATTAATTTGTTTATTTTTGTCTGTGTTCAGTCTTCATTGCAGTGCATGGGCTTTCTCTAGTTGCAAAGAACGGAGCATATTCTTTATTGTAGTGTGTGTTTTTGGCTGGGTTCAAATCCCATCAGAGTCATGCAGTTTGGGGACCATAAGAAAGAACAGGTGGTTATTATTATTATTTTAATACATTAAGTTTTGGGGGCAGTCTTTGAGGCAACCAAAGTAAACAGAACCTGGAATATGACACACTAACATATATGGATTGCCTACTATGTGCCAGGAACTTACTTGCATCATTTTCTCTGGTCTGAATGATGAATCAATATTTGCTTTTATACTATATTATTGGACATATCTGTGATTTATTTTATGCTAAGTTTTCATCAATAAAGCAACTCCCAGATGTAATGTTGTCCCTTGGGAAAATAAGATTTTAAGATGTTCTGCTTTCTAGTGGACACTCACCTAGAGGCAGACATCCTGGAGTGCAAAGTCAAGTGGGCCTTAGGAAGCATTACTATGAACAAAGAAGGTGGAAGTGATGGAATTCAAGCTGAGCTATTTCAAATCCTAAAAGATAATGCTGTTAAAGTGTCTCACTGAATATGTCAGCAAATTCGGAAAACAGCAGTGGCCACAGTGTTGGGACCAGCCCCAAAACGAACTGACCTGAGGGAGCAGTGCTGCAGAAGAATATAGAAAAAGAAGACTCAGAAATAAAGTGAGAATCACGGGGCTGATGCCATTTGGAGGCAAAAGCCTAGATCCTAATCCTTGCATGCTTTTTATTGTTAATTTCTGCTTCCTTATATCTGCTCAAGAGATATCTGTTCTTTACGATCTCAGATAAAGATATGCAATGCACAGTCCTCAATGTCAAACCTTCAGGCCTTTCATGACTTTGTTTAGCCCTTTGGCTAGTGACGCTGTTTCTCAGCAACTGCCTCAAGGCTCTGGTTATAGGAACTAATGATTTTCCATTGGTCACATCAGTACTTCAACATCTTGTTTTCAAGATGTCTTTCCACGATTTACTTTTTACTGCTCCCAGCCCTTTGCCTGGGAGTGATGAGAAAGTCAATCTTATTTTTCAAAGAGGCCCTGTTAATTATAGTACAGGCCTCTGCATAGCATATTCCCTACACCACAGGACTGGAAAAGATCAGTTTTTATTCCAATCCCAAAAAAAAGCAATGCTAAAGAATGTTCAACTAACATACAGTTGTACTCATTTCCCATGCTAACAAAATAATGTTCAAAATCCTGCAAGCTAGGCTTCAGCAATACGTGAACTGAGAACTTCCAAATGTACAAGCTGGATTTAGAAAAGGCAGAGGAACCAGAGATCAAATTGCCAACATCCTTTGGATCATAGGAAAAGAAGGGAATTCCATAAAAACACCTACTTCTTCTTCATTGACTATGCAAATGCCTTTGACTGTGTGGATCACAACAAACTGTAGAACATTTGTAAAGAGATGGGACTACCAGAGCACCTGACCTGTCTCCTGACAAACCTGTATGCAGGTCAAGAAATGATAGTTAGAACTGGACATGGAACAACTAACTGATTTTATATAGACAGAGATAAATTATATATATATATATATATATATATAGTGACACTGATATATAATGTCAAGGCTGTACAGTGTCACCTGCTCATTTAACTTAGATGCACAGTACATCATGGGAAATGGTAGGATGGATGACTCACAAGCTGGAATCAAGATTGCTGGGAGAATATCAGCAACCTCAGATATGCAGATGTCACCACTCTAATGGCATAAAGTGATGAGGAACTGAAACCTTTTGATGAAGGTGAAAGAGGAGAGTAAAAAAGCTGGCTTAAAACTCAACATTCAAAAAACTAAGATTATGGCATCAGGTCACATCACTTCATGGCAAATAGAAGGGTAAAAAGTGGAAACACTGACAGACTTTATATTCTTGGGCTCCAAAATCACTGCAGATATTGACTGCAGTCACAAAATTAAAAGATGCTTCCTCCTTGGAAGAAAAGCTTTAATAAAACTAGATAACATATTAAAACCCAGAGACATCACTTTGCCAACAAAGGTCCAATAGTCAAAGCTATGACTTTTCAGTAATCACATATGGATGTGAGAGTTGGACCATAAAGAAGACTGAGCACTGAAGAATTGATGCTTTCAAAATGTGGTGTTGGAGAAGACCCTTAAGAATCCCTTGGACAGCAAGATCCAACCAGTCAATCCTAAAGGAAATCAATCTTGAATATTCATTGGGAGGACTGATGCTGAAGCTCCAATATTTTGGCCACCTGATGCAAAGAGTCAACTCATTGCAAAATACCGTGATGCTGGGGAAGATTGAGGCCACGAGCAGAAGGGGATGACAGAGGATGAGATGTTTGGATGGCATCATCAACTCAATGGACTTGAATTTGAGAAAACTCAGGAAGAGAGTGAAGGACAGGGAAGCCTGGTATGCTGCAGTCCATGGGGCTGCAAAGAGACACGAATTAGCAACTGAACAACAACTCCCTAGTGCTGTTATCACTGTGCTACTTGATTCATACAAAGGAGTACTAGTGTTAGGTAATGAAAACTCATTTCAGGGTTTGTACTCAGAAAGAATTATTTTGATGTTGACAGTTTTGAAAAAAAAAATTTTTTTTTTTAATTATCAAAACTGAACTCTAAACTGCCTTCCATCATTAAGGCTTAATTCTTTAAGCTTATCAATATATTTATTTTTGGTGTGCCACTTAAAAGGAGGTGTTTTAGTTACTTTTATAAAATATTTCTTCTTCTACTTCTTCTTTCATAATAACTAATATCCGTTTTCCTTTAACTTTAATGAAGCTAAGAAGTGTAAGGGGAAAAGTGGTCAAGTAAGATAGAAATAGTCTTTTATAAGTTTTAAAAAATATATTTTATACCAAATCCTGACTTTTTACAGAGTTTGAAGATGACACCTATTTCCCCAAGTCAATCTGTATTATGCAAAAATAAAAATAGTATAGTAATACAGCAAAATTACAAATATACACATAGATTCATGGGGTCGCAAAGAGTCGGACACGACTGAGCAACTGATCTGATCTGATCTGATGTTTAATTTTTTTTGTTTGATGTTTAATTTTATACATTCATTTTGTTAGTGCTAATTAGTAACACACACAATACGATTATTTTAATAAATATTTTAAGTATTTATTACAAATATTTTTTTCATTATTATTATTGAAATACTTAGGGCCAAAAGAAATTCAACCCATGTGGTGTTCAAAGCAGCAATTCAAACTGTTTTGTTTTATCGGTCATCAACAAATGGAACAGATGCATTGTTTTTTTTTTGTTTTGTTTTTTTAATTTTATTTTATTTTTTAAACTTTACATAATTGTATTAGTTTTGCCAAATATCAAAATGAATCCGCCACAGGTATACATGTGTTCCCCATCCTGAACCCTCCTCCCTCCTCCCTCCCCATTCCATCCCTCTGGGTCGTCCCAGTGCACCAGCCCCAAGCATCCAGTATCGTGCATCGAACCTGGACTGGCAACTCGTTTCATACATGATATTTTACATGTTTCAATGCCATTCTCCCAAATCTTCCCACCCTCTCCCTCTCCCACAGAGTCCATAAGACTGTTCTATACATCAGTGTCTCTTTTGCTGTCTCGTACACAGGGTTATTGTTACCATCTTTCTAAATTCCATATATATGCGTTAGTATACTGTATTGGTGTTTTTCTTTCTGGCTTAAAGATGCATTGTTTTGTTGACAGATAATAGTGGTATATTGGTTCTTGCACTAGAAACACTGGTGAATATTAAAGTCATAAATAATTCAATCCTTTGTAGCGTCAGTATATGACCTCAAAATAACCCTGTTCAGTCTGAAGCTACTGGTAATTGCCCAAAGTTCAGCAAGGCCAAATCATAGCCTGCCATATATAGTAACACGCTGTAATACAGAGCTTCAACAGAGAAAATACAGTTAGCATAATAATGAGGCATTAGCTGAAGTGCACATGAAGTTGTTGACCTGAAACAAAAAGTCTACAGAAAGAATATGTTATAAAGAGTGCTGACAAAGTAATTAAAATAACTGGAGAAATAGACCTAGCTTGAAACTTAGTAAGTCATAAGTCCTGTCTTAGTCACTTAACCTTTAACTTATGCTCCCTGATCCTTACAGACTATTTTAATATTCAGTTATTCAATAGAGTAAATTCAGAGCATTGCTGTATTTAATTTCAGTGCTCCTACCACAAGGACCTCTACCCCAATGCCAAACTTTGCATGATTTCCATAATGTGTTAATCTCATTTCCTCTCTGTGATGTGCTGTGCTTAGTCACTCAGTTGTGTCCACCTCTTTGCGATCCCCATGGACTGTACCCCACCAGACTCCTCTGTCTATGGGATTCTCCAGGCAAGAATACTGGAGTGGGTTGCCATGCCCTCATCCAGGGGATCTTCCCAACCCAGCCATTGAACCCAGGTCTCCTGTATTGAAGGTGGATTCTTTATTGTCTGAGTCACCAGGGAAGTCCTTTCCTCTTTGGTGGCTCTTTAATTAATTGTGTTCTGAGCCTTGAATACTCTACTTCTCCTTTGGGCCTCAGACTTCAGGTCTGTGAACCCTCACCTGATTTACCCAGACACAACTTCTACCCACCATCTCTGTGCCCACATGTTATTTTGTAAATTCATTTTCTCTAGTTCTTACTGTACCACAGTGATATCATTTGTGCATATATCCACCCATTTCTCCCTTCAAAATTTGAGGTGCTTATAGGCAAGGACCTTATTTCATCCTTTTTTCTGAAGTTGGTCACAAACCTTGGTGGTCAACAGTGTGTATTTAGAAGTTAGATATCCAGGTTTGAATTCTGGCTCCACCTTTCATTAGCAGTGCATTACTGGGAGAAGGCTCTTGTGAGTCCCTTGGACTGCAAGGAGATAAATCCTAAAGGAAATCAGTCCTGAATAATCACTGAAAGGAATGATGCTGAAGCTGAAACTCCAATACTTTGGCCACCTGATACGAAGAATTGAGTCATTGGAAAACACTCTGATGTTGGGAAAGATTGAAGGTGGAGGAGAAGGGGCTGACAGAGCATGAGATGGTTGGATGGCATCACTGACTTAAAGTACATGAGTTTGAGTAAGGTCCAGGAGTTGGTGATGGACAGGGAGGCCTGGCGTGCTGCAGTCCATGAGGTCACGAAGAGTCAGACATGACTGAGTGACTGAACTGAATTGAATTGAACTGGGAGAACTAACTAGCTTCTGACCCTCATTATCTTCCAATGGACCATACTAACAGGAACTCTTGGAAGATTAAATGATATAAAACACACATGCACAGAGTATTCAAGGACATTGGCTACTGACTGTAATAAATCCTTGTTGTCATCTGATTAACTTGAAATGTTTACTCTAGGTTCTATCAGACTAATGGACTAAAATCAGTGTCAGATAGCATTTGTCCTTTCTGGGTTAAAAAAAAGTGTTATGCATTTATGAGTGTTACCCAACAAATCTCCAATGCATCTTGGGCAATAATAAAAAGAATCTATAAAAATATTATTTGACTCAGTACAGGAGGCGGTCCTAAGATGGTGGAGGAATAGGACAGGGAGACTACTTTCTCCCCAACAAATTCACAGAAAGAACATTTGAACGATGAGAAAATTCCACAAAACAACTTCTGAATGCTGGCAGAGGACATCAGGCACCCAGAAAGGCAGCCCATTGTCTTTGAAAGGAAGTAGGACAAAATATAAAAGATAAAAAGAGAGACAGAAGAGGTAGGGATGGAGATCCGTCCCAAGAAGGGTGTCTTAAAAAAGAGAGAAGTCTCCAAAGACCAGGAAACACTCTCACTGAGGTTTGTGGCAAGTCTTGGAATCTCAGAGGGCAACATAACCAGGAGGAAAAATAAATAAATAAATAAATAAATAAAACCCACAGATTACATGCCTAACCACAACTCCCAGAAAAGAAGCAGCCCAGACACTCACATCTGCCACTAGCAAGTGGGTACTGGACAGGGAGGCACGGGCTGCATTGCTTAGGGAAAGGACCAGGCCTGAATGCCCCAAGGGCAATCTGAAGGAACTAACTAGAGATAGCAACCCAGACTATGGGATAGCTATGCCGTGGGAAAAGCCCTAACCTAAGACACTGCCAGGCCCTCTCACAGAACAAAGGACTGAGCAGAGCTAGCCGGCTGCGAACAGGCCCATATCCCACCAGAGACAGGCAGGCGGGGACAGCCAGAGCCAGAAGGGGGCAATCACGGCCCCGGAGAGGCATCATCTACCAAACTGCAATCAGGCTTCATTGCTAACCAAGACTTCTTGGGATTCTGGACGGTTGATATCCGTTGCAGCCAGAGATCAGCTCCCCAGAAGAGACACATGGCACACCTGAGAAGGTGCAGCCGTTGTACACCCAGAAAACTGAGCAGCTGGGACGGGGGAGGCGATAAGACGCAGCCCCAACTGGGGGCGACTGCACTCGCCAAGCACCTGGTCACCTGAGCTGCTCGGACCTGGGAAGGGCACAAAACGCAGGCCCAACCTAGTCTGCGCCTTTGTGGAGTACCTGAGAACCTGAACCTGAGCAGCTCAGACCTGGGAAATGCATACAACCAAGGGCCGATCTCAGACAGTTCCCAGCAGAGCAACCTAGAGCCTAAGCAGTGTAGACTGGGAAAGCACACACGCTCTGAGCAGGGCGGGAGGTGAGGGTGGGGGGTGGGAACCCAGTGCAGCGGAAACACTGCTAGCACTCCCCACACACACCAGTGATATTTGTTTGCAGTGTTCCTCCCTCCCCACAGCATGACTGAACAGTGGGCCTAAAAAAGTGACCACCATCGCCCCCTTGTGTCAGGGTGGAAATTAGACACTGAAGAGACCAGCAAACAGAAGAAGCTAAAATAAACAGAGGGAACCACTTTGGAAGTGACAGGTGCAACAGATTAAAACCCTGTAGTTAGCACCAACTACATGGGAAGGGGCCTATAGATCTTGAAAAGTATAAGCCAGATCAAGGAACTATCTGAAAATGAACTGACCCCACACTGTCCGCAACAGCTCCAGATAAATTTCTAGTTATATTTTTACTATTATCATTTTTTAATTAAAAAATTTTATTTATTTTAAAGTCCTCTATTACTCCTTTAATGTTCATTTTTATAACCTAATATTACCTTGCAAAAAAAAAGACCCTATTTTTAAAGCAAACTTCATATATATATTTTGTAATTTTTGTGACTTTGTTTTGTTTTTTTAATATTGAATTTTTGAAACCCTAACCTCTATTCTAGACTTTTAATCTTTGATTTTTGGTATTTGTTATCAACTATGTACCTTTAAGAACCCAATCTTCAGTACCCATTTTTACTTGGGAGTGAGATTACTGGCCTGATTGCTATCTTCCCCTTTTGACTCTGCCTTTTCTCCACCAGGTCGCCTCTATCTCCTGCCTCCACCTTCTCTTCTCTACCCAACTCTGTGAATCTCTTTGTGTGTTCTGGGCTTTGGAGAACAGTTAGGGAACTGATTACTGGCTGGATCTGTCTCTCTCCTTTTGATTCCCCCTTTTCTCCTCCTGGACATGTCTGTCTCCTTCCTTGCTCTTCTCTTCTCTGTGTAACTCCGTGAACATCTGTGAGGGGTACAGACTGTGGAGAGAACATAGGGATGTGATTACTGGATAGCTTGTTCTCTCCCCTCTTGATTCCCCCTCTTCTCCTCCTGGTCATCTCCATCTCCCTTCTCCCTCTTCTCTTCTCCATGTAACTGTGTGTACCTCTCCAGGTGTCCCTCACTGTGGAGAAACTTTTCATCATTAACCTAGGTGTTTATCATTGGTGCTCTATAGATGGAGAAGTCTTGAGGCTACTGTAAAAATAAGACTGAAAGCCAGAGGCAGGAGGCTTAAGTCCAAAACCTGAGAACACTAGAGAACTCCTGACTCCAGGGAATGTTAATTGATAAGAGCTCATCAAAAGCCTCCATACCTACACTGAAACCAAACACCACCCAAAAGCCAACAAGTTCCAGAGCAAGACATACCACAGAAATTCTCCAGCACCACAGGAACATAGGCCTGAGCTTCAATATACAGGCTGCCCAAATTCACACCAAGTCCACTGACATCTCAAAACACACTACTGGACACTTCATTGCACTCCAGAGATAAGAAGTCCAGCTCCACCTACCAGAACACCAACACAAGCTTCCCTAACCATGAAACCCTGACAAGATACCCATCCAACCCCACCCACAGGGAGGAACCTCCACAATAAAGAGGAACCACAAACTGCGAGAATATGAAAGGCCACCCCAAACACAGCAATATAAACAAGATGAAGAGACAGAGGAATACCCAGCAGGTAAAGGAACAGGACGAGGGGTATCTCCTCACTGCCGGCCCTCCTGACCTTGAACATGGAGCAGCTGTGAAGAGATACCCCACGTCCAAGGTAAGAGAAACCCAAGTAAGATGGTAGGTGTTGCAAGAGGGCATCAGAGGGCAGACACACTGAAACCATAATCACAGAAAACTAGTCAATCTAATCTCACTAGGGCCACAGCCTTGTCTAACTCAGTGAAATAAGCCATGCCCTGAGGGGCCACCCAAGACGGGCAGGTCATGAACAGAATGTGGTCCACTAGAGAAGGGAATGCAAACCACTTCAGTATTCTTGCCTTGAGAACCCCATGAACAGTATGAAAAGGCAAAATGATAGCATACTGAAAGAGGAACTCCCCAGGTCGGTAGGTGCCCAATATGCTACTGGAAATCAGTGGAGAAATAACTCCAGAAAGAATGAAGGGAGGGAGCCAAAGCAAAAACACTACGCAGTTGTGGATGTGACTGGTGAAAGAGCAAGGTCCGATGCTGTAAAGAGCAATATTGCATAGGGACCTGGAATGTTAGGTCCATTAATCAAGGCAAATTAGAAGTGGTCAAACAAGAGATGGCAAGATTGAACGTCGACATTCTAGGAATCAGCAAACTCAAATGGACTGGAATGGGTGAATTTAACTCAGATGACCATTATATCTACTACTGTGGGCAGGAATCCCTTAGAAGAAATGGAGTAGCCATCATGGTCAACAAAAGAATCTGAAATGTAGTACTTGAAAGAAATCTCAAAAACGACAGAATACTCTCTGTTCGTTTCCAAGGCAAACCATTCAATATCACAGTAATCCAAGTTTATGCCCCAACCAGTAATGCTGAAGAAGCTGAAGTTGAATGGTCCTATGAAGACCTACAAGACCTTTTAGAACTAACACCTAAAAAAGATGTCCTTTTCATTATAGAGGACTGGAATGCAAAAGTAGGAAGTCAAGAAACACCTGGGGTAGCAGGCAAATTTGGCCTTGGAATACGGAATGAAGCAGGGAAAAGGCCAAGAGAGTTTTGTCAAGAGAATGCACTGGTTATATCAAACACACTCTTCCAACAACACAAGAGAAGACTCTACACATGGACATCACCAGATGGTCAACATCGAAACCAGATTGATTATATTCTTTGCAGCCAAAGATGGAGAAGCTCTATATAGTTAACAAAAACAAGACCAAGAGCTGACTGTGGCTCAGATCATGAGCTCCTTTTTGCCAAATTCAGACTTAAATTGAAGACAGTAGGGAAAACCACTAGACCATTCAGGTATAACCTAAATCAAATTCCTTATGATTATACAGAGGAAGTGAGAAATAGATGTAAGGGACTAGATCTGATAGATAGACTGCCTGATGAACTATGCACAGAGGTTTGTGACATTGTACAGGAGACAGGGATCAAGACCATCCCCATGGAAAAGAAATGCAAAATGGCTGTCTGAGGAGGTCTTACAGATAGCTGTGGAAAAAAGAGAAGCGAAAAGCAAAGGAGAAAAGGAAAGATATAAGCATCTGAATGCAGATTTCCAAAGAATAGCAAGAGGTGATAAAAAAGCCTTCCTCAGCAATCAATGCAAAGAAACAGAGGAAAACAACAGAATGGGAAAGACTAGAGATCTCGTCAAGAAAATTAGAGATACCAAGGGAACATTTCATGCAAAGATGGGCTCGATAAAGGACAGAAAAGGTATGGACCTAACAGAAGCAAAAGATATCAAGAAGAGGTGGCAAGAATACACAGAAGAACTGTACAAAAAAGATCTTCACGACCCAGATAATCACAATGGTGTGATCACTGACCTAGAGCCAGACATCCTGGAATGTGAAGTCAGGTGGGCCTTAGAAAGCATCACTACGAACAAAGCTAGTGGAAGTGATGAAATTCCAGTTAAGATATTTCAAAAAAAAAAAAAGATATTTCCAATGATGAAAGATGATGCTGTGAAAAAGCTGCACTCAATATGTCAGCAAATTTGGAAAACTCAGCAGTGGCCACAGGTCTGGAAAAGGTCAGTTTTCATTCCAATCCCAAAGAAAGGCAATGCCAAAGAATGCTCAAACTACCACACAATTGCACTCATCTCACACGCTAGTAAAGTAATGCTCAAAATTCTCCAAGCCAGGCTTCAGCAATACGTGACCTGTGAACTTCCAGATGTTCAAGCTGGTTTTAGAAAAGGCAGAAGAACCAGAGAGCAAATTACCAACATCCACTGGATCATGGAAAAAGTGAGAGAGTTCCAGAAAAACAACTATTTCTGCTTTCTTGACTATGCCAAAGCCTTGACTGTGTGAATCACAATAAACTGTGGAAAATTCTGAAAGAGATGGGAATACCAGACCACCTGACCTGCCTTTTGAGAAACCTATATGCAGGTCAGGAAGCAACAATTAGAACTGAACATGGAACAACAGACTGTTTCCAAATAGGAAAGGAGTACGTCAAGGCTGTATACTGTCACCCTGCTTATTTAACTTCTATGCAGAGTACATCATGAGAAACGCTGGGCTGGAAGAAGCACAAGCTGGAATCAAGATTGCTGGGAGAAATATCAGTAACCTCAGATATGCAGGTGACACCATCCTTATGGCAGAAAGTGAAGAGGAACTAAAAAGCCTCTTGATGAAGGTGAAAGTGGAGAGTGGAAAAGTTGGCTTAAAGCTCAACATTCAGAAAATGAAGATCATAGCATCTGGTCCCATCACTTCATGGGAAATAGATGGGGAAACAGTGGAAACAGTGTCAGGCTTTATTTTTCTGGGCTCCAAAATCACTGCAGATGGTGACTGCAGCCAGGAAATTAAAACATTTACTGCTTGAAGGAAAGTTATGATCAACCTAGATAGCATATTCAAAAGCAGAGACATTACTTTGCCAACAAAGGTCCGTCTAGACAAGGCTATGGTTTTTCCAGTGGTCATGTATGGATGTAAGAGTTGGACTGTGAAGAAAGCTGAGCGCTGAATAATTGATGCTTTTGAACTGTGGTGTTGGAGAAGACTCTTGAGAGTCTTCTTGAGACTCTCAGACTCTTGAGAAGACTCCTTGGACTGCAAGGAGATCCAACAAGTCCATTCTGAAGGAGATCAGCCCTGGGATTTCTTTGGAAGGAATGATGCTAAAGCTGAAACTTCAGTACTTTGGCCACTTCATGCGAAGAGCTGACTCATTGGAAAAGACTCTGATGATAGGAGGGATTGGGGGACTGAGGAAAAGGGGACGACAGAGGATGAGATGGCTGCATGGCATCACTGACTCGATGGACGTGAGTTTGAGTGAACTCCGGGAGTTGGTAATGGATAGGGAGACCTGGTGTACTGCGATTCATGGGGTTGCAAAGAGTCAGACTTGACTGAGCGACTGAACTGAACTGAAAGAAACAGGATAAATGCCTACCAAATCAAACAAAAGAGGAAGAGATAGGGAATCTACCTTTTAAAGAATTCCAAATAATGTTAGTGAAAATGATCCAAATCTTGAAAACAATATGGAGTTTCAGATATTACACTTGAGACAAGGATTGAGGAGATGCAAGAAAGGTTTAACAAGGACCTAGAAAAAATAAAAAGAGTCAATATATAATCAATAATTCAATAAATGAGATCAGAAACACTTTAGAGTGAACCAACAGTAGAAGAATGGAAGCAGAAAATAGGATAAGTGAGGTAGAAGATAGAATGGTAGAAATAAATGAAGCAGAGAGGAAAAAACAAAAAATAATTAAAAGAAATTTGGACAACCTCAGAGACCCCTGGGACAATGTTAAATGCCCCAACATTCGAATCATGGGAGACCCAGAAGAAGACAAAAAGAAAGGCCATGAGAAAATACTTGAGGAGATAATAGTTGAAAACTTCCCTAAAATGGGGAAGGAAATAATCACCCAAGTCCAAGAAACCCAGAGAGTCCCAAACAGGATAAACCCAAGGCAAAACACCCCAAGACACATATTAATCAAATTAACAAATATCAAACACAAAGAACAAATATTAAAAGCAGCAAGGGAAAAACAAAATAACACACAAGGGGATTCCCATAAGGATAACAGCTGATCTTCCAATAGAAACTCTTCAGGCCAGAAGGGAATGGCAGGACATACTTAAAGTTATGAAAGAGAAAAACCTACAACCCAGATTACTGTACCCAGAAAGGATCTCATTCAAATATGAAGGAGAAATCAAAAGCTTTACAGACAAGCAAAAGCTGAGAGAATTCAGCACCACCAAACCAGCTCTCCAACAAATGCTAAAGGATCTTCTCTAGACAGGAAACACAGAAAGGGTGTATAAACTCGAACCCAAAACAACAAAGTAAATGGCAACAGGATCATACTTATCAATAATTACCTTAAATGTAAATGGGTTGAATGCCCCAACCAAAAGACAAAGACTGGCTGAATGGATATAAAAACAAGACCCCTATATATGTGTCTACAGGAGACCCACCTCAAAACAAGGGACACATACAGACTGAAAGTGAAGGGCTGGAAAAAGATATTTCACACAAATGGAGACCAAAAGAAAGCAGGAGTAGCAATATTCATATCAGATAAAATAGACTTTAAAACAATGGCTGTGAAAACAGACAAAGAAGAACACTACATAATGATCAAAGGATCAATCCAAGAAGAGGATACAACAATTATAAGTATATATGTACCCTACATAGGAGCACTGCAATATGTAAGGCAAACGCTAACATGTATGAAAGGGGAAATTAACAATAACACAATAATAGTGGGAGACTTAATACTCCACTCACAACTATGGATAGATCAACTAAACAGAAAATTAACAAGCAAACACAAACTTTAAACGATACAACTGACCAGTTAGACCTAATTGATATCTATAGGACATTTCACCCCAAAACAATGAATTTCACCTTTTTTTTCAAGTGCACACGGAACCTTCACCAGGATAGATCACATCCTGGGCCATAAATCTAGCATCGGTAAATTCAAGAAAATTGAAATTATTCCAAGCATCTTTTCTGACAACAATGCAGTAAGATTAGATCTCAATTACAGGAGAAAAACTATCAAAAATTCCAACATATGGAGGCTAAACAACATGGTGCTGAATAACCAACAAGTCACATAAGAAATAAAGAAATCAAAATATGCATAGAAATGAATGAAAATGAAAACACAACAACCCAAAACCTGTGGGACACTGTAAAAGCAGCGCTAAGGGGGAGGTTCATAGCAGTATAGGCATACCTCAAGAAACAAGAAAAAAAAGTCAAATAAATAACCTAACTCTACACCTAAAGCAATTAGAAAGGGAAGAAGTGAAGAACCCCAGTGTTAGTAGAAGGAAAGAAATCCTAGAAATTAGGGCAGAAATAAATGCAAAAGAAACAAAAGAGACCATAGCAAAAATCAACAAAGCTAAAAGCTGGTTATTTAAGAAGATAAATAAAATTGACAAACCATTTGCCAGACTTACCAAGAAACAAAGGGAGAAGAATCAAATCAACAAAATTAGAAATGAAAATGGAGAAATCACAACAGACAGCACAGAAATACAAAGGATCATAAGAGACTATTATCAGCAACTATATGCCAATAAATTGACAACTTGGAAGAAATGGACAAATTCTTAGAAAAGTACAACTTTCCAAAACTGAACAGAATCAAAACTTTCCAAAATCTTAACATACCTATCCCAAGCATGGAAATTGAAACTGTAATCAGAAGTCTCCCAACAAACAAATGCCCAGGACCAGATGGCTTCACAGCTGAATTCTAACAAAAAATTTAGAGAAGAGCTAACACCTATCCTACTCAAAGTCTTCCAGAAAATTGCAGAGGAAGGTAAACTTCCAAACTCATTCTATGAGGCCACCATCACCCTAATAGCAAAACAAGACAAAGATGCCACAAAAAAAGAAAACTACAGGCCAATATCACTGATGAACATAGATGCAAAAATCCTTAACAAAATTCTAGCAAACAGAATCCAACAACATATTAAAAAGATCATACATCATGACGAAGTGGGCTCTATCCAAGGGATGCAAGGATTCTTTAATGTCCACAAATCAATCAATGTAATAAACCACATTAACAAATTGAAAGATAAAAGCCATATGATTATCTCAATAGATGCAGAGAAAGCCTTTGACAAAATTCAACATTCATTTATGATAAAAATCCTCCAGAAAGCAGGAATAGAAGGAACATACCTCAACATAATAAAGCTATATATGACAAACCCACAGCAAACATTATTCTCAATGGTGAAAAATTGAAAGCATTTCCCCTAAAGTCAGGAGCAAGACAAGTGTGCCCACTCTCACCACTACTATTCAACATAGTTTTGGAAGTTTTTGCCACAGCAATCAGAGCAGAAAAAGAAATAAAAGGAATCCAGATTGGAAAAGAAGAAGTAATGATCCTCTACATAGAAAACCCTAAAGACTCCACCCAGAAAATTACTAGAGCTTATCAATGAATATAGTAAAGTTGCAGGATATAAAATTGACACACAGAAATTCCTTGCATTCCTATAAACTAACAATGAGAAAACATAAAGAGAAATTAGGGAAGCAATTCCATTCACCATTGCAATGAAAAGAATTAAATACTTAAAAATATATCTACCTAAAGAAACAAAAGACCTATATATAGAAAACTATAAAACACTGATGGAAGAAATCAAAGAGGACACTAATAGATGGAGAAATATACCATGTTCATGGATTAGAAGAATCAATATAGTGAAAATGAGTATGCCACCCAAAGCAAACTATAGATTGAATGCAATCCCTATCAAGCTACCAACGGTATTTTTCACAGAGCTAGAACAAATAATTTCACAATTTGTATGGAAATACAGAAAACCTCGAATAGCCAAAACAATCTTGAGAAAGAAGAATGGAACTGGAGGAATCAACCTGCCTGACTTAAGGCTCTACTACAAAGCTACAGTCATCAAGAGAGTATGGTACTTGCACAGACAGAAATATAGATCAATGGAACAAAATAGAAAGCCCAGAGATAAATCCACACACCTATGGACACCTTAACTTTGACAAAGGACGCAAGAATATACAATGGAGAAAAGACAATCTCTTTAACAAGTGATGCTGGGAAAAACTATGAAACTAGAACACTTTCTAACACCATACACAAAAATAAACTCAAAATGGATTAAAGACCTAAACGTAAGACCAGAAACTATAAAACTCCTAGAGGAGAACATAAGCAAAATACCCTCTGGCATAAATCACAGCAGGATCCTCTGTGACCCACCTCGCAGAGTACTGGAAATAAACAAATGGGACCTAATTAAAATTAAAAGCTTCTGCACAACAAAGGAAACTATAAGCAAGGTGAAGACACAGCCTTCAGAATGGAAGAAAATAATAGGAAATGAAGCAATGGACAAAGAATTAATCTCAAAATATACAAGCAACTCCTGCAGCTTCATTACAGAAAAATAAACGACCCAATAAAAAAGGGCCAAAGAACTAAACAGACATTTCTCCAAAGAAGACATACAGATGGCTAACAAACACATGAAAAGATGCTCAACATCACTCATTATCAGAGAAATGCAAATCCAAACCACAATGAGGTACCATTTCACGCCAGTCAGAATGGCTGCTATCCAAAAGTCTACAAGCAATAAATGCTGGAGAGGGTGTGGAGAAAAGGGAACCCTCTTATATTGTTGGTGGAATGAAAACTAGTACAGCCACTATGGAGAACAGTGTGGAGATTCCTTAAAAAACTAGAAATAGAACTGCCATATGACCCAGCAATCCCACTGCTAAACACACACACCGAAGAAACCAGAATTGAAAGAGACACGTGTACCCCAGTGTTCATCACAGCACTGTTTATAATAGCCAGAACATGGAAGCAACCTAGATGTCCATCAGCAGATGAATGGATAGAAATCTGTGGTACATATACACAATAGAGTATTACTCAGCCATTAAAAAGAATACATTTGAATCAGTCCTAATGAGGTGGATGAAACTGGAGCCTATTATACAGAGTGAAGTAAGCCAGAAAGAAAAACACCAATACAGTCTACTAATGCATATATATGGAATTTAGAAAGATGGTAATGATAACCCTGTATGCGAGACAGCAAAAGAGACACAGATGTATAGAACAGTCTTTTGGACTCTGTGGGAGAGGGAGAGGCTGCGATGATTTGGGAGAATGGCATTGAATCATGTATATTATCATATGTGAAGTGGATTGCCAGTCCAAGTTCGATGTATAATACAGGGTGCTCGGGGCTGATGCACTGGGATGACTCAGAGGGATGGGATGGGGAGGGAGGTGGGAGAGGGGTTCAGGATGGGGAACACATGTATACCCATGGTGAATTCATGTCAATGTATGGCAAAACCACTACAATATTGTAAAGTAATTAGCCTCCAATTAAAATAGATTTATATTTTAAAAAAAGAAATATTATTTGACTTAATACAGTAACCTCTTCCAGAACACCCTCAAAACCACACTATTATCATCATTACCATCATAGTTATCAACTTATACCAGATTCACTCCCAGCAATCCTTTTCCTAATAAGGGGATGTATTTAAATTAATTTCTTAAAATTTAAATATGAAAATGAATATTTTTTTATATATGAAGTATTCAAAATATACCAGCTATTTAGTATCTTTAGAAACAGTGGCTAGTGGTAAAGCAGTTGGAACCATGAAGAAATAGTTTGTTGTTTGTTTGCTTATATAACAGCACTGGCATCATGCTTAGCCCTATACTAAAAAAATGCATCATCATTGATAGGGAGGACAATCAAATAGCTAGCTTAGAAATCCCATTAGGGAATTGTAGATAGAGAGGGTAGCTTTAGGGGGCTTTGGGAGATCACAGTAAGGTTCATGATTACTCAAGAAAGTAATGGGAAAATTCTGAAACAATGTGGGCTTGCCTGACTCATAAAGCAGAACAAGTCGCTTAACATCAAAGCCAGATTGTCTTGCTGAACAGTATAATCAAGCTAACTTGCTTAGCAACAAAACCATGTAACAGAAGCACAAGACATTCCCCAGAGCAATGAAACAATGATGGTGGCATGAGACCTACATCCTGCCCAGAGAGTTCAGTGAGTTAATGAAACCCCAAACATGTTCTTTATTTCTTTATCTTGGGGATGGTTTTGATCACTGCCTCCCGTATAATGTCACAGGCCTCTGTCCATAGTTTTCCAGGCACTCTATCAGATGTTTGGTCAATACTTTGGCCACCTGATGCAAAGAACTGACTCATTGGAAAAGACCTTGATGCCTAGAAAGATTGAAGGCAGGAGGAGAAGGGGATGACAGAGAATGAGGTGGTCATATGGCATCACAGACTCAATGGACATGAGTTTGAGCAAGCTTCAGGAGTTGGTGATGGACAGGGAAGTCTGGGATGCAACAGTCCATGGGGTTGCAAAGAGTCAGGCATGACTGAGCGACTGAACTGAACTGAACTGAAACACGTTCTTTGGCTCCTAAGACATGCTCTGTGTACAATGCCCCCAAAACAATAAAACAGTAGTAGAGAATAAAGTGTACCACCTGTCCAGTAATGTCATCAAGTTAATGACCTACAGGACATGCTCTATGCACACAGAAAACAATCATTTATGAAAAGGTGACTTTCCAAAATGAAAGACTCTCATTGTGCTGGGACCTGAAATAATTTTTCCAAAGTGCTATGACACTCCTGGCTTGACCATATAGGGACAAGAAAGCTTCCTTGCCCAACGAGGGGAGAAACCAATGATAAAAGTGTGAGGTCTATTCAAGAAAGAAAAAGAAGCTCTTCTTCTCTCTATTCCTTTGATTATAAAAATGTTCCTACTGAGTCCTTGGGGCAGTGCAACACTTGCCTGCCTGCTTGTGAACCTTACAAGCGTCCTAGCCTAATAAATCACTTTTTATCTATCACTTAGCCTCTCAATGAATTCCTTTCTGTGCTGAGACATAAAGGACTGTCATATTGGAGCTCTTCGGAGCCCCCAAAACAATACCAAACATTTCTGTTATTACAAACTAAGCATCTTCAGCTTCTCATGAAACTGATCACACAGCAAAGGCCACAGTCAGGTTCACGATCTGTTTAGTGCAGGAGAGAAAGAGAACTCTGCCTGGAATCTAATTGTGCTTCTGTTATAGGACCAGGAGCCTGAAACATTCTGTATTTTTCAATATCAAACTCAACTTAGAGTAAATTCAATCTGAGTAACTGACTGGATCTATGTTTATCTCATTTGTGGTGTTGGATGGTGAACTGTATTCTTGGGCTTCCCTGGGGGCTCAGACGGTAAAGAACCTGCCTGCAGTGCAGGGGAATTGGGTTCATTCCCCAGGTTGGGAAGATTCCCTGGAGGAGGGCATGGCAACCCACTCCAGGATTCTTGCTTGGAGAATCCCCATGGACAGAGCCTTGTGGGCTACAGTCCATCATGGACAGAGCCTGGTGGGCTACAATTCATGGGGCCGCAAAGAGGGGGACACAACTGAGCCACTAAGCACATCACACATCACAGCCAACTTCTCAAGCTATAGTCCTAAACAGAAGAGCAGAGAAGTCTGAAGTCCTTCTCATGGAAACTAGGGAGTACTAGGGAGTGTAAGGAAATAGGGCAAAAATGACCCCTGTCTCTCCCATCCACAGCAACTTTTCTTGCATAAGGACTGAAGACACCTTTCTCCCAACGTCATGTGCAAATGAGAAGTAACACCAAGGACAGATCCTACTACTTTAGGAAGCAGAAGTTAAGGACTGAGCTGAATAATAACACTGTTCAGCATTTCCCTCCATTATCATTGCTCTTTATTTCTTCTTGTACTTAAGCTCTTTTTAGAAATGTCAAGCAAATAGCCAGTATGGTATTACTTTGAAATGCACACTCTATCTGCAAATAGTGGGGAATGGGGTTGATCCTTATTATATATAAACTGTAAACCTAAGTAAATTAATTCATTCTCAAATTTAGACCTCCCAGCAATTGACAGCTTAAAAATTGATTATTCTAACTTTAACAAAGTAAAAGGAGATTTCTCAGTATTAATAAGCACAGTTAAATGTAATGAATAAAATGCAAACAGATTAGTAATGCATTGAAATTATATCATTTTTATCAATTATATCTCAAACTATGAAGTATATTTTTTGTTCCTGTTACATCATTGTATAGGTAATCTTTTAATCTTCATTTTACTAGTAGTAATGAAAATGTTTTATACACATACACACACACATATGTGAAGTTTGGCAACTGTCTGTAATTTTAATGCTGAATGAGTTAAATGGAGAACTCAAGGATCCTGAGAAATTCAACTCAATAAATGTATTAGCTGTCACAAATTGTCAACCCTAACCCTAGCTAACAGCCTTGTTGTACTATTGACTAACTGAAAACAAAAAAAAAAAGTAGCCTTTTTTTTTTTTAGTTCATCTTTGTACTATCTATACTCAATATGCCAGCAAAATTGGAAAACTCAGCAGTGGCCACAGGACTGGAAAAGGTCAGTTTTCATTCCAATCCCAAAGAAAGGCAAAGCCAAAGAATGCTCAAACTACCGCAAAATTGCACTCATCTCACACGCTAGTAAGGTAATGCTTAAAATTCTCCAAGCCGGGCTTCAGCAATATGTGAACCGTGAACTTCCAAACGTTCAAGCTGGTTTTAGAAAAGGCAGAGGAACCAGAGATCAAATTGCCAACATCCGCTGGATTATGGAAAAAGCAAGAAAGTTCCAGAAAAGCATCTATTTCTGCTTTATTGACTATGACAAAGCCTTTGACTGTGTGAATCACAGTAAACTGTGGAAAATTCTTCAAGAGATGGGAATTCCAGACCACCTGATTTGCCTCTTGAGAAATTTGTATGCAGGTCAGGAAGGAGCAGTTAGAACTGGACATGGAACAACAGACTGGTTCCAAATAGGAAAGGGAGTACGTCAAGGCTGTATATTGTCACCCTGCTTATTTAACTTCTATGCAGAGTACATCATAAGAAACGCTGGACTGGAAGAAGCACAAGCTGGAACCAAGATTGCCGGGAGAAATATCAATAACCTCAGATATGCAGATGACACCACCCTTATGGCAGAAAGTGAAGAGGAACTCAAAAGCCTCTTGATGAAGGTGAAAGCGGAGAGTGGAAAAGTTGGCTTAAAGCTCAACATTCAGAAAATGAAGATCATGGCATCCGGTCCCATCACTTCATGGGAAATAGATGGGGAAACAGTGGAAATAGTGTCAGACTTTATTTTTCTGGGCTCCAAAATCACTGCAGATGGTGATTGCAGGCATGAAATTAAAAGACACTTACTCCTTGGAAGGAAAGTTATGACCAACCTAGATAGCATATTCAAAAGCAGAGACATTACTTTGCCAACAAAGGTCTGTCTAGTCAAGGCTATGGTTTTTCCTGTGGTCATGTATGGATGTGAGAGTTGGACTGTGAAGAAGGCTGAGCTCCGAAGAATTGATGCTTTTGAACTGTGGTGTTGGAGAAGACTCTTGAGAGTCCCTTGGACTGCAAGGAGATCCAACCAGTCCATTCTGAAGGAGATCAGCCCTGGGATTTCTTTGGAAGGAATGATGCTAAAGCTGAAACTCCAGTACTTTGGCCACCTCCTGCGAAGAGTTGACTCATTGGAAAAGACTCTGATGCTGGGAGGGATTGGGGATGGGAGGAGAAAGGGACGACAGAGGAGGAGATGGCTGGATGGCATCACTGACTCGATGGACATGAGTCTGAGTGAACTCCGGGAGTTAGTGATGGACAGGGAGGACTGGCATGCTGCGATTCATGGAGTCACAAAGAGTCGGACACGACTGAGCGACTGATCTGATCTGATCTGATCTGATAGGTGTCACCAAGTGGCAATAAGTTAGGACTCACTAGAGTTTTTATAGGAATGTAGAAACATACCTTTCTCATCAAAGAAATATTCAGGGACATACAGTCAAAACTTCACAGGGGTAGAAATAAACTTCAAAACTGGTCTTTCCCAGTAACACCCTGACAAAGACTTACGTTTTCGAATTCTTCTTATCCCATTCTCACTGAAACCCACTCCATTTTGCCCGCATTATGCCATTAAAGTTGCTCTTGCTAAGGTTATCACAGATGTCCATATTGCCAAATCCAGTGCTGTCTTTCTTCCTCACCTTTTCTGACCTATGAGTGTTGACATGCAGCCCACTGATTTATCAGCCTTGACACTGAGCACTTCTCCTTCCCTGAAACACATTCTTCATTTGGAATGAAAAGTTTTCTTTTAAAAGAAAGACAAAAAAACTTCATAGAAATTGAACGATTTGAGAAAATTAAAATATATCTATGTTTAGTAAGGCAGCCTTGGCCAGTGTCCTGTAATCTAAAATGCCTGAAGGTCTAGTCATTTGAAGATTTTCAATATAATAAAAACAGAATTCTTTGTACCAAACTGGAGAGATGCAAACAAAGCAGGAGGTGTAAATCTACCATGAGATGAAAATGGCCTTTAAAAAAGGTCTAATGTTCAGGTGTGGATCACAATAAACTGTGGAAAGTTCTGAAAGAGATGGGAACACCAGACCACCTTACCTGCCTCTTGAGAAACCTATATGCAGGTTAGGAAGCAACAGTTAGAACTGGACATGGAACAAGAGACTGGTTCCAAATAGGAAAAAGAGTACGTCAAGGCTGTATATTGTCACCCTGATTATTTAACTTCTATGCAGAGTACATCATGAGAAACGCTGGGCTGGAAGAAGCACAGGCTGGAATCAAGATTGCCGGGAGAAATATCAATAACCTCAGATATGCAGATGACACCACCCTTATGGCAGAAAGTAAAGAGGAACTTAAAAGCCTCTTGATGAAGGTGAAAGTGGAGAGTGGAAAAGTTGGCTTAAAGTTCAATATTCAGAAAATGAAGATCATAGCATCTGGTCCCATCACTTCATGGGAAATAGATGGGGAAACAGTGGAAACAGTCTCACACTTTATTTTTCTGGGCTCCAAAATTACTGCAGATGGTGACTGCAGCCATGAAATTAAAAGACGCTTACTCCTTGGAAGGAAAGCTGTGACCAACCTAGATAGCATATTCAAAAGCAGAGACATTACTTTGCCAACAAAGGTTCGTCTAGTCAAGGCTATGGTTTTTCCTGTGGTCATGTATGGATGTGAGAGCTGGACTGTGAAGAAAGCTGAGTGCGGAAGAATTGATGATTTTGAACTGTGGTGTTGGAGAAGATTCTTGAGAGTCCCTTGGACTGCAAGGAGATCCAACCAGTCCATTCTGAAGGAGATCAGCCCTGGGATTTCTTTGGAAGGAATGATGCTAAAGCTGAAACTCCAGTACTTTGGCCACCTCCTGCGAAGAGTTGACTCATTGGAAAAGACTCTGATGCTGGGAGGGATTGGGGATGGGAGGAGAAAGGGACAACAGAGGATGAGATGGCTGGATGGCATTGCTGATTCGATGGACGTGAGTCTGAATGAACTCTGGGAGTTGATGATGGACAGGGAGGCCTGACATGCTGCAATTCATGGGGTTGCAAAGAGTCAGACACGACTGAGCAACTGAACTGAACTGAATGTTCAGGTTCCTAGCTAATATCTCTTGTTATGAATTCTCTTCTTGCAAAAGGGAAATAACCATTTTAATTGCAAATATGTAGTGGGCTTGCAGCTTGGGAGCTCAAAGCTGCTTGCTGCTACTGCTAAGTAGCTTCAGTCGTGTCCGACTCTGTGCGACCCCATAGATGGCAGCCCACTAGGCTCCTCTGTCCCTGGGATTCTCCAGGCAAGAATACTGGAGTGGGTTGCCATTTCCTTCTCCAATGCATGAAAGTGAAAAGTGAAAGTTAAGTCACTCAGTCGTGCCCGACTCTTAGCGACCCCATGGACTGGAGCCTACCAGGCTCCTCCGTCCATGGGATTTTTTAGTTATTGCCTATTCACGTGAAGACAATATGTTCACTATGCTGTGAGACAAAGGGCAAGATAAAGATCTTGACACCAAGATCTGGGCAAATGAAACTAAAGGTGTTTATTAAGAAGTACAAATCCTTGCTCAGATTTGAAGTTAAAAGACTCTAATTTAACCAAGATTAAACAGGTTTTGTGACTAAACCATGAAATTGCAGAGTCAACTAAATTCTTAGATTGCTTGCTAAAGAGATCTCAAATTTAGTAAACAAATGCTGGTGATTAATTCCTAAGTCCTAAGTAATCCTTCACTGGTGACTCAGACAGTAAAGAGTCTGCCTGCAATTTGGGAGACCTGGGTTTGATCCCTGGGTCGGGAAGATCCCCTGGAGAAGGAAATGGCAACCCACTCAAGTATTCTTGCCCGGGAAATCCCATGGACAGAGGAGCCTGGCAGACTACAGTCCATCAGGTGGCAAAGAGTCAGACAGGATTAAGAGACTTTATTTTAAGTGATCTTTAGACTTCCTCTCAGTGATGTCCTGATAAGTGATAAAAGTGGCTATAAGAAGGTGGATCTTGATTCAAAGCATTTGCTGATTTCTCTAGTATAAATATTTCCATCATGGCCATTTCAAGCTGTCAATATATATCACTGTATTCTGAGTTGGCAAGAGATACACAAAATTGGCCTTCTTTGCACCAACAGGAAGTAGACTTCTACAGACACAACTTACCAGAAAGTGACTGGTCCTTAATGCTCATTATCTATGAGGGATACTAGACTAGGGAGGTCCTTCCAGAGACTGGACAAGAAGCAGCCAGATTGTATATGCTCAAGGATTTTCTTTTACCCCCCAGGCAAGATGTGATATATACTATTGAATCAATGACCACTCTTGGTTTTTCCTGTGCTATCCTCTTCTCTATATCCTGTCCTGTGCTTAGTCACTCAGTCATGTCCGACTCTTTGTGACGCCACGGACTGTAGCTCACCAGGCTCCTCTGTCCATGGGATTCTCCAGGCAAGAATACTAGAGTGGGCTGCCATGCCCTCCTCCAGGGGATCTTCCTAACCCAGAGATCAAGCCCAGGTCTCCCACATTGCAGGCAGATTATTTACCATCTGAGCAACCCTCTTCTCTACATGGATTCCAAATTGAAATTAGAATTGCTTTGTGAGTTAATTGAAAATGTTTAGGTTTTACATATGCCCTCTGGTTCTCAGATCATGAGAGGTATATCCAGATCTATTTGAAAACGTGCATTATCCAGATACCTTAAATTTAGTCTTAGATGCAGTAACTGAACCAAACTCTCAGCTGTCCCCCTTTGGGAAGGCAGGAATGAACAAAAAAGTGTGTGTCATTAAGTGCCAGGCTAAGGATGTTTGGAAATGTATATATGTGGAGAAAGGCAGATATTGGAGCTGAGTTGTCAAAGGATAGACTCTACTTGATTTTCTCCATCTAACAGTCATTCTTTCTCTTTTGCTAACAGTGTTGTATTTGGATTTCTTTTGGGTGCCCATTTCCCTTGCATTCTTATCGATGCAGTGAGGTACAATTTAATCCTTTGTTCTAGGGAGAAATATGTGACTCGGGCCCTTCCAAATAGAACTCTGCTTTCCTCTGGAGAATAATTTGCTCTAAAATGAGAATGTGACTCTGAAGTGGTTCAGTAAGAATAAAACCTAGGACTTTTGCTGAGTTACTAGCAAGTTATTTTCCCTTTCTCTCTGGACTTGAATCTTGGAAGATAAAAGCCTGGAGATCTAGAAGCCACCATTCAGCACCTTAAAATGATACCCCACAATGAATGGCATCATAGAATAAGGTAAACTGACTTATTTTTAGCTACTAGATCAAGCCAAACCTGAGGGAATGGTTACACGGACCAGTAAATTATTTAACTGGTTTGAATTGGGTTTTCTACCTCTTATTTCAAGAGGTAAAACCATTTCAAGTACATACTTCTCTTAGCTTATTTTAAATTAAAGAGAAATTTTTACACTAAATTATAGTTTTATATTTTAATCCTTAGGCCTCCTTAGATTCCCCTAACCACAATCTACTTATTCAGTGGATAACTGACATTTCAAAAAAAGTCAGATCACATTTAGGAAAGATAGAATACTTCTTACTTGATTCCCTATCTGCTACTTTTTCAAAAACTCCATAAAATTAATGCGTGAAGCTAACCTTTTGTTATTTATGCTTATGGAATCTTGTTTCTTGTCTTGTTCCATTCAATTTTACTGACCTTCGGACCTGTCAGATTTTTTTGTCACTGCAGAAATCAAGATGTTAAATAGTTTATATAATTATGTAATTTAATGCTCTAGTAAAAGATCCCTTTTTGCCATGACATAAAGAAATATTTTGGAATAGGTTTACCTTTTGGTGTTCTTCAAATCAAAATTGTACTGGAGACTCCCACTTTGCCAAATTATGGCCAACAATTGTAGTGACTTCTTTTAAAGGCTTAAGTTAAACAAAATATGTCTTGAAAGAGCATGAAGTTTTGATTATGACAAAGGTTTACAGAAGATAATTATCATTTGATACATGTAAGTTGCAATCCATATATAAATTGATATAGCTGTTGTTTATATTTAATGATCTATAATATAATATAGAAAATATGTAATCTATAACATATAATATAATTAGATATAATATTATATTAATCATGTAATTATATAATATGTTTTATATTTATTTAATATATTTGTATTTTAATACATATTCAATACATTTATTTTATATATTTATTTTATAACACATAATAATATATAATTATAATTCTCTAATAATATACTTTATAATTTATATATAATATATATTATATAATGTAATATATAATAATTATATTATATTATATATATATATAATAATTACCTAACCCTAAGCATTGGAGAAGAAAATGGCAACCCACTCCAGGGTTCTTGCCTGGAGAATCCCAGGGACAGGGCAGCCTGGTGGGCTGCCGTCTATAGGGTCGCACAGAGTTGAACACGACTGAAGCAACTTAGCAGCAGCAGCAGCAGCAACACTGTATATAATATAATATATATAATAATTGATGATGCTGCTGCTAAGTCGTTTCAACCGTGGCCGACTCTGTGCAACCCCAGAGACAGCAGCCCACCAGCCTCCCCCATCCCTGGGATTCTCCAGGCAAGAACACTGGAGTGGGTTGCCATTTCCTTCTCCAATGCATGAAAGTGAAAAGTGAAAGTGAAGGCACTTAGTCGTGTCCGACTCCTAGCGACCCCACGGACTGCAGCCATCCAGGCTCCTCCGTCCATGGGATTTTTCCAGGCAAGAGTGCTGGAGTGGGTTGCCTAACCTTATTATATATATAATTACCTAACCCTAATAATTTTTTTCTTTTCTATAATATAATATATTATATTACATTATATTATTATGTTATTATAATATAATATGTCATTGTAATATAATAAGATCTAATATAATATATTACATTATGTATATAATAATTACCTAACTCCAACTCTATATATCACAATAAACTGTGGAAAATTCTGAAAGAGATGGGAACACCAGACCACCTGACCTGCCTCTTGAGAAGCAACAGTTAGAACTGGACATGGAAAAACAGACTCTTTCCAAATAGGAAAAGGAGTACTCAAGGCTGTATATTGTCATCCTGCTTATTTAACTTCTATGCAGAGTACATCATGAGAAACGCTGGGCTGGAAGAAGCACAGGCTGGAATCAAGATTGCCGGGAGAAATATCAATAACCTCAGATATGCAGATGACACCACCCTTATGGCAGAAAGTGAAGAGGAACTCAAAAGCCTCTTGATGAAGGTGAAAGTGGAGAGTGGAAAAGTTGGCTTAAAGTTCAACATTCAGAAAATGAAGATCATAGCATCTGGTCCCACCACTTCATGGGAAATAGATGGGGAAACAGTGGAAACAGTGTCAGACTCTATTTTTCTGGGCTCCAAAATCACTGCAGATGGTGACTGCAGGCATGAAATTAAAAGACACTTACTCCTTGGAAGGAAAGTTATGACCAACCTAGATAGCATATTCAAAAGCAGAGACATTACTTTGCCAACAAAGGTCCGACTAGACAAGGCTATGGTTTTTCCAGTGGTCGTGTATGGATGTGAGTTGGACTGTGAAGAAAGCTGAGTGCATAAGAACTGATGATTTTGAACTGTGGTTTGGAGAAGACTCTTGAGAGTCCCTTGGACTGCAAGGAGATCCAATCAGTCCATTCTGAAGGAGATCAGCCCTGGGATTTCTTTGGAAGGAATGATGCTAAAGCTGAAACTCCAGTACTTTGGCCACCTCATGAGAAGAGTTCACTTATTGGGAAAGACTCTGATGCTGGGAGGGATTATGGTCAGGAGGAGAAGGGGACAACAGAGGATGAGATGGCTGGATGGCATCACTGACTCAATGGATGTGAGTCTGAGTGAACTCCTGGAGTTGGTGATGGACAGGGAGGCCTGGAGTGCTGCAATTCATGGGGTCACAGAGTCGAACATGACTGAGCAACTGAAATGAACTGAACTGAACCTGATATATAATATTATATATATTTATTATTGTATTTAATGTATATTATTATTTTATATATTATGTATTTATTATATTTATTCATAGTATATAGATTTGTAATATTTAATATTATAATTTTGTATATAATATAATATTAAATATTAATATAATATTACATATATAATATATAATATGTATAATGATAATATTTTAATTAATATATATAATTCTAATTATATACCATATGTTATTATTATATCATTATATATAATATATGTATTTTTATATTATATAATATATAATATTTACATTTTATATATAATATATAATAAAATATATAAATTTTATAATATATACAATTTATATTATTGATATACTATATTAATAATAATATAATATTAATATTATCATATATTTATATATTATTATATATTATTGTATATTATAAATAATATATTTTATATTAGTATATATTAATAATATAATATTATTATATAATAAATATGGTATATTATTATATATTATGGATATATATAATATATATAATTAGAATATATATTATATTTTATATTGTAATTATATTATATATTATATATATAATATATAATATAAATATATACTAATTTATAAATAGTATAATTATATAATATATAGTATGTTATATATAATATAATGTAATATAATATAATATATATTATAATATATATAATTATAATATGTTTGTTTATAATTATTTATTTTATTTATATTTATTTTATTTATATTTATATTTATATTATATTTATATTTATATTATATATTTTTTATAAATAAATATAATTATATATTATGTATATTAGTATATAATATATATGTAATGTATTACATGTGTATAATTATATGTAATATATTAATATATAATATTACAATATGTAATATATATTTAATTATATATATTACATAATATATAATATATAACATGTATTATATATTAATATACATTATATATAATAATATATAAATATGTCTACAATATATGCTATAATATAGATTTTATATATATAATAATATAATATAGTTGATCTTTCAGTAATAAAAATGTTACATTTTTTTTTTTCCTAAAAAAGATGTTTCTTTACATCTTCCCATTCTCATATTCCTAAGGAAGAAACTTCATTTTAAGTAATTAAGTCCCTCTACTATATGAGGTAGATAAATTCCCAGGTTGTATCTTGAACTATGAGAACTCACTTGATAGTGTCAGAAAGACCTCTATTTGAACAGAAAGAAATTAGGTACCAAATTGGTATATTAAGGAAAAAATGTAGATACTGAATGGGATACAGAAATTCAAGGAAAATGTGTTGTTGGTCTGCTCTGCTAGGGCTAGACCAATTCCTCACTCAGAGCTCAGAGAGCACTTCTTTTTTTTTTTTAATATATTTTATTAAGGGCTATAAAAATATCCAGAAAGATAAATAAATGTGATGCAATGGTATATGCCTAATATGAAGAACTTGTTTTCACTGCATTGTTTTCCTTCACAATGGCCTTCAAATCACAGGAGGCAGTGATTCCATGCCATTTCCTCTTCTTTTATTACACGCTGCAGAATTTCTGAATCAGTATCCCACCCTCGATCTTCTCATTTATAAATCAAATTCATTTTCAATCCATTGTTTAGAGGGAGCGTATTTTTTTCTGTCCACAAAGAGGACTTTTTTTTTCACTACTGGATCATAATGCAGTAGAGTCAGTTTCTCCCATAGTCGGCTTCTCTTAGTGTTGAAGGAAAAACCTGTTCCAGCTTGGCTCACCATTTTCACCAGAATTGTTTTTGACTTGCTCTTGGCAACTTTTAAATCTTCCCAAAGATCTGCTCCATTTTCTCCTCTTCTAAGGTGCAAATATTTGCCCAGAGGGCAGTTCTGAGCGGCACTTTTAAATAACTTTAATTACTTAAAATTAAGTAAAATGTTACATCTAGTCCTCTAGCTTCAGGTTTATTCCCCTTGAGATAGACATTCATTTAATGTGCCCATTTTGCAAAATTTTCTATAAAAGGATATTGTAATCACACTCAGTCAAGATCACTGTCTCTTTCCATTCTGCTTTGGAATTCGACATGTTAAGGATTTACCTAAGGGGAACTGACTATGTTGGGTTTGGAGAACTCTATTTATGTAGTTTATAGGCACTTCCCTGGACACTGTTATTCCTTGCTGTCCCAGTGTGGGAATGACTTCCAGAAGTCTTCCTTCATTCCCTGTGCAAATCCATCCAGCATCATGATTATACAGGAACATCAATTACAAATTTGTTAATGAGTGGTATCAGATCAGTATGTGCCTAAGAGATCTTGAAATACCTTGAATCTGATGGCTCAAATATATAAAAAACTTGATAGAGGATTTTCCAAATTTAGCAACAGTATCAAAATTGCATATGGACTTGATCACCAGGAGTTATGAAGCTGAAACTTCTCTAAACTTTTAATAAGGATAAACAAATATAAGCTAACTATGCTAGAGAAAAGTCTGAATTATCTTTCTATTCTCTGGGTAAAAAAAAGCTATATTCTGAAGCTTTTGTCATATGAAGAGACAATTAATGGGTATGCTGCTAAAAGTGTAGGGAAAAAAGTATTGTAGAAACGTATCAGTAAATCCATCAATTAAAATATTTTGTTAATTTTCTGAATTTTGTGCTACTTCAGGCTTTTGAAATGTGTAACTTGCTACAATTTATATATATTTCTAAATAATAATCACTTTATTGCGCTTCCCTAGTGGTTCAGTGGTAAAGAATCCACCTGCAATGTAGCAGACACAGGTTTGATCCCTGGATCTGGAAGAGTCCCTGGAGAAGGAAATGGCAACCCATTCCCATATTCTTGCCTGGGAAATCTCATGGACAGAGGAGCCTGGCAGGGTACACAGGGTCGCAAAAGAATCAGACACGACTTCGCGACTAAACAACAGCAGCAATCACTTTGTTACCAAATTTTATATTCAAAACTTTATCTTCTTTTTCTTAAAGAAATCCCCCTCCTCAAATTGTATAAGCTTCAGCACACACAAAACCTGGATCCACACATGCCTTCAAAATGAATATCAATAAAATTCTATTTATTTGAATGCAAAGTAAAAAATTCTATAAACCAGGAGTTTCCAAATATCTGGATGATTTCCTGAATTTTAAAAAACTTCTCATCAGAATCACTGTCTCCTCAGATAGTTGTAATCACTGAATGATAATTCAGAATTAGAATCTGATTTACAGCCTCTGTCAGTTCTCCAGGCTGTGAAATCTCATTTGTTTGAGGGTTCAATCCCACTAAAAATCAAAGAAAGTTTTAAATTACTCTGGATATCATGGAAAATAATGTTCTGGTTCTTTGCCTCCTATCATATAGTTCTTCTCATCTAAACACAGCAAGTTCTTCCTTTACATTTTTACTCAGTACCTTTTGGCTAAGAATAAAACAGTCACTATCAATTTCTCACCAGTTCCTGAACATTCCTAAGCTGAAATTATTTTAGAGTAGTTATTCATGGGGTTTGCAAGTTGAATTGAAAAAGCACAGAAAATCAATTTCATTATAAGCTTTGAACTAAAGGGATGTTGCATCAATAAGCTTGACTGGTTGGTAGGTGGTATTTACTTATTTTATTCTGGAATGCTATAGAACAGCAGCTTTTAAGCCACTGAAAAACACAGCTGGTGATTTTCTGAAACACATTCCCTGTATATAATCAGAGAAGTCTCGCTTGACTGGGTGCTTGCACAGAATTCACTGAAAAGAAAACATCTGTATTATTTCATGGCAGTGACTTCATTTATAACATTATGCACTTTCCTTCTTATAGTGAATGTGTCAGTTAACAACTCTGTTCCAAAGAGGATTGGATATTTTCCCTGGTGAGTATCAAGATAGTGAGACTAACAAACGGTTCTCAAAACCCTTAGGATAATTAGAAAATCAAAGTTTGCAGTACTTAATGGGCCAGAAGCCTAAGGTTTAAATTCATGCAAACACAAGCAATGTGAAGTAGAGAGCAGCAATTGACACTCCAAAATTTTAACAGCCCCAAATGTTACTAACTTCTATGGGAAACCAGAGCTCTTCCCAAACCCCATTCACTCCAACTAGTGAAAAGAGTCAAGGGCAAGACAAGGTCCCAAGTACACAGAGTTTAGGTCTTGATATCAGGAGAGGACAATTTAGTGGAAATTGCAAAGATTAGTCAATAGAATTCAAATGAGACCACCATCCACCCTTCCTATGCCACTGAGCTGGCTTTCCTCATTCTCTTCCCTTCACTATGATTATACATCAAGGTAGAGGCTTAGTTTATTTCCTTCATGGGAGTCCCTCACCACCCCAGTTTAAACAGTGTAGTCCTTTACTGGTGTTGGGATATCCAAGATTAAACAGAGGGCTGTTAACCAGCAGCGTCCTTACTGAGGATGCTCTAACTTTGGGAGGTCTATGACAGCAGGGTGGGGCCAAGAAGAGGAGACAGGCAAGCTCCTGTCCAGTCCTTAAAGACAAGACTCTTGTTTTCTCTGCCAAACATCACAAGGAAAGTTTCAGGTGGTGAGGGTCAGTTGTTTAAGTCAATCAACGAAGACGTAGGAGCAAGCCCCCAACCTGCCTATGGCATTCAGTTCAGTTCAGTCACTCAGTCATATCTGACCCTTTGGGCCCCATGGACTGCATGATGCCCGGCTTCCCTGTCCATCACCAACTCCAAGAGCCTACTCAAACTCATATCCATTGAGTAGGAGATACCATCCAACCATCTCATCCTCTGTCATCCCCTTCTCCTTTTGCCTTCAATCTTTCCCAGCATCAGGGTCTTTTCCAATGAGTCAGTTCTTCACATCAGGTGGCCAAACATGGAGTCCATTCAGTCCATGGAGTTTCAGATTCAGCATCAGTCCTTCCAATATTGAATAGGTCTTCCTGATAGCTTAGTTGGTAAAGAATCCACCTTCAATGCAGGAGACCCCCGTTCGATTCCTGGGTCAGGAAGCTCCCCTGGAGAAGGGAAATGTTACCCACTCCAGTATTCTGGCTTGGAGAATTCCACAGATGGTATAGTTCATGGGGTTGCAAAGAGTCAGACACGACTGAGCGAGTTTTACTTCATTTCCAGTGAATACTCAGGACTGATTTCCTTTAGAATTGACTGGTTTGTTCTCCTTGCTGTCTAAGGGACTCTCAAAAGTCTTCTCCAACACCACAGTTCAAAAGCATCAGTTCTTCAGTGCTCAGCTTTCTTTGTGGTCCAACTCTCACATCCATACATGACTACTGGAAAAACCATAGCTTTGACTATGTGGACTTTGTCGGTAAAGTAATGTCTCTGCTTTTTAATATGCTGTCTAGGTTTGTCATAGCTTTTCTTCCAAAGAGCAAGCATCTTTTAATTTCATGGCTGCAGTCACTGTCTGCAGTGATTTTGGAGCCCAAGAAAATAAAGTCTGTCACTGTTCCCATTATTTCCCCATCTATTTGCCATGAAGTGATGTGACCTGATGCCATGATCTTAGTTTTTCAAATGCTGACTTTTAAGCCTGTTTTTGCACTCTCCTCTTTCAATTTCATCAAGAGGGTCTTTAGTTCCTCTTGGCTTTTTACCATACGGGTAGTGTCATCTGCATATCTGAGGTTATTGATATTTCTCCCTGCAATCGTGATTCCAGCTTGTGCTTCATCCAGTCCAGGTTTTCACATGATAATCTCTGCATATAAGTTAAATAAATAAGGTGACAATATACAGCCTTGACCTACTCCTCTCTCAATTTGGAACCAATCTGTTGTTCCATGTCTGATTCTAACTGTTGCTTCTTGACCTGCATACAGATTTCTCAGGAGGAAGGTAAGGTGGTCTGGTATTCACATCTTTTTAAGAATTTTCCAGTTTGTTCTGATCCACACAATCAAAGGCTTTAGCATAGTCAATGAAGCAAAAGTAGATGTATTTCTGGCATTCTCTTGCTTTTTCTATGATCCAACAGATGTTGGCAATTTGATCTCTGGTTCCTCTGCATTTTCTAAATGCCTGTGGTGTAGTCTGAAGGAATTCTCATGGGTCTAACACTCAACTACTACACCACAGTGGGTGGTCATACAGGGGTTTTGACCAAACCCAGGCAGCAGACTTGCATATTACAGTGACTGTGAGCATCGGGCAGGTAACATGACTAGCCAGGCAAGCCAGACCTAAGGAAAGTAAGGCATGAGTGCCACAATACATGATCGGTGCTACCCACCTTCACTTCACCTGTCAAGGGGACAGGAGGAAGTGGTGGAGTGTGTGAACTAGAGACCCTGCCCTGTCAGAAGTCAGCAGCTGCCCCTCTACTCCAGGGGATTGTTGCCAACCTTGCTGATTTTTAAAGGGAAATTGAAAATCTGTATTTTCATGTGAAATCTCCTGATTTTTTTGCATGTGTGCATGCTAAATGGCTTCTGTCATATCCGACTCTTTGTGACCCTATGGACTGTAGCCCACCAGTCTCCTCTGTCCATGGGATTCTCCAGGCAAGAATACTGAAGTGGGTTGCCATGCCCTCCTCCAAGGGATCTTCCCAACCCAGGGACTGAACCTTCATCTCTTAAGTCTCCCACATTGGCAGGTATGTTCTTTATGACTAGTGCCACCTGTGATGCCCCCTGATTTTTTAAGTTTTATCAATTATTTAACACTTAAAAAAAAAAAAAACACTGATTGCTATCATAGATTCTAAAAACAAAATGGAGAGAGATGAGTTCCAAGTAATATAATATTATACTACATTGAATTGGGATTGGAATTGGAAATGAAGGTGATAATTTTGCTTTCATTTTCATTTCAAAAGGTGGGTAGAAAGAGAAAAACCAATAGAGAGCTATGAAATACTTAAGTTGTAATGCCCAATGTGGATGGGATTTTGAGGATAAATTTTTATGTAGGATAAATACTCCAATTTCCAGAATATGGAATGTTAGTGCCCAGAAAAAAAAAATTATATTAGACCAATTTTCAGAATATGGAATGTTAGTGCCCAGAAAAAAAAAATTAGATTTGGGAGTAAGAGTAGGAAGCTCTATCTACAGAAAATATGAAAGTGTACCACCAGTATATAAGCTATTGTAACATGATTCAACTCAGGGGAAAACCCAAAAAATTTTAGGACCTTTATTTCATTTTATAAATATAATAAAAATAAGTCCCTTTATCAGGGAAAATACATGGATTAATTTAAAGAAAATAAGCCACAGGCTTTCTGAAGATAATTTTAAAATATCTCACAGGAAGCTCAAGAGAATACGTGACATGAATTAAAAAGACTAGATTTCTGGAAGAAAAATATCATTCATGGTTGATTGCAATGTCTAAAATAATGCAATGGCAAAGGTGCTATCAAAGAAAAGTAGAGCATTTCTTTAAACATATAAAGCCTGCTCAAGGGGAAGGTCAGGTGAAAATAAAATTATGTGTGGAAAAAATATCCAAGCTACAATGTTATGTGGCAACCTGGATGGTAGGGGGGTTTGGGGGAAAATGGATACATGCATATGTTGGGATGAGTCCCTTCGCTGTTCATCTAAAACTGTCACAACACTGTTAAATGTACACACCCCAATACAAAATAAAAAGTTTTTTTAAAATTCCAAGCTAACCTTAAATTAATATCTCAATGGTGTATAGAGATACACACACACACACACACGCGCGCACACACACACCCCTCACAAGAGTACCAGTGAGATAGGATATCTGAATTAAACTTGATGGATTGAATCATGTTAACACATTAATATCCTAGGTATGATATTGTAATATTGTTTTGCAAGACATTACCATTGAGGAAACTGGGTAAAGGGTACATGGGATCTTTGAATATTATTTCTTACAACTGTATGTGAATCTACAATTACCTAAAAGTAAATTTTTAAATTTTAAAACACTAATAAAATGTAGAATACCAATCATAAGTTGTTAAAATGTTGAACAGTAGGAATATTGATACCAAGGTACGTAATAGGGACAGTATGAAACATGTACAGAGGAGAACAGAGAAAGAATAAATGATTTTTTTCCTTCAGTCAGAGAGAGACTTGAGGGAACTGTTCATTTCCATAGTGTCTTTAAAAGACAAAGGTAACAGGTACTGTATCAAATATTGGCAATCACCCAGGTGGCACTAGTGATAAAGAACCTACCTGCCACTGCAGGAGATGTGAGAGACATGAGTTCGATCCCTGGGTCAGGAAGATCCCCTGAAGGAGGAAACAGCAACCCACTCCAGTGTTCTTGCCTGGAGAATCCCAAGGGTAGAAGAACCTGGGGGCTACAGTCCATGGGGTTGCAAAAAGTGGGACGTGACTGAAGCAACTTAGCACACTCATATGGTAGTCCAAACTCTAAGTTGTCCCTGTCACCTGTCAGCCACCTAGCTTGAGGATAGGCACACTGCTTTATTATCTTTGTACAACTATTGCCTTTGAGAGTAACTGGCACAGAATAAGCATTCAATAAATGCCTATTTTTCTTTTAAAAAATTAATGAATTAGGGTGTGAAGGCCTGAGGATTAGTGAAATGCCAGGATGAACACTGTCCTCAGGAGGCAGTGTAACTCAGTAATGACTCGAATATGGACTAAACTTGGACTTCCCTGGTTCAAATCCTGACTCTGTCCATAACGAGCTGGGGCGGGCAGTTGGGGGTGGGGAGGTTACACAAATGCTTTAATCCTTACTCACCCTTGAGCTGAGGATGATGAAATAAAACCACTTATCTCACAAGTTTTGGGAAACTCAAAAAAGTTCAGTGTGACAAGAGCACACAGCACAGAGCCTAAAACACAATAAACACTCAGTGAGCCTCAGATCACTCTGCATAAGGAAGAGCCCAGTGCTAGCTTTGAGTGTTACAGTCCAGTAATCCTTCTTCTAAAATGTGTAAATTAATTAAAAGTAGAATAAGAGTAGTCACTAGAGAGTAAGATAAAAACAGCAAATTTAATTTGCTGTTTTTATCTTACTTGCTAAAAAAAAAAAAAAAAAAACAGCAAATTTAAGAAGACAACTCTTGCACATCTATTGGAGTCCTTCATGGAAACAATTGTTTATTAAATACATAGTAAATGGCAGAAACCTTACAAAATATTTAACTTAACTCCAACAATAATTTTTAATGAATATTTTTAACACAATAATAATTTAAAGAAGTATTTAACTTAACTCCAATGATAACTCCAACTTAACTCCAACAATTCATATGTGAATGCCCAGTTCACATATGAAGAAAGCAAAACCAAAGAGGTTGACTAGTTAGTCAACTAACAAAGTCAATCAGCCTGAAGTTGGAAAAGCCAAATTCTAAGTTAAGAGACTGCCTTTAGAGCTCCCTCTTTCAGAAGAAAAAGAAAATTAAACCGTGATCATGGACTTAAATACCAAAAGACATACTGTAGATTTTCAAGCAGTACGTATTTTATTAAATTGTCATTGTTGTTGTTATTCAGTCACTCAGTCATGTCCGACTCTTTGCGACCCCATGGACTGCAACATGCCAAGCTTCCCTGTCCTTCACCATCTCCAAGAGGTTGCTGAGACTCATGTCCATTGAGTCAGTGATGCCATCCAACCATCTCATCCTCTGTCATCCCCTTATTTTACTTGCCTTTAATCTTTCCCAGCATTAGGGTCTTTTCTATTGAGTTGGTTCTTTGCACCAGGTGGCCAAAGTATTGAAGCTTCAACTTCAGATAGCACAGTAAACAACAAAATCTGTGAAAATGGGGTTTCAGGAATTGATAGAAATTATTCCTAATGGCTCTATACCTAGTAATAGAAACAGTTTCATACATAAAAAATATATATGGATTAACTCCATAATGCCATTCTAGGAGAAGCAACTAAAAAGATCAAGTAATTTCCGGAAAAATAAACAGAAAGCTAGTGACTTGCTTGCCTCTGAAAGAACCTGAGTGACTAGAAGATAGAGAAGGTCAGAGACTTAAAAAAAAAATTAATTTTCATTGGATATAGTTGATTTACAATGTCGTGTTAGTATCTGCTGTACAGCAAAGTTATACACATGTCCACTGTTTTTAAAATTCTTTTCCCATTTAGGTCATTACAGAGTATTGAGTAAAGCACCCTGTGCTATACAGTGAGTTCGTATTAGTCATATATTTTATATACAGTAGTGTGCATATGTCAATCCCAATGTTAGAGTCCACTAGCAAGTGATTTGGAAACCCAGCACCTATGTTTCCATGATTTTTCTTTTCAAGATTAAACAAAGCAAAACCAGCACTCTTGTTATGCTTACTTACCAAGGTACTGTTAGAAAGTAGGATATAAAGCATCTGTCTACAATGTGGGAGACCCGGGTTCGATACCTGGGTCAGGAAGATCCCCTGGAGAAGGAAATGGCAACCCACTCCAGTACTATTGCCTGGAAAATCCCATGGACAGAGGAGCCTGGTAGGCTACAGTCCATGGGTTCACAAAGAGTTGGACACGACTGAGCGACTTCACTTTCTTTACTATATATTAGATGCATTATGACACATTGATACTAATATTTACCTATTGTGGCTCTTTAGTCAGCTGTCAGCAGACTTGAGGCTGTTTGGCTATATGGGAGTGAGGTAAAGCTTTAAAAACTGGTGAGTAATACCTTTTAAAAAGGACTCTTACATGGCCTCTGGCTGTCTAGCTTTGTGGTAAACATGGTACAATGACACATATTAATAAAAGGGTTCTAATTAGACAGTCCGGGAAGATGGCTTTTATGCAAAAGTGCTGTCTGAGCTGAGATCTGAAAGTAGACAAATGGAAAAAGGAAGATGGAATCAAAAAGAGAAACAGCATGTGCAGAAACCTAGATGCAAAATGCTTATCAATGGCTGAAAGATACCAGTGTGGCCGGAAAGAAATTTGAGTGTGGTAAACATGAGAGAGGGCTAGACTATGTCTTGTTCTTCATGTATCTCCAATGTCTAGCTTAGAGTTCAGTTAATAGGAGCTGTAAAGCCATAAGAAGGATAGGAATTAAATGACTAGTCTTCTGACAAGATGAATAAATAGTACAGGTTTTTACCTCTTCCTCTAAGTCAGTCCTGCAGATATTACACACACAAATAAAAGGGAGGTTAGGGATCTGAGAAACTAAGTATGAAAAATCCCCTGGATGAACAGATCATGATCAGGCCCTACTGTTGAGGGACAAGAACTGGAAGCCCAGTGCTGAAAAGGTAGAGCACCATGGGAGCAGGGATAGCCTAGGCTGGAAGGGATCCTCCTGCGGGGGCAGGACATTGTAACAGTTAACTCCTGGAGTTCTCCTCCAGCGAATTACAGCTGAGGGGAAGAAGGAGAGTAAGTTCTGCTGTCTGCCACTCTGATGAGGTCCAGATTCCAACTCACAGGCTCTGGGCCTTGAGGACATCGTTACCTCCCTCAGCTCACTGGAATAACACACTAGAGCCCGTGCCTGCCTTCTCCCTTCTACCACTGCCTGATACAAACTCCCTGTCCTCTGCTGAGAGCTCACAGGGCAAAAATAAGCCAGTCATCTGGGACTACAGCATTGCTATAAAAGACAACAGGCTCAACTCCTATTCTAAATGACAGAAAATAAAAACAAGACCATATACTATGACAGCTTGAATGTTCAAAAGGGAACGTTCATAAATCGTGGCAATGTTCTCTTAAGTCAGTCTCTCAAAGTGATAGAAATAAAAGCAAAAATAAACAAATGAGGCCGAATCAGACCTATAAGGTTCTGCACTGCAAGAGAACCACAAGCAAAATGAAAAGACAACAAACAGAATGGGAGAGAACACACCTGCAAACAAGGCAACAGACAAGGGCCTAATTTCCAAAACATACAAACAGTTCCCATAATCCAACATCCAAAAAATAAACAGCCTAACCAAAAATTGAGCAGAAGACCTAAACAGACACCTCTCTAAAGAAGACACACAGATGGTCAACAGGCACACAAAGATACTCAACATTGTCAGCCATCAGAGAAAAGCAGATCAAAACTACAATGAGGCAGCACCTCACACTGGTCAGAATGGCCACCACTGCAATGTCTATAAGCAACAAATGCTGGAGAGGGTGTGGAGAAAAGGGAACCCCCACACTTCTAGTGGGAATGCAAATAGCCATCAGGTAAACAGCAAGGAGGCACCTCAAAAACCAGAGTTGCATATGATCCAGCAATTCCACTCCTGGAAACATATCTGGAGAAAATTAACTCAAAAAGATACATGCATCCCAAAGCTCATAGCAGCACCATCCACAATAGCCAAGACATGGAAGCATTCCAAGAGTCCACCGACAGATGAATGGACAAAGATGTGGAAACACACACACACACACACACACACACAGGATGCTACTCAGCCATAAAAAATGCCATTTGCAGCAACATAAATGAACCAGAGGCTGTCATACAAAGCAAATCTAACAGAGGGTGAAAGACAAATACTATATATCACTTATATGTGGAATTCAAAATAGGACACAAATGAACTCATCCATGAAAACAGAAACAGACTCACAGATAGAAAACAGACCCATGGCTACCAGAGGGAAAATGGGTAGCAGAGGGACAGATTAGGAATTCAGGACTAGCAGACACAAACCACCATATACAGACAGATGAATACCAAGGCTCCACTGTGTAGCACAGGGAACCAGACATGGCTCCTGCAAGTCTGGAAAACATGAAAGCAAACACATGGAATATTCATGGAATATGGGGGACAATGAACTGAGAGGCCTGGTTAGCATACATATGTTTATTTCATTGTTTTATCAGCAACTGGCAGGGCCTAGAAGCACTAACACCTCAGCGTCTAGAACCTATCTAGTACCCAGATCCTGGTTTCTTAATACTATTCTCCAGTAAAGAAATCATGACTTCTTGGATAAATGGCTAACTTTGGGACAGAAAAGATATAAGATGAACCTGGAGCATCTTATGGAGCCAAAAAAGTGAGACGTGCTTAAAGCAACAACCTCACAATGATGGGGCATATCAAAGGAACACAAGAGCCAACTGTGAGAGCTCCTAGTGGCCAAAGAGGCAACACTTTGAGCAAAATTAAGTATTACTGGATTGTTTCCCAAAGCATAAAATGAACAGCTGTAAGTCCATAGTGGTACAAATACATTTTAAAAATGGGGGAAGAGACTAATTTTTTTCTATAGAACTTCAATTAACTGATGTAAACATTCCACCCCCAAGAATACCACAACTCCACTCTTCTTATATGTGGGCTGCGCACAGTGATTTCTTTCCAAAGTGTAAAGTTTTGTGGAGATGGGATAACTTTACCCTGTGGAAAAAACCCTGCAAATAAGACCTCAGCCAGGTGACCAAGATTAAACTCAACAATAATAAGTAATGTTGATAGTATGTACTTTTAATATGGGATGAGAATGGTACTTTACCTCTTTGGTCTTCCTTGCATAATCCCTTGATATTTTAAGATTCCCCAAATTCTAATTATGAGAAAAACCCAATCCTAAATGAGAAGCTTTCTACAAAGTTTGGGACTTCGGACTCAAGCTTGGGACTTCACTGGGGGCCTAGTGGATGAGCATCTGCCTGCCAATGCGGGGTCACGGGTCTGATCCATGGTCTGGGAAGCCTCCACATGCCATGGAGGAACGGAGGTCCGAGTAACACAGCTGAGGCAGTGCTCTAGAGCCCATGAGCCACAATCCCTGAGCCCCAGGAGCTGCAGTGACTGAAGCCCATGTGCCTACAGCCCATGCTCTGCAACAAGGGAAACCACTGCAATAAGAAGCCTGCACACTGCAAGCAAGAGGAGCCCGCCCATCCCCCCCAGTCACAACTGAAGTCTGTGCACAGCAGTGAAGACCCACCAAATCCAGAAACAAATAAATAAATCTTAAAAAAAAAAAAAAAAAAAACACTCAAGCTCGTCAGAAACAAAGAAACTCTAAGATGTTATAGCCAAGAGAAGCCTAAGGAGATATGATGACTAAATGTAATATCCTCAGTGGGATCCAGGTTGCTTTCTTTTGTGTGAATTCCTAGGCACTGAGCCACCTTTTTGTGTCCCTGTGGGGCTTGCAGAATTTATTCCTCTGGGGCTTTGTTTTCTTAATTAAAATTTGAGATATAATCCAAAATTTCAGTGCAAAAGTTCACTGACATTAATTTCTTTCAGCCATTATCTATCTCATGTCACAAAAGCTGTCAGACCTCTGAGGTCCCAGTGGAGGAAGGTTTTCTCACTCAGGTAAAGGCATCTGATAACCATACACAGCCTGCCCACCTGCCTCTAACTCCTTTCTTCAAGAGGACCAAGGATGCCCTACTTCCCAGTCATCTTGGGGCTGCATCTACTGGGGTCCACAGCTGGCCCCTCTGCACACACCAGAGCTTGACAGAGACCCTGTAGCCCATGCAGAGACCACAGGCTTTCGAAAAGAGAAGACTTACTCTTCATTATTACCCTTTAGGCTTTTCCATGGAGAAGGAAATGGCAGCCCGCTCCAGTATTCTTGCCTGGAGAATTCCATGGACAGAGAAGCCTGCTGGGCTACAGTCTATGGGGTCTCATAGAATCAGACACGACTGAGCAACTTCACTCACTCACTCAGGCTTTTCCAAATAATTTTGTCATGTATATATTTGCAAAAATATATTTCTAAAAAAGAAAATTAAATGACCAAGGCTTGAAGAGTATGTTTGGGTATCCAGTTTGATACTATAAAATGCTGATGTCTCAAACAAATTATCCCTGTTGTAGTTACTGAATTAGACAGACCTTGGCTTCAAAGCAATATGGCATTTGTGGTTTTTAAGATTGATTTTTTGATTATTATACTAACCTTAGATTTCACACAATCTCATTACTAATTATCTTAATAATTTTAACTTCTATGCAACTTCAGTCTGTTAGTATTAAAGTCTAATTAGCCTTTTAGAATCAGATCCCAATTTTATATATTTCTTTGCATGTCTCCTTAGGCTTCAATAATGAATTTTGTGGTAGACTGAATAAGGGTGTCCCAAAAGATGTCCCAGAGAAGGCAATGGCACCCCACTCCAGTACTCTTGCCTGGAAAATCCCATGGACAGAGAAGCCTGGTAGGCTGCAGTCCATGGGGTCGCTAAGAGTCGAACATGACTGAGCGACTTCACTTTCAATTTTCACTTTCATGCATTGGAGAAAGAAATGGCAACCCACTCCAGTGTTCTTGCCTGGAGAATCCCAGGGACAGGGGAGCCTGGTGGGCTGCCGTCTATGGGATCGCACAGAGTTGGACACGACTGAAGTGACTTAGCTGCAGCAGCAGCAAAAGATGTCCATGTCCTAATCCTCAGAAGAATTTTTGTATGTTACCATATTTGGCAAAAGGAACTTTGCATGTGATTAAGTTAAGAATACTAAGATGAAAGATGGATTATCTAGGCGGACCCAGTATAATCACAAAGGTCCTAGTATAAGGAAGACAGGACAGTCTGAGAAAGAGATGTGAGGACCAAAGAATAAGTAAGAGTGATGATTTCCTAAAGGAAATCAGTCCTAAATATTCATTGGAAGGACTGATGCTGAAGCTGAAACTCCAGTACTTTGGCCACCTGATGTGAAGAACTGACTCATTGGAAAAGACCCTGATGCTGGGAGGAAGATTGAAGGCAGGAAGAGAAGGGGATGACAGAGGATGAGATGGTTGGATGGCATCACAGAGTCAATGGACATGAGTTTGAGTAGGGAGCCGGTGATGGACAGGGAAGCCTGGCGTGCTGCAGTCCATGGGGTCGCAAAGAGTAGGACATGACTAAGCGACTGAACTGAACTGAACTGAAGAGTGATGTAGCCCCAAGCCAAAGAATACAGACAGTCTCGAGAAGCTGAAAAGGCAAGGAATAGATTTTACTGACATCTTGACTTCTCACATGTAGCTCTAGGAGACTCATTTCAGACTTCTGACCACCAGAACTATGGGATAATAAGTCTATGTTATTTTAAGTCCCTAAGTTTGTGATGATTAGTCACAGTAGCAGTAGGAAACTAGTACAAACACTTTGTTTCTAGTTCTTTTAAAATTGTAAATCAGTGAATAATTGTAAAATCTAAAGATATACTACATTATAAAGATTTTACTATAAGCAAGCAGTTTATCCACAAAATTCAAGGGTATTATATCAGGAAGAAACAATCAACAAAATTAATTACATTAACAACACATTTGTAAGCAATGAATGTTTATGTTAGAAGTAAAAGCTCATTATTACAATTAAATTTGATTAAACAGATATTTACTGACATAAGCTAGGTGCCAACTTATTATCCTATAGTTCTGGTGGTCAGAAGTCTGAAATGAGTCTCCTAGAGCTACGTGTGAGAAGTCAAGATGTCAGCAAAATCTGTTCCTTGCCTTTCCAGCTTCTCGAGACTGTATTCCTTGGCTTGGGGCTACATCACTCTTTAGTTCAGTTCAGTCGCTCAGGCATGTCCCACTCTTTGCGACCCCATGGACTGCAGCACACCAGGCTTCCCTGTCCATCACTGGCTCCCTACTCAAACTCACGTCCATCAAGTCCCAGATGAGTTAATCCAGGTCTACGGAGGTGAGCAGAGACCAAGAGCAGAATAACAGCCACGAGGCCATGATGGATGAGGGAGTGTTTCCGGAGGCAGAGCACAGAGGGTGACCAGCACGCAGCAGAGTGCACGGTGGAGGGGACCTGTGGGTAAGGAGAGGGCCCGCACCTACCCCTGTGGATAAGGTAGAGTCATTAGGATTTTCCCAGACACCTAGGATAGGCACAGTGATTTGCCCCATTCAATTCATGGTTTTATCCTTTAGCTGTAACTCAGTAATCTGCAGAAGGCAAGTAGGTTTTTCCCATTCAAAACTACAGTATAAGAATAATTATCTCCACAATGGCCATAAAATCAGTACAAAAATAAGCATATGAGTAATCAGAACACAGTTTTATAAAAGAATGAAAGAATCCTAACATCTTATTTAATTGTTTGTGTCCCTTTGTTCCCTCCCTCCCCTATCATTTGTTCTTGAGTTCAATAGATAGACTGTGAAACATTTATATGAACCTATTTGACACATCTTAATTTTTTTTAACTTTCTTTACCAACAGTTTTTGTAAAAATAAGCCATAAAAGTTCCAAACATTGTATTCAGTTTAAAGCAATTTAACTAGCAATTTCTCAGACATGTCTTTTCTTAGAAATAAAAATGTGTTATTAGGTAGAATTATAATTCATTTGGTAAAACAATGAACATTTGCAAAGTGCAAGATGAGTTAAATTTCATACAGACTGACTAATCATTTCTATTTCACTGTTTTGACTTAAATATACCTAACTTTTAAAACAAAATTGAAAAAATTAGTAGCCTTAAAATCAGGTTAGATGTGCTATGATTAAATGGGGTAAGTCTTTACTTCAAGAGATAACTCAGAGAAATACTTACATACACCGAAATGCGGTTAAATCTTAACTTGTACTTACTGTGCGTAAACTCTATTATCTTCATTTTGCAATTCTCTACAGTTAGTTAACCACATGGCTCACAATATATTAAAGAATGCTGCCCAAAAGTAAGAATTAAATAAGCTTATGATATGATCAGTAAATCAAATTAAGTTGACTCTTATAATTGAAGATAATAGGAGAAAAACTATTTTGACAAAGAGATGATGAATCAAGAACGCTAAGTACATAATACTTTCTATGTTGTCATTTATGGGTTTTTTGTACCCTACCAGTAAGGCTGAGGTTGCAGCTTTACCTTGGCTGTAGTTACAAATTACTCAAGACTTTGCTCCTCCTAACTTGTTGTCGAAACAGAGACATGTTTGTGAGTTGGGCTGCTAAGAGGTGTCTTGCTAGAGCCTTCTTCTACCCTATGAGTTGATCTCCCTGGCACAGTGGTGGATCCAGGCATGAGGGCACAACCTAAGCCTTAATGTTTATGCCATCTTATCCCAGGAGAAGAGCAAGTGACTCAAGATGAACCTATTGAAACTCCACCATGATCTGAAATTTCCTTCCACAATGATGATGAAACTGAGAGGAAGTAGTCTTCAGCTTCTGGTCCCTCCGCCATCCTGAAACCACCCTGGCCAAAGAGCACCGATAGCTTCAGATGGCCAGAACTAAATGTCACTTTCCTCTTCTCTTCCTTAACTTCCCAGAAGCATTCAAAGCAGCTGAACAGCTAGTCTTCCAGTTGACAATTTTGCCCTCTTGACTTTGAGGACACCACACTCCACATTTCCCCCTACTATACTGGCCATTTGTTCTGAGACTTCTTGGCTGCTCTAAATTTGAGTACTCTAGGGTTATTTCCCTGAAACTTTTTTTTCTTTTATCTATGCTCTTACTCTAGAGACTCTTAAATGCTATAGATAAACACCATATACTTGATAATGGGACCCAAATCTTTGTCTCCAAGACTATCCTCTCATGTTTACCTATTTGCTGTCTCTCTCAGATGTCTTTGGAATGTCAGACCAACCACAATAAAACATACTTTGTGATTCTCATACTGTATACATCCCCCAGCCTAAACTATCTGCTTCCCTCTCAGTTTTCTCCACCTGAGGAAATACCACCCTCAACCCAGACCTAACTGGTAGCATGAAAAATATAGGCATCATCCCTAATGGCTATTATTCTCTTGGCTTCCAAATCAACAAGACTTGTCAATCTACCTCCAAAACATACCCCAAGCCCACTCCCTTCTCTCTAAATCCATTTCAGTTCAGTTGCTCAGTCACGTCTGACTCTTTGCAGCCCCATGGACTGCAGCATGCTGCCTCCATTATTATCCTAATTCATTATTATCCTAATTCCAATATCACCCTAATTCAAGACACTATCATCCCTTACCTGGGCCACTGCACTACCTTCTCACTGGTCATTTCACACCTCCTTTATGTTGTCACTTCTTGCCACAGCATCATCTGGCTTCTTGTCATTCAGATTCAGTTTAAATTTTATCTCCTCAGAGGAATTTTCCATGACCAGTCATCCCATCCAGCTTTTAACTTTTCTCTTTCTTGCTTGCTCTCGCCTTAACTTAGTGACTCAAAAGGAGCCTGTGGTCCATGTCTTGCTCACCAGGTGCCTGTAACATCTAGTACAGAATATTGACTTGATAAAACTTTGAAGGAATGACTATGCTCCCTAAAGCTTCTCTAAGTTTAAATCTCTTTAAACCCATTGCTAACCCATAAACCTATGTGTATTTCACAGTAGCTCTCTATGCTTCCAAACCAAGTCACTAACCTTATGCCCATCATAATTTCATTGCCCTGTTTCTAAGAAGCACTAAGTTTACAAAACTGAGGCCTCTATCTTTCACTTACTGATTTGAAATATTCTTTATACATCAGGATGTTACCTTCTGTCAATCAAATTGCATTTTTTTCCAATTTTGTCATTGGTACTTTAAATTTGTCAATGGGTTTTGATGTTTTTAATGTTTGTTACTGTATAAATGTTTAAATTGTTATGTTACTGTCTTTAACGTTGTGCTTAGAAACATTTTTTCTTCCCAAAGATTATATGAATATTGATTTATTGTTCTCTGGTATTGTTTTGCAAATTGTTGCACTTAATTCTTAATTCCTATGGAAATTATTTCATTGTCAGGTGGGAGGTAAGGATTTGATTTTATTTTTTTCCAAATGATAAACTAGCTGTCCCAATACCAGTTATTCATAAGTCCATCCTTTTGCCAGCAACGTGAACTTGAGGCAGTATGTGTGGTAGTTAAAAGAATGACTCTGAGTTCAGAGACCATGGATTAAAACCAGGCTGATCCTATTATGTACATGTTGTCTAATATTTCTAAAGCTCAATTTCTTTGTCTGCAAAAATAGGGTAATAGTAATAACTACCTCAAAGAGTTGTGGTGGAAATATTGTGAAATACTCAGCATGATTCATGGGATATGGAAGCTACATTACTCTTCTTGTTAATGTTAGTATAATTATTCTTATATTTACCTTTTTAATATCTGGTAGAGTAACTCCCCATGAGCAATTTTTTCTAAACTTTTTTTCTTAATCTAACCTTTCAACTTCAAATAGGATTTTGGTTGAAATAGTACTGAATATTTATATTACCTATATAATCACCACATTTGTAATATATAGTCTTCCTACCCAGGAATACAACATATCTGTCTTTTTTCATGTCTATTTTAGAGAGTTGTGCTTTCTCTTTCTTTTTTCATCCTTATTAACCTTATTTATAGGTAATTTATATATTTTTATTGTTATTTTAAATGGAATCTCTTTTGTCACTATGTTGTCTATTTCATTTGTTGTATTTAGGACTCTATCATTATTTAAAGACTTTTTTCTGAATTTGTAATCATAACCTCTCTTTACTAATGATTTATATTTCTCTTTTTCTCTCTTTTTTATTGGTCAGACTTTATGATGTTTGCCTGTATCACTGACCTTTTAAAGATGTTATATATCAATTCTATTTTTGTTTTGTGTATCTTACTGTTCCTATTTTAATTCATTTTTTCCCTTGGAGATTTATTAATTCTTCCTGCTTTGTTTTTGCTTATATTTTTGGAGTTTTTCCCCAACATTTTTGTTGTGAGTATTATTTAGCTGAAATATAGCTTTGGCTATATCACATTCCCCTGGGATGTTCTCATTGTTAATTTCTAATTTGTAAGAGACTTTCATTTCTGGCAACTCTAAGCTAGAATATTTAACATGCCCATGGAAAACAACTAAACCACTTCCTGAAAAATGTTATTGATTAAACTACTGGCATTCACATATGTTTATGTCTTGCCCACTTAGTAGTTTCAGTGTTTACCATACACTCAAAAATAAACTCAAAATAAATTAAAGATCTAAATGTGAGACCAGACACTATACAGAAAACCCTCTGACATAAATTAGAGAAATATCTTTCTTGATCCATCTCCCAGAATAATGGAAATAAAAACAAAAATAAACAAATGGTTCCTGCTTAAACTCAAAAGCTTATGCACAGCAAAGGAAACAATAAACAAAATGAAAAGACAACCCACAGATTGGGAGAAAATATTTGCAAATGAAGTGACCAATAAGAGATTAGTCTCCAAAATTTACAAACAGCTTATGATACTTAACAGCATCAAAACAAACAGCCCGATCAACAAATGGGCAGAAGACCTAGACACTTCTCCAAAGAAGATATACAGACAGCCAAGAGACACATGAAATAATGTTCACCATGACTAATTATTAGAGAAATGCAAATCAAAATCACCATAATATATCACCTGCCACCAGCCAGAATGGCTATTATCAAAAAATCCACAAACAATAAATGGAAAGGTCGTTGAGAGAAGGAAACCTTCCTACACTGTTGGTAGGAATGTAAATTGGTACAGCCAGTATGAAGAACAGTATGGCAGTTCCTTAAAGAACTAAAAATAGAGCTACCATATGATCCTGCAGTGACACTTCTGGGAATATATCTGGAGAAAAACATGATCCAAAAGGATATGCATGCACCTTGATTTTCATTGCAGCATTGCTTTAAGTAGCCAAGACATGGAAGCAACCTGAACGTCCATCAGCAGAGGAATGGATAAAGAAGACGTGGTACATATATGCAACGGAATATTACTCAGCCATTTAAAAAAAAATGAAATAATGCTGTCTGCAGCAACATGGGTGTACCTAGTGATTGTCATACTTAATGAAGCAAGTAAGACAGAGAAGGAGAAATATCACATGACATCCCTTATATGTGAAATCGAAAAAGAAATGATACAAATGAGCTTATGGTTGCCAGGGGGAAGAGATAGTTAGGGAGTTTGGGATGGATATGTACTCATGGTTGTATTTAAGATCGATAACCAACTAGGACCTACCACATGGAATTCTGCTCAATGTTATGTGGCAGCCTGGATGGGAGGGGAGTGTGGGGAATAGATACATGTATGGCTGAGTCCCTTTCCTATTTACCTGAAATTATCATAACATTGCTAATTGGCTGTACTCCAATACAAAACACAAAGTTTAAAAACAAGTTTCAATTTTTACTTTTAATTATCTCATCCTCTGGAAATTTACAATTGTAGATATGTATTTGTTATCCCTTTCTGTGTAACAAACTACCACAACTCAGTGGTTTAATACATCATTTATTTATTTAATTTATTTTTGGCCACACCAAAGGCTACCCACTCCAGTATTCTGGCCTGGAGAATTCCATGGACTGCATAGTCCATGGGGTCGCAAAGAGTCAGACACGACTGAGCGACTTTCACTTTCACTTATGCTTGTGGGGTCTTAATTCCCTGATCAGAGATTCGGTCTGGGCCCCTGAAGTGAAAGCAATGAGTCCTAACCGCTGGACCACCAGGGGATTCCCACAACATACATCTATTGTCTCATAGTTTCCATCAATCAGGAGGCCAACATAGCTTAGTTGACCCTCTATTCATGGTTCCACAGAGCTAAAGTTAGGTGTCAGGCAGGCTGTGATTTCCTCTGGAATTTGGTATTCTCTTCCAAGTTTAAATGGCTTTTGGTAAATGCACTTCCTTGTGGTCCTGAGGACCATCTTTCTTCCTAGTTGTCAGCTAAGAGTCATTCTCAGCTCTGACAGGCCTCTGTCGGTTTCCTGCTATGTTGCCTTCTTAAAAGGCCTCTAACTACAGTTTTGCTTCTTTAAGGCCAGCAGAAGACTCTCTGACATCTAAACGCTTTATTAAAGTCTTCAGCTGATTAGGTCACACCCATCCAGCACAATATCCCTCCTGACTAAAGTCAACTGATTAGAGACCTTAATAACAGGTACAAATCTATTCACTCCCCCCTCAGATAATCTAATCTAATCAAGCTGTGATACCTATCATAGTCACAGGTCCTGTCCATAATCGAGTATAGTAGATTATACAGGGAGTGTACACTGACAGACAGGAATCTTGGGGATCATCTTAGAATTCTACCTAATTCTATTTGAAGTTAAGTGAAGTATTTCCATTTTTATCCAGAAAGCATTCATAATGCCACCTGAATAATTCTTTTTTCAGTAGGTTTCAGGTTCCACATTTATCATATATTAATTTATAACATGCATCTCAGAATCTATATGGCTCTATTTCTGGAATTTTATTTATTTGTATGATGACTTTGTAATATTTTAACATCTAGTTTCAGTTCAGTCATTCAGTCATGTCTGATTCTTTGAGACCCCATGGATTGCAGCACACCCGGCTTCCCTGTCCATCACCAACTCCCGGAGTTTACCCAAACTCATGTCCATTGAGTCAGTGATGTCATCCAACCATCTCATCCTTTGTCACTTGAAATACGGAATGAAGCAGGGCAAAGACTGATAGAGTTTTGCCAAGAAAATGCACTGGTCATAGCAAACACCCTCTTCCAACAACACAAGAGAAGACTCTATACATGGACATCACCAGATGGTCAACACCGAAATCAGATTGATTATATTCTTTGCAGCCAAAGATGAAGAAGTTCTATACAGTCAGCAAAACAAGACCAGGAGCTGACTGTGGCTCAGATCATGAACTCCTTATTGCCAAATTCAGACTGAAATTGAAGAAAGTAGGGAAAACCACTAGACTATTCAGGTATGACCTAAATCAAATCCCTTATGATTATACAGTGGAAGTGAGAAATAGATTTAAGGGCCAAGATCTGATAGATAGAGTGCCTGATGAGCTATGGAATGAGGTTTGTGACATTGTACAGGAGACAGGGATCAAGACCATCCCCACAGAAAAGAAATGCAAAAAAGCAAAATGGCTGTCTGGGGAGGCCTTACAAATAGCTGTGAAAAGAAGAGAAGTGAAAAGCAAAGGAGAAAAGGAAAGATATAAACATCTGAAATGCAGAGTTCCAAAGAATAGCAAGAAGAGATAAGAAAGCCTTCTTCAGCGATCAATGCAAAGAAATAGAGGAAAACAACAGAATGGGAAAGACTAGAGATCTCTTCAAGAAAATCACAGATACCAAAGGAACATTTCATGCAAAGATAGGCTCGATAAAGGACAGAAATGGTATGGACCTAAAAGAAGCAGAAGATATTAAGAAGAGATGGCAAGAATACACAGAAGAACTGTACAAAAAAGATCTTCACGACCCAGATAGTCATGATGGAGTGATCACTGACCTAGAGCCAGACATCCTGGAATGTGAAGTCAAGTGGGCCTTAGAAAGCATCACTATGAACAAAGCTAGTGGAGGTGATGGAATTCCAGTTGAGCTATTTCAAATCCTGAAAGATGATGCTGTGAAAGTGCTGCACTCAATATGCCAGCAAATTTGGAAAACTCAGCAGTGCACAGGACTGGAAAAGGTCAGTTTTCATTCCAGTCCCAAAGAAAGGCAATGCTAAAGAATGCTCAAACTACCGCACAATTGCACTCATCTCACACGCTAGTAAAGTAATGCTCAAAATTCTCCAAGCCAGGCTTCAGCAATATGTGAACCATGAACTTCCTGATGTTCAAGCTGGTTTTAGAAAAGGCAGAGGGACCAGAGATCAAATTGCCAACATCTGCTGGATCATGGAAAAAGCAAGAGTTCCAGAAAAAACATCTATTTCTGCTTTATTGACTATGCCAAAGCCTTTGACTGTGTGGATCACAATCAACTGTGGAAAATTCTGAAAAAGATGGGAATACCAGACCACCTGATCTGCCTCTTGAGAAAGTTGTATGCAGATCAGGAAGCAACAGTTAGAACTGGACATGGAACAACAGACTGGTTCCAAAGAGGAAAAGGAGTACATCAAGGCTGTATATTGTCACCTTGCTTATTTAACTTATATGCAGAGTACATCATGAGAAACGCTGGACTGGAAGAAACACAAGCTGGAATCAAGATTGCCGGGAGAAATATGAATAACCTCAGATATGCAAATGACACCACCCTTATGGCAGAAAGTGAAGAGGAACTAAAAAGCCTCTTGATGAAGGTGAAAGTGGAGAGGGAAAAAGTTGGCTTAAAGCTCAACATTCAGAAAACAAAGATCATGGCATCTGGTTCCATCACTTCATGGGAAATAGATGGGGAAACAGTGGAAACTGTCACACTTTATTTTTCTGACCTCCAAAATCACTGGAGATGGTGACTGCAGCCATGAAATTAAAAGACACTTACTTTGGAACTTTCCTTGGAAGGAAAGTTATGACCAACCTAGATAGCATATTCAAAAGCAGAGACATTACTTTGCCAACAAAGGTCTGTCTGGTCAAGGCTATGGTTTTTCCTGTGGTCATGTATGGATGTGAGAGTTGGACTGTGAAGAAGGCTGAGCACCGAAGAATTGATGCTTTTAAACTGTGGTGTTGGAGAAGACTCTCGAGAGTCCCTTGGACTGCAAGGAGATCCAACCAGTCCATTCTGAAGGAGATCAGCCCTGGGATTTCTTTGGAAGGAATGATGCTAAAGCTGAAACTCCAGTACTTTGGCCACCTCATGTGAAGAGTTGACTCATTGGAAAAGACTCTGATGCTGGGAGGGATTGGGGGCAAGAGGAGAAGGGGACGACAGAGGATGAGATGGCTGGATGGCATCACTGACTCGATGGACGTGAGTCTGAGTGAACTCTGGGAGTTGGTGATGGACAGGGAGGCCTGGCGTGCTGCGATTCATGGGGTCACAAAGACACGACTGAGCGACTGATCTGATCTGATCTGATCTTCTCCCGCCTTCAATATTTCCCAGCATTAGGGTCTTTTCCAATGAGTCTCTTCTTCATATCAGGTGGCCAAAGTATTGCAGCTTCAGCTTCAGCATCAGCCCTTCCAATGAATATTCAGGACTGATTTCCTCTAGGATAGACTGGTTGGATCTCCTTGGAGTCCAAAGGACTCTCAAAAGTCTTCTCCAACACCACAGTTTGAAAGCATCAATTCTTGGGTGCTCAGCTTTCTTTATAGTCCAACTCTCACATCCATTCATGACTACTGGAAAACCAGATAAAGTTAGTTCTGTCTATTCTTTTTTTAAAAGAATTTTAATATTTTATTCTTGATTTTTAATTTTCTATGTAAAATTTAAGAGCACCTTGTCTAGAAAAAGATTAATTTATTGTATTTTTATTAAGACTACATTAAATTAGCAAATCAATTCAGAGGAATCCCATTTGAATGCTAATCAAGCATACAATACATCTTTTCATTAATTCAAGTGCTCTATATATGTCTTTTCTTTGTATTTAAAAGTTTTATTCATAGATACCTTGCAAACTTATGAAAAAAAAAATGGGTTTGGGGTTTTAATTTTTTCCACTCTTGGCATAGTTCCAATAGTTCCAATTGGAGTTATCTCTTTTTTAAGGTTATATGAAATTTTTGTAAAATTCTCTGGACCTGGTAATGTTTTTAGAAGATCATGCTTTGACAACTGCTATATCTTTTTGAAAATTGGTCTGTTTATATATTCATTCTTTTTTATGGTAATTTATTCATTCTATCCAGGTTTTTCAATTTGTTTGCATGGAGCTAAGCAGAGTAATCTCAGAATTCTTGAATGTCCTTCCTTCTGTCATTACTTTCCTACTGTCATATTTCAATCTATATAGTTATACTTTCCTTGTATTTTTCCTTCAGCTGACTCATGTATGTACTCTGCTATTTTCCACAAATACTGAGGTTTGGATTTATTTATCACTTCAAGTTTCTGTTTTTTAAATTCTTCTTTTATCTCTACTAATATATCCCTCTGTGTTTCTTAAGTTTATCTTGTTTTTCCTTTTCTAACTTTTTAAGTTGATAGCTTAGTTCATTTATTTTTATTCCTTTTTTAAAGTAATGTGAGTATTTAAGGCTACGCCTTTTTTGAGCACTTACATATGGTTTTCATTACCCTTATCTTTGCATTTTAGAAATTCTTCAATTTCAATGGGTAGCTGTTATTTGACCCATGATTCAGATTGTTAAGAATTATTTATATTATCAGAAGCAAGAACCATTTCATTTTTTTGTTTCTAGCTTTATTTTATGGTGATCAAATACATTGATTGATGAACACGCTACTGTCTAATTGTAAACAATATTCATGACTGCTCCATAGGCATTTGAAAACAAGATGTAGTTTTTTTTCATGGACAGACTTCAAAATGGATAAATTGGACTTTTTAAATAATGTTGTTTAGGTCTTTTAAGATCTTAGGATCCTATAGTAGTGTATTTTTGGACATTTCTTTTTGTAATTTCTATCATTTGTGCCTCCTGAATGTTACTGCTAACTTGATTAGTGCATAGATTTTCATAACTTTTTTATGTTCATTGTCAATTGTTCTCTTTGGCATAAAAAAGAACACTTTATATTACGCCGTCTATCTTGACTTTTATTTTACTTGATATTGACATCGCAAGACTTAATTTCAACTCTTTTGTAAATTTTACATATGTCTTCTGCATACAGTGGAAAGTTAAGTTTTGCTGTTTTATATGAAAGTGTTTTTCTTTCAGTCGTGAGTTCACCTGTGAGCACATGACAGATGTGGTCCACCTAGCTCTCTCATTGTTTCTCTGTATTTGATGACAGCTGCTTCTAAGTCTTTCCAATGTAATTTGTTTACTATTGTGAAGAATTTTTTGGTTTAAGAAGACCTGCTTTTTACTTCTCTGTTTACCATTTTAAAAACAGTATTAATTCTCTATGAGGAATGATGAGAATATAATAGCATTTTCTAATCTTGTTTCCTTTCATCCCTTTGTCCCCCACTATGTCAATACAATTATATTTCTTACTGTTTGTTAAATTTTCTTTTACTTTCAGTATTTGCCTGTCAACTTGAAATAATATCCGGTGGCTTAGAGATATTATGTGTGCTCAGTCACTCAGTCATGTCTGACTCTTTGCAACCCCATGGACTGTAGCCCACCAGGCTCCTCTGTCCATGAGAGGAGTGGGTTGCCATGCCCTCCTCCAGGGGTTCTTCCCAATCCAGGGATCAAATTTGAGTTTCTTATGTCTCCTGCATTGGGAGGCATGGTTCTTTACCACTAGTGCCACCTGGGAAGCCCCCAGTTTTGCCTAGAAATGTCTTCAAATCATCACTTGCCCAGGCCATTCAGATCTCAGCTCAACTCTCATATTATACTGGATTTAAGTGTATCTCCTTAGCTTCTTTATTTCTAAACTGTGAGAAAATACAATTTAGATCTATTTTGTGTCTCCCAGGACTCCTTATTTGTTTTAGTCTCATTATTAGTTCCATGGTTAAAATATTTCATTCTCATTCCAAGTTCTTATGCTATTGTTTCCCTAGTCATTCTAAACTGATAAAGTTGATCTCCAATAATTTTCTCAATAAAGGCCATATATATACAGCCATATATATATATATATATACCCTAGTGGCTCAGATGTTAAAGAATCTGCCTATAATGCAGGAGACCCAGGTTTGATCCCTGGGTCAGTAAGATCCCCTGGAAGAGGGCATGGCAACCCACTCTAGTATTCTTACCTGAAGAATAGCCTGGTGGGCTATAGCCCACTGGGATTGCAAAGAGTCAGACACAATTAAAGTCACTTAGCATGCACACACACATGCACACACACACACACACATATATATTATATATATCCATTCTTTTTCAGATTTATTTCCCATATGGATTACTACAGAATATTGAGTAGAGTTCCTGTGCTATACAGTACACCTTTGTTACCATCTTTTTTATGAATAGTAGTATGTATATGTTCATCTCAATCTCCTAATTTATCACTTGCCCTGGTGCATGTGTGTGTGTTCAGTCCTGTCTGACTCTTTGTAACCCTATGGGCTGTAGCCTGCCAGGCTAGGCTCCTCTGTCCATGGAATTCTCCAGCAAGAATACTGGAGTGGGTTGTCCTTTCCTGCTCCAGGGGAATCTTCCTGACTCAGGGATTGAACCTGCATCTCTTGTGTCTCCTGCATTCTCCTGCACTGGCAGGCATATTCTTTACTACTGAGCTACCTGGAAAGCCTATCACTTGCCTCTCTGTTTCCCCTTTGGTAACCATAAGTTTGATTTTGAGGTCTGTAAATTTGTTTCATTTAAAAAAAAAAAAGTTCATTTGTTTCATTTTTATTAGATGCCACATGTAAGTGATACCATATAACAGTTGTCTTTCTTTGTCTAGTTTACTTCCTTTAAGTATAATAATCTCCAGGTCCATCCATGTTGATGCAAATGACATTATTTTTGTTTTTATGACTGAGTAATATTCACTTGTATATATGTACTACATCTTCTTTATCCATACCCCTGTTGATGGACATTTAGGTTGCCTCCACGTCCTGGCTACTGGAAAAAAATTGTGCTGCAATGAATATTGAGATGTATGTATCTTTTCTAACTATGGTTTTCTTTGTAAATATGTCTAGGAGTGGGATTACTGGGTCATACAGTATGTCAGTTTTTAGTTTATTAAAAAACCTCCATACTGCTCCCCATAGTGGTTGTACCAATTCACATTCCCACCGACATTATAGGGGGGTTTCCTTCTCAACACACACCCTCTCCAGCATTTATAGGTTATAGATTTTTTGTTGATGGCCATTTGACCATTGTGAGGTGATACCTCATTGCAGATTTTATTTGCATTTCTTTAATAATTAGCTATGTTGAGCATCTTTGCAAGTGCTTTTTGGCCATCTGTATACCATCTTCGGAGAAATGTCTATTTAGACCTTCTACTCACTTTTTGATTGAATTATTTGCTTTTTTGATTGAGCTGCATGAGCTGTTTGTATATTTAGGAGACTAACCCCTTATCTGTCACTTCATTTGCAAATATTTTCTCCCATTCTGAGAGTTTGCTTTTCACTTTGTTTATAGTTTCCTCTTCAGTGCAAAAGCCTTCAAGTTTAAGTAGGTCTCATTTGCTTATTTTTGTTTTTATTTTCCTTATTCTAGGAGATGGATCCAAAAACATACTGTTGCGATTTATGTCAGAGTGTTCTGCCTGTTTTCTTCTAGGAGTTTTCTAGTATCTACCCTTACACTTAGGTCTTTAATCCACTTTGAGTTTACTTTTATGTGTGATGTTAGAAAGTGCTCTAATTTCATTCTTTTATGTGTAACTGTCCACTTTCCCCACCACCACTTATTGAGGAGCCTGCCTTTTCTCCACTGTATATTCTTGCCTCCTTTGTCAGAGACTAGTTGACCATAGGTGAAAGATTTTATTTCTGGACTTTCTATCCTATTCTATTGATCTATGTTTTTGTTTTCATGCTAGTACCGTACTGTTTTGATTCCCGAAACTCTGCAGTATAGAGAACATGATTCCTCCAGTTCTGTTTTTCTTTCTCAAGATCACTTTGGCTATTTGGGGTATTTTGTGTCTCCATAAAAATGTTAAATTTTTTTGTTCTATATATGTGAAAAATGACATTGGTAATTTGATAGGGATTGCATTGAATCTATAGATTGTTTTGTGTAGTAGTCATTTTGACAATATTGATTCTTTCAATTCAAGAACACAGTGTATATTTCCATGTGTTTGTGTCATCATTCATTTCTTTCATCAGCATCTGACAGTTTTCTGAATACATATCTTTTACCTCCTTAAGTAGGTTTATTCCTAAGTATTTTATTCTTTTTGATGTGATGACAGATGGGATTGTTTCCTTAGTTGCTCTTTCTGACCTTTCTTTGTTAGTATATATAAATGCAAGAGAATTTTCTGTGTTGACTTTGTATCCTGCAACTTTACTGAATTCCTTGGTGACTTCTAGTAGTTGTCTGGTAACACCTTTAGGATCTACTACGTATAATATGTCTTCTGCAAACAGTGACAGTTTTACTTCTGCTCCAATTTGTATTCCTTTTATTTCTTTTATTCTCTGATTACCATAGCTAGGGCTTCCAAAACTGTGTTGAATAAAAGTATGTGCGAGTGGACATACTTGTCTTGTTCCTGATCTTAGAGAAAATTGTTCCAATTTTTCATCATTGAGAAGGTTATTAGCTGTGGGTTTGTCATATATGGCCTTTATTATGTTGAGGGAGGTACCCTCTATGCTCACTTTCTGGAGAGTTTTTATCATAAATGGGTGTTGAATTTAGTCAAAAACTTTTCCTGCATCTATTGAGATGACCATAGGGCTTTTGTTCTTAAATTTGTCGATGTGGCATACTACAAAGGTTGACTTGTATAGACTGAAAAATCTTTGTATTCTTGAGATAAATCCCACTCAATCATGGTGTAGAATCCTTTTAATATGTTGTTGAATTTTATTTTCTAGTATTTTATTGAGAATTTTTTGTCTATGTTCATCAGTGATATTGGCCTATAATTTTCACTTTTTTGAGTCATCTTTGTTTGGTTTTGGTGATGGTGGCCTTGTAGAATGACCTTAGGAGTATTTTTTCCTCTGTAATTTTTAAGAAGAGTTTGAGAAGGATAGGTGTTAGTTCTTTTCTAAACATTTGATAGAATTTACCTGTGAAGTCATATGGTCCTAGACTTTTGTTTGTGGGCATTTTTAAATCACAGTTTCAATTTCAGTGCTTGTGATTAGTCTATTCATTTTTTTCTATTTCTTCCTGATTCAGTTTTGAAAGGTTTTAGCTTTCTAATAATTTATCTATTCTAGATTGTCCATTTAATTGGCACATAGTTGCTTTATAGTAGTCTTTTATGATCCTTTTATTTCTGTGGTGTTTGTTGTCACTTCTCTTTTTTATTTCTAATTTTATTGGTTTAAACCCTTTCCCTTTTCTTCCTTGTTAAGTCTGGCTAAAGGTTTATCAAATTTGTCTATCTTTTCAAAGAATCAGTTTTATTTTTTTAAAAAAAATTGGATTGTAGTTACTTTACAATACTGAGTTGGTTTCTGCTGTACAATGAAGTGAATTGGCTGTTTGTATATGTATGTGTGTGTATATATATATATATATATATATATATACACACTCCCTTTCTAGGATTTCCCTTCCACTCCCTCTATCTCATTGTTAATGGGAATGTAAACAGATGCAGCCATTATGGACAATAGCATGGAGGTTCCTTCAAAAATTAAAAATAGAGCTACTACATGACCCAGTAAATCTACTACTGGGCTTATACCTTGAGAAAACCATAATTCAAAAGGGACATGCACCTCGATATTCATTGCAACACTATTTACAATAACTAGGACGTGGAAGCAAAACGTGTCCACTGGAGAAGGAAATGACAAACCATGTCAGTATTCTTGCCTTGAGAACCCCATGAATGGTATGAAAAGGCAAAAAGATAGGACACAAAGATGAACTCCCCACGTTGGTAGGTGCCCCTTATGCTTCTGGACGTCAGTGGAGAAATAACTCCAGAAAGAATGAAGAGGCAGAGCCAAACCTTAACCAACACACAGTTGTGCATGGGACTGATGATAGAAGCAAGATTCTATGCTGTAAAGAGCAATATTGAATAGGAACCTGGAATGTTAAGTCCATGAACCAAAGCAAATTGGAAGTGGTCAAACAGGAGATGACAAGAGTGAATGTTGACATTTTAAGAATCAGCAAACTAAAATGGACTGGAATGGGTGAATTTAACTCAGATGGCCATTGTATCTACTACTGTGGGCAAGAACCCCTTAGAAAAAATGGATTAGCCATCACAGTCAACAAAAGAGTCTACAATGCAGTACTTGGATGCAATCTGAAAAATGACAGAATGATCTCTGTTCATTTCCCAGGCAAACCATTCAATATCACAGTAATCCAAGTCTATGCCCCGACCAGTAATTCTGAAGAAGCTGAAACTGAATGGTTCTATGAAGACCTACGAGACCTGCTAGAACTAACACCCCAAAAATATGTCCTTTTCATTATAGGGGACTGGAATGCAAAAGTAGGAAGTCAAGAAACACCTGGAGTAACAAGCAAATTTGGCCTTGGAGTACAGAATGAAGCAGGGCAAAGGCTAATAGAGTTTTGCCAAGAGAACGCACTGGTGATCACAAACACCCTCTTCCAACAACACAAGAGAAGACTCTACTCATGGACATCACCAGATAGTCAACACCGAAATTAGATTGATTATATTCTTTGCAGCCAAAGATGGAGAAGCTCTATACAGTCAGCAAAAACAACATCAGGAGTTGACTGTGGCTCAGATCATGAACTCCTTAATGTCAAATTCAGACTTAAATTGAACAAAGTAGGGAAAACCACTAGGGCATTTAGGTATGACCTAAATCAAATCTCTTATGATTATACATTGGAAGTGACAAATAGATTAATGGGCTTAGATCTGATAGACTGAAGAGCTATAGATGGGGGTTTGTGACATTGTACCAAAGGCTGTGATCAAGACCATTCCCAAGAAAAAGAAATGCAAAAAGGCAAAATGGTTGTCTGAGGAGGCCTTACAAATAGCTGTGAAAAGAAGAGAAGTGAAAGGAGAAACGGAAAGATATACCCATTTGAATGCAGAGTGCCAAAGAATAGCAAGGAAAGATAAGAAAGCCTTCCTCAGTGACCAATGCAAAGAAATAGAGGAAAACAACAGAATGGGAAAGACTAGAGATCTCTTCAAGAAAATTAGAAGTAACAAGGGAACATTTCATGCAAAGGTGGGCTCGATAAAGGACAAAAACTGTATGGACCTAACAGAAAAGAAGATATTAAGAAGAGGTGGCAAGAATACACAGAAGAACTGTATGAAAAATCTTCATAATCTAGATAACCACGATAATGTGATCACTCACCTAGAACCAGACATCTTGGAATATGAAGTCAAGTCAGCCTTAGAAAGCATCACTAAGAATAAAGCTAGTGGAGGTGATGGAATTCCAGTTGAGCTATTTCAAATCCTAAAAGATGATGCTGTCAAAGGGCTTCACTCAATATGCCAGCAAATTAGGAAAACTTAGCAGTGTCCACAGGACTGGAAAAAGTCAGTTTTCATTCCAATCCCAAAGAAAGGCAATGCCAAGGAATATTAAAACTACCATACAGTTGCACTCATCTCACACGCTGGTAAAGTAATCCTCAAAATTCTCCAAGCTGGGCTTCAACAGTACATGAACTGTGAACTTCCAGACATTTAAGCTGGTTTTAGAAAAGGCAGAAGAACCAGAGATCTAATTTCAACATCCATTGGATCATCCAAAAAGCAAGAGAGTTCCAGAAAAACATCTATTTCTGCTTTATCGACTATGCCAAAACCTTTGACTTTGTGGATCACCACAAACTGGAAAATTGTGCTAGCGATGGGAATACCAGACCACCGATCTGCTTCTTTAGAAATCTGTATGCAGGTAAGGAAGCAATAGTTAGAACTGGACATGGAACAACAGACTGATTCCAAATAGGGAAAGGAGTACGTCAAGGCTGTATATTGTCACCCTGCTTATTTAACTTATATGCAGAGTATATCATGAGAAATGCTGGGTTGGATGAAGGACAAGCTGGAATCAAGATTGCCAGGAGAAATATCAGTAACCTCAGATATGAAGATGACACCATCCTTATGGTAGAAAGTGAAGAGGAACTAAGGAGCCTCTTGTGAAAGTGAAAGAGGAGAGTGAAAAATTTGGCTTAAAGTTCACATTCAGAAAACTAAAATGGTGGCATCTGGTCCCATCACTTCATGGGAAATAGATGGGGAAACAGTGGAAACAGTGACAGACTTTATTTTAGGGGGCTCCAAAATCACTACAGATGGTGACTGCAGTCATAAAATTAAAAGACAATTGCTCCTTGAAAGAAAAGCTATAACCAACCTAGATAGCATATTAAAAAGCAGAGACATTACTTTGCCCACAATGGTCCATCTAGTCAAGGCTATGGTTTTTCCAGTGGTCATGTATGGATGTGAGAGTTGGACTGTGAAGAAAGCTGAGCACCGAAGAATTGATGCTTTTGAACTGTGGTATTGGAGAAGACTTTTGAGAGTCTGCTGGCCTGCAAGCAGATCCAACCAGTCCATACCAAAGGAAATCAGTCCTGAATGTTCATTGGAAGGACTGATGTTGAAGCTGAAACTCCAATCCTTTGGCCACCTGATGCAAAGAACTGATTTATTTGAAAAGGTCCTGATGCTGAGAAAGATTGAAGGCGGGATGGGAAGGGGATGACAGAGGATGAGATGGCTGGATGGCATCACCGACTTGATGGACGTGAGTTTGAGTGAACTCTGGGAGTTGGTGATGGACAGGGAGGCCTGGCTTGCTGCAATTCGTGGAGTCCCAAAGATTCGGACATGACTGAGTGACTGAACTGAACTGAGGACATGGAAGCAACTAAATGTTCAAAGAACCAGCTTTTAGTTTTAATGATCTTTGCTATTGTTTTGTGTGTGTGTGCGTGTGTGTTTTATCTATATTTATTTCTTCTGTTCTTTATGAATTCTTTTCTTCTACTAATTTTGGTTTTGTTTGTTCTTCTTTCTCTAGTTACTTTAGGTGTAGGGTTAGGTTGTCTACTTGAGATTTTTCTTATTTCCTGAGGTAAGATTGTATTACTATAAACGTCCCTCTTAGAAATGCTTTTCCTGTGTCCCATAGGTTTTGGGTCATCGTGTTTTCATTGTCATTTGTCTCTATATATTTATTGATTTCTTCTTTTATTTCTTCAGTGATCCATTGGATATTTTTTATTACTTATTACCTTTTTTATTTTAAATTGCTTGTTCTATTTTCTTTTTTTAAAGCACTGCCATATCATCCTGCATTTTTTCGTTTACCTTAAAAATACTCACATATAGTGCTCCTTCGTGGTTTCTCTGTTATTATAGTTGACTTAAGATATTGTATAAGTTTTAAGTGTACAGCACAGTGAGTCACAATTTTTATAGATTATACTCCATTTAAAGTTATTATAAAATATTAGCTGTGTTCCCTGTCCTGTACAATACATCCTTGTGGCTTATGTTTCGCACATAATAGCTTTATCCTCTTAATCCTCTTCTCACATCTTGATCCTCTCCCTTCTCTCTCCCAGTGGTAACCACTGCTTTGTTCCTTGTATCTGTGAATCGGTTTCTATTTTGAGATATTAATCCTTTTGTTATATTTTTCAAATTCCACTATATGTGATAACATAGGCTATTCATGTTTCTCTGTATGAATTATCTCATTAAGCATAACATTCCAGACTCGTTCATGCTGTTGCGTGTGTAGTCAGATCCTGGCCGCTGTGGTGGGCAGTGTGGTGTCCTGGGGTGGTCGTGAGCTTAGACAGTCTTAGGGCACCCTGCCTCGTGTAGTTGGCACTGTCTCCACCCAGCAATTTGCCTGACCTGAAGCATTTACAGTGCTTGTGCCAAGAAGCTGCTGGGAGGGGCTGGGCCCCAGTGCTCCTAAGCTAGAGGGAGGATTCCAAAATGGCCCTTGCCACCACCAGGGTCTCTGTGGTGAACAAGCTCTCAAAATGGCTGCCTCCAACAACTGTTCCCTAGGTTAGCTCCCTTTCCTTCCTGCATCTATGGGAGACTGTGCAAGATTAGCAGGTATCTGACCCTTTCAAGCCACTAATGCTTCTACTCTGGCTCCCAGAGCACTCAAGGATTTGTGTGTACCCATTAAGAGTGAAGTCTCTATTTCCAACAACCTATGGCTCTCCTGAAAGTAAGCTCTCCTGCCCATCAAAGCTAAATGTTCTGGGGGATCATTTTCCTGGCTCAGGACCCCCAGACTGGAGAATCTCATGTGGAACTTGGACCCAGTTTTCCTTTGGGAGATCCTCTGCAATTGTAATTATCCTTTCATTGTGGGTTGCCCTCTTAGGAGTATAGATGCTGACTGTAGTGTGATGAGCTTCCCAGGTAATGCACATGGTAAAGAACCCACCTGCCAATGCAGGAGATATAACAGACATAGCTTTGATCCCTGCATCTGGAAGATCCCCTGGAGAAAGAAATGGCTACCCACTCCAGTATTCTTGCCTAGAGAATCCCATGGACAGAGGAAACTGGTAAGCTACAGTTCATGGGGTCGCAAAACGTCAGACGCAGCTGGACCAATTTTTACATCACGGTACACATACTGCATTTCCACCCTTCCTGTGTGTCCCATTATGATTCCTTCTTTATATCTTTGGTTGAATATCTTTTCTGATAGATTTCCATCTTTCTCATCAATAGTTGCTCTATCAGTTCATTTCAGTTCAGTCACTCAGTCGTGTCCGACACTTTGTGACCCCATGAATCACAGCACGCCAGGCCTCCCTGTCCATCACCAACTCCTGGAGTTCACTCAAACTCATGTCCATCCAGTCGATGATGCCATCCAGCCATCTCATCCTCTGTTGTCCCCTTCTCCTCCTGCCCCCAATCCCTTCCAGCATCAGGGTCTTTTCCAATGAGTCAACTCTTTGCATGAGGCAGCCATAGTATTGAAGTTCAGCTTCAGCATCAGTCCTTCCAATGAACACCCAGGACTGATTTCCTTTAGGATGGACTGATTGGATCTCCTTGCAGTCCAAGGGACTCTCAAAAGTCTTCTCCAACACCACAGTTCAAAAACATCAATTATTCAGCGCTCAGCTTTCTTCACAGTACAACTCTCACATCCATACATGACCACTGGGAAAACAATAGCCTTGACTAGACAGACCTTTGTGGGCAAAGTAATGTCTCTGCTTTTCAATATGTTATCTAGGCTGGTCATAACTTTCCTTCCAAGGAGTAACTATCTTTTAATTCCATGGCTGCAATCACCATCTGCATTGATTTTGGAGCCAAAAGAAAATAAAGTCTGACATTATTTCCACTGTTTCCCCATCTATTTCCCATGAGGTGATGGGACCAGATGCCACGATCTTAGTTTCCTGACTGATGAGCTTTAAGCCAAACTTTTCACTCTCCTCTTTCACTTTCATCAAGAGGCTTTTTAATTCCTCTTCACTTTCTGCCATAAGGATGGTGTCACCTGCACATCTGAGGTTATTGATATTTCTCCCGGCAATCTTGATTCCAGCTTGTGCTCCTTCCAGCCCAGCGTTTCTCATGATGTACTCTGCATATAAGCTAAATAAGCAGGGTGACAATATACAGCCTTGACATACTCCTTTTCCTATTTGGAACCAGTCTGTTTGTTCCATGTCCAGTTCTAACTGTTGCTTCCTGACCTGCATAGAGGTTTCTCAAGAGGCAGGTCAGGTGGTCTGGTATTCCCATCTCTTTCAGAATTTCCCACAGTTGATTGTGATCCACACAGTCAAAGGCTTTGGCAATAGAGCAATAGAGCCGAAATAGATGCCTTCCTGGAACTCTCAATGATCCAGCGGATGTTGGCAATCTGATCTCTGGTTCCTCTGCCTTTTCTAAAACCAGTTTGAACATCTGAAAGTTCATGGTTCACGTATTGCTGAAGCCTGGCTTGGAGAATTTTGAGCATTACTTTACTAGCGTGTGAGATGAGTGCAATTGTGTGGTAGTTTGAGCATTCTTTGGCATTGCCTTTCTTTGGGATTGTAGTGAAAACTGACCATTTCCAGTCCTGTGGCCACTGCTGAGTTTCCAGATTTGCTGGCATATTGAGTGCAGCACTTTCACAGCATCATCTTTCAGGATTTGGAATAGCTCAACTGGAATTCCATCACCTCCACTAGCTTTGTTCATAGTGATGCTTTCTAAGGCCCACTTGACTTCACATTCCAGGATGTCTGGCTCTAGCTGAGTGATCACACCATCGTGATTATCTGGGTCGTGAAGATCTATTTTGTACAGTTCTTCTGTGTATTCTTGCCACCTCTTCTTAATATCTTCTGCTTTTGTTAGGTCCTTACCATTTTTTCCTTTATTGTGCCCATCTTTGCATGAAATATTCCCTTGGTATCTCTAATTTTCTTGACGAGATCTCTAGTCTTTCCCATTCTGTTGTTTTCCTCTATTTTGATCTATTTTCCTCTACATTGATAGCTGAGGAAGGCTTTCTTATCTCTCCTTGCTATTCTTTGGAACTCTGCATTCAGATGCTTATATCTTTCCTTTTCTCCTTTGCTTTGCTCGTCTCTTCTTTTCACAGCTATTTGTAAGGCCTCCCCAGACAGCCATTTTGCTTTTTTGCATTTCTTTTCCGTGGGGATGGTCTTGATCCCTGTCTCCTGTACAATGTCATGAACCTCATTCCATAGCTCATCAGGCACTCTATCTATCAGATCTAGTCCCTTAAATCTATTTCTCACTTCCACTGTATAATCATAAGGGATTTGATTTAGGCCATACCTGAGTGGTCTAGTGGTTTTCCCTACTTTCCTCAATTTCAGTCTGAATTTGGCAATAAGGAGTTCATGGTCTGATCCACAGTCAGCTCCCGGTCTTGTTTTTGCTGACTGTATAGAGCTTCTCCACCTTTGGCTGCAAAGACTATAATCAATCTGATTTCGGCGTTGACCAGCTGGTGATGCCCATGTGTAGAGTCTTTTCTATGTTGTTGGAAGAGAGTGTTTGTTATGACCACTGCGTTCTCTTGGCAAAACTCTATTAGCCTTTGCCCTATTTCATTCCATACTCCAAGGCCAAATTTCCCTGTTACTCCAGGTGTTTCTTGACTTCTACTTTTGCATTCCAGTCCCCCGTAATGAAAAGGACATCTTTTTGGGTGTTAGTTCTAAAAGGTCTTGGAGGTCTTCATAGAACCATTCAACTTCAGTTTCTTCAGCGTTACTGGTTGGGGCATAGACTTGGATTACTGTGATATTGAATGGTTTGCCTTGGAAATGAATAGAGATCATTCTGTCGTTTTTGAGATTGCATCCAAGTACTGAATTTCAGACTCTTTGGTTGACCATTATGGCTACTCCATTTCTTCCAAGGGATTCTTACCCACAGTAGTAGATATAATGGTCATCTGAGTTAAATTCACCCATTCCAGTCCATTTTAATTTTAGTTTGCTGATTCCTAGAATGTCAATGTTCACTCTTGCTGTGTCCTGCTTGACCACGTCCTGTTTGCCTTGATTCATGGACCTGACATTTCAGGTTCCTATGCAATATTGCTCTTTACAGCATTGGACCTTGCTTCTATCACCAGTCACATCTACAACTGGATATTGTTTTTGCTTTGGCTCCATCCCTTCATTCTTTCTGGAGTTATTTCTCCACTGATCTCCAGTAACATATTGGGCACCTACCATCCCGGGGAGTTCCTCTTTCAGTTTCCTATCATTTTGCCTTTTCATACTGTTCATGGGGTTCTCAAGGCAAGAATACTGAAGTGATTTGCCATTCCCTCCTCCAGTGGACCACATTCTGTCAGACCTCTCCACCATGACCCTCCCATCTTGGGTGGCCCCACATGGCGTGGCTTAGTTTCATTGAGTTAGACAAGGCTGTAGTCTGTGTGATCAGATTGGCTAGTTTTCTGTGATTATGGGCCACCAGCTGCAACGGACCATGCAGAAGTGTGGCCGAGAACAGCTACCCCTCGCCCAAGGTCAGGGGCAGTGACCGAAAGTGCCAGGCTGCAGAACAGGAGCAGCCAAGAGGAGCTACCCCACGTCCGAGTTCAGGGGCAGTGGCTGAGAAGAGCAACCCCACGTCCAAGGAGCGGCAGCTGGGCGGGGAAGGCCAAGAGGAGCTACTCCACATTCAAGGTCAGGAGGCGCGGCTGTGAGGGGATACCCCTCGTCCAAGGTGAGGAGCAGCGGCTGCGCTTTGCTGGAGCAGCCGTGAAGAGATACCCCACGTCCAAGGGAAGAGAAACCCAAGTAAGATGGTAGGTGTTGCAAGAAGGCATCAGAGGTCAGACACACTGAAACCATAATCACAGAAAACTAGCCAATCTGATCACACAGTTGCTCTATAAATAGTTGTAATTTTGATGTACTCATGGATGGAGGTGAGCTCAAGATCTTTGTACTTAACTAAGTTCATTTTGATAGAGTCAGTTCTTAAGTAGGTTGATAAGAAATCTGGGGTCCCCGAGGAGGAGAAAGGGGTCTGGGACTCTCGAGAAGGAGAAAAGGACAAACTTTGTTTCTACATTCCTTCATCTTAATCACATAAAATGTTTTTTTTTCTTTAAGCCCAGGACTGATGATTACACAACAAAACAACTCATCTTAAACTCTATACTAAGGATTATATAACAACTATGTATCCTGCTTGAGGAAATATTTCTCCTTCTTAAGACCCTTCTGATTAATCCTGTTATCTTAAAATGTATATTGTGGGAGTGGGTCTGGTAAGACTTTTACAACCTTGAGACATTCTTTTGATTTACTGTAATAACCAATTGAAAAAATATGTAACTCCCTTGCTAAGATTACCGAAGGGGGCACTCTCCATCCCCCTTCTGATGCTTACATCAGAAGCTTTCTCTTTCCCTTGTTCACTTTAATAAAACTCTGCTACACAAAAGCTCTTGAGTGATCAAGCCTGGCCCCTGGTCCCAAAGCCAAATCTTCTTCTGAGATCACAGATCCAACATCGTTCACTGTAAGCTATCAATTTCTTTGTGGTTTATTTCACAGAAATAATTATTTCTTTTACCATTAAAAAATATTCACCATGAAGTGCTTACTACCAAGTATCAACTATTCCGTGGCATTATTTTTGGAAAGCATTCTGTTCTTATATCAAGAATCACTTTTATCTTTTTTCCATAGTATCTTTTGGTCAATTTTGTATACGTTTATTTTTCTGATCAAGAGTTTCAATGAGTGAGATTTCCCTGCAGTTGATTCCTATGGAAAGGTTCAGAGTGTTGGAACTAACACCACTGCCACTACAGTGCCAAAGATACGTTTAACAGCATATACAGTTGACAAAGAACTTTGACCCATGCTCACAATTTGACCCATGCTCTTATTTTTATCTTCATCCTATCAGAATTCTATGAACCAGATAGGATAATTATTATACCCATTTTTCAGAGGAGGATGTTTGAGATCAAGCAGATTGTAAAATGTTTCCAAGCATTAAGTGATTAGAACCTAGTCCTCAAGCCTAGACATCACTACGAAGTATTTACCTCTTGGCAATGAGACATAACTTTTGTTATCATTAGGAAAAGACTCAGTCAAAGAGTAAATTTATTGTTTATTTTCTTTTTATTTGAACTTTAAAATTATATAGAATTTGGGATGTTCTAAAGTAAATAGTTCCTTAGTTTACATTAATAAAATATATTTCCTGTTCAGTGGATAATTAGCTGGTTATTCAACTTCATGGGTCTCAGAGTCTTTACTTTTATAGTGCCTAGGCTTAAGCTCAAATATCTAAAACTAGTATTCAGTGAGAGTAATTCTCAACACGTACTGAACTGAAACAAAACCAGGACATCTTGAATCGAATGCAAGACTGACTCACAAAATGAGACTTTCATAACTCTACATTTTTGCAAGTATAACAGATCTAATGGATGCACACCCCCATACCCTGTCGCCAATGGGTCATTCTCAACCTTAGTCCTCCACCTGGCACAACAGGGAGCATTTCAAAGTTAAAATTAGAAAAAAAAAAAAAAAAACCCGAAGCCAAAGTCTGAGGTGATTCCATGGGACAGAGACTGGGGGACAATCTGCTTCTTTTCTTTTCCTTCCATTTTGTTCTTCACTCTGTGTCTCACCCTCATTGCCTTTCCTTGATATACCATTGACAACTGTTGCATGTCTTTGACTCAACCAACGTGCACTTTTTGCCTACCACATGCCAACACAATGGTAAATGTTGGAGTTACGACTGAGAAGTAACTCCTGTTGAAATGTTATAAAACTTTGATCTACTCTGAGGAAAAAAGCTATGGAAATTTAATCAATAAAGTAGGGAGGCTGTTGTATTATAGCTTATTGTTATCTCCAATCTGGAAATGTAACAACAAACATACTTTGTGGTATGCACAGTTTTTATTTATTACATATCATTTTCTCCCCCAGCCAGATTTGTGGCTTATAAAAATAACCAAATATTTGCTTACAAATTGTTATAATGAAAATCTGAAGTCTGCTGCAATAAGATTCATGGTCACAATAACTTTGAAAGCATTTGTTTGCATTTGGAGTGTGGGGGAATAATTTAAATTTAAAATTTTTGCATAAATTATTTATATGTTCAGTCCAAGATGCAATGGAATTACAACATTTTTTAGAAGTGAGGCAGAAGTTTAAAATTTACAAATAACTCTACATTTTGGTAGCACTAGATATAGTTTTCTGGAAAGCTGTATTTTTTGTTGTTGTTGTTTGAAAAGCGGTTAGTTGTTTTCACTCTCTCTAACAGATGGAACCAAAGCATTGTGAACATTTCCATTAAAACAGAAAATAAGCTATGAAAGAAGTGTCACATTGCCAAGTTTTCATCCTGCAAATTAAATTCTACAACTTAGCAGGTGGTTTAAGTTCCCTTTAGAAATTTAAAATCAGCTTATTTTATTTATCTTTAACAGAGACACAGGTTCACTGCTGTATTCACTTACACAGAATCTGCAAGTTTCTTAGACTTGACAGTTGGGAAAATATTTGCCAATTCTCACTCAAAACGGCTCAGAAATGCCACAGTCAGATGGTTGAGTCTTTGATTTCCTTCACTATTAAAGTTTACTATTTGTCTCTAGAATCAGTTGCAAGGCCTGATGGATCCAAAAATTTAAAGCCTCACACACTGCATGTACTTTTTAAAACCATTTTGATACATATTATCATTCAGGCACTGGACTATACTATCCAATATAGAAAATTTCTTTATTAGACAGTAATCACTATGGACAGAAAGTTTGTTTTGCTGCAAAATTCATATGTTGGATCCTAATTCCAATGTGATGGTATTTGAAGTTGGAGCCCCTAGGAAGTGATTAGGCCATGAGGATGAAACCTTCATAATGAGATTAGTATCCTCATAAAAAAGGCTCCAGACCCCTTCTCTCTGCTTCTGCCATGTGGGAACACAATGAGAAGGCATCATCTATGAACCAGGATCTGAGCTCTCATCAGGCACTGAATCTCCTGGCACCCTGATCTTGAACTACCCAGCCTCTAGGACAGTGAGAAATCAGTTTCTGTTGTTTATTAGCTACCCAGTCTATGGGCTTCCCTGGTGGCTCAAATGGTAAAGCGCCTGTCTGCAATGCAGGAGAGCAGGGTTCGATCCCTGGGTTGGAGAGATCCGCTGAAGAGGGAAATGGCAGCCCACTCCAGTAGTCTTGCCAGGAAAATCCTATGGATGGAGGTGCATGGTAGGCTACAATCCACAGGGTCATAAGAGTTCAGTTCAGTTCACGCCAGGACTCCCTGTACTTCACCAACTCCCGGAGTTCACCCAAACTCATGTCCATCGAGTCGGTGATGCCATCCAGCCATCTCATACTCTGTCGTCCCCTTCTCCTCCTGCCCCCAATCCCTCCCAGCATCAGGGTCTTTTCCAATGAGTCAACTCTTCGCATGAGGCAGCCATAGTATTGGAGTTCAGCTTCAGCATCAGTCCTTCCAATGAACACCCAGGACTGATCTCCTTTAGGATGGACTAATTGGATCTCCTTGCAGTCCAAGGGACTCTCAAGAGTCTTCTCCAAACCACAGTTCAAAAGCATCAATTCTTCAGTGCTCAGCTTTCTTCACAGTCCAACTCTCACATCTGTACATGAGCACTGGAAAAACCACAGCCTTGACTAGACCGACGTTTGTGGGCAAAGTAATGTCTCTGCTTTTGAATATGCTATCTAGGTTGGTCATAACTTTCCTTCCAAGGAGGAAGCGTCTTTTAATTTCATGGCTGCAGTCACCATCTGCAGTGATTTTGGAGCCCAAAAAAATAAAGTCTGACACTGTTTCCACTGTTTCCCCATCTATTTCCCATAAAGTGATGGGACCAGATGCCACGATCTTCGTTTTCTGAATGTTGAGCTTTAAGCCAACTTTTTCACTCTCCTCTTTCACTTTCACCAAGAGGCTTTTTAGTTCCTCTTCACTTTCTGCCATAAGGGTGGTGTCATCTGCATACCTGAGGTTATTGATATTTCTCCTGGCAATCTTGATTCCAGCTTGTGCTTCTTCCAGTCCAGCATTTCTAATGATGTACTCTGCATATAAGTTAAATAAGCAGGGTGACAATATACAGCCTTGACATACTCCTTTTCCTATTTGGAACCAGTCTGTTTGTTCCATGTCCAGTTCTAACTGTTGCTTCCTGACCTGCATAGAGGTTTCTAAAGAGGCAGGTCAGGTGGTCTGGTATTCCCATCTCTTTCAGAATTTTCCACAGTTGATTGTGATCCACACAGTCAAAGGCTTTGGCATAGTCAATAAAGCAGAAATAGATGTTTTTCTGGAACTCTCTTGCTTGTTCCATGATCCAGCAGATGTTGGCAATTTGATCTCTGGTTCCTCTGCCTTTTCTAAATCCAGCCTGAACATCTGGAAGTTCACGGTTTACGTATTGCTGAAGCCTGGCTTGGAGAATTTTGAGCATTACTTTACTAGCGTGTGAGATGAGTGCAATTGTGCAGTAGTTTGAGCATTCTTTGGCATTGCCTTTCTTTGGGATTGGAATGAAAACTGACCATTTCCAGTCCTGTGGCCACTGCTGAGTTTCCAGATTTGCTGGCATATTGAGTGCAGCACTTTCACAGCATCATCTTTCAGGATTTGGAATAGCTCAACTGGAATTCCATCACCTCCACTAGCTTTGTTCGTAGTGATGCTTTCTAAGGCCCACTTGACTTCACATTCCAGGATGTCTGGCTCTAGCTGAGTGATCACACCATTGTCATTATCTGGGTCATGAAGATCTTTTTTGTACAGTTCTTCTGTGTATTCTTGCCACCTCTTCTTAATATCTTCTGCTTCTGTTAGGTCCATACCATTTCTGTCCTTTATCAAGCCCATCTTTGCATGAAATATTCCCTTGGTATCTCTAATTTTCTTGAAGAGATCTCTAGTCTTTCCCATTCTGTTGTTTTCCTCTATTTTGATCTATTTCCTCTACATTGATAGCTGAGGAAGGCTTTCTTATCTCTCCTTGCTATTCTTTGGAACTCTGCATTCAGATGCGTATATCTTTCCTTTTCTCCTTTGCTTTTCACTTCTCTTCTCTTCACAGCTATTTGTAAGGCCTCCTCAGACAGCCATTTTGCTTTTTTGCATTTCTTTTTTATGGGGATGGTCTTGAGCCCTGTCTCCTGTACAATGTCATGAAACTCCATCCATAGTCCATCAGGCACTCTGTCTGTCAGATCTAGTCCCTTAAATCTATTTCTCACTTCCCCTGTATAATCATAAGGGATTTGATTTAGGTCATACCTGAATGGTCTAGTGGTTTTCCCTACTTTCTTCCATTTAAGTCTGAATTTGGCAATAAGGAGTTCATGATCTGAGCCACAGTCAGCTCCTGGTCTTGTTTTTGCTGACTATATAGAGCTTCTCCATCTTTGGCTGCAAAGAATATAATCAACCTGATTTCAGTGTTGACCATCTGGTGATGTCATGACTGAGAGACTCCAATTCCAAAATTTCAGTTTATGGCAATCTGTTACAGTAGCCTGAAATATTTCTGGCTTAGACAACAATAGTTAAGCAACTAACACTTCCAAACCTCTGCAAGACTGTAATGATGAATTTACTCGATACATTAAAGAGTGGCCTTGGTCTACAGTCATTTCAGAGGTGATGAAGTAGACGTACCTTTTCTGTTTCTAATGTCAGTGCCATAACATTAATTTCACAAAAACGTAATTTTTCTTCCAAAAATGTTTTTATGCTTTCCCGCTACCTCAGAATAAAACTTAGACTCGTCATTCACAGACTCTTCAATTTTGCCTCCAAACTCTTCTTCTGATTACTTCTCAAAAGATTTTCTTTTTCCAGGTAAACTGATATATTTATTAATTGTCTCCCAAGTAAGTTGGCACTACTTTGTATGCCCTTCTGCTCACTTTTTATACACCTTCCTTCTTGATGGTCTAAATCCTTCTTTTCCCTGCAGGAACAACTTAAATCATAACACAATGAAATCTTTCTTAACCATCCTAGATTTTCTTCTTAAATCTCTCTACCATCACTTATTACATAGCTTGTATGGTTCTTTGTATTCCTTGTATACATTCAAACTTCCCAATTAGAATGTAAGATCCTGAGGGTAGAAATGCCATATTACACACCGAGTCCCTATTACCCCAGTACCCAGGACATAGTAATCAGTTTTTAGTGTTAATATTGGTAAGATAACTGAGATTTTCCCAGGTTACATAAAAAAATATAAAATACACTTATTTCAAGTTCATAGCCTTTGGGGTGTAAAACTATAGCTGAAGTTTTGCTTGACCAGCATGCTTCCTCATTTTCTTTCTTCAGACTTTTCTGGGGTCTTCACCCTTCCTCTATGTGGAGTGTCAATTTTAGTGTTGAATTTTTCAGAACAGGCCTTCACATAATCCTGGATATTAGTAAATTCAAGCAAAAGTTAAATTCTCACTCACACCATGTCCGGAGTGCCTTGGTTCCAAGCTTTTCTCCACATTCTCCTTCCTCTGGAACTCAGGCTACTATTTAGCCCTTATCTGGAGCAATAAAGAAGCAGAGAAATAAAGTGTGGCAAATGTGTACTGATTTCAAACTTGCTAAGTTTCCTGGTGGCACAGTGGGTAGAATCAACCTGCCAATGCAGGGAACATGGGCTCAGTCCCTGGCCAGGAAGATTCCCCATGCTGTGGGAAAACCAAGCTGGTGTGCCACAACTGCTGAGCTTGCACGCTGCAACTACTGAAGCCCTCACACCTAGAGCCTGTGCTCCAAGGAGAGAAGCCACTGCAGTGAGAAGCCAGCGCAACACACAAAGGGTAGCCCCCTCCCTGTAACTAAAGAAAGACTGTGCAACACAGCAGAGACCCAGTGCAACCAAAAACAAATAAATAAATTATTTATTAAAATTATTAAATTAAAAATTATTCTTTGAAAAACTTACTAAGGAAGTACACATATTTACTAGCAGAAGGCTAAACATCAATAAAACTGAATTGAGAACCCAAAATTAAATCTTCACACTTATCAATTTAAAAAATGGTATTTTTATCACGTGTACCCCAATGTTCATCGCAGCATTGTTTATAATAGCCAGGACATGAAAGCAACCTAGATGTCCATCAGCAGATGAATGGATAAGAAAGCTATGGTACATATACACAATGGAGTATTATTCAGCCATTAAAAGAATTCATTTGAATCAGTTCTAATGAGATGGATGAAACTGGAGCCTATTATACAGAGTGAAGTAAGCCAGAAAGAAAAACACCAATACAGTATATTAACACATATATATGGAATTCAGAAAGATGGTAATGATAATCCTGTATACGAGACAGCAAAAGAGACACTGATGTATAGAACAGTCTTATGGACTCTGTGAGAGAGGGAGAGGGTGGGACGATTTGGGAGAATGGCATTGAAACATGTATACTATCATGTATGAAACGAGTCGCCAGTCCAGGTTCGATGCACGATACTGGATGCTTGGGACTGGTGCACTGGGACGAATGGTATGGGGAACACGTGAATACCTGTGGCGGATTCATTTCGATATTTGGCAAAACCAATACAATATTGTAAAGTTTAAAAATAAAATAAAATTTAAAGAAAAAAGAAAAATGGTCTTTTTAACATGGTGTTGAGATAATTACATACTCACATAAAAAAGAATAAAGTTGAATAACTACCTCATATTGTATAGAAAAATTAATCCAAAATGGATCATAGACCTAAATGTAAACTAAATGTAAAATATAAAATAAAATTGTAAAAGTAACATGCAAAATTAAATCAAAAGCTAAAATTATAAGACTCTTAAAATGGGATTAAATTTTCATGATCTCAGGTATGTATGACACTAACAAAAATGTTTCCTTCTTTATGACACAAAAGAAAAAAATAAATAAAATTAGACTTCATTAAAATGAAAAACTTTGATCTTCAAGAAAGTGAAAAGACAACGAAGCAATGTGAGAACATATATGCAGACAGTATGTCTGACAAGGGACCTGTATCCAGAATATATAAAGAACTCAACACTCAACAATAAAAAGACAATCCAGTTAAAAATGGGCAAATGATTTAAAAAGACATTTCTCCAAAGAAATGTATAAATGACCAACAAGCACATGAAAAGACATTCAACATCTTCAGTCATTAAAGAAATGCAAACCAAAATAGCAACAAGGTGCGCACAAGGATAGTTAAATTTAAAAGACAGAAAATTATAAGTGTTGGTGGAGAAACTGAAACACTTATACCCTGCTGGTGGGAATGTAAAATAGTTCAGCTGCTTTAGAAAACAGCTTAGCAGTTCCTCAAAAAGATAAAGATAGAGTTACCACATTACCCAGCAATCTCACTCCTGAGTATATATGCAAAAGAAATGAAAAGAACAAAAACCTGTAAACAAATGTTCATAGTGGCATTATTCATGACAGCTAACAGTGGAGACAACCAAAATGTCCATCAGTGAATGAATGGATAAACAGAATGCAGTAAATCCATACACTGAAATATTACTCAACCATAGAAAGGAGTGAAATACTGATTCTACTACAACTGGGATGACCTTGGAATCATTATGTTCATTGAAAGAAGCCAGTCATGAAAGGCCACACATTGTATGAAGCATCCGGAATAGGCAAGTCCGTAGAGACAGAAAATAAATTAGCATTGGACAGGGGCTGGTGATAGAGCAACTGCTGCTGAACTAGGTTTCACTTTGGAGTGATGAAAACTTCCCAGAACCAGATGGAGGAGATAAGTGAACAACTCTGTGAATATACTGAAAACCACTGAACTGTACAATTTAAGAGAGTGTATTTTATGGTTTGTGAATTACGTCTCAATAAGAATGTTATTTTTTAAAGTGACATCCATCCCTTCTGCTCCCTTTCATTGGTCAAAGTCACATGGCCATGAGTTATCCCAATGAAAGAGAATTGCAACCCTACTGTGTGCTTGGAAGGAAAGTGGAAATATCTGGGGGACTGTATGAATGACTGCAAGCAGTGCCCTCAGCCTTTAGTTCTACAAGTAAGATGAGTCTCCAGGTAGGCCAGTCATGACACTGCACCCTACTGGACACAATGATTGGCTCTGCTGTTGTTGTAACGGTTCAGTCACTCAGTCCTGTCCGACTCTTTGTGACCACATGGATTGTAGCACTCCAGGCTTCCCTGTTCATCACCATCTCCCAGAGCTTGCTCAAACTCATGTCCATTGAGTTGGTGATGCCATCGTATCCTCTGTTGTCCCTGTCTCTTCTTGCCTTCAATCTTTTGCTGCAACAGGGTCTTTTCTAATGAGTCAGCTCTTCACAACAGGTGACTGAAATATTGGAGCTTCAGCTTCAGCATCTGTCCTTCCAATGGATATTCAGGATTGATTTCCTTTAGGATAGACTGGTTTGATCACCTTGCAGTCCAAGGGACTCTCAAGGGTCTTCTCCAACACCACAGTTCAAAAGCATCAGTTCTTCGGTGCTCAGCCTAGTTCTTAAAAATCCGCCTTCGATGCAGGAGACCCTGATTGATTACTGAGTTGGGAAGATCTGCTGGAGAGGGGATAGCCTACCCACTCCAGTATTCTTGGGCTTCCCTTGAGGCTCAGCTGGTAAAGAATCCGCCTGCAATGCGGGAGACCTGGGTTCGATCCCTGGGTTGGGAAGATCCCCTGGAGAAGGGAATGGCTACCCACTCCAGTATTCTGGCCTGGAGAATTCCATGGACTCTATAATTGTCCATGGGGTCACAAAGAATCAAACATAACTGAGCTACTTTCATTTCACTTCACTTCAGCCTTCTTTATGGTTCAACTCTCACATCCATGCATGACTACTGGAAAAACCATAACTTTGACTGTACAGACCTTTGTCGGCAAAGTGATGGTGCTGTGTAATGGGCATGTAACAGAAGTTAGGACAACCAGTCCTTTTGTGGCTTGGGTGTACGTTACAGACAGAAATATTGGGGGATTATTAAACAGGAGGATGAGAGTTGGGAACTCTCAGAAGCTGTATATAAGATCCTTGTAGAGAGAGCCTGCATCCAGCTGTGACTTCTAACCCCCTAGATTTTCAAGATGCAAAAGAATTCTGATTAATGAACCATTAACAGAAAAGTGGATTTTAATCTTATAATTCTTTGCCCAACAGATGTCTCACATGTTTCTTGAGAAATCCCACCAGTGTTTCTACTTTGCCACCTTCTGGAATATGTTCTCATTCCCTCACTGTTGATGCCTAAACAGAAGGAATCTCCTTTTACCCAGGCTTTCATGCTCCCTTTTGCCTACAACTTCAGAATCCACCTTTGATGTTTCCCCAGACTGAAAGATTTTTAATGGAGCTCATTGTTCTGTGTTTTACTGCTTGTGCTAAACAGCTTATAAACTGATCCCCAACTCTCCACCTATGTGTGTGTGAGGGTGGGCTGGACTCTTGAGAGTGGGCTGGACCTGTGACATGTGCTAGCAAATGATGGAATGCCACTTCCAAGGCTAGGTTATAAAAGACTCCAATTTCTGATTTGCTTGTCTCCTCTTGCTCCCTCTTCCTCATTCTGATAGATGCTAGACACCATGTTGTCAGTTGCCCTAGGAAGAGGCCCACATTGCAAGAAATTGAGGGCTTCCTCTGGCCAACAGTCCACAAGAAACTGAATCTTGTCAATATCAACTGAGTGAATATGGAACTGGATATTCACCAGCTGAGCCTTGAGAGTTCTGCAGCCCAGCTGGTACCTTGATTGCAAACCTTGAAACAGAGGCCTCACTTAAGTAAGCCATGTCCAAGTTTCTGATCCATACAAACTGTGAAATAATAAATATTTTTAAGTCAATAATTTTGTCATACTTTGTTATGCAGCAGTAAATAACCAATACAGTGCCCCTTCCTCGATACCATGACACAAGCTCTTTTTAGATCAGGGTTGGGAGTTATGTATGACTGTGCTCTAAACTGCTCTCAAAACGTATCTGTTCTTGGGCTTGCCTGGTTGTGCATTGGATAGGCGTTTGCCTGCCAATGCAAGGGACATGGGTCCGATCCTTGGTCCAGGAGAATTCCACAGGTTGCAGAGCAACTAAGCCTGTGTACCACAACTATTGAGCCTGTGCTCTATGTCCTGGGAGCCACAACTACTGAGCCTGCAGGCCACAACTACTGAAACCCATGTGACTAGAGCCCATGCTCCACAACAAGAGAAGTCACCACGATGAGAAGCCCAAACACTGCAACCAAGAGTAGCCCCCTGCTCACTGTGATGCCCTCCAATCAGACATCACGCTCTGTCCATTTCCATATTGATGTGATGTCAATTCCTGTTTCTGTCTTAGGCTCTTTCAAGATGGTCTTGATGACTCCTCATGTCTCTGCAGTGCTTCAAAATTAAATAAGATGATATTGAACCTGCATATCAGTTTTTTCATCCAAAGAATCAGTAGAATGTGAAATATTTAAGCCAGAGACAGAGTTGGTCAATGAGCCTGTGAATCCTTTAGGAGAACCCTCTAAGTAACTGCAGGTAAAGCTGCCCAGCTGGCTTATTCTGCTTGGGTTTCTAAGATTCCTATGTCCTGGTCAACACCTCCCACACATGGATACCCACTCACATGCTCAGTTTGACTCACCCTGGTCAGAGCCCTGGGTCCCCATACAGGGTCTCCCACCAGCACCGGGATCTGTCTGTTACCTCACTCCCGCCAGACCTGCTCCAGGAGACTGGACCCAGCCTGCCCTCTCTTGAGTGCTGACACTGGTAACATGAGTTATAGCAGATAGTACCTGCTTCATCTCTTTCATGTAACCAAGGGGTCAGCCAGGGCTTCCTCCCTCTCAGATAGTGGGAATTCCTACCCACAGGCCAGTGCCTATCTGGACCCTCCCTTTGGTTCCCCACAGCCTCTAACCCTCTCAGAAGGTTTAACATCCATCTCTCCCTTTACACCAGTTTCTACAAGAAATCCAACCAAATGAAATAGGCTGTGATGGTCTGTGGATTTTTACTTCATGCTGGGAGGGTCTGGAAACATGAGGGTCTCCATGCAGCCGTCACTGTCTGGGCCCCTCTGCCTTTTCACCACCTGGTGTCCTCCCAGGGGACCCGATGTGCTGAGCACACTCCAGTCTGCCCTGGTACTCACAGCAGTGCCTCTGCCAGGAGTTCTGGGTTATGAAGTTTCCTCTTTCTCATTATACATGCTTTGGATACAGTTTCTAGAATGATCCGGTCTGATATCTTATAAGTTCCTCTTCTCACCTATTCAGCTGCCTTCCCCCAATAGCAAAAAGTAAAAGTTAGTCTTACAGTCGTGTCTGACTCTTTGTGATCCCATGGACCATAGCCTGCCAGCCTCCTCTGTCCATGGAATTCTCCAGGCAGGAATACCAGAGTGGGTTGCCATTTCCTTTTCCAGAGGATCTTCCTGACCCAGGGATCAAACCCAGGTCTCCTGCATTGCAGGCAGATTCTTTACCAACTGAGTCACTAGGGAAGACCAATAGCAAAGCACCTCCTTTTTTCCTGATGCCGGTCCTAGAACTAGGCTGCATTTGCCAGACCCTGGGTATGTTGGCCTGTTCACCAGGATTTGGACTTCCCCCCACTCCACTGTTTACCATTAAACCCCTGCTTTGGGAAAATCCTAACCATTGACTGGGACAGCAAAGCTTTTTCCATTTCATAGATGTGTGTGCTGAGGCCAAGGCGATGCTTTCTCTTGGATCTGCACACAGAGAGACAAATTAATCAAAAAGATCTTAAGCAGGCACTGTTTGTTTTGCATGAACAAACAGCAATTGCTCTTTGTTTAAATTTAATAGTTAAAAATGAACAGTTCTGGTGATAATTACCACATATTTATATTGGTATTTTACTTTTTAAGTTCTGGGAGAACAGCAGTTTAACTCGATTGAATCATATTTATTAAGCCAAAGGTTAAGTGCTACTATTGCCTTTTAACATTAGAGAAGACAAAGAATTTACTAAGAAAATGCCCCAAATTAATAGTAATTTATAGTATATGTTTTTGTTGTAGAGGAGATGAAAAAAGAGCTAAAGGTAACCAACAATAGATTAAAGGAAATAAATATAACATTTATCTATTAATATCCAGAAACATATGTAGAAAATCATCATTGTTGCCCACATTTGCATATGGCTGACTTTGGTTGTTGGATGGATGAAGCATGTTTGTCATAGAAGACCCTGCAGGACAAATGGAACACTAAGCACTTCACACCACAAAACTAACCCTGCTGATGCAGCCCTTACACACTACAAACAAGAACATCATAGTGGTATTTTTAATAAGAATGTTGTTAATGATAATCTCATGATTTATGAAAAACATTGCTGGTTTTAGAATCATGCTTCATCTTAGTCCTGTTTCTAGCCACCAGAAAGAGGGAATTTTTTTCATTGTGATAGTCAGTTTGCACTTTTTAAAATATGCTTTTCCGGTGCATGGCACACGGGTATTTTAATTAAAACTCATCCATATGGAAGCTTTCTACCTGATCCTAGTAAATAATTTGAAATAGAAATATTTGAAACAGACTGTTACAAATCAAAAACAGTTACCAATTTGGAATTATAAGTAGAGTAGATTACATAGAACATGTTTATAGAAATGAGCCTTTATAATAAACACATATAAAGATGCTCAACATCACTCATTATTAAAGAAATACAAATCAGAACCACAATAATTTATCATCTCATGTCGGTCAGAATGGCTGCCATCAAAAAGTCTGCAAACAGTAAACTCTGGAGAAGGTGTAGAGAAAGGGGAACCTTTTTGTTGGTGGGAATGCATACTGGTACAGCCACTCTGGAGAATAGTGTGAACATTCCTTTAAAAACTTAAATACAACTGTCATACAACACAGCAATCCCACTTCTGGGCACACACACCAAGGAAACCAGAATTAAAAGAGACACAATATTCATTGCATCACTGTTTACAATAGCTAGGACATGGAAGCAACCTAGATGTCCATCAACAGACAAATGGGTAAGGAATTTGTAATGCATATGCAGAATGGCATAAATATTCTGTTTAGTTCAGTTCAGTTGCTCAGTCGTGTCCGACTCTTTGCGACCCCATGAATCACAGCACGCCAGGCCTCCCTGTCCATCACCAACTCCCGGAGTTCACTCAGATTCACATCCATGGAGTCAGTGATGCCATCCAGCCATCTCATCCTCTGTTGTCCCCTTCTCCTCCTGCCCCCAATCCCTCCCAGCATCAGAGTCTTTTCCAATGAGTCAGCTCTTTGCATGAGGTGGCCAAAGTATTGGAGTTTCAGTTTTAGCATCATTCCCTTCAAAGAAATCCCAGGGCTGATCTCCTTCAGAATGGACTGGTTGTACTGGAGTTTCAGCTTCAGCATCATTCCCTCCAAAGAAATCCCAGGGCTGATTTCCTTCAGAATGGACTGGTTGGATCTCCTTGCAGTCCAAGGGACTCTCAAGAGTCTTCTTCAACACCACAGTTCAAAAGTGTCAATTCTTCGGCGCTCAGCTTTCTTCACAAGAGCGGGCGAGAGGAGCTACCCCACATCCGAGGTCATGGGAAGAAGCTGGGAGGACCCCATTCCCGAGGGACAGCGGCCAAGACGAGCTACCACACGTCCCAGATCAGGGGCAGCGGCCGAGAGTGCCAGGCTGCGACAGCGCAGGAGCAGCCAAGAGGAGCCACCCCCCACCCAAGGCCAGGGGCGGCGGCGGAGAGGAGCAACCCCAGGTCCAAGGAGCTGTGGCTGCACGGGCGCAGGAGGGCCTAGAGGAGCTACTCCACATTCAAGGTCAGGAGGGGCCGCGGTGAGGAGATACCCCTCATCCAAAGTAAGGAGGAGTGGCCACACTTTGCTGGAGCAGCCGTGAAGAGATACCCCACGTCCAAGGTCAGAGAAACCCAAGTAAGACAGTAGGTGTTGCAAGAGGGCATCAGAGCGCAGACACACTGAAACCATAATCACAAAAACTAGTCAATCTAATCACACTAGGACAACAGCCTTGTCTAACTCAATGAAACTAAGCCATGCCGTGTGGGGCCACCCAAGACAGGTGGGTCATGATGGAGAGGTCTGACAGAATGTGGTCCACTGGAGAAGGGAATGGCAAACCACTTCAGTATTCTTGCCTTGAGAACCCCATGAACAGTGTGAAAGGGCAAAATGATAGGATACTGAAAGGGGAACTCCCTGGGATGGTAGGTGCCCAATATGCTACTGGAGATCAGTGGAGAAATAACTCCAGAAAGAATGAAGGGATGGAGCCAAAGCAAAAACACTACCCAGTTGTGGATGTGACTGATGATAGAAGCAAGGTCCAATGCTGTAAAGAGCAATATTGCATAGGGACCTTGATTGTTAGGTCCATGAATCAAGGCTAATCGGAAGTGGTTAAACAGGAGATGGCAAGAGTGAATGTCGACATTCTAGGAATCAGCGAACTAAAATGGACTGGAATGGGTGAATTTAACTCAGAAGTCCATTATATCTACTACTGTGGGCAGGAATCCCTTCGATAAGGAAAGAAGAGGTTAATTATCTATCTGAGACTACACACCTGGTGGGAGGGAAGGAACTAATACAAAAAGCTCCTGATTTCTAGATTAGCATTCTTACATTCTTTGTACCACCTCCTCTAGTGTTCCAGTAGTAAATAAAATTAATTTGAAGTATTAACTTTCATTGTATTTTAATAGATCAGTTTTCTCAATGCTATTAAGATATCAATATTTCAACCAGTCAAACCATTGACTTTATATGCATATTCATGTTTATAGTGTTTTGCATATTGAAAATTCAAGATCTTCTTTTCGTAAACCTAATTTTCAGTCCATACAATTACTCAAAGTTAAAGGAAGGATAGGACATAAACTTTCAATATTTGCATTTTTTTCTGTCAAATGAGAGTTCAAGAAATTAGTTCCATAGAGGTTTTAATATTAATATATGACTTGAATTGTAGAAGAATACATTAATAGGAAATATATATCGTTCTAAGATAAGTAAAATACTTAATCTATTATTCCTAAACTGTTTTTTTTTTTTTTGCTGTTGTTTTATAAGATTAGATTGCAGATTTCCTTTCATTAGAAAAGTACTTTACAACATTCATTGAACAATACGTCATACAAATAATCTTTCTTGAGAATTTGTAATAAATCAGAGACTTTCTGACAATTAAAAATAGAAATAGCCTTCATATATCACTGTATCAGATAAGCTGCTTCCAGCTACAAGAAATAGAAATCCTAAATTAAACTGACGAAACAACGAAATGTATTAGCTTACAAACAGAAAGTTTGCTTTGGGTGATTTGGCAGCTCAATCATGTCATCAAGAGCTTTAGTTCCTTTAATTTCTTTACATGAGTGTCCAAAATGCCAACTCCATTCTCTGTGACGTAGGTACTAGCATCTCTTCATTTTATAAATAAGGACATTTAATCAAGATCGCCGGGAGAAATATCAATAACCTCAGATATGCAGATGACACCACCCTTACGGCAGAAAGTAAAGAAGAACTAAAGAGCCTCTTGATGAAAGTGAAAGAGGAGAGTGAAAAAATTGGCTTAAAGCTCAACATTCAGAAAATGAAGATCATGGCATCTGGTCCCATCACTTCATGGGAAATAGATGGGGAAACAGTGGAAACAGTGTCAGACTTTATTTTGGGGGGCTCCAAAATCACTGCAGATGGTGACTGCAGCCATGAAATTAAAAGACGCTTACTCCTTGGAAGAAAAGTTATGACCAAAGTAGATAGCATATTGAAAAGCAGACATTACTTTGCCAAAAAAGGTCCGTCTAGTCAAGGCTATGGTTTTTCTGGTTGTCATGTACAGATGTGAGAGTTGGACTGTGAAGAAAGCTGAGCGCCGAAAAATTGATGCTTTTGAACTGTGGTGTTGGAAAAGACTCCTGAGAGTCCCTTGGACTGCAAGGAGATCCAACCAGTCCATTCTGAAGGAGATCAGCCCTGGGATTTCTTTGGAAGGAATGATGCGAAAGCTGAAGCTCCAGTACTTTGGCCACCTCATGCGAAGAGTTGACTCATTGCAAAAGACTCAGATGTTGGGAGGGATTGGGGGCAGGAGGAGAAGGGGACGACAGAGGATGAGATGGCTGGATGGCATCACCGACTCGATGGACATGAGTTTTAGTGAACTCTGGGAGTCGGTGATGGACAGGGAGGCCTGGCATGCTGCGATTCATGGGGTCGCAAAGAGCCGGACACGACTGAGCGACTGAATTGAACTGAACTGATTGTCTTAAAATGATGCCATCCTGGCCCTTTGTTGTCATGATATGGCCTTCAGTAATAACTAGGGCTATATTATTTACATCCAACGAGAGATAGACACTAGCTTCCTGTTGTTCTCTGTCTAAAAAAGGAAGGATTTTCACAGACGTCACCAGTACATTTCTCCAATCTACTGGCCAAAATTAGGCCTCAGATTCATTCCTGTACCAAATATTGGTGCAGGGGTTACTTAACTCAGTCAGACCCCACACTTGAGTCAGGGTAACTTCTCCAACAAGATATTGCTGGCGCTCAGTGGAAAGGAGAGAGATTCTGCATTGTGCAGAGGAGGCTCCAGCTTCCTCTCTGAAGCGCTTTTGCCTCTTAACTTCCATGACCTCACTGTTAGTTTACCCTCGAGCGTTCCTGTCCCCACTCCTCAGACTCCCTTTCTGGCTCCTCTTCTTCTTCCCTTTCTCTAAGTATTGGAGTTTCCCATGCCTCAGTGATCAGGCTTCATCTCCTTCTTTGACTTTCTCCCTAGGTTATCTCACCTGTTCCTGTAGCTTCGAATAACACTCTAAGTTGATCATCTCCCACCGAAACTCTCTCCTGAGCTCCAGATTCCTATGTCCAGCTTTATTCCATGTAGATACTCAGGTGCTTGTGTCTCTTCCTTTTATGTCTCCTGTTTCTCCTGTAACAATGGTTCTCAAACTTGAGCATGATCAGGACCGCTGGAGGGCTGAGGAAAACACACACTGCTTGCCCCCATCCTCAGAACTTCTGTCTCAGTAGGTCTGTGTTGGGGCTACAGAGTTTAGAAACTGACAAGTTTCTAAGTGATGCTGACACTGCTCATCTGGAACAATGCTTTGAGAACAAGTTTCCTCAAACAAACGTCCAAAGCTGAGTCCCTGGCACAGAGAAAGTGCAGACTACCATACAACTGCACTCATTTCACATGCTAGTGAGGTAATGCTCAAAATCCTTCAAGTTAGGCTTCAGCAGCGCATGAACCAAGAACTTCCAGATGCACAAGCTGAGTTTAGAAAAGGCAGAGAAACCAGAGATCAAATTGCCAACAATTGTTGGCTCATAGAGAAAGCAAGGGAATTCCAGAAAAACATCTACTTCTGCTTCATTGACTATGCTAAAACCTTTGCCTTTGTGGATCACAACAAACTTTGGAAAATTCTTTAAGAGATGAGAATACTAGACCACCTTACCTGTCTCCTGAGAAACCTGTCTGTGGGTCAAGAAGCAGCAGTTAGAACCAGACATGGAACAAAAAACTGGTTCAAGATTGGGAAAGGAGTATGAAAAGCCGTATATTGTCACCCTGCTTGTTTAACTTCTATGCAGAGTATGTATGTATGTTAGTTGCTCAGTCATGTCTGACTCTTTGCGACCCCATGAACTGTAGCCCACCAGGCTTCTCTGTCCATGGAATTCACCAGGCAATAATACTGGAGTGGATTGCCATTCCCTTCTCCAGAGGAACTTCCCAACCCAGGAATCGAACCCTGGTTTCCTGCGTGGCAGGCAGATTCTTTACCGTAGGAGCTACAGGAAAGTCTTTCTGTGCAGAATACATCATGAGAAGCATCAGGTTGGATGAATCACAAGCTGGAATCAAGATTGCCAACAGAAATATGAGCAACCTCATATATGCAGATGATACCACTCAAATGGCAGAAAGTGAAGAGGAACTAGGGAGCCTTTTGATGGTGAAAGAGGAGAGTGAGAAAGCTAGCTTGAAACTCAACATTCAGGGGGAAGCAGCATGAGGAGTTGGATGATCACTGAGGGCTACTGAAAGGGACCACCAGGACCCTCTGCAACCTCCAGTATATTTTTGGAGATTTTAGCCCTGATGAATTCAATCAGTTCTCTGTGACTCTTCATGCTTCAGTGGAGCTTCCTCCACACGGTGGGACAGTTCTGTGTGGCGCACAGGCCGCTGGTAACCTCCCTGATGGACACAACTATCAGAGAATTGAATATGTTGTTAATGAAGTAATTGAACCCAGTGACACTTTGCCGAGAACTCCCAACTACAGTATTTCAAGCACATTGAATCCTCAGGGCCCTGAATTTGTCCTTAGCTGCACAACTTCCAAAAAACTCCCTTATGACATTGATAAAGAAGTGAACTACAGCTCTGCCGACTGCCAGTACTCGGGCCTTGCCCTTGCCCTGGACGGCAGCTCTCATGCCAAGGAAGAAGTTATAGAGAACGAAGGCATTTAGGGGGGTCTTGGACAGTTCAGTTCAGTTCAGTCACTCAGTCATGTTCGACTTTTTGCAACATCATGGACTGCAACACCCCAGGCCTCCCTGTCCATCATCAACTCCTGGAGCTTACTCAAACTCATGTCCATCGAGTCAGTGATGCCATCCAACCATCTCATCCTCTGTCATCCCCTTCTCCTCCTGCCTTCAATCTTTCCCAGCATCAGGGTCTTTTCCAATGAGTCAGTTCTTTGAATCAGGTGGCCAGAATATTGGAGTTTCAGCTTTAACATCAGTCCTTCCAATGAACACCCAGGACTGATTTCCTTTAGGATGGACTGGTTGGATCTTCTTGAAGTTCAGGGGACTCTCAAGAGTCTTCTCCAACAGCACAGTTCAAAAGCATCAATTCTTTGGTGCTCAGCTTTCTTTACAGTTCAAGTCTCACATCCATACATGACAACCAGAAAAACCATAGCCTTGACTAGACGGACCTTGGTTGGCAAAGTAATGTCTCTGCTTTTTAATATGCTGTCTAAGTTGGAGAAGGCAATGGCACCCCACTCCAGTACTCTTGCCTGGAAAATCCCATGGACGGAGGAGCCTGGTGGGCTGCAGTCCATGGGGTTGCTGAGGGTCGGACATGACCGAGCGACATCACTTTCACTTTTCACTTTCATGCATTGGAGAAGGAAATGGCAACCCACTTGGTGTTCTTGCCTGGAGAATCCCAGGAACGGGGGAGCCTGGTGGGCTGCCATCTATAGGGTCGCACAGAGTCGGACACGACTGAAGTGACTTAGCAGGTTGGTCATAACTATTTTTCCCAAGGCGTAAGCGTTTTTTAGTTTCATGGCTGCAATCACCATCTGCAGTGATTTTGAAGCCCAAAAAAATAAAGTCTGACACTGTTTCCACTGTTTCCCCATCTATTTCCCATGAATTAAGGGAACCAGATTCCACAATCTTAGTTTTCTGAATGTTGAGTCTTAAGCCAACTTTTTCACTCTCCTCTTTCACTTTCATCAAGAGGCTTTTTAGCTCTTCTTCACTTTCTGCAATCAAGGTAGTGTCATCTGCATATCTGAGGTTATTGATATTTCTCCCAGTAATCTTGATTCCAGCTTGTGCTTCTTCCAGTCCAGCGTTTCTAATGATGTACTCTGCATATAAGTTAAATAAGCAGGGTGACAATATACAGCCTTGATGTACTCCTTTTCCTATTTGGAACCAGTCTGTTGTTCCATGTCCAGTTCTAACTGTTGCTTCCTGACCTGCATAAAGCTTTCTCAAGAGGCAGGTCAGGCAGTCTGGTATTCCCATCTCTTTCAGAATTTTCCACAGTTTATTGTGATCCACACAGTCAAAGGCTTTGGCATAGTCAATAAAGCAGAAATAGATGTTTTTCTGGAACTCTCTTGCTTTTTCAATGATCCAGCAGATGTTGGCAATTTGATCTCTGGTTCCTCTGCCTTTTCTAAAACCAGCTTGAACATCTGGAAGTTTACGGTTCATGTACTGTTGAAGCCTGGCTTGGAGAATTTTGAGCATTACTTTGCTAGCATATGAGATGAGTGCAACTGTGCGGTAGAAAGGAAGTGCAAAAAGAAGAAAAAACATCCTCCTGGATATTACAGTCACTTGAAAGTGCCGAGGGCAGGCCTTCGGTAGAAGGCCTGGTCAGTGGTCACCTGGCCCAGCAGTCTGCAACAGTGTAGGAGCCAAGGATGCAGACTTGATGGGGAATGTGCCCTCAGCGCCCCACCCCCGGACTTGGGGCAGCCCTCAGGACACCACAGACTTTGTCAGTGATGCCGCGCCTTACTGAGGCTTTCCCCGAGCCCTGGACGGCGGGACCAGGACTGCAGAGCAGCTTGAGGGCTGCCCCGGGGCTGACTCCCAGCAGGGACACCCTGTTGAGGACAGCTGTGGCTCACCCTCCATGGGGACTGAGACTACTGAGAGCCTTGGAGTTGCTAAGGGCCAAATACTTGAATCCTTGGTTGAGGGCACAGCTGCCAGTGGGGTGGAGTTGCACACCATGGAGAGCTCGAACTCAGCCCCACCAAGGCCTAGAGCACCCCACCTCCTGTGGATGCCCCAGCCTCTGCAGCGGGCACAGTGCCCACCAGTCAGCCCACCAAGTCATGGGCCAGTCTTTTTCATGATTCCAACTGTCTTCCTCCTCCTCGCCTGTGGTTTCTGTGGAAATTAAGAATTCCCCTTCCACCACATTTCCCTTCATCTCTGAAAAGCAGGCAGAAGTCAAGGAAGGGCTGGTTCCAGTTTCAGAGGATCCCAAAGCCCTAAAGATTGCAGAGTTCCTGGAGAACACCACCCTGATTCATAAACCAGTGTCGTTGCAACCCTGCGGGCTGATCTACAAAGGAAATTGGTGCTACATCAAAGCCACACTGCAGGCGTTGGTAGCTTGCCCACCATTATATCACCTGATGAAGTTCATTCCTCTGTATTTAAAAGTGCAAAGCCCTTGTACATCCACACCCATGACAGACAGCTTTGTTTAGCTAATGAATGAGTTTACTAATATGCCAGTACCTCCAAAACCCAGACAAGGTCTTGGGGATAAAATCATGAGGGATATCTGCCCCAGAGCTGCCTTTGAACCCACGTATATTTGTAGACTCCTGATGGTGATCAAGTGGAGCCTGTCTGAGAAGGATGGGCAAGAAGATGCTGAGGAGTACTCAGGTTTCATTCTAAATGGACTCCATGAGGAAATGCAGAACCAAAAGAAACTTCTATCACCAAATAATGAAAACCTTACTGTTTCCAGTGGACCCAAAAGCCATTCAGTGAACAAAGAGGAGCAGGAAAAACCAGAAGAAGGAAGTGAGGACAAGTGGGAGTAAGCAGGCCCCAGAAACAAGACCTCAGTCACGCACCAGGCTGCCTTTGTTCAGACCCCTATCGCTGACATTTTTTGGTGGACACATCAGGTCTGTGGTTTACCAGCAGAGTTCAAAAGAGTCTGCCACTGGGCAGCTGCTCTTCAATCTGCATCTGGAAATCCAGTCCAACAAGATATGCACTGTCCAGGATGCACTGGGGAGCCTGGTGGCCAGAGAGTCTGTCCAGGGTGACACCACCAAAACTGAACAAGAGGTGGAGATCAGCTGGAGAGTGACTCTGGAAAAGCTCCATCTTGTGCTCCTGCTGCACCTCCAACGGTTCGTGTACAAGACTGGGGGCTGTCAGAAGCTCATCAGAAATGCTGAATATCCTGCGGACTTGGAAATTAGTAACTAAGACTGCTCTCTCCGGGGCTTAAAAATAAGAACTTTAAATGCCACAGAGCCTATAGGCTGTTTGCAGTGGTCTACCACCACTGCGGCAGCGCCACGGGCTGCCACAGGACATCTCCCAGATCAGGCTCAACGGCTGGAGGCACACTGAAGAGCAGACTGTGACGGTGATCAGCCAGATGGTCACGGTGATCAGCCAGATGGTCACGGTGATCAGCCCGACGGTCAAGGCCAGCAGCCAGCAGCAGGAGCGATGCCCACCGCAGAGCGCACAGCCTGCCTCCTCGCACCACAGCTGCGTGGACCTGCTGTAGCCGCGCCCGGGCTGCTTGTAGGCTCCGCTCTCACCACCTCCCCTCTTCTCTTTAGTGGCTCTTAAAGGACAGACTCTTTCTCCTTATCGCAAAAATGGGCTAGAGTGAAAGGAGACGCCTTGTGGTTTGTACACAGCATAGCTTCCACTGACTTCTAGCTTCCAAATCAAAATCATCTGGTGAAACAGACTGTCACTTGATTCAAGAAAATACATGAGAAACCCATTTCTGAAATAATGGTGATTTCTGAGTAAGAAGGGTAACTTGCGTTTGATTCCCAGTCTAATTGCATAGTAGAGTAAGTCCTGCACCAGCAACAACAATTGTAAATTTGTGAAAATGAATTTTATCTTTCCTTAAAAAAGATAAATTTTTAAATCCATCACACTTTCATCCCTCACCCTTTAGTTTTTGATCAATGACAAAAACAAGCCAGTTACCAGAGAAGAAATAGTTCTTCAAAAGATAAACAAACACAAAAAAAGTTGCTGGTTCCTAACAGGAAAAATACATTTTAATAATTGTGCAAGGAGAAGCTGCTTACATACACATGGCAGATCAAATATTTGGAGTTACAATGTCAGTCACATAGAAAGGTGATTGTAATTTTATTGTCATTAAAAGATTTCAAAGTGCATTCATGCTTCTGTGTACACATAATGAAAAAGGAGCAAAATAATGAAGATTGGTATTTCCCTCCGGCTGCTGTCTTATTTTGCTGTCCGCTCTTCTATGATGCCACGTTTCTAATGTACACAGTTAGCGATAGCTAGGAGTATACAGTTGTTGCCCATCAATAAAAATCACAAAGTTGGTTTAAAGCTGAAAAAAAAACAAACCTCCACATTCAAAAAACTAAGATCATGGCATCCAGTCCCACAACTTCATGCAAATAGAAGGGGGAAAGCGGAAGTAGTGGCTGACTTTATTTTCTTCGGCTCCAAAATCACTGTAATGGTGACTGCAGCCATGAAATTAAAAGATGCTTGCTCCTTGGAAGGAAAGTTATGACCAACCCAGACAGCGTATTAAAAAGCAGAGTCATCACGTTGCCAACAAAAATGCGTCTAGTCAAAGCTATGGTTTTTCCAGTAGTCATGCATGGATGTAAGAGTTGGACCCTAAAGAAGGCTGAGAGCTGAAAAATTGATGTTTTCAAATTGTGGTGCTGGATAAGACTCTTCAGAGTCCCTTGGACTGCAAGGAGATCCAACAAGTCCATCCTAAAGGAAATGAACCTTCAATATTCATTGGATGGACTAATGCTGAAACTGAAGCTCCAGTACTTTGGCCACATAGTGAAGAGTCAACCCACTAGAAAAGACCATGATGCTCAGAAAGACTGAAGACAAAAAGAAAAGGGGCAGCAGAGGATGAGATGGTTAGATAGCATCACTGACTCAATGGATGTGAATTTGAGCAAACTCAAGGAGATAGTGGAGGGTAGAGGAGCCTATCATACTGCAACCCATGAGATCACAAATCATCTGACAGGACTTAGTGACCTAACAAGAACAACAACATCACACATAGCAACGTATAATTTCAGTTTAGCTTTGTTTTTTTAAATTACTGTCTCCTTTGCTAGGAGTCAGCTTCATCAAGACAGGAGTTATGCCCCTCTTATTCATTTCTGTATTACTCATTTGGAAAAAAATTTTGTTGGTGGCTGAAAACTATTTCTCTTCTCCTGTTATATAGCAGATGCTAATTTAGCTCAGTTATCAGGAGATTCTTGGTCTCAGGGAAGATGGAACTAGCTATCTAGGAGTAGGCTTGTAATTCAATTCTACCCTTAAGATATAATGAGAAATGTGGAATATCTCCTGTATGTTGTAAGAGGATGTGATATCTGGAGTTGCAGCATCCAGACTGCATCCAGGAGGGAAAGTTCTAGCAAACTGCAGAGATACCAATCCTGAGATCCAACATCAATAAGCTGCTGCACACACCTAGCAAATACCTACCAAATGTTAAGGGACATAAATAAAGACAACTATGTGTTTAAGCTGTTTTCTGTTGCAGTGGCTAGATGAAGCTGAAAGTATTATGACTTACTACACTGCTTGACACAGGCAAGCAACTTACGCTCAATTAATACAGGCATTTGTTTTTGTTGAATGAATAAAAAACTACATAGCTAAAGCAATGTGAGAAAGAATGGGGAAGGTATCCAGGGAATTTAATCTACATTAAAAATACAATTTGGCAGGGGGGATTAATCCAAGGGAAGGAGAAGTAGGAACAGGGTACATATTATACTGCCTGGTGATATTTATTAACCAATTTATACAAATATTTTTCATTCATTTAAATAAAAATGTAATGAAGACTTACTACTTCAAGAAGTATTACATTATGGAGGCACACAGTGTATTGTTTGAAAATATAGGTCACGGAATACTTAAATACAGCCACTCAAAATCTGGTGCCTTAAAGGAACTTACTAAATCTCCGTTAACTTCAATTTCCATGTGTGTATGCTAAGTTGCTTCACTCATGTCTGACTCTCTGAGACCCAATGAACTGTAGCCTGACAGGCTCATCTGTCTATGGGGTTCTCCAGGCAAGAATACTGGAGTGGGTTGCCATGCCCTCCTCCAGGGGATCTTCCTGACTTAGGGATTGAACCCACATCTCTTAGTTCTCCCGTATCGGCAGGCAGGTTCTTTACCACTAGCGCTACCTGAGAAGCGCTAACTTCAGTTTACTCCTCTTCAAAAGGAAATAATCACACTTTTAAAAGGTTAGTGTGATGAGAGGATACATGTAAAGTGCTCAATGTCCTACATGCCCATTAAGTAGTAAATAATAAATAGTTTTATATTTGTTATTATAATGATTAAGTATGGCTAACAGAAATGGGACACAAAGGTGAAAAATATATAGCCCCTTTCCATAACAAAAATGCCTTAATATCTGAATATTGAAATAACATAAAAAAACACAAAGAATGTGAAAGAAAGAAAAGTCTTTCTGCTTTGGAAGATAAGACAAGGTTTTAGTAGAGGAGAAGACATTTGATCTGTATCTTTAATGAAAGGTTGCATGTTCACATGCAGAGATGAGCAGTGAAGAATGTATGCCACGGTGGTTGGAAAGGGAGAACTAACAAACTTTTACAGACAATAAAACCTAGGAAGAGGAGGGCAGGGAAATATAAGGCCATGTAGCTCATGGCTGGTAGGATGGCTTAGCACCAGTACAGACTTAAGAAAGAGGCCTGTGGAGCTGAGCCCGTGGCAAGTGCTACCTCTCATGGAGGAGGAGTTTCAATAACTAACTAGGAAGGCTCTGGCTTTTTTGGCAAGCAATGAGGTGCCATGAAAAGATTTAAAGCAGGGCAAGAAAGTGACGTGATTAAAGTGTGGCCAGACACTGTTAATGTCCTTCCATAGCCATCCTTACTTTGGTTGGCCCAGTTTTAAGGGATGAAGACTACCAGCTCTGACAATGTAACTGAAATCTGAGCAATGATTTGTAAGGAAGATTTACTGAGTGCTCCGGGAAAATAAGTTTTTTTAAAGAGAAAGATATACAAAGGGAAAATCATTATACTCTCTCCTTCATTGGTTCCCCTTGCTGAACTCACCCTGTGAGTTCTGTTGTGTACAGATACAGACAGTGCTTAGAGCTTCAGCGGCAATCTTGAAAAATGATCTCTCACACTCACAGATGATGGCTAAGTGATAAGATTCAAGAAGCCTGGGTCTTTGACGACATTATTGAACTGCGGAGTCAATTCCAGGACTGCCTATTCCCAGACGACCAGTTAAGCAAATAGTAGATACACTATAGGTTAAGCCGCTATTGCTTAGTGGCTTGTTCTTTGTGGCCACACCATTCAAACTAATCCTAAGAGCGGTGTTTTAGGAAGATTCATAAGAGATCGATGGGATGAACTGATGCACTGTGAAAATAAGGATAACCAGTAGGAAAACAATTACTGAGCATGTCTTGTGTGCATTTTTGAAATTAAGAAACACATGTACAGCACTTACAATACACCAGATGCTATGAAGCACTTTGCTCATTTCTCACTAAATCTCTGTGAGGTAAATACTATCATTATCCCCATTTTTCAAATAAGAAAACTGAGTCATAGATTAGTGATACAGTTTCCCCAAGGACACAGAACTAGCTAGCATTTGTGAAGCATTCACCCAAGCAGTCCAGCTCCAGACTCTGCTCCCAGCTATTCGTATGCGGTTAATTTACATGCAAACACTATCCTACTCTTATGTGACGATCTTATGAGGGAAAAAGCCACCATTATAGCCATTTTTTCAAATGAAGAAACTGAAGTAGAGGAGGTTAAGTAATTTAAGGTCATGTATATAACAAGGAATGGAGCAGAAAGTCAAGGCCAGTTCCACCTGAATTCAGAGATACAACCTTGGTGCCAGATCTCCGGCGATGAGACTGCTCCAGACTTCTGAATCAGAGGAGTGGCTCTAGAAATATAAAAGGAGGAACTTACACAAGACAGAGGTTAGATGAGGATTAAGGGCAGATTTTACGTTAAGGGAAAGGATGAAAGGTGATTCTGGTTTTTCAAAGCTAAGTTAAAGCACACAGATACTGTGTTGTTGTTGTTGTTGTTGTTTTTGAAGTATAGTTGATTTTCAGTGTGTGTTAATTTCAGGTATACAGCAAATTGATTCAGATATATATAGATATAGATATCCTTTTTCAGGCTGTTTTCCCATATCAGTTCAGTTCAGTCGCTCAGTCTTGTCCGACTCTTTGCGACCCCATGAACCGCAGCTCCCTGTCCATCATAAACCAGGGCTCCCTGTCCATCACAAACTCCCGGAGTTCACTCAGACTCATGTCCATCGAGTCAGTGATGCCATCCAGCCATCTCATCCTCTATCATCCCCTTCTCCTCCTGCCCCCAATCCCTCCCAGCATCAGAGTCTTTTCCAATGAGTCAGCTCTTCCCATGAGGTGGCCAAAGTACTGGAGTTTCAGCTTCAGCATCATTCCCTCCAAAGAAATCCCAGGGCTGATCTCCTTCAGAATGGGCTGGTTAGCTCTCCTTGCAGTCCAAGGGACGCTCAAGAGTCTTCTCCAACACCACAGTTCAAAAGCATCAATTCTTCGGTGCTCAGCCTTCTTCACAGTCCAACTCTCACATCCATACATGACCACTGGAAAAACCATATCCTTGTCTAGACGGATCTTTGTTGGCAAAGTAATGTCTCTGCTTTTGAATATGCTATCTAGGTTGGTCATAATTTTCCTTCCAAGGAGTAAGTGTCTTTTAATTTCATGGCTGCAGTCACCATCTGCAGTGATTTTGGAGCCCAAAAAAATAAAGTCTGACACTGTTTCCACTGTTTCCCCATCTATTTCCCATGAAGTGATGGGACCGGATGCCATGATCTTAGTTTTCTGAATGTTGAGCTTTCAACCAAATTTTTCACTCTCCAGTTTCACTTTCATCAAGAGGCTTTTTAGTTCCTCTTCACTTTCTGCCATAAGGGTGGTGTCATCTGCATATCTGAGGTTATTGATATTTCTCCCGGCAATCTTGATTCCAGCTTGTGTTTCTTCCAGTCCAGCATTTCTCATGATGTACTCTGCATATAAGTTAAATAAGCAGGGTGACAATATACAACCTTGACGTACTCCTTTTCCTATTTGGAACCAGTCTGTTGTTCCATGTCCAGTACTAACTGTTGCTTCCTGACCTGCATATAGGTTTCTCAAGAGGCAGGTCAGGTGGTCTGGTATTCCCATCTCTTTCAGAATTTTCCACAGTTTATTGTGATCCACACAGTCAAAGGCTTTGGCATAGTCAATAAAGCAGAAATAGACGTTTTTCTGGAACTCTCTTGCTTTTTCCATGATCCAGTGGATGTTGGCAATTTGATCTCTGGTTCCTCTGCCTTTTCTAAAACCAGCTTGAACATCAGGAAGTTCACGGTTCGCATATTGCTGAAGCCTGGCTTGGAGAATTTTGAGCATTACTTTACTGGCATGTGAGATGAGTGCAATTGTGCAGTAGTTTGAGCGTTCTTTGGCATTGCCTTTCTTTGGGATTGGAATGAAAACTGACCTTTTCCAGTCCTGTGGCCACTGCTGAGTTTTCCAAATGTGCTGGCATATTGAGTGCAGCACTTTCACAGCATCATCTTTCAGGATTTGAAATAGCGTTTCCCATATAGATTATTACAAAATGTTGAGTATAGTTCCCTGTGCTCTAAGTAGGTCCTTTAGGTCTTTGTTGCTTAAATATAATAGTGTGTATATGTTACTCCAAAATTTCTAATTAGGGATACTATTTTTTAAAAGAAAGTCTAGAAAATGAATATTTTAAATTTATATTTTGAGAAAATACTTCAAAATCCTTGTCAGCACACCCAATAAGTTAGGGTAAACTACAAAAGCAGATATCAAGGCGAATCATCTTGTTTAAGTGGCAGTTTCTACGTGCATCTAAAAATGTGGCCCAGGAGCAATGAGGAGGGACCTCGTCCACTCAATCCTTTTGCAGCTTAAGATCCTTGAGGTAATTCTCTAAACAAACCCACACTTGCCTCCCCGCCCCCAGGCCTCTGCCACAGCCACACACGTCTCCCTCCCTCAGCGACACATTTTGGCTTCTAATTTCTCATCTGTGGTTATCAACCACCCCTCAGGAAATTCCATTTTCCAGGCATACAATGCCAGATCCTATGCTTCCTCAGCGCAGGACACAGGCATCATTTGCTTTGAGAACACAATACCTGTAGTGCTGTGGGAGGAGTCTCGTGATAGCAACTATATTCACAGAATCTCCGTGGGCTGTTTCCTGGGCTTCCTTCACAGAGTCACCTGCACACTAGCTCCAAGCCTCTGTTTTCCCACAGAACCTTATTTCTATCCCTTGGACAAGGCAGATGATTTTTCTTAGTTTCTGTTGTCACTGTAGAAGTTTAGGTCTAGATGAAGGTTTTGGTTTGGGATTAAAATTACTTTTTCCATCTCCACCTGAAACTATTCAGTGGCCTCCAGGAATTTAACTTAATTCACTCAATCACTTCCATTAAATGTTGACTAAGTGCCAGGCACCACACTAGAAGCTTAAAGTCTAGGAAAGCACTGCTTCTCAAACTCTGACTGCATGGGAAACATCTGGGTATTGGTTAATGCCCCACTGCAGATGCAGTAGGTCAGAGGTGGAGTTGAGATTCTGCATTTCTAAAAGGCTCCTGGGTGAGTCCATTGTGAATAGCCATCGAGGAAGATGGAAATATAAACAAATAAGAAAGAGTTATAGATCCTATGATAAATATGTGAGAAGCCGAGAAAGGAAAGAGGTTTTCCAAATTTCTCTGGGCTGCACTTCTTCCTCAATAACCTCCCTAGACTGCTTCTGATTTATTTCAGTATTTCAGGTCCTGCTTTAAACCTCTGCCATCTACTCCTACTCTAAATATTTGATACACACCTACTCCAGCTAATATTCTCCTATGCTTACAAAGGCATCTTTCTGCATCACTAATTCCTTCATACTTCTCCTTTGTTCTACTTATATGTTTGCAGAATTCCCTCATTTTGGCTTCTAATTTCTTATCTGTGGTTATCAATTACCCCTCAGGAAATTCAATTTTCCAGGCATACTATGCCAGATCCTATGATCTCAGCCTTATGAACACTAGTAGTATATAAACATATACATGCTATACATTTATATGTTGATTCTTTGTATATAATCATAACAATAGTTAACATACATGAAGAGCTTAAAATATGCCAAGCACTGTGATATCATAAAAGTCTGTGAGATTGACACTGATATTATCCCATTTGAATAAAACTGAGACAGAGACATTGAAATCACATTGCCATTAACCAGTTTGAATGTTATATCTTCAAAGAATGGTGCCATTTAAAACGAAACTAATTACACCTAAATCTACTCACTGTTGTGTAAGTTTGGGAAGATGTGCTAGCCATTTCTGTGGCATGGGAAATCTCCTCCATGATATGGACGGAATCAGACATTTTCTCTGTCTGGGAGTAGGAGAAAATATGGTGTCTATCGAATGTGCTTTCAAATCTGGTTAAATGGCTGTGTCATGGCAACTTACAGCTCTACATGAGTCAGTTAAACTCTTAATTCAGTTCTGCCTTATACAGATGAGAGACTCACTTTTATTTGATACTTTAGGTTCTGATCAAGTCTTTTAGTCAAGTGTCTCAAAAATGCAAATACAAATCTTCATTTTATAAAATCATCTGGATTTAACAGAAAATCTGATCTCACTAGAGAATTGTATCATGCTGGGTTCCTTTTATGCTGTCTCTATAATTGAATTGCCTTTTCACCAAAAAGATTATTTTGAACTCACGGAAAACTTCTTAAAAAAATAAATGACAATGAAAGCCCAAAGGACATTCAATATGAAACCAAATTATTATAGCATTAAAGGATCTAAGTTAAATCCACGAAGGCAAGAAAATTCAAAGCAAGGTTTTAGGAATAAAATTCCTTCAGTTTCATGCCTCACTGCATGTGCAGGACCACTTCCTTAAACATTAGGATGGAGTAGAGGCAATGAAATTCTTTAGCTGACAATTCCCATGGAACTTTAAATCAGTGAAGGAACTCAAAATATTGGTAATAGAAGCAGGATCAGAAAGGAATAATATAATTTTTTTTTTTTTTCAAATGGAACCTTTCATTGCTACTGTTTTCTCATCCTTGGTATTTTCTTTGTCCTTGGTATTTTCTTCAACATACTTCCCAGAAGCTATCTTTTGGCCATAAAAATGGTACCACAAAAGTGAGATTCCATTTCGGTTGCCATTACCACCCCTACCTGACCTAATCACCTCCTACCCATGGCCCTCACTGCTTCCCAGATTCTGCCTTCTCATCTTCATTTCTTTCTCTCTATTGCTCAGTCCTGAAAACAACTGTGAGCTGCTTTTGGCAGGAGAGGGCTCACTACAGGACCCTTTTGTTTTGTTATTTCCCTTAAACCAGGCACCCCCACCCTCTGCTCATTTCAGGCCAGCACTCTGCTCCAATGTTATGGTCACACAATACCTTGCCTAACCTGTTGGTTCTCTCCACAGCTCAGAAAAGTAGAAGTGAAGACCAAGTAGCTGACAGGTGACCAGATCTCTTCCTTAGCTTCCCCATCAATGATTACACAAATAAACTGCGTGAACAAGATAGCAAATAAAGGAAAATAACAAGCCAATAAGCCTGCACAGCAACCTGCACACAGATGGTGACGACTCTGAACCCATCTCAGTGATCAACTGAAACCACTCCCTGGTTCCCTTTAAAGCTTTCATGGCTGAGCAGAATCTTCAGAGGTGTTTTGGGGGGAACACTGAGTCCACCATCTCCCCATACTGCCAACATTCTAATTAAAAGCAGTTTTCCTTTCTACCAACCTTTGCCTCTCTCAAGCATTGATCTTTGAACGGCAAGCAGCCAGACCTGATTTGACAACACAATCTTTCTTTGTTCTTTCCATTTAGTCCCTTAATGAACCTCAAATTCAAATCCTTCATGAGCTCACTGCATCACCCAGATGACAATGTCCAGCTGTTTCAACGTGCATACATGTGGAGGGGGTTCTGATACAAGCAGGCAAGGACAGCATTCCAGAATCAGTGGGCAAGTAGCAGTTTTTGTCTGCTGCATCAGATCATTCAAAGGGCCTGGAAGTTCATGGGATTCATATTGAGCCTAAAAGCAAATATTTCTTGCCTCTTGCTATAAGAAAGTAAAGTAAATATTCTGGAGTCACTTTTACTCCTAGGGGATAACTCTTTTCTGTAAGTGACAATAACCTCTGTCGGCTCCCCCAGTTTCTTTTCTATGACAACTAGAGGGTGTCCCTGCCTCATACAGCCTCTGGTGAGTACACAGTGCAGGCATTTATCCAGGGCAATTCTCTCCTCTCTCAGTTGTGCTTAGCAACAACCTTGATTCAATCATGTACACGGCTTTTCAATTCAGAGTATCAGGCATAATTTATTTCTCTTCTTCTATCTCACTTTGGCATCAAAATGGTCTGAAATTCAGTAATTCCTCTTGCATTGCTTCAATTCAGTATGTTAACATTGCCTTTTTGGCTGTTTTCCATGCTGCAGAAAAATCTGGGAGGGTGGAAAACCCACCTATATTCTATTTCTTTTTTACATTAAGTCTAGCTAAGTTAACGGAAATGTGCTAATTAATCTCTATTATACACAACTCTTTAGCTGTACAGCCCTTTCTCTGCCTATTTAAGTTAATTCAAATAAGGTAGCACAATGTAGTTCTGCATCATTTTCACAAGATGGCACTGCAACTTTCTGTATTTCTTACTGAGCAAGGAAATAAAATACAATTCTAAAATTTATAGTTTAAATTACATAAATTATAGTTGAATATTAAAGAGAATATAATGGCACACAACTATGTGATGATCTAATTTTCTTTAAATATTTTAGCTCCCTTTAAAAAAGTAATCAGTGAAAATCAGAACAAACTCAACTTTTTTAAAAATAAATTTCTCCTTTGTTGTTTTGTTTTATTTTTGGTTGTATTGATGGGTGATTTTCTTTAACTTTTTAAATTTGTATTGGGGTAATAGCCAATTAACAAACAATGATGTGATAGTTTCAGGTAAACAATGAAGGGACTCAACCATACATAGACATATATATGTATCCATTCTCCCCCAATATCCTTTGGACAGCAAAGAGCTCAAACCAATCAATCCTAAAGGAAATCAGTCCTGAATATTTATTGGAAGGATTGAAGTGAAGCTCCAACACTTTGATTACCTGATGCAAAGAGCCTACTCAATGGAAAAGACACTTGTGCTGGGAAAGATTGAGGGCAGGAGGAGAAGGGGACAACAGAGGATGAGATGGTTGGATGGCATCACTGACTCGATGGACATGAGTTTGAGCAACCTCTGGTAGATAGTGAAGGACATAGAAACCTGGCATGCTGCAGTCCACGGGGTCACAAAAAGTCAGACAGGACACAAATGAATGACTAAACAACATTCTCCCCCTAACTCCCCTCCCATTCAGGCTGCCACATAACATTGAGTAGAATTCCATGTGCAATACAGTAATGTGACATGATATTTTCACTGATACAGAGATGCTAAAGCTCTAGTTTCTACTTTCTTTATTCAATCTTTCTAATAATGTAATAAATTATTATCTGGAGTTCCATTGTCATTAAAAGTGTCAGATTTTTTCCCCAGAAATTTAGGCTAGGGAGAAATCAGAACCATCAATTCAAATTTAGATCTTATTACCATCTATAAGCACAACCTTGTAAAGAGTAGACATTTTTCAAAAGAAGATATAGATAATGCAAGTGATAGGAAAAATAAAAGAAAAAAGTAAAGAAGGCATAACTACTTAAATTCTTCTATGTCTGTGCCCTGAAGTGTGTATTTCATGTAACTTTATACAGTAATAACAGAGAACATTTATTGAGTTCTTATTCTCTGCTAAAGACTATGCTGAATTCTTTACATGGATGAGCTCCCTTGATTCTCCAAGCCCTATGAGGTGGTTACTATTATTATCCATATCTTAACTAGGACAAACTAATACTCAGTAGGATCATACATTCATTCATTTCTTCTTTCAACAAGTGATTACTGAGTGCCTACTATGTGACTTGAACATTTGAACACAGCACAGTTTGAGTTAAACCCAAAATCTAATGAGATCAAAACCTAAGACTCCTTCACTTAATTACAGAACTGCTGCTGCTGCTGCTGCTGCTGCTAAGTTGCTTCAGTCGTGTCCGACTCTGTGCGACCCCATAGACGGCAGCCCACCAGGCCCTGCCATCCCTGGGATTCTCCAGGCAAGAACACTGGAGTGGGTTGCCATTTCCTCCTCCAATGCATGAAAGTGAAAAGTGAAAGTGAAGTCGCTCAGTCGTGTCCGACTCTTAGCGACCCCATGGACTGCAGCCTACCAGGCTCCTCCGTCCATGGGATTTTCCAGGCAAGAGTACTGGAGTGGGGTGCCATTGCCTTCTCCCAATTACAGAACTATAAAGAATCAATTTCTCAGATAAGCCTAACAGGCAATTAAGTGGTGAAAAAGAGAAGAAACTCCACCACAAAATGAATAAGCAAATTGACACACTACCAAAATCAGCGTTGGTTTTTTGCTCCATGTGTTTTTCATAATGTTTATTTGAAGTTCGTTTATTCATGGTTCAAATTGGCCAGAATACAGTGCATATTTTAATTATAGATCAATTCAACGACCATTTCTTGCACACTGAATATCTCTCAGAGTAAAAAACATTTGGGGTTTTAAAAAAAAAAAAAAAGGCCTGGAATGACTTCCAGTTAAAATGGTAGGCCACACAGAGGAGAAGAACCCTTCTATTTCTTCAATAAAAACAACAAAAGTGCAGACATCTCAATAAAACATTTTGCATTATTTTGATAGTATGCAGCCAACCTCAACACTAGGAAAGAAAACCTCCAGACTACATGAATAAAGAAGAAATTTAAAGGTTCACGTAAAAAGAAATAAAATTGCACTGTCCACTAGACACCAGGATACCATAATCAGGTCTTCGTGCTTAGTGGACATGAGACTCAAGGTGCAGATCCTTGCACAGCAAGAATTCCATTTCTTACCTAAATCCGGAAGGTGAGAAAGAATTATCCTGCCGTAGGGCTGCCCAGCCCCAGAGACAATCATCTGCCTGGGGATGAGGAAGAACTAGTCCACACAGGGAATCAAAAGTGTGCTCAAGTGAAAGGATCTAAATTCCCTGTACCCACAATATGCAAAAATTTCAAACTAAAAAACATGACAATTAGCTCAGAACATCAGTCCAGGTAATATGAAACCACCCCTTTCTAGGCCCATGTGAAACTGCCTGGAAAAAAATAAGTCTTAAGGAAGATGAACTTAGTAAGCAGAAGTTATAAGAAAAGTTGGAGGCCAAAACGAGAACCCAAAGTGGAGAACTCAAAGCCCCACCAAACCGTAGATTTCACCGCTATAACAAAGAAATCTAAAGGGGACTCTGGGCAAGTTTAAAATGTTCAAAAAGAAAGAATATATATATTTATGTATATATAAGGCAAAAAGATATGACATTGAAAGATAAACCCCTGCAGGTCAGTAGGTGTCCAATATTGCCACTGGAGAAGAGCAGAGAAATAGCTCCAGAAGGAATGACGAGGCTGAGCCACAGCAGAAACGACACCCAATTGTGGATGTGTCTGCTGGTAAAAGCAAAGTCTGGGGCTGCAAGAACAATATTGCATAGTAACTTGGAATGTTAGCTCCATGAATCAAGGTAAATTGGAAGTAGTCAAATAGGAGATGGTAAGAGTTGGCAAAACATCAACATTTTAGGAATCAGTGAACTAAAATGGACAGGAATGGTGAATTGAATTCAAATGACTATTGTATCTACTACTGTGTGCCACAGTCCTTTAGAAGAAATGTAGTAGCCCTCATAGTCAAAAAGAGCCCGAAATGCAGTACTTGGGTGCAGTCTCAAAAACGATGGAATGATCTCTGTTCATTTCCAGGGCAAGCCATTCAGTATTACTGTAAGCCAAGTCTATGCCCCAACCACTAATGCTGAAGAAGCTGAAGTTGAAAGGTTCTATGAAGACCAACATGACCTTCTAGAACCAACACCAAAAAAAGATATCCTTTTCATCATATTGCTACTGCTAAGTCACTTCAGTTGTGTCCGACTCTGTGCGACCCCATGGACAGCAGCCCACCAGGCTCCCCTGTCCCTGGGATTTTCCAGGCAAGAGTACTGGAGTGGGGTGCCATTGCCTTCTCTACCTTTTCATCATAGGGGACTAGAATGCAAAAGTAGGAAGTCAAGAGACATCTGGACTAACAGCAAATTTGGCCTTAGAGTACAGAATGAAGCAGGGCAAAGGCTAACACAGTCTTGCCAAGAGAACTCACTGGTCATAGCAAACCCCCTCTTCTAACAACACAATGGATGACTCTACACATGGACATCATCGGGTGGTCAATACTAAAATCAGGTTGATTATATTCTCTGCAACTGAAGATGGAGACGCTCCATACAGTCAGTAAAAACAAGACCTAAAGATGACTGAGGCTCAAATCATGAACTGCTTATTGCAAAATTCAGACTTTAATTGAAGAAAGTAGGGAAAACCACTAGACCATCAGTTCAGTTCAGTCACTCAGTCATGTCCGACTCTCTGCAACCCCATGGACTGCAGCACACCAGGCCTCCCTTGTCCAACACCAGCTCCTGGAGTTTACTCAAACTGATGCCCACTGAGTCGGTGATGCCATCCAATCATCTCATCCTCTGTCGTCGCCTTCTCCTCTTAGGAAGAGGAAGCACTGTTATTAATAAAGCTAGTGGATGCTATGGAACTCCAGTAGAATTATTCAAAACCCTAAAGGATGATGCCATCAAGGTGTTGCATTCACTATGTCAAGAAATCTGGAGGACCCAGAAGTGGCCACAGGACTGGAAAAGGTCAATCCTCATTCCAATTCCCAAGAAGGGTAGTACTAAAGAATGCGCTAACCATTGGACAGTTGCAGTCATCACCCATACTAGTAAGGTTATGCTTAAAATCTTGCGTGCTAAGCTTCAGCAATATGCGAACCAAGAACTTCTAGATGTCCAAGCTGAATTTAGAAAAGGCAAAGGAACCAGAGATCAAGTTGCCAACATACACTGCATCATAGAAAAAGCTAGGGAATTCCAGAAAAACATCTACCTCTGCTTCATCAACTATGCCAAAGTCTTTGACTGTGTGGACCATAATAAACTGTGGAAAGCTCTTAAAGAGATAGGAATACCAGACCATCTTACCTGTCTCCTGGGAAACCTGTATGGTCAAGAAATAATGGTTAGAACCTTATATGGAACAACTGATTGGTTCAAGATTGAAAAAGGAGTACAACAGGGCTGTCTGCTGTTACCCTGTTTGTTTAATCTATATGCTGAGCACATCACGAGAAATGTCAGGCTGTATGAGTTACAAGCTGAAATCAAGATAGGCGGGAGAAACGTCAACAACCTCAGATATGCGAATGATACCACTATAATGGCAGAAAACAAAGAGAAACTAAAGTCCCTTGATGAGGATGAAGAGGAGAGTGAAAGAACTGGCTTAAAACTAAATATAAAAAAAACTAAGATCATGGCATCCAGCCCCATTACTTCAGGGCAAACAGAGGGGTAAAATGTGGAAGTAGTGACAGATTTCCTCTTCTTGGGCTCTAAAATTACTACAGACAACGACTGCAGCCATGAAATCAGAAGACGTTTGCTTCTTGGCGAGAAAGCTATGACAAACCTACACAGTGTGCTGAAAAGCAGAGACATTACTCTGCCGACAAGGGTCTATAATCAAGGCTATGGTTTTCCCAGTGGTCATGTATGGCTGTGAGAGCTGGATTGTAAAGAAGGCAGAGTGCTGAAGAATTGATGCCTTTGAACTATGGTGCTGGAGAAGACTACTGAGAGTCCCTTGGACAGCAAGGAGATCCAACCAGTCAGTCTTAAGGGAAATGAACCCTGAATATTTGTTGGAAGGACTAATGCTGAAGTTGAAACTCCAGTATTTGGTCACCTGATACGAACAGCCAACTCAATGGAAAAGACCCTGATGCTGGGAAAGATTGAGGGCAGAGGAGAAGAGAGTGTCAGAGGATGAGATGGCTAGATGGCATCACCAAAGCAATGGCCATGAACCTGGGCAAACTTCAGGAGATGGAGAAGGACAGAGGGGCCTGGTGTGCTGCAGTCCATGGTGCATTCACAAAGAGTTGGACTTGACTGGGCAACTGAACAACAACAACAAAAGAAATATAAGTTGACCAACATTTTCCTCTTGCCCAACCATGGTTTTCTTTTCAGTGGAAAACTTGCCCAAAGTGGAGATAACTGACAAGGACATACAGTAAAGCTATTTGTGGTTAAGGGACTGTGTATTGTCTGTCCAGCTAAAAGACATTGTTCTTTGCCTCCTTAAGAAATCTCCTGTTACATGAGTGAAAAATAAAGATTTTTTTGTTTGTTTGTTTCAGTAAGAAAAAGGGTTAGAGGGCCATAGATTTTCAGACTTCAAAATGTCAGCAATAAAGTTTTTCCTTGAAGAATTTTGTGTATAGCTGAAGCTGTTCACCTCAGATTGGGACTTGAACTCACATGTGGGGACTGGAACCCAGCCAAAATCCTGCTTGGGACTGGATCCCACATGGCCAGGACTCGAACCTGGCCAAACCCCACAGTCTTCTGAGATTACACATCTCATGTGTGAACCCAATGGGGCTCAGAGTCTTGATGTCTCGCTGCAGAAATAATTCAGTAAGAAACAAAGTACTAGGTAAGAAGTGCATTTATTTAGACAGAAACACACACCACAGACAGAGTGTGTGGGCTGCCACAGAGGGCAAGTGTGGTGTGGTAAGTGTGGTGTGGTAAAAAGTTTGTATTAGGTCACTCAGACAGTAAAGAATCTGCCTGCAATGCAGAAGACCCAGGTTTGATCCCTGGGCTGGGAAGATCCTCTGGAGAGGAGAATGGCTACCACTCCCACTTGGCTGGGAAATCCCATAGACAGAGGAGCCTGGTGGGCTACAGAGTCAGACATGACTGAGTGACTTTCACTTAGCTTTTATGGGCTGGGTAATTTCATAGGCTAATGAGTGAGAGAATTATTCCAACTGTTTTGGGGATGCAGTGAAGATTTCCAGGAATTGGGACACCACCCAATTTTTGGTCTTTGATAGTAGGCATTGGAACTATCATGGTGTCTCTAAGTGTGTCATTTTACTTGCTGAGGTGTTACAATGAGTGTATACTGAGGCTCCAGGAGATAGTGAAGGATAGGGAAGTCTGGCACGCTGTAGTCCATGGGGTCGCAAAGAGTCAGACACAACTTAGTGACTGAACAACAAAACGATACTGAGGCTCAAGGTCTACTTGTCTTCCATCTTGGACCTACTTGGTTCTGATCAGCTTATGTCATGTCCTCAGGCTATGTCATTCATTGTGCCCTGCCCACTTCTGTCGAATTTGATAGCTGTAAGCCCAACACATTGCTTTTTATCCAGCTGCCAAGTCTATACTTCGGGCAAGAGTAGCTAGGAAACATGTAACTCTTGGTGTTTTAAATTTGAAGCAAACTAATTCTTTTTATATAGGGTCTGTCCTGTGCGTTGCAGGGGGTTTAGCATCCCTGGTCTCCACTCACCAACTGCCAGGAATTCTCTCACACCACCAGTTATTCTGACAACCAGTTTCACTGCATCACAGGACTAGTTGGTTTTCTTTTCCAGAGCTACCATCAGCACAATGCTTATCTAAAGACATGTTCTTATCACCATCATTCATTCCCTTATCACCTAAGCATTTAAACAATGCTGGCTGCAACCAGTTTTGTTTGACGCTAATTCCCAGTCTCAGCCCAGTTATAGCTGTTGCAATATATAAATATAAATTTATAAATTTAGATATATATTTATATATATATTATATATTTATATATTTATCTCTAATTAATCAATCATATTGAAATCAATTCAAATTATGAAAACTCAAGTTGTAGTTGAGAGGTTTGTACACTTCCTATCTCTGCGCTGTTTCAGTTCCCCTGTCCATTGACAATAAATCCTTCAGCTTGTCTTAATTTTGAGCCCCAAGTCAGAGCCCTTCAACCTCTTCCACACTGTTTGCACCTAGAAATTCAGCCTCAGATTCATCTGGTCCAAAGTCTGAGGAGATCAGTATTTAAACCACTTGAAAGTCAGTGAGAATATTTGGCAAGAGCATTTTCATAATCATGAGTAAATAACAAGCTGAAAGGAGTAGCTGTTTCCTGCTAAACCCCATCCCCACCCTTTTCCAGGCTTCACTGAGCCAGGCAAGGGAGGATGTGATAAAGATCTTCAGATAGGACATCAGTCTATCCTTTTATAACAGTATTTTCTCATGGCGATAAGCATTCTCTCTAGTTAAAGAATAGAGGGAGGAAAATGTGATTGGTGAAATCAGTCAGTAACAAAGTGATGAGGTTGGCTTACTTAAGTAGACAGGGTCTTTCTGAGGCCTGTTGAGATTGTACAGCCTTGGTATCAGAAATAGACAACACAGAAAGACTCTTTGTAAATGCAGGGCGAGGAACTGCAGCAAGGTGCCAAGCTGAGCCTGAGGCTGAGGAAGAAGCCTGCAAAGGGATGCGGGCGCAGAGAGCAGCAGCAGCCCCTGCGTTCTGTGCGACACTGGGAGGTGAGTGTCCAGGAGAAACCATGCAGGAGGGCAAGGCTGCTGGAGGAAAGAGAAAAAGAAAATTATGCCTGTATCCAGAACAGGTACACCCAGGACATCAAGGGTTAGGTAATACTCAATGATTCCTTTCACCCAACCATTCATTTCTTCACTCAGCAAGTTTTTATGGAGCTATTATTACATGTGTTATTACATGGTTTCCCTGGTGGCTCAGCTGGTAAAGAATCTGCCCTGCAATGCAAGACACCTGGGTTCGATCCCTGTGTTGGGAAGATCCCCTGGAGAAGGAAATGGCTACCCACTCCAGTATTCTGGCCTGGAGAATTCCAAGGACTGTATAGTCCATGGGGTCGCAATGAGTTGGACACGACTGAGCGGCTTTCACTTTCATTACGTATCTGACAATGTGCAAGGTGCTGCACAAAGATGAGCACAATAAAATCCCTGTCCTTCAGGGTTAGTGGAGAAAACTGATAAATAAACAAGCAGGCAGAAAACACTGTAATCAAGTGCTTTAGCAGAGTACTGCATGCCATAGGAACTTAGAGGAGAGAATGACTTTTCCTTGGGGTCATTGAGAAGGCTGGAAAATACTTCAGAGATATGTCTTTATAGAAAAGCTAAAACATAGAGGCATAGGACAGGGCACTGAGGTATAGAAGCTGCAATTGATTCACCGTGATCTGAAGCCAAATCACCTGTGAAACAAGATAGCAGGTGAGGCTAGAGAGGTGGACAGAGGAGGCCTGTTCATGAGACACCTTGCCATATGAGGAGTCGACTTCATGTGGTGAATGTAAAGAATCTCATTCAAGGAGGAATATGGCCAATACTTATTAAAAAACTAACCAACACCCATTCCCGATTTCCTACTTCCTTTCCCATCTCTCTGTCTCTAGAAGATGAAAAAACCCCTATATATCCATGTGCCTGTTCTCTCTTGCAGCTCACATGGCCATAGGACCCAGTGCTGGTCAATGGGACGTGAGTGGAGGTCTCGGGGCAGACTTCTAGGAAAGAGTTTCCTCCCCTGCAGAAGTCGACAGGCATGTGGGGGAGCTCTCTCACCACCTTGGCCACACCTTTGCTTCTTAGTTCTGAGGCCTGGGGACATGATGCTGGTGCTACAGGAAAGACACATCAACCCAGTGCCCTAAAATCTGAAGCTGCTGATCTAATCCCCAAACCATATGCATCCAGGTTTGCATTGCATAAGCAATATCCTATGACTTAAGCCACTTAAGCTTAACTCCAATTTAAGCTGGAGTTTTCTGTAACTTGCAGTCCAAAGCTTTCCCGTAACAGCTAATTATTAAGAATTACTAAAATGTGGTATTCATAAACTAAATTAGACTTAATCTAAAATTTGCTAAGTACTCTAAATCAGTATTCTATGGAGAAGGAAATGGCAACCCACTCCAGTGTTCTTGCTTGGAGAATCCCAGGGATGGGGGAGCCTGTTGGGCTGCCGTCTCTGGGGTCGCACAGAGTCGGACACGACTGAAGCGACTTAGCAGCAGCAGTGACTATATAACATCCAGCTGAAGACTAGCCAGGGGGGTACTCTTTCTGTCCCCTTCTGATGCCTATGTCAGAAGCTTTCTTCGTCTCCTTTGTAGTTTAATAAAACTTTATTACACAAAAGCACTGAAAAAAAAAATCAGTATTCTAGTGGCTCTCAACTTTGCAAAGTGTGTTGCAGGTGCTCAAAATTCCTCCTGCTTTCTGGAACTGTCCTTTCTTCAGTGTGCCAACTGTGTGATGGTGGGTTCGTCCCAGGTTGCCTTCACTACTACCTTACTCTTTAATTATAGTCATATCTTGGGGATATCACAGGTTTGGTTCCAGACCACAGCAATAAAGTGCATATTACAATAAGGTGAGTCACACAAAATTTCTGGTTTCCCAGTACATGTAAAAGTTATGTTTACACTATGTGTGTGCATGCATGCTAAGTTGCTTCAGTGGTGTCTGACTCTTTGCAACCCTTTGTTTACAACATACTGTAGTCTATTAAGTGTGCAAAAGTGTTATGTCTGAAAAAACAATGTGCGTGCTGTGTGCTCAGTCACTTCAGTCGTGTCTGACTCTTTGCAACCCCATGGACTGTAACCCACTAGGGATACATGGGATTCTCCAGGCAAGAATACTGGAGTGGGTTGCCATGCCCTCCTCCAGGGGATATTCCTGACCCAGGGATCAAACTTGCATCTCTTACATCTCCTGCACTGGCAAGAAAGTTCTTTACTAATAGTGCCAACTGGGAAGCCCAAAAAACAATGTACACATATTTAATTTTTTAAAAAATGTATTGCTAAAAAATGCTAACCATCATCTAAGCCTTCAGAAAGTCATAACCTTTTTTCTGGTGGAGGGTTTTGCCTAGATGTTGATGGTTGCTGACTGGTCAGGTTGGTGATTGATCAAACAAGACAACAATGAAGTTTGCCACATCAATTGACATTTCCTTTCATGAATGATTTCTCTACATCATATGGTGCTGTTTGATAACATTTTTACCATAGTCAAACTTCTTTCAAAATTGGAGACAGTCCTCTCAAATCCTGTCTCTGCTTGATCAACTGAGTTTATATAATCTTCTCAATCCTTTGTTACATTTCAGCAATTTTCATAGCATCTTCATTTGTAGTAGATTCCATCTTCAGAAACCACTCTCTGCTCATATATAGGAATAAGCTCCTCCTCCATTAAAGTTTTATCGTGAGATTGTAGCAACTCAGTCACATCTTCAGGCTCCACTTCTAATTCTAGTTTTTGTGCTATTTTTACACCATCTACAATTACTTTTCCACTGAATTCCTGACCCCCTCAAAGTCATCTGTGAGAGCTGGAGCCATGTTGTTCCACAGTTATGTTAATGTTCATATTTTGACCTCTTCCCATGAATCACAAATATTCTCAATGGCATCTAAAATGATGAATCTTTTCCAAGAGGTTTTCCATTGATTTTGCCCAGGTCCATCAAGGGAGTCATTATCTACTGCAGCTAGAAATGCACTTTGTAATATGACTAAATTCAAAATTACTCCTGATCCATATGCTGTGAACCCATGTGTGTTATCAGGCCTGAAAACAACACTAATCTCACGGTGCATCTCCATCAGAGCCCTTGGGTGACCAGGTATTGGGTTTAGCTAAAAATTTCATTCCAGTTTTTCCCTGCTGCTGCTACTGCTAAGTCACTTCCCTAAGATGTTACCAAAAAACCCAAATGAATTTTTTGGCTAACCCAAAACATTATCTATGAGCAGTAATATTTTGAAAGAAATCTTTTTTTTTTTTCCTAAGTAGTAGTACTCAACAGTGGGCTTAAAATATTCACTAAACCATGTTGTAAACAGATATTATTATTATTATTATTATTCAGGCTTTGTTCCATTTATAAAGAAGAAGCAGAGTAGGTTTATCACAATTCTTAAGGGCCCTAGGATTTGGGGATGGTAAATGAGCATTGTTGTTCAATTGCTAAGCTGTGTCTGACTCTTTGTGACCCCATGGACTGTAGCTCACCAGGTTTCCCTGTCCTTCACTATCTCCTGGAGTTTACTCAAACTCATGACCATGGAGTTGGTGATGCCATCCAACCATCTCATCCTCTGTCATCCTCTTCTTCTCCTGCCCTCAGTCTTTCCCAGCATCAGGATCTTTTCCAATGAGTCAGTTCTTCACATCAGGTGGCCAAAAAATATTGGAGCTTCAGCTTCAACATCAGTCCTTCCAATGAATAGTCAGAGTTGATTTCCTTTAGGATTGACTGGTTTGATCACCTTACTGTCCAACAGTCTCTCAGGAGTCTTCCCCAGCCCCGCAATTCGAAGCCATCAATTCTTCACCACTCAGCTAGTGAACATTGGCTTCAACTTAAAGTCACCAGTTGCATTAGCCTCTAACAAGACAGTCAACCTGTCCTTTGAAACTTTGAGGCCAGACATTGACTTCTCCTTTCTAGCTATGACAGTCCTAGATGGCATCTTCTTCCAATACAATTTCATTGAAAATTTGTTGTTTAGTACAGCCACCTTCATTCACTATCTTAGCTGTATCTTCTGGATAACTTGCATGGCTTCTACATCAGCACATACTGCTTTTCCTTATCTTCTTGTTATGGAGATGCTTCTTTCCTTCACCTTCATGAGCCAGCCTATGCCGGCTTCAAACTTTTCTTCTGCAGTTTCCTCACCTCGCTCAGCTTTCATAGAATTGAAGAGAGTTAGTTAGGACCTTGTTCTAAATTGGCTTAAGGGAACGTTGCAGCTGGTCTAATTTTCTTTCCAAACTACTAAATTTTCTCCATATCAACAATAAGGCTATTTCATTTTCTTATCATTCATGTGTTCACTAGAGTAGCACCTTTTAATTTCCTTCAAGAACTTTTCCTGTGTGTTGATAGCTTGGCTAACTGTTTGGTCCTAGAAGCCTAGCTTTCAGCCTATCTTGCCTTCCTACATGCCTTCCTCACTAAGCTTAATCATTTTTAGCTTTGGTTTAAAGTGAGAGACATGTAAGTCTTCTTTTCACTAGAACACTCAGAGGCCATTGTATGGTTGTGCTGCTGCTGCTGCTAAGTCACTTCAGTCGTGTCCGACTCTGTGTGACCCCATAGCCTAATTTCACTTTTGTTGTGTCTCAGAGAATAGGGAGACCCAACAAGAGGGAGCAAGATGAGGGGTAGGGGGAAAGGAAACTGCTGGTTGGTGGAGCAGTCAGAACACACATATTTATCCAATAAGCTCACCATCTTATAGAGACATAGTTCATAGCATCCCAGAAAAATTACAATAGTAACATCAAAGGTCACTGATCACAGATCACCATCAGATCAGCTCAGTTGTGTCTGACTCTTTGAGATCCCAAGAACCACAGCACCCCAGGCCTCCCTGTCCATCACCAACTCCCGGAGTTAACTCAAACTCATGTCCATTGAGTTGGTGATGACATCCAACCATCTCATCCTCTGTCATCCCCAGACCTTCAGTCTTTCCCATCATCAGGGTCTTTTCAAATGAGTCAGCTCTTCACATCAGGTGGCCAAAGTATTGGAGTTTCAGCTTCAACATCAGTCCTTCCAATGAACACCCAGGACTGATCTCTTTTAGGATGGACTGGTTGGATCTCCTTGCAGTCCAAGGGATTATCAAGAGTCTTCTCCGACACCAAAGTTCAAAAACCATAACAAATATAATAATAATGACAAAGCTTGAAATATTGAGATAATTACGAAATTGTGACACTGAGACATGAAGTGAGCAAATGTTGTTGTTAAAAATGGCAGCAAAAGACTTTTTCCACATAGGGTTATCACAAACCTTCAATTTGTTAAAAACACAATATCAATGATAAGTAAGCACAATAAAGCAAAGTATGCCTCTCAGGACTGTTGACTTCATCATTATCAATTTAATTTGTTTTGCATTGTTTGGTTAAGCATACAGTGTAGGCTTATTTTCATTTGAGCTATAATTTTTCAGATACTAGGCTTTAGTTCATGTGTGCACTGTTTCAAATAGAATGCAACCATATGGCTACTGATAAAGAAGTACCTCTCACCAAAAGTTGTTAATATAAGAATACTTGAATGATGATAAGTTACTATTGGGCTCGTCCTTTTTTAAAATTTATAAATGATATCATGGTGTCATAAAATTACATATAATTACATAAGCTTAAATATGGTGTCAAGGTTGCATTCTTCTAAAGTGTGAGTAGTTCATGTGAGTTGTGAAATATAAACATGTGGGCTTACATTTCTCTAGAATGCTTTGCTAAGCCTGCTCCCACGGGGACTGCTCAACAGCACTGCTAATCATCACTTGGAACTCTGACCCAAGTCCACTCAATAGGCTGATACCATCTTGCTTGAGGCCACCATGGTTTTTCATTTGGTCTCTTCAGTCAAGTACATCACACTGTGCAAGTATTTACAAAATTTCTCTACTGGAGCACTAACAGTTTCCAGCTAACACAACATTTTAATTTTGGTATCAAAGGGAAGGGCACCATAGATGTCTAACTTCACAAGGAAGTCAATTTTCCTTCACAGCCTGGCTCTCCTTCTTCCAGAACAGGTCATGCCCCCTTCTTCATTATTTTCCATCTGAAACTCCACTCCCTTCTTCTAGGAATATGTATGAGACCCCATTTCCTGGTTCTATCCCTTTTCCTATCACACAATACTCTAAATATGCACTTCAGTCAGATGATTAGGATTAGATTCTATTTCCATGTGTGACAACAGATATAGATTTTCCATCTGGAGTACCTGTTTATTTTCCTGGTGGCTTCTTCACCTGTGTGTGTGTATTAGTTGCTCAGTCATGTCCGACTCTTTGCAACCCCACAGACTGTAGCCCACCAGGCTCCTCTGTCCATGGGATTCTCCAGACAAGAATACTGGAGTGGATTGCCATGCTCTTCTCCAGAGGATCTTCCCAACCCAGGGATCGAACCCTGGTCTCCTTTATTGCAGACAGATTCTTTTACTGTTTGAGCTACAGAGTAACATGCCGATAATAATAGTGTCTATCTCATACGGTGGCTTGGAGGATTATTGGATAATTCATGGCTTATGATAGTGACTAGCACATAGAAATTACTATGAGAATGTGTTTTTTAAAAATAACATGTGAATCCTTTTCACTAGTGTATCTAATTAAGATAAACATATCTCTCAACAACAAATACTGTTTGTGTAGCTTGTTTGTTTCTGAAACAAAATGGTCAAGTCCTGTGCCAGGGCTACTAGTTTGTTTAAATAAATGAATAAATAACTACTAAAAGGTTCAAATAGTACTATTCCAAAAAATAGAAATGCAGGGGGGAAAGCTGAGACTGGAAAATGACACTGAGTTATTTTAAAGCAACATAAAATAATATTTTTAAAAAGAATGTATATTTAAGTATAACTGAATCACTTTGCTATATAGTAATAATTAACACAACACTGTAAATCAACCACACATCAATTAAAAACCACAATAGGATAAATAAATGTTTTAACATTATACAATGTATTATTAGGAACCAATAAATTATAATATTGAACACTGGACCAAAAAAAGAAAAAAAAGAAGGAAAAGTGAAAGAGCAGAATGAGAAAACATACTCCTACATAATAATAAGAAAACATATTATGGAGGAACAAAAAGAAAAGAGGAAGAAAATCAAGCTGTTTGTTTCATTAAGCAAGCTTCCAAGTTAATAAATCTGATTTTCTTTGGAATGTGGCCAGAAGAAAATGAACAGTTTAGGTAACAACCAATCCTCACTGGATGCAGAGGTCCAGGAAATTGCCCAGGCAAGAGCAGCTATTTAAGACATACCGAGAAGAAAGGATATTGAGAATTTCTTTTTATTAAGTAGCTGAGACAATAAGCAGGATACCATCAAACGGTAGAGATGAGGAATGGAGCATGTTCAAAACTCAGTGGAAGTGCAGTCAATAGCAATGCAAATGTCGAGGATGCTCTAAGTGTTTTCTTTTTTAATTCAATTGAGTCAAACAATTAAAAAATGCAAAAACAGTGCAAAGAAATATGAAAACCAAAGGAGAAACAGAAGGAAAAACTCTGTGCTCTGTAAAGAAGGGACATAGCTTTTAGCACCAAAAGAAAACTTGAACTTGGCTTTGAATCCTGATGGCGTCCCTCAGTGGGCAAATTACTTAAATATTCTGAACCTCAGTTTCCTTACTTGCAGAAAGAAAATATTAGAAGATTGCTATGAATTTGAGTGAAATAATGTAATGTTGTCCCTGCCTGTTTTACAATAATTGTGTTATAAATTATAGACCTCTCTCTCTTTCTGTAACTAACCGAAAAACCTTTTTTATAGAGGAAAATGAGACTATTAAGAATTAGAAAGCATGAAACAGGAAAAAGTTTTAATAGTGTGTGTTTGGACTATAATTAAAAGTGGAAAACAAGGGAAAGGGATCTGAGATTTATTTCAGTTCCTTAAAAGTTGAACAATTAAATCACCAAGTTTAAACCTTCATGCTGTAAGTACTTAGACTAATCTTAGGACATAATTGCTTCCCCCCTTGTGGCTCAGGTGGTAAAGTGTCTGTCTACAATGCGGGAGACCCAGGTTCGATCCCTGGGTCGGGAAGATCCCCTGGAGAAGGAAATGGCAGCCCACTCCAGTACTATTGAGGATACAATTGGCTTTACACTTAAATCTAACTCAAACTTACGTATTGTTGCTCCTAAACTACATCTTTGCTTGAATATCTCATAGGAATTTCCAACTTTGCATGTTCAAAGTCCATCTCCTGAGTCTTTCAACACACAGATCCCTATAGGGATTTCTCATAAGGGTACACGCCACCATTTTCACTTAATTCAAGCATGAAACTTAAGAGGCTTCCTTGATTCATAGTTTCCTTCAGTCCCACACCAAGTTACCTTCAAGTTCTTTTCATCTTACCTCCAAAATCTGTGGATTCTTCTCCATGTCTCTTGCCATGTCTCTGCTACAAGCCAGTATCATCTCTAATCAGAAATGTTGCAACCGGTTATACTCAGCTTCTGACATCCTGGCTTGCTGTCCTTAACATAGCCATGAGAGTGAGAGTGATCTTTGAAAACATAAATCTGATCATGTCGTTCTAATGCTAAATGCCTTAGGTGGGATCCCTTTGAATTGAGAGTAAAATTCCTCTCCTTTCCAGTGCCTGCAAAGCCCTAAACGATCTGGCCCATGACTACACTCAACCTCATTGCCCCCAGAGTCCACCAGGCTCACAGACCTTTGACAGTTTCTAGAATATTCCATATTTTATTTCTGGGTTTTTAATATTTGTTATTCCCTTTGTCTATAAAGTTCTCCCCTAAGTCCTGTTGTAGTTGACCTCATCCTTCCTTTAGGTCTCAGACAAGCCTGTTCTAAACATCCAATGTAAATAATTCTTCCTTTTTACTTTCGATCACTATCACAGCCCATAATTATTTATTGATTTATTGCTTTAGCTTTTAGTTCTTTGTCTCTCCCTTGAGAATTTTGGCTTTATCAGTGCAGAGATTGTGCTTGTTTTATTCTGAAGTGTATCTCTTACATTCACAACTTGTCTGGCACATATTAGATGCTCAATAACAATTTGTGAAATGAATGAATTTTTAGTATATTCCTTATATTTCTATATATGTGAATATACACATTTATACATAGACTCACTGTTTTAAAAAAAAGTAAGACCCTATGAGAACAAAACCAAAAGTTTTTCTTCTTTTAATTTTACCATCATTTAAAAAATATTTGCCTTTTGTTGTTTCTGTGGTTATTCAAGCCAAACATGAAGACTACTTCCTCCCACAGTAATTAGCTCCTTCTGGGAAAAGTTTTTAGAAAAATTCTTTGTGGTCTTGCCCAATTTGAGCACTGGTCTTATGTTAATTTTTTTTTTTTTTTTTTTTTGCCCCTTATATTTCATCTCAACTGGCACAAATACTGATTGACGGCTTAAAAGCCATGTCCCTTTCTTGGAGCAGGAATTGATACAGGATTATGAAACCCCAGCACAGGGTTAGAAATCCACCCGCTGCTACAAATTTGAAGTCCAGCAGAACACCCAGGCCAGATGGTTTAAACGTGCCTCTTTACTAATAACTTGGTACAAAGAAGAAAATAACTCCCTAGCTAGATAGCATGTTTCAAATGGTTTTAGAGATGGGAATTAAGGTAATGGAAACCAGGTGAATAAACCAATTTTTCTCGTTAAAAATGCAGGTGGTACTTTCCAGCGCAGCTGCTATGTTTTAGGGGACGATAATAGCAATGTACTTTTCATATTTTATGATTTTGAAACTTGATTTTTCTTTGGGAAAGTTTGAAACATTACACAAATGCATTAAGTTATGATGGTTATTAATGTTATTAATGTTAACATTACTATATGTATGAGTTATCAACTGCTGTGTGACAAATTATTCCCCAAACTTGGCACTTAAAACAATCCTTACTAGCTCATAGTCTCTGAAGGTCAGGAATCTGGTCATGACTTAACTAGTTCTCCTGCTCAGAGTCTCTCACAAGCTGTAATCAAGGTGTCAATTGGTTTGCAGCAAACTCAAGGCTCACATAGGGAAGGAACCACTTCCGTGCTCACTCATACGGTTGATGGTGGGGTTCAGCTCCACATGAGCTGCCAGTCAGAGGCCACCCTCAGTTTTCTGTGCTGCTGTGGGTCTCTCCACAGCGTAGCTCACCACATGGCAGCTTGCTCCATCAGAGCACATGAGCAAAGGGATAGGAAAGAGTGCCAGCGGGCAAGAGTGCTATTAAGACTGAAGTCACAACCTTGCATAATGTAATGTCAGAGTGGCATCCCATCATTGTTGCCATATCTTATGTGTTAAAAGTCAGTCACTAGCCCCTTCCTGTACCCAAGGGGAGGGGATTACATTTGGGAGCAGACCCCAGGAGGCAGTGAATGTGGGACCACTTTGGAAACAACTACCACTGAGGTGGTAGATTTACCACACCATTATCACTCTAAGTATGCTGAAGCCTTGTCATATTACACAGAAGAGCATAAACTTTGAAGCTGGAGAGAAGAAATTGAGTCTCAAATATGTTATTTATGAGCCATGCGACTGGACATACCTGCAAATTTGACCTGTGCAAATTTTCATTTTCAAATTTCTAAAAATTTTAACACTCAGTTCAGTTCAGTCACTCAGTCAGGTCCAACTCTGTGACCCCATGGACTGCAGCATGCCAGGCTTCCCTGTCTATCACCAACTCCCGAGCTAGCTCAAACTCATGTCCATTGAGTCTGTGATGCCATCCAACCATCTCATCCTCTGTCATCCCCTTCTCCTCCCACCTTCCATCTTTCCCAGCATCGGGGTCTTTTCCAGTGAGTCAGTTCTTCACATCAGGTGGCCAAAGTATTGGAGTTTCAGCTTCAACATCAGTCCTTCCGGTGAATATTCAAGACTTATTTCCTTTAGGATGGACTGGTTGAATCTCCTTGCAGTCCAAGGGACTCTCAAGAGTCTTCAACACCACACAGAACCTGTCTGAGGAGAAAGAAAGAAACCTACAGATGGAGGTATGTTTTTGGACATAGTATTCATGGGATCTAATGATGGAGTGTTGCTCCAGCTGCCAACATAGGTCAACATTAGCATCATCCAAGCTCTTGGGCTTTTCACACACAAATCCTTTCTATATATTTTTGGCTTTGTCACTTGTATGGTCTCATAGCAATAGCAATTGATAATATTAATTACTGGCACCTAGTAGGTGCGGAGTACTGTGCTAAGTGCTCTACTTTAATGTTTCGTTTACTCCTTCTTTGGTCCTGTGCAACTTCATCATCAGTCTTTCCAATGAATATTCAGGACTAATCTCCTATAGGATGGACTGGTTGGATCTCCTTGTAGGCCAAGGGACTCTCAAGAGTCTTCTCCAACAACACAGTTCAAAAGCATCAATTCTTTGGCACTCAGTTTTCTTTATAGTCCAACTCTCACATCTATACATGATTACTGAAGAAACCATAGCCTTGACTAGACAGACCTTTGTTAGCAAAGTAATGTCTATGCTGTTTAATATGCTGTCATAGCTTTTCTTCCAAGGAGCAAGTGTCTTTTAATTTCATGGCTGCAATACCATCTGCAAAAATTTTGGAGTCAGGAAAAATAAAGTATGTCACTGTTTCCATTGTTTCCCCATGTATTTGCCCAGATGCCATGATCTTAGTTTTCTGAATGTTGAGTTTTAAGCCAACTTTTTTCACTCTCCTCTTTCACTTTCATCAACAGGCTCTTTAGTTCTTCTTTGCCTTCTGCCATAAGGATGGTGTCATCTGCATATCTGAGGTTATTGATATTTCTCCCTGCAATCTTGATTCCAGTTTGTGCTTCATCCAGCTCAGCATTTCTCATGATGTACTCTGCGTATAAGTTAAATAAGCAGGGCAACAATATACAGCCTTGAGACCTACTCCTGTCCCAATTTGGACCCAGTATGTTGTTCCATATATGGTTCTAACTGTTGCATCTTGACCTGCATACAGATTTCTCAGGAGGCAGTAAAGGTGGTCTGGTATTCCCATCTCTTGAAGAATTTTCCACATTATCAACTGTTATTGCTATGAGGCCATACAAGTGACAAAGCCAAAAATATTTAGAAAGAATTTGTGTGTGCAACACCCAAGAGCTTGGATGAACATTAATGTTGACCTATGTTGGCAGCTGGAGCAACAATCCATCATTAGATCCCATGAATATTGTGAATATTCATGGGATCTAATATTCAATACCTTCATCTGTAGGTTTCTTCCTCTCTCCTCAGACATGTTCTCCTGCATGAATGACAGTGATAGTCTCCTAATTGGTCTGCCCTGTTCCTCTTTAAGTTCCTCCCATGAAGCGTCCATACAGCTACCAAGGTGATCCTTAAAATATTTCAAAAGACCAAATCATGCTCCAGCTTTCACACCTTCCAATGTTTTCTCATTTTATATAGTCATGATTCAAATATTTCGGTATGACCTACGAGGCTCTGCCTATCTTTCCAACTTCAGCTTTTCCCTCTTCCTTTTTAATCAGCTTGAGTCCTTGTACTTGAGTTCTTGTGTGCCTCAAGGCTTTGTGGATTCTCTTTTCTCTTCCTCAAACACTTCCCCTCTCTGACTCCAACGGCCCTTCAGATCATGGCATACATCACTTCCTTAGTCTGTGCTTCTGTCACCTGCTTCTTCTAACCAAATGAGACTCTTCCATTTTTATTTTTTATAGCATCTTAGTCTTTTTCTTTGCAGTTTCTAACTTTATTTAGGAGTACTATATCTTTAATGCCTGTCTCTTCTGAGAGGGCTGAGACTATGTCTTTTTTTATTCACTATTCTCTGTTCAAATCGAACATGGTACTTAATCATAGCTGTTACTCAGTCTCTCAGTCACAACACGCCAGGCTCCCTTGTCCTTGATCATCTCCCGGAGTTTGATCAAACTCATGTCTGTTGATTTGGTGATGTCATCCAGCCATTTCATCCTCTGTATCCCCTTCTCCTTCTGCTGTCAATCTTTCCCAGTATCAGGGCCTTTTACAATGAGTTGGCTCTTTGCATCAGGTGACCAAAGTATTGGAGTTTCAGCCTCAGCATCAGTCCCTCAAATGAATATTCAGGATTGTTTTACTTTAGGATAGACTGCTTTGATCTCCTTGCAGTTAAAGGGACTCCTAAGAGTCTTCTCCAACACCATAGCTCAAAAGCATCAATTCTTCCATGTTCAGCCTTCTTTTATGGTTCAATGCTCAGATCCATATATGCCTACTAGAAAAATCATAGCTTTGACTATATGGACTTTCATTTGCAAAGTAATGTCTGCTTTTTAATATGATGTCTAGGTTTGTCAATTGGAATGAAAACTAGAAAAGGTCAGTTTTCATTCCAGTTCCAAAGAAAAGCAATGCCAAAGAATGGTCAAATACCTGCACAATTGCACTCATCACATACACTAGCAAAGTAATGCTCAAAATTCTCCAAGCCAGGCTTCAACAGTATGTTAACCGTGAATTTTCAAATGTTCAAGACAGATTTAGAAAAGGCAGACAAACCAGAGATCAAAATGCCAACATCCATTGGCTCATTGAAAAAATAAAGAGAGTTCCAAAAAAACATCTACTTCTGCTTTATTGACTATGCCAAAGCCTTTGACTGGGTGGATCACAATAAAATGTGAAAAATTCTTTAAGAGATGGAAATGACAGACCATCTGACCTGCCTCCTAAGAAATCTGTATGCAGGTCAAGAAGCAGCAATTAGAATCAGACATGGAACAGCAGACTGGGTCCAAATTAGGAAAGGAGTAGGTCTGAAGGCTGTATGCTTAATTAAACTTATATGCAGAGTACATCATGTGAAATACTGGGCTGGATGAGGAACAAGCTGGAATCAAGGTTGCCAGGAGAAATATCAATAACCTCAGATAAACAGATGACACCATCCTTATGGCAGAAAGCAAAGAAGAACTAAAGAACCTCTTGACAAAAGTGAAAGAGGAGAGTGAAAAAGTTGGCTTAAAGCTCAACATTCAGAAAACTAAGATCATGGCATCTGGGCCCATCTCTTCATGGCAAATAGATGAGGAAACAATGGAAATAGAGACTTTATTTTGGGGGCTCCAAAATCACTTGCAGACAGTGACTGCAGTCCTGAAATTAAAAATTAAAAGACACTTGTTCTTTGGAAGAAAAGCTATGACCAACCTAGACAGCATATTAAAAAGCAGAGACATTACTTTGCCAACAAAGGTCCGTCTAGTCAAAGCTATGGTTTTTTCCATTAGTCATCTATGGATGTGAGAGTTGCTGAGCACCGAAGACTTGGATGCTCTTGAACTGTGTTGTTGGAAAAGACTCTTGAGAGGCCCTTGGACTGCAAGGAGATCCAACCAGTCCATCCTAAAGGAAATCAGTCCTGAATATTCATTGAAAGGACTGATGGCTGAAGCTGAAACTCCAATACTTTGGCCAGTTGATGCAAAGAACTGACCCATTGGAAAAGACCCTGATGCTGGGAAAGATTGAAGGCAGGAGGAAAAGGGGACGACAGAGGATGAGATAGTTGGACAGCATCACCAACTCAATGGACATAAGTTTTAGCAAGCTCAGGGAGTTGGTGATGGACAGAGAATCCTGGTGTGCAACAGTCCGTGGAGTCACAAAGAGTCGGATACAACTGAGCAACTGAACTGAACTGAACTGAACTGAAGTTTGTCATAGTTTTTCTTCCAAGGAGCAAGAGTCTTTTAATTTCATGGCTGCAATCACTATCCACAGTGATTTAGGGGCCCAAGAAAATAAAATCTGTCACTATTTCCATTGTTTCCCCACCTATTTGCCATGAAGTGATGGGACTGAATGCCATGATGTCATTTTTTGAATATCAAGTTCTAAGCCAACTTTTTCCACTCTCTTCTTTCACCTTCTTCAAAAAGCTCTTTAGTTCCTCTTCACTTTCTGCTGTAAGGGTGGTTCCATCTGCATATCTGAGGTTGTTGATATTTCTCCCTGCAATCTTGATTCCAGCCTGTGCTTTATCCAATATGGCATTTTGCATGATGCACTTGGCACAGAAGTTAAGTAAGCAGGATGACAATGTAAAGTCATACTCCTTTCCCGATTTCGTTCCAAGTCTGGTTCTAACTGTTGCTTCTTGACCTGCATACAGATTTCTCAGGAGGCAGGTAACATGGTCTAATATTTCCATTTCTTTAAAAATTTTCCACAGTTTGTTGTGATCCACACAGTCAAAGGCTTTAGCATAGTCAATGCAGCAGAAGTAGATATTTTTATGATCCAGCAGATGTTGCCTCATATTTGATCTCTGGTCCTCTACCTTTTCTAAATCCAGCTTGAATATCTGGAAGTTCTCAGTTCACAAATGGTTGAAGCCTGGCCTTGAGAATTTGGATATTACTTTGCTAGCATGTGAAATGATTGCAATTGTGCAGTTTTTGGAACATTCTTGGCCTTACTCTTCTATGGAATTGAAATGAAAACTGACCTTTTCGGACTCTCTCTCCTGCGTGCATGCGCGCGCTCTCTCTCTCTCTCTCTCTTTCTCTCTCTCTCTCTCTTTCTCCCTCCCCACGCACTCCTCCACTCTCTTCTCTTGGAGTCTTGGATTCTCCTGCTATCTTATAAATAAAATGGAGCTGTAACACTGATTTGCCTAAGAGCTGTAACACGGTTTGTCCAAGACCCGAGAGCTGTGATGCGCCAAGGGCTTTAATGTCCGTTGCTCCAAATCTTTGTTGTGACGAGACAAAGAACTGAGGAACATACATTCATGTGACATCTATGGTGCCGTGACTCAGATATAACCTGGCTGAAACAACCTCTGCGCGGAAGAGGCCAAGCACAGCAGGAGACCAACTCAGTGAAGCTCCCGCGCTAGAAATGGAAGGCGAAGAAACCCAGCTCAGGGGAAGGCCCATCTTGCTGGAAACTGGGACAGTGAAAAATGAACTCAGCAGAAAGCTCACACGGCCCAGTCTCAGATTCCAGAAGACCTTCGGTTAAGGTCAACCAGCTACAACATGCAGTGCCAGTTCAACAAAGATATAAAACTACAGCTGACCACGGAAAATATCACACACACCCTTGGACACCGCTATAAGGACTCTGAGGCTTGAGACTAGCAAGAGGGAGAGGCCCAATACCCCTTGCCGCCCCAGTTCAGCAGGAAGTAGCCAGAAAGACCTCGATGCCCCTATTCCCAAAGAATTGGGCCTCCCATCTCTCGAGGGGGGAATGTTAGGTAGGTAGAATAGGGAAAAGGAGTCCAAAATGGCAGTGGCTAAAAGACAAGGAAGGTCCGAGGACCAGAGTGAAGACTTCAGGCAGAACAAACAGCACTCCTGGCTAAGCCCAATTTGCATAGGGCAGGCCCAGGTGGAGGAAAAAACATATAAAAGGAGGAGCCAAAGCGCTTTCTCTCGGACTCTCTCTCCTGTGTGCATGTGTGCTCGCTCGCTCTCTCTCTCTCTCTCTCTCTCTCTCTCTCTCCCCACGCACTCCTCCACTCTCTTCTCTTTGAGTCTTGGATTCTCCTGCTATCTTATAAATAAAATGGAGCTGTAACACTGAAAAAAAAAAAAAAAAGAAAGAAAACTGACCTTTTCCAGTCCTGTGGCACTGCTGAGTTTTCCAAATTTTCTGGTATGTTGAGTTTTGGGTTTTTTTCTTAACATTATTTCTATACGTTTTGAGAGACACAAGAAGGTGTGCAATGTTAAACAATATTGCTGGCTTGTCTAATGGGGAATCTAGTATCATTTAAAGAAGCTAAACATACTCAAAAGTCACTCCCCAATTTCTATAAACAACCCTCTAAAATTGAACCTCTCCAATTCATATAAATATACAAATTTAAAATGTGTGTAATTCAGAAAACCCTACTGTTTTCAGATTGCTTGTATTCTAGAAGATATACAGTTTAAAAAAATACCAGAGATGTAGGGCTGAAGGCTCTCTGGATTACACAGGAAAAGTGAGCCTCACTTCAGCAGGGAGCAATTTGTGGAGAATGTGGCATCCTTGGAAACCAGTAGCACTGAAGGTTGGTGGATGACGACCCTGGTGGTGGGGTGGGGGGATAAGATGTATGCCTGCTAAGTTGCTTCAGTTGTGTCCAGCTCTTTGCAACCCCATAGACTATAGCCCACCAGGTCCTTTATCCATGGGATTCTCCAGGCAAGAATATTGAAGTGGGTTGCCGTTTCCTCCTCCTCGGGATCTTTCAGACCCAGGAATTGAACCTGTGACTCTTACATCTCCTGCAGGTGGGTTCTTTACCACTAGCGTCATCTGGGAAGCCCATAATATTTATAGTAAGGCCAATTTTCCCAGCATGATATTCAAAGACAAAAGAACAAAAATCTCAATACTTGAATTACAATGAATATCCGAACACTAAATTTCTGTCCTTATATGTACCACCTCACCTTACCTTCAACACTCTATCTCCCAATAAAAGAGATAACTAGGCTTTCTATGTTTCAAGAATATCCATAGACACCTGAGAATAGCTTTCTCCCATTTCACTCCACTTATTGGGATAGTATTTGATACTTTTAAAAGTACTTAAAGAATCAGAACAGTCTTATTTTTTAATTTTATATTTCATCTTTTAGCTGAATTAATAACATTGAGGGACTTTTTATAGGATCGGATATTTTAAAGACAGATATAATACTTACAGATGAAACGATACAATATCTGGGAAGTATTTCAAGTGATTTAGGGCATTGGTGGGGACTGCAAGTTTACATGAAACAAGATTGATAATTTTTGAGTCTGAGTAATGACATGTGAATGCTCATTATACAATTATCTTTATTTTTGTTCATTTGAATTATTAATAATAAAAACTTTAGAAGAATTTTTACAAAATATCATTAAAATCTTCTAGATTCTGTATATCTGCTTTTGTTTTCCCTGTTCCACCTTAGGTCACAGCACTGACCATATGGACTTAAAACCCTAGTGGTCGAGAATATGGTCTGGCCCAAACTGTTAACAGTTCCAACGCTGCCCCCCACTCACTGTGCATGTTATAGGTACATGCTGAAAGAGGCAGGATGCCCTTTCTGTGGCTCAGCTTTCCTTTCTGTAAAGTGGGAGAAAAGTATCAATCTCAAGTTTGACGATACATTAAAATAATGCATGTTAAATGCAGAGTCTGATAAGTAGTAAGTGTTTATTCAGCTAACTAACAATGACAATCACAAATTAATTCAGTTGATTATTTATTGACTACTTACTCCTTATGGGGTACTTTTCTAAAGGTAGCTCTCTTTATTCTCAGACTTAGCTGTCAGCTATAAATACACAGGAATGCTGACTAAGAGGAGAACTTTGCAGAAACTCTAGAGTTGAACTGAAAAAGGGAAGGCACTGAAGAATCAGAATGAGGGGAAAGAAAATAAAGTCATGGGTGCTGGTTTGACTGTGTTTTCCTCCTTTGTCCCTGTCTCTTTATACAGTGAGATAAAAGGACACCTTTGGGTTTTGAAGGACTTAAAACTCCATGGACAGAAGGTATCCTTTGAGAGTCCTCTTTATAAAGGATAGGAATACAATTGCTTGGTTTAAAAAAAAGAAAAATCTGTTCACTGGGAGCCTTATCCATTCTATAAGAACAAACCCAGGAGAATTTTTATCTCAAACTCAAAACCCTAAAGGAAAAGATTTCTGAGGATTTGGTATGCATTTCTTTTTCAAGCTGCATCTAACAAAAAAGGCCCTCACCTCGGTCGTGTGTCTGTGTTGCTTATTTAGCCCATGGCCACCTTGGCTTGAGAAACACTGAGAAGCAAGGCAGGCAGGATGTTATTTTCCACGGATAGAGCTTCACTGACACAGCGAGAGCCTCTTCTGCACCCGCAGCTGCCCGGTCCTGTCCCTGGGCACCAGTTCTCCCCAGCCTCTGCCTCTGGTCAGGGCCCTCAGGGCCCCGGCGCCCGAGCCCTGCATGGACCCTCCCCTGCCCTGGTCTCCTGCCGTCGCCTGCCCCTGGCCGGTCCGCTCTGGCCCCACTGCGTCCCTCTGCAGGTCCCCTGCTCTGCCCTCCTGGTCAGCGGCTGTGTGCACCTGCTGCCCGCTTGGGCCGTGGTGCTGTCAGGAGAAAATAAAAGCAAGAATCATGACCTTGGAGACGAAGACTCTTCATAGTAGCAGAATTATGGGAGTTCTATTACACACAACATGTATTGAAAGAAAAACTGGATTTCTTTTTAATATATATACACATATACAGCACATCAGTTTCTCTTTTTTTAACTTTATTTCATATTGGGGTATAGTATATTACCAGTGTTGTGATAATTTCAGGTGGACAGCAAAGGGACTCAGCCATCCATAGCCATGTATCCATTCTCCCCCAAACTCCCCTCCCATCCAGGCTGCCGCATAACACTGAGCAGAGTTCCATGTGTCATAGAGTAGGTCTTTGTTGGTTCTCTATTTTAAATATAGCAGTGTGTATGTATCCATTCCAAACTCAAATTATCCTTTACCCCTATCCTTCCCCCCCACCCCCAGCAACCATAATATCATTGTCTAAGCCTGTGAGTCTGTTTCTTTTCTGTAAGTTCATTTGTATAATTCACTTCTAGATTCCACATATAAGGATGTCATATGGTATTTCTCCTTCTCTCTCTGGCTTACTTCACTCAATATGACAACATCTAGGTCCATCCATGTTGCTGCAAATGGCATTGTTTCATTCTTTTAAATAGCTGAGTAATATTCCATTGTATCTATGTACCATATCCTCTTCGGAGAAGGCGATGGCACCCCACTCCAGTACTTTTGCCTGGAAAATCCCATGGACGGAGGAGTCTGGTAGACTGCAGTCCATGGGGTCGCTAGAGTCAGACACGACTGAGCAACTTCACTTTCACTTTTCACTTTCACACATTGGAGAAGGAAATGGCAACCCACTCCAGTGTTCTTGCCTGGAGAATCCCAGGGACTGGGGAGCCTGGTGGGCTGCCATCTATGGGGTCGCACAGAGTCGGACACGACTGAAGTGACTTAGCAGCAACCATATCCTCTTAATCCATTCCTCTGTCAATGGACATGTCTTGGCTTGCATGTTTTGGCTATTGTAAACAGTGCTGCCATGAACATGGAGGGGCATGTATCCTTTCAGATCATGTTTTTCCTCTGGATATATGCCCAGCAGTGGGATTGCAGGATCATATGGTAGCTCTATTTTTAATTTTTTAAGGAACCTCCATACTGTTCCCCATAGTGGCTATACCAATTTACATTCCCATCGACAGTATAGGAGGGTTTCCTTCTCTCCATAGCCTCTCCAGCATTTATTGTTTGTAGATTTTTTTATGATAGTCATTCTGGCTGGTGTGAGGTGATATCTCATTGTAGTTTTGGTTTCTATTTCTCTAATAATTACCAATGTTGAACATGTTTTCATGTGCCTCTTGGTCATCTGTATATCTTCTTTGGAGAAATGTCTATTTAGACCTACTTTTTTCTAATTTTTTTTTTTTTACTTTACAATATTGTATTGATTTTGCCATACATTGACATGAATCAGCCATGGGTGTGCATGTGTTCCCATCCTGAACCCCCCTTCCACCTCCCTACCCATCCCATCCCTCTGGGTCATCCCATTGCATCAGCCCCAAGCACCCTGTATCATGCATTGAACCTGGACTGGCGATTCATTTCACATGTGATAATTTACATGTTTCAATGCCATTCTCCCATATCATCCCACCCTCGCCCTCTCCCACTGAGTCCAAAAGACTGTTCTATACATCTGTGTCTCTTTTGCTGTCTCACATACAGGGTTATTGTTACCATCTTTCTAAATTCCATATATATGCATTAGTATATTGTATTGGTGTTTTTCTTTCTGGCTTACTTCATTCTGTATAATAGGCTCCAGTTTCATCCACCTCATTAGAACTGATTCAAATGTATTCTTTTTAACAGCTGAGTAATATTCCATTGTGTATATGTACCACAGCTTTCTTATCCATTCATCTGCTGATGGACATCTAGGTTGCTTCCATGTCCTGGCTATTATAAACAGTGCTGCATTGAACATTGGGGTACAGATGTCTCTTTCAATTCTGGTTTCCTCAGTGTGTATGCCACTACCCATTTTTTGATTGAGTTGTTTGCTTTGATGCTGTTAAGTGCCATGAACTGTTTGTAAATTTGGAGACTAATCACTTGTCAGTCACATCATTTGCAAATATTTTCTCTCAGTATGGGTTGTATTTTTGCTTTACTTATTGCTTCCTTTGCTATGCAAAGGCTTTTGAGTTTAAGTAGGCCCCTCTCTGGATCACAGAGACTGAGGAAGCATAAAACCATATTTCCCCAACTCCCTGTCTGCTAGGGATGTAGATGAGATTTAGGGGAAAAATAAAAGTAGGTCACATTTGTTTTTGGTTTTGTTTTTTTGTTTTTTTTTTTTCATTTTATTTTTTTTTTAATTTTATTTTATTTTTAAACTTTACATAACTGTATTAGATTTGCCAAATATCAAAATGAATCCGCCACAGGTATACATGTGTTCCCCATCCTGAACCCTCCTCCCTCCTCCCTCCCCATTCCATCCCTCTGGGTCGTCCCAGTGCACCAGCCCCAAGCATCCAGTATCGTGCATCAAACCTGGACTGGCAACTCATTTCATACATGATATTTTACATGTTTCAATGCCATTCTCCCAAATCTTCCCACCCTCTCCCTCTCCCACAGAGTCCATAAGACTGTTCTATACATCAGTGTCTCTTTTGCTGTCTCGTACACAGGGTTATTGTTACCATCTTTCTAAATTCCATATATATGCGTTAGTATACTGTATTGGTGTTTTTCTTTCTGGCTTACTTCACTCTGTATAATAGGCTCCAGTTTCATCCACCTCATTAGAACTGATTCAAATGTATTCTTTTTAATGGCTGAATAATACTCCATTGTGTATATGTACCACAGCTTTCTTATCCATTCATCTGCTGATGGACATCTAGGTTGCTTCCATGTCCTGGCTATTATAAACAGTGCTGCGATGAACATTGGGGTACTCATGTCTCTTTCCCTTCTGGTTTCCTCAGTGTGTATGCCCAGCAGTGGGATTGCTGGATCATAAGGCATGTCTATTTCCAGTTTTTTAAGGAATCTCCACACTGTTCTCCATAGTGGCTGTACTAGTTTGCATTCCCACCAACAGTGTAAGAGGGTTCCCTTTTCTCCACACCCTCTCCAGCATTTATTACTTGTAGACTTTTGGATCGCAGCCATTCTGACTGGTGTGAAATGGTACCTCATAGTGGTTTTGATTTGCATTTCTCTGATAATGAGTGATGTTGAGCATCTTTTCATGTGTTTGTTAGCCATCTGTATGTCTTCTTTGGAGAAATGTCTATTTAGTTCTTTGGCCCATTTTTTGATTGGGTCATTTATTTTTCTGGAGTTGAGCTGTAGGAGTTGCTTGTATATTCTCAAGATTAGTTGTTTGTCAGTTGCTTCGTTTGCTATTATCTTCTCCCATTCTGAAGGCTGTCTTTTCACCTTGCTAATAGTTTCCTTTGATGTGCAGAAGCTTTTAAGGTTAATTAGGTCCCATTTGTTTATTTTTGCTTTTATTTCCAGAAAGCAGGAATAGAAGGAACATACCTCAACATAATCAAAGCTATATATGACAAACCCACAGCAAACATTATCCTCAATGGTGAAAAATTGAAAGCATTTCCTCTAAAGTCAGGAACAAGACAAGGGTGCCCACTTTCACCATTACTATTCAACATAGTTTTGGAAGTTTTGGCCACAGCAATCAGAACAGAAAAAGAAATAAAAGGAATCCAAATTGGAAAAGAAGAAGTAAAGCTCTCACTGTTTGCAGATGACATGATCCTCTACATAGAAAACCCTAAAGACTCCACCAGAAAATTACTAGAACTAATCAATGACTATAGTAAAGTTGCAGGATATAAAATCAACACACAGAAATCCCTTGCATTCCTATACACTAATAATGAGAAAACAGAAAGAGAAATTAAGGAAACAATTCCATTCACCATTGCAACGGAAAGAATAAAATGCTTAGGACTATATCTACCTAAAGAATCTAAAGACCTATATATAGAAAACTATAAAACACTGGTGAAAGAAATCAAAGAGGACACTAACAGATGGAGAAATATACCATGTTCATGGATTGGAAGAATCAATATAGTGAAAATGAGTATACTACACATTTGTTTTTATTTCCATTATTCTGAGGGATGGATAATTTTCTTAAAATGTGGAAAATTTGTTTAGGAAAATAATTCTTTTAGAATGCATTTGAAAGAATACACTCTATTAGAAAAATATAAAGTTTTACATAAGTCCCAATTATGTTACCTAGTTTGGGGTGAATACAGAGTGACCTCACTTTTCCTAGGGAGTCAGGCCTCCTCTCACCTCACTGTCTGGTGTCTGACAAAATAAGTTGACCAACATATTCTTTTAAGAATAATTCCCTCTTTTTTTTTTTTTTTTTTGATATGTGTTAAGATCTGAATTAAAAGCCTTCTATTTCATTTTGTTTCTTCTTTTCTTTGATTTCTTATGCCAACACTTAGGGAGAGCAGGAGAGTCACCCTATGGTATCCAGCAGTGACATTTGTTAGCTGTTACAGGGAGGAATTTGAAACTCAGTTTGGCGGATGCAATCTTTCAAACATCGCTAGGAATATCCTAGAATGAATGATGCTCTCAATGATGTTTTTCCTAATTTGAGGGTAGGAAGCTAGTGGACTACCTGCTTTGACAGTTTTGGGGGATACTGCAGAATTCAGTTATTTACAGTGTTGGTCAGTACACAGCATCCCATGTTGATTTCCTGTTGATGTCAGCATTGCAGCCACTGGGGTAGTGACAACTGTCCTTGACTCCCAGTCTCCCTGCTCCTCCTACTTCTGCTGCTATTGTCACCTCTTTTTGGAGAAGTCAGGTCTCTAGAAAACTAGCTTTTTCACCTTTTCTACTCTCTGCTGTGATTCTCAATATCTATATCATCTCAGTGAAGATTAAAATGTATGTGTGTTAGGAGAGGCAGGCAAGAATTTTGAAAAAAAAAAAAATACTAGCAGTGGTATTCTCTAGTGGAGAAATTAAACGATTGCTGTTTCTTAAAATTTCCATCCTTTTCAGATTGTTAGGAAAGATAACTAATAGCATTTTGATCAGGAAAAAAAAACCCTCTGCTTTGCAAATGACTAAAAGAAATGTTTTTTCTCGTCCCTTCATTATCTGTTCCCTTTCACCTCTTCTGGCACCCTCTTACCCCCTTATAAGAGAGCCAGCGTCCATTTCAGAGCAACAGTGCATGGGGTGGGGACCTCAGAAGAAGCAGCCCTCCCCCTAAGCTCAGCGTTCACAGTTCCCAGGGGCCCGGTTTCCTCTATCATCACAAAGCTATCTGCCCTCCATTTCACACCTCATCCCCTGCTCTTATTCTCCATCCTTCTTCCAGACCCTCTCTCTCACACAGTGCAGATCTTGCCCGATCCTTCACCTTTCCTGTTCTCTCTCAGCCCTTCTTGTGCCTTGAAGAATTATAGGTCCACCCTCAGCAAACTCCTGCCTCTAGTTTCTTGACTGTCCCTTGCACTTCTGGTCTAACTGAAACCTGGTTGTTTGCTGAGGACACCACTCCTGCAACACTCATACTCCTTTTACCTCAGGGCTGGAGGTAAAGTGTGGACTGTTCCCCATTTCCATACTTGAGATTTTGTCTTCTTTCAAGGCCCAAATCCTTTCATTCTCCTTCTTTCCTTTTTGCCACATTTTCTTCCTCTCTTTTGCTGTCATCTACCCCTTTCCTGGGCTCATCTCTTTGAAGATGGTTGCTTGCTGTATCTCCACACTTACAGTCGTCAGCCTTCTCACTGACACTTGACACCCACAAGGATGACACATCCTGGCCTTTCTGGCCTTGCCCCCCACCCCCAACTCCAGTAAGCATTTCCTTCACCGACTTCAGAGACCCACACCCAACGTCAGAGTCTAGCGCTTGTCATCATAGTAATGGCATCTGAAATCAAACTAGAATATGCTTCTTCTCAAATACAGTCTCCCACGTTTCCAGCTCACTGTCCACTGCATACACTGTAATAATTGTTCCTCTTCTATTCTCATGGTTCATCATTCCCGGCAACTTCCCTGCACACACTTGCCCTTCCTTCTTCCATCACATTCACCTGTCGAAACTCTGACCTGCTTAAACGCACCAGCGTTGCTAATGGCAGCCAGGAAAATGTTTCAGAGGACCTATGCAGTGACTGGTGGCATTCAAATCAGGATTACAAACCCCTGTTGAAATCATTTTCTAGATCCAAGATGGAGCTGTTTCTGCCTGGGGTGCATATCAGCAGACTGAAACTCAGATCACGTTGTGTCCCTGTAGCTGCACCCCTTGAACAGAAACACAGTCTACTCAGTCAGTCAGTCCCCAGACACAGAGCTGACTCCCAGCCTTCTGGGAGTCCCCAGTCCCCAAGCTGACCGTGTGGGCCCACACAATCAGATATTTCATTTGTCTCTTCCTTCGTCTTTATTCTTTATCCTGTACAAGCTTCCTGCCTTCCACCCTATTTTGCAGGTCTTCCAAAGGAGATTTTTCCACATCATCAAGTGTTTAATAGTCTGCTTGCATCACCTAAATTGTCTTTTAAAATCATTTCTAATTGCATATATTTATTTTTGCTTGATCTATGATTGATTTACAGTACTGGTTTGATTTCTGTCATACATCAACATGAATGAACCATAGGTGTACATATGTCTCCTCCCTCTTGAAGCTCCCTCCCACCTCCCACCCTCCCCAACTCCTCCAGGCTGTTACAGAGCCCCAGTTGGAGTTCCCTGGTCACACAGCAAATTCCCCTTGGCTGCCTATTTACACATGTTAGTGTGTATGTTTCCATGCTGCTCTCCCCGTTCATCGCACCCTCTCCTTCCTATCTCTTGCCTTTGTCCATGAGCCTGTTCTCTATGTCTGCTTTTCCACTGCTGCCTTGCAGATAGGTTCATCAGTACCATCTTTCTAGATCCCATATATATGCATTAATATCTGATATTTGTTTTTCTCTTTCTGACTTACTTCACCCTGTATGGAAGCAACCTATATGCCCATTGTCAGATGAATGAATAAAGAAGCTGTAGTAATATATACAGTGGAATACTACTCAGCAATGAATCATTTTTTAACATCCTAAACAGGCATCAGACTGCATCCAACAATGCTACTGCATTTCCCCGGTGAGTTTGCTGCCTGGATATCGGAAGTGAAAGCTGCTGAGTCGTGTCTGACTCATTGCAACCCCATGGACTATACAGTCCAAGGAATTCTCTAGGCCAGAATACTGGAGTGGGTAGCCTTTCCCTTCTCCAGGGGATCTTCCCAACTCACAGGTCAAACCCAGGTCTCCTGCATTGCAGGCAGATATCTGTAACTGCTCTTTAATTCACACCTTCCCCTCTCTTACCACGTTTTATTACTCCCTCACTCCAGCTGATGGTCATTCCTCATTTCATAGATAAAACAGAATCAAAAACGCTTTCTTCTTCCTTTAACAAATAGAAAGCCTACTTACCTCTTACATTCTCTGCCTCCCTGTTTTCTCCTCCTCTTCCTAACTTCCTCATGCGTCTTAGTCACCATCTCTCTGAGACTTTGCTCCTTTAACTATGTCCTCTCACTGCAGTGTCCTTAGCCTCTCCCTCTCTCCTGGCTCATTCCCGTCAGCACAACAGATATTTTCCGGTGTGTCCTCTTTAAAACCTCAACCTTCCTTTACCCAACGTATCTCTCCAGCTTTCTCCTTATTTCTCTTTTGCTTTTCACTGCAAAACATCCCCAGACAGGCTCTACACTTCCTTCATCCTCATTTTCTCTTGAAATAATTTCACTCTGGTCCGTTTTCATCATTCTTTCTACTTCAATGTCCAGCGTACATCTAAAAATCAACTTGTTCAAAGCATTCCCCACCCCATGAAATTATCTACCTTCCAGTTTTCCACAGGTCAGACAGTGGATGGAGAAGGGAATGGCAACCCACTCCAGTATCCTTGCCTGGAAAATCCCATGGATGGAGGAGCCTGGTGGGCTGCAGTCCTTGGGGTCGCGAAGAGTTGGACACGACTGAGAGACTTCACTTTCACTTTTCACTTTCATGCATTGGAGAAGGAAATGGCAACCCACTCCAGTGTTCTTGCCTGGAGAATCCCAGGGACGGGGGAGCCTGGTGGGCTGCCGTCTATGGGGTCGCATAGAATTGGACACGACTGAAGCAACTTAGCAGCAGCAGTAGCAGCAGAGAGTGGAACCACCATCTGCCCAGATGATCAACCCAGAAATCTAAAGGACCTTTTGCTTTATCCTGTTTCCTCCTCCTTGGTCCAATCCATTAGTACATCCTGTCATTTCTTCCTCAGAATATATCTAGAATCTTCTGATTCCTCTTCCTATTTACAATTGCCTCTATCTTCCAGGATAATGCTTCCCTAAATGGGCTTAAATATCTACTCTTCCACTTCTTCAATCCATTTTGCACAAAGCAGCCAAGAGGAGTGATCTGTTTAAATGCAAATTGAATCTTTTAGCACAACCTTAAATGGCACCCATTATACACACACAGTACATTCCAAATCTTACCTCTTACTCTTCCTTCAGGGTACAGCCCAGATGTCACTTTCTCCAGATCTGTCTTCTTTCATTCCACCCCAGGGCTGAACCAGTTGTCCCTCCCAGAGCCACAGAACAGCCTGCCTTCTCCCCATAGCTCTATCCCATCATCTTTCCTTCTTTTCTGCCTCTCTCATGCTGCAAATTCTTTTAGAGCTGGGAATATGCTTATTGTGCTCATGATTACATTGAAAGTTTTTAGCACATTGTCTGGAGAAGGCAATGGCACCCCACTCCAGTACTCTTGCCTGGAAAATCCCATGGACGGAGGAGCCTGGCAGGCTGCAGTCCATGGGGTCGCTAGGAGTCGGACACGACTGAGAGACTTCACTTTCACTTTTCACTTTCATGCATTGGAGAAGGAAATGGCAACCCACTCCAGTGTTCTTGCCTGGAGAACCCGAGGGACAGGGGAGCCTGGTGGGCTTTCATCTATGGGGTCGCACAGAGTCAGACACGACTGAAGCAACTTAGCAGCAGCAGCACATTGTCTAGCAGACAGTATGCCCTTGGTAAATAATTAAAATGTTGTTGTTCTTCAGTCACCCAGTTCTGTCCAACTCTTTGCAACCCCATGGACTGCAGCATGCCAGGCCTCCCTGTCCCTCACCATCTCCAGAAGTTTGTCCAAGTTCATGTTTATTGCATCAGTGATGCAATTCAGCCATCTTATCCTCTGACACTCTCTTCTCCTTCTGCCCTTAATCTTCCCCAATATTGGGGACTTTATCAGTGAGCCAGTTGGTCACATCAGGTGGCCAAAGATTTGAAGCTTCAACTGCAGCATCAGTTCTTCCAATGAGTATTCAGGGTTGATTTCCCTTAAGATTGACTGGTTTGCCCTCCTTGCTGTCCAAGGGACTCTCAGGCATATTCTCCAGCACCACCATTCAAAGGCATCACTTCTCTGATGCTCTGCCTTCTTTACAGTCCAGCTCTCACAAACATATGGGACCACTGGGAAGACCATAGCCTTGACTATATGGATCTTTGTCAGCAGAGTACCGTTTCTGCTTTTCAACACATGTTTGGGTTTGTCATAGCTTTCCTGCCAAGAAGCAAATGTCTTTTGATTTCATGGCTGCAGTTACTGTCTGCGGTGATTTTAGAGCCCCAGATGAGAAAATCTATCACTACTTCCACCTTTCCTCTTCTATTTGCAATGAAGCAATGGGGCCAGATGCCACGATCTTAGTTTTGTTTCTATTTGTTTCATATTTAGTTTTCAGTTCAGTTCAGTCACTCAGTTGTGTCTGAATCTTTGAGACCCCATGGACTGCATGGACTATTTAGTTTTAAGTTAGCTCATTCACTCTCCTTTTTCACCCTCATCAAGAGGTTCTTTAGTTCCTGTTCACGTTCTGGCATTAGACTGGTATCATACACATATCTGAGGTTGTTGATGCTTCTCCCACCTATCTTAATCCCAGCTTGTAACTCATCTAGCACAACTTTTCTCATGATGTGCTCAGCATATAGGTTAAATAAACAGAAGACAGCAGACAGCTCTGTCGTACTCCTTTCTCAATCCTGAACCAATCAGTTGTTCCATACAGGATTCTAACTGTTGCTTCTTGACCTGCATAAAGGTTTCTCAGGAGACAGGTAAAATGATCTGGTATTCCCATCTATTTAAACTTTCCACAGTTTGTCATGATAATAAAAAATATGAATGTATAAATATTCCTACCCTACTATGTATGTCTCTTCCCTTTAACGACCCATAACATCACTCTGGTCCTGCTCCCCATGTTTTCTAACCCAATGATGGAGTAAAATTTGTATTTTATGGCAAGACAAGAACATTTTAAACATAAAATTTTTCTCTGCCCATTTGGGCCTCTGCCTTCCCCTTTAGAATGTGTTATGCATCCATCTTAGGAAATAACCTTCCTTCCCAATCTTGTAAGGGTCCATGAAGACACATGGCCCACTACTTGCTTTGTACATGTGGACCTGGGCTGTATAAACTGTCAATGTCACTTAGTGTGACTCTCAATTCAAAAACTCATGTAACTGTCTTTGACCAGGAATGGGCAAAAAGTTCTTGGAATTTTCTGAGTCTGTTCCTGGATTGTAACACTTAGTACAGCTCAAATCTTCTACTTGTCTCTTAGATTTATTTTTTTTTTTTTTGCTGACACCAAGTTCATGTGCCTGACTTGAGAGGTCAAACAAACCAAAACATCAGAGTTTGGAGCAGAGGAAGATTTATTCCAGGGCCAACCAAAAAGAACAGGTGGCTCCTGCTCAAAAAAACCAAACTCCTCATTTTTTTAAATTTGTTTATTCTTTAATTGAAGGATAACTGCTTTACAGAATTTTGTTGTTTTCTGTCAAACCTCAACATGAATCAATCATGGATATACATATGTCCCCTCCCTCTTGTGGAAGAGTTTTTAAAGGCAACATTTGGGGAAGGGCTGCAGGGTACATGACTTTCTTCTGATTGGTTGGTGGTGAGGTAACAGGGTGGAATTCCAGGAATGCCAATCATCAACCTTCTGGTTCCAACCAGTCTGGGGTCTCAGCATGTACTGATTGCTACCATCTTCTGCCTGGGTGGTGGCCTTGCTGCTGCCAAGTTGCTTCAGTCGTGTCCAACTCTGTGCAACCCCATAGACAGCAGCCCACCAGGCTCTCCCATCCCTGGGATTCTCCAGGCAAGAAACTGGAGTGGGTTGCCATGTCCTTCTCCAATGCATGAAAGTGAAAAGTGAAAGTGAAGTCACCCAGTAGTGTCCGACTCTTCACGGCCCCATGGACTGCAGCCTACCAGGCTCCTCCATCCATGGGATTTTCCAGGCAAGAGTACTGGAGTGGGGTGCCATTGCCTTCTCTGGGGTGGTGGCCTTAGCTTCTGCAAAACAACTCAGAGATGGTATATCATATTGTTACATATACACATATAACCTTTGAAGAAAAACTAGGACTCTCTTATCACTTAACTATTGTTTCTTAACTGTTTTTTCTTTGTTTCTGTATTTCCTAACTGCTACTGCTAAGTCACTTCAGTCATGTCCAACTTTGTGCGACCCCATAGACGGCAGCCCACCAGGCTCCACCGTCCCTGGGATTCTCCAGGCAAAAACACTGGAGTGGGTTGCCATTTCCTTCTCCAGTGTATGAAAGTGAAAAGTGAAAGTGAGGTCGCTCAGTCGTGCCCGACCCTCAGCGACCCCATGTACTGCAGCCCACCAGGCTCCTCTGTCCATGGGATTTTCCAGGCAAGAGTACTGGAGTGGGGTGTCATTGCCTTCTCCTTTTCCTAACTAGTGACTACTTGAAACAGCTCTTCAGAACCACAGGAAGGCCTAGAATACTATAAAGCCTTGTACTACAAATAAGAAATAGGGGACAAGAAAAGGCTTTTGTACCTTGGAGAGCCCCCCCAGAGTCCTGCTTGGCTTTTTCAGGGGAGTGTGTAATTTCCTCAGTTCTGTCTCATCACAACAAAAATTTGAAGCAATGGACATTAAAGCCCTCGGTGTGTCACAGCTCTCAGTGTCTCAGCTCTCGGAAAGATCAGTGTTACAGCTCCATTTTATTTAGAAAATAAAAGAAAATACATCCTCAAGGAGTGAGGGCTGCTGTTGTCACTTCAGTTGTGTCCAACTCTGTGCGACCCTATAGACGGCAGCCCACCAGGCTCCCCTGTCCCTGGGATTCTCCAGGCAAGAACACTGGAGTGGGTTGTCATTTCCTTCTCCAATGTGTGAAAGTGAAAAGTGAAAGTGAAGCTGCTCAGTCGTGCCAACTCTTAGCGACCCCATGGACTGCAGTGAGGGCATGTCGACCCAAAAGACACGAAGAGGAGAGAGAGAGAGAGAGCACACATGTGAGAGAGAGACCCCCGGCCCTTTGGTTCCTCTTTTTTATGTTTTTTTTCTCCTCCCCCTGGGCCTGAACTATGTAAATTGGGCAAGCCAGGAGTGCAGTTTGTTCTACCTGAGGTCCTCTATTCAGTCTTCAGACCTTCGTTTGTTCTACTTTTTCAGGCTCTTCTCTTCCTTGTCTTTCACCCACCGCCATTCTGGACTCTTTTTTCTATTCTAGCTACATAACATTTCCCTCTCAAGAGATGGGAGGCCCAATTCTTTGGGAGTAGGGGCGTCAAAGTCTCTCTGGCTACTTCCTGCTGAACTGGGACAGCAAGGGGCATTGGGCCTCCCCTTGCTACTCTCAGGCCTCAGAGTCCTTATAGCAGTGTCCATCTAAAGGTGAGTAGTATTTTCTGTGGTTGGCTGTAGTTTTATATATCCTTGTTGAACTGGCACTGCATGTTGTAGCTTGTTGACATGGGCAGAGACAAAATGGGTTAGACAATTGACAATACCTGGAGGAATCACAAATAGCATCAATATGGTGATGACAGAGACTAGTAGGGGCATTAGCCAACTCCAAATTCCCATTGCCAGGATGGCTCAAGTCCCTCCTTGTTCAGGGATCAGAAGCTCTATCTTCTGTCTGTTTTGGAGTACAACTCCTGCCAAGTTATGTTGGCTCTTTAGAGCTGTCCTGAGAAAGCTTATCCCCAGAAACTAGATTTTGGGGGTGTTCATTAGAACGGCACTCATTTTAGTCCTGAATAGGTATCTGAGATCTCCCAGGGGCTCACAGGTGTATTGAGTGTCCTCTTCTGTTTTCTTCCATGGCTTGACTCATGAGTAGTGAATCCAGGAGTCATGTCCTGGTACCTTGACTGCTGTGGAGGTAGAAAGTATTAAAAGGTAGGGACCCTTCCATGTGGGCTAGAGTTGAGCCTTTGGGGACACATCTTTCCGGACTTTAATTAGGACTTGAGTCCCTGGACCATATAGTGGTGACTCCTTAGACTCTTCTGGGTCCTGGTTGACACCCCACAAGTGTATATCTTGTTGGAATTGACCAATGACCATGGTATAAGACTGCAAGGTCTGAGCCTCTGGATCTAGGAAGAGGTCACTGACATAAACAAAAGATCTCATGTACAGCATCTCATAAGGACTAAGACCAACCTGTTCCTTAGGGGCAATACTGGTGTGGAGGGGAGCTATTGGTAAAGCCTCCTTCCATCCCAGGGAGGTCTCCTGAGTTATCTTTTTTATTACTTATTTTAAGAATTGGTTGTTTCTTTCTACTTTTCCTGAAAACTGAGGCCTCCAGGCACAATGGAGATAATAAATAATGCCCAATACTTTAGAGACCCCTTGGGTGACCTTAGAAGGAAATGATGTCCCATTGTCACTTTGTAATGACCTGGGCAAACCATATCTCAGAATGATTTCATGGAACAGTTTTTTTTGTTGTTGTTGTTGTTGTTGTTGTTGTTTTTACCACCTCCTCAGCCTTCTCTGTCGGGTGGGAAAGACTTCAATCCATCCTGTGAATATATCTATCGTGACTAATAGGTATTTATACCCTTGAGAAACTGGCATCTGGGTGAAGTCCATCTGCCAGTCTTCTCCCAGGTAGGTCCCACATCGTTGGACAGACTGGGCCAGCTGGGGTCTTCAAGTTCCTTGGGGATTGTTTAATTGGCAAGTGGGACAAGACGAGACCACTTGCCTTATATCGTTTGGAGGTCTGTTCCTCTGAAGGACCTTTCTAGTAATCTTTGGAGGGCCTTTTCCCCTAAATGACTGGTGGCATGTAAGGAGTTAACCAACTTCCATTGGAGGTTCCCAGGCAGAAAAAGGAGTCCCTCCTTTTGGAACCACCCCATATGATCTTGAAAGCCCTCACTCTTAGCTTTAAGAGTCTCACCTTCAGTATATGAAGGAGTTTCTGTAAATTAGTCTGTGGACCTAAGGTGGCAACCCCTATTAGGTCACTGTTCTGTAATCCTGCTCTTTTAGCTGCCTGATCAGTTGCTTGGTTCCCTCGTACCACTTCTGTGCACCCTTTTTGATGTCCTTTATAGTGGGAGACTGAAACCTCAGCGGGCAGATGGACTGCCTCCAAGAGCCTAAGGATTTGATCACCATATTTGATTGGGGACCCTCGGGTGGTCAAGTGGCCTCTTTCTTCCAAATAGCAACATGTGCATGTAGCACCAGAAGGGCATACTTAAAGTCAGTGTAAATGACTACTCTTTTTCCTTTTCCCAGCTCTAAGGCTCGAGTCAGGGCCATGAGTTCAGCTAATTGGGCTGAAGTACCTGATGGCAAAGGCTTAGCCCATATGGTCTCAAAATTGGAGACACGACTTCATAGCCAGCTCTTCTTTTTCCATCCAAGACAAAGCTACTTCCATCAGTGTACCAGAATTCTTCAGGATTGGTCAGAGGATCTTCCAACAATCCCTCTTGGGGTTTTGTCCAGTGATCCAAGGTTTCTAGGCAAGAGTGAAACAGGAGAGAGTCCTCGGGGATAGGCAGGAGGGTGGCTGGGTTAAGAACCTCACAAGGGGATATAGTGAGGCCTGGATTTTCAATCAGCACTGCTTGATATTTGAGGATCCTTTGATCAGACATCCATAAACGGCCTCTCCCATTCAGGAGTTGTTTTACTTGGTGGCTAGTAAAAAGTTTGTCCCCAAAAGAGAGTTTTAAAGCATCTTGTATCAGTACTACAATAACTGCAAGATTTCAAAGGCAAGGAGAGATTTCTTCCCAATAAGGAAGAAGGATAGTCAGGGACCACTAGAAACTGATGGGAAAATATTTGTCTATCCCAGCAACAAAGTGCTCTGGTGAATCTTTTGTAATTGTTTTTCCTATATCACCCAAAATGGTACACGTTTATGAGAAGAAGGCTCCGGAGTAGGAGGTGAGGTCAGGACAGAGTAGTAGCCCCTGTGTCAACCAAGAAATTCTCAGACTTACCTGCCACATCCAGTTGCACCCTTGGCTCCAGCCCCATGATGGTTATCTGTGACAGGCTGGCTGGCTGGGCTTGGCACTTGACCTTCTGGCTCTTGGGTCCCTATGGCAAAGTGCCACCCAACGTCCCAGCTGATGGCATTTGTAGCAAGCCATTTTACGAGACTTGTCACGGTTTGGATACTCTTTGGCCCAATGCCCCGCCTGTCTACAGATTAGACATTTGCCTGGTGCCTTGTCCTTCAAGGACTCTGGGTTTGCCATAGGACTTCCCTGGAGGGTGGCCAGCATCTGGGCATGCCTTGTCTCTTTCCTTCTCTCCCTCTCTTTGGCCTTGGCCTCCTTCTCCTGTTCTCTCTTATAAAAGGTATTGGTGGCTGTCTAGACCATCTCATCTAAAGAGGTAGCAGGGTTTTGCTACTATAGCTGTTATTTGTAACTTTATCCTGATGTCTGATGTACATTGGGACAGGAATTTGTCCTTTAAAATCGCCTGTCCTCATAAGAGTCTAAGTCCAGATTGGTAAACTTTTGGAGGGCCCCTTTTAGCCTTTCCAGAAAAGCAATGGGATTCTCGCTGGGCTCCTGAGTAATTGCTGAGACACGGGCATAGCTGATTACTTTTTGCTGGGCTTTCAGTCCCGCCTTCACACAGATCAGAAAATGATCTGTTTCCCAGATGTGCTCAGGGTCGTTATCATTCCAATTAGGATCCGAGAAGGGGACTGCAGTTTTCCCCTATTGGGTATTTATCTTTTGACATATGAAGCCTGTTGCATACCTTCGGGCTTCCTTTAAGACCCTAGTATGCTCAGGAAGCAACAGTTAGAACCGGACATGGAACAACAGACTGGTTCCAAATAGGAAAAGGAGTACGTCAAGGCTGTATATTGTCACCCTGCTTATTTAACTTATATTCAGAGTACATCATGAGAAACGCTGGACTGGAAGAAACACAAGCTGGAATCAAGATTGCCGGGAGAAATACCAGTAACCTCAGATATGCAGATGACACCATCCTTATGGCAGAAAGTGAAGAGGAACTAAAAAGCCTCTTGATGAAAGTGAAAGTGGAGAGTGAAAAAGTTGGCTTAAAGCTCAACATTTAGAAAACGATGAGCATGGCATCTGGTCACATCACTTCATGGGAAATAGATGGGGAAACAGTGGAAACAGTGTCAGACTTTATTTTGGGGGCTCCAAAATCACTGCAGATGGTGACTGCAGCCATGAGATTAAAAGACACTTACTCCTTGGAAGGAAAGTTATGACCAACCTAGATAGCATATTCAAAAGCAGAGACATTACTTTGCCAACAAAGGTCCGTCTAGTCAAGGCTATGGTTTTTCCAGTGGTCATGTATGGACGTGAGATTTGGACTGTGAAGAAAGCTGAGCGCTGAAGAATTGATGCTTTTGAACTGTGGTGTTGGAGAAGACTCTTGAGAGTCCCTTGGACTGCAAGGAGATCCAACCAGTCCATTCTGAAGGAGATCAGCCCTGGGATTTCTTTGGAAGGACTGATACTAAAGCTGAAACTCCAGTACTTTGGCCACCTCATGCGAAGACTTGACTCACTGGAAAAAAGCCTGATGCTGGGAGGGATTGGGGACAGGAGGAGAAGGGGCGACAGAGGATGAGATGGCTGGATGGCATCACTGACTCGATGGACATGAGTCTGCGTGAACTCCGGGAGTTGGTGATGGACAGGGAGGCCTGGCATGCTACGATTCATGGGGTTGCAAAGAGCCGGACACAACTGAGCAACTGAACTGAACTGAAAGCAATCCAAGCCTGTACCCTGAGGCTGGGAATCTGGTGAAATAGCCATAAGCCTTATCCTCTTACTGCTCTAAGGGAAGGTAGGTCACTGATTTCCTCCCCTAGTCCTCCATAAGAGCAGCTAGGGTGTTTCCAATGGTAAACATTTCATTGTCATAGACCCACTTTAGGTAATAACAGAAGTAATGACAAAGGAGTAGGTTATCTGGCCCTGTTAGGGGCATTAAAGTATTTTAATAATAGGCTGGATGGAGCAATGTTGCCCACAAAGGGGCAGGGTCCTGGTTGTAGGAGTTAGTAATTGGCTTAAGAACAAACTGATAAGAGACAACAGACCAGATATTCCATAAATGTGGAGTGGAGATTTGATCCTGGGATATGTTTGTAACTTTAGGAGAAGGGTGGTAAGCGTTTGAGCCCAAACAGCCTTCAGGGCTAACTCCCAAAGTGTCAAACCTTATCCCTGGAAGCCCAATTGCCTTTGAAGGGATGCCAACAGATGGACTTCTAGCAGGCATTGTGTGCCTGTCTGCCACCCTAGTGGGTTCACTGAGAGATGCTGATGTTGCCCATGTTGTAGGAAACATGGAAGATGAAGGTCTGAATATCTAGAGGGAGTGGATATTATATAGAATTTCCCTCCCAAGGACCAGCTATTTTCTGGTTATCCCTCCATAAGATTGTAGAGGCAACATTGTGGGTCTGAATGGGGCTCAGGAAAACAGCATGAAACATGAGGGAAGGGGGCAAAGCACAACTTTTGAAAGAATGACATAGCACAAGGGCATGACATAAACCAATTAAAATCAAATGGGTCCAAGATGAGAAGTAAAATTCAACTAAACCTTGATCACCAATCTGTAAGCTAAATGACACACCCAGGTGGCAGGACAGCTCCAAGGCACCAAAGATGGAGGAGTGGGTGGTTCCCCAATGGTTGGGATAATCCTCCCACTCATTAGCACATGAATTCACCTAGCTCACAGCACTTGCCCTCTGTGATGGCCCACACCCTGTGGAGTGTGCTTCTCTCTGAATCCGAACAAATCCACCTCTTACCTATCGCTGTGTCTCTAACTGAATTTTTGCAATGAGACATCAGAGCCTGAGCTTCATTAGGTCCTGAAGCCAGGCATCCTGGGTTTTGGCCAGGCTCAAGTCCCAGGAGAGAGGAGCTAAAGGACAGGAGGAAAAAGCAATGGGAAAAACATGCTGAGGAATCCCCTTCCTAACCTGCCAGAAAATATGCTAAATACCTGACCTGTGCTCACAGTTTTCACTGACCTGATCCTTGGCACAAAGAAGACTAAGGACAGAAGAACCCCCACTGGCTTGGGTAATAGCTATTGGGGCCCAGCAGATAGTGGGGCCTTTGGGGCACACTGGGGAGTAGCCTCTCCAGAGTCCCTCAACTGCACCCACTGCTGCTCACCTGTTCCTGGGGAGTTCGAGGAAACAAGAAACAAGAGATTGTAAAGGAATTAAGATTTTGTTAGGTATATGTCCCTCCAGCCATAGGAGCGAGGACCTCCTACCTTAACTAGAGGTCTTCTCGAATCTGAGACTGAGCCACATGAGCTTTCTGCTGAGTTTGTTTTTCTCGGTCCTGGTTTCCAGCACCATGGGCCTCTTGTCACTTCCCCTGCGTTGGGCTTTTTTTGTGTTCACCTTGCACCACAGGAGCTTTCACCGAGTTGGGCTCCTACTGTGCTTGGCCTCCAACTTGTGGGGGCCACATCAAGGTTGTTTCAGCCAGGTTAAATCCGAGAAATTGCACCATAGATGTGGAAGGAGTGCGTCATTTTCTCAGTTCTGTCTCCTCACAACAAAAATTTGAAGCTACAGATGTTAAAGCTCTTGGCATGTCTCAGCTCTCAGACAGATCAGTGTTACAGCTCAGTTTTATTTAGAAATTAAAGGAAAATACAGCCTCGAGGCATGAAGGCATGCTGACCCAAAAGACACAAAAAGAAGAGAGAGACAGAGAAATCACGCGAGACAGAGGGCCCCGGCCCTTTGGCTCCTCTTTTTATGTTTTTTCTCCTCCCCCTGAGGCTGCCGTATGTAAATTGGGCCAGCCAGGAGGGCTGTTTGTTCTACCTGAGGTCCTCACTCTGGTTCCTCTGTTCTATTTTCACAGGCTTTTCCCTTCCTTGTCTTTTAGCCCCCGCCATTCTGGACTCCTTTTTCCTATTCTAACTACCTAACTCTTTCGCTCACATGATAAAGAATCCTGTTACCGATTTAAGTGAATGTTTAGTCAATATAGATTTATTGACATTTATTTGTTGACCATAAGGCAAATAACAGAAGTAAGAAGTTTTTGCAGTCTGTAGAAAACTGGAGATGTGAAGGGTTCCATGAGGAAATTTTCTGCTGTAGTTCCAGTTGACATAATTACATGTGAAATGGTGGCAAATATCTGGGGCCTTCAGGCTATGTTGCTAATCACACAAAGATCTATCCCAAGGGCCTACATCCAGGAAAGAGAATCAGTGAAAAAAAGAAAACTATAGTCACAACTAAAAGTAAAAACTTTCAGCTTGACAGTTTTTCTTCTAGGCATTGAAAAGAAAACCACAAGCCCAAAATGGCATCACTCGTGCTGAAAGCCCAGGATACCAAACCTAGATTTAATGCCTGATCTAATTGCAGGTTCAAGCTCTCTCAGAAATGTAATCTTAATCGACCAGGTTGAAATTTTCTGGTCAAGCACCAATAAGGTAATCAGTCATGTAGGCCCTCTCCATCCCCCGGAGGAAGAAGAGGCAATCTGCATGATAAAACACTTGTCATTCCCTTTTCCTGCAAAAGAAGATGTCCTGGCCTAAAAACAATCCTTTCTTTTCTTTCACTAAAAGCACCCTTGGGGTCACCCTTCTTCCTTTAAAAATCTTCCATTTTTACTACTTCTTAGATTGCCCTTCCAGTTGTTCATTGGGATGCTTTTGGATTCAGGAATCGTTAAAGAAGTCAATTAGATTTCTAAATTAACTGAGTTTAATTTTGCTTTCTTAACATAGATATAGCTTAAAATTAAGCCAAAACTCAGTGAAAAGTACATTTGAGTTCTTTTGAACTTTAATTTTTTCAAAATACCTACAATATATATTACAGAATATAACTGTTAAGCTTTATTGTTTTCATTCATTCAGTCATTGTTGTTCAGTCACTCAGCCATGTCCAACTCTTTGCAACCCCATGGACTGTAGCACACAAGGCTTTCCTGTCCTTCACCATCTTCTGGAGTTTGCTCAAACTCATATCCATTGAGTCGGTGAAGCCATTCAACCATCTTAGCCTCTGTTTCCCCCTTTTCTCCTGCCTTCAATCTTTCCCAGCATCAGGGTCTTTTTTGAATGAGTTGACTCTTCTCATCAGATGGCCATACATTTAATCACTGTTTATTGAGAGTTTCTATGTGTCAGGCACTGAGCCAGGTACCAGAAATACAGCAGAGAAAAAGATCTAAAGAGTATCTGCAATCAAGGAGATTGCATTCCAATAGAAAGGCAGATACTGAACAATTATGCAAGTCATTTTTTAGTTATAATTGTGACAACTGCTATAAATGAGAAACAAAAAAACTATGACCACACGCAGGGTGGACAAACTTGGCCTTTCGTATGTGTCCTCTTTGTTACCACTGCTGTTGCCTCAGAGTCATACCCATGCCCCTCTTTATAATAGAAACCTATTACTCTTATCTAGGTTTCAGGAGAGTTGGTGGATATTTCTGAAAAAATGTGGTCCACTGGAGAGTGGAATGGCAAACCACTTCAGTACTCTTGCCTTGAGAACCCCATGAACACTATGAAAAGGCAAAAAGATAGGACACTGAAAGATGAACGCCTCAGGTCAGTAGGTGCCCAATATGCTACTGGAAATCAGTGGAGAAATAACTCCAGAAAGAATAAAGAGATGGACCCAAAGCAAAAACAACACCTAGTTGTGGGTGTGAGTGGTGATGGAAGTAAAGTCTGATGCTGTAAAGAGCAATATTGAATAGGAAACTGGAATGGGTCCATGAATCAAGGCAAATTGGAAGTGGTCCAACAGGAGATGACAAGAGTGGACATCAACATTTTAGGAATCAGTGAACTAAAGTGGATCAGAATGGGTGAATTGAACTCAGGTGACCATTATATCTACTACTGTGGGCAAGAATCCCTCAGAAGAAATGGAGGAGCCTTCATAGTCAATGAAAGAGTCCAAAATGCAGTACTTAGATGCAATCTCAAAAAGGACAGAATGATTGCTGTTCATTTGCAAGGCAAGCTATTCATTATCACAAGAATCCTAGTCTATGCCCCGACCAGTAATGCTGAAGAAGCTGAAGCTGAACGGTTCTATGAAGACCTTCTAGAACTAAAACCCAAAAAAGATGTCCTTTTCATTATAGGGGACTGGAATGCAAAAGTAGGAAGTCAAGAAACACCTGGAGTAACAGGCAAATTTGGCTTTGGTGTAGAAGACAAAACAGTAAAAGAGTTTTGTCAAAAGAATGCACTGGTCATAGCAAACACCCTCTTCCAATAAGAGAAGACTCTATACATGGACATCACAAGATAGTCAATACCAAAATCAGATTGATTGTATTCTTTGCAGCCAAAGATGGAGAAGCTCTATAGAGTCGGCGAAAACAAGACTGGGAGATGACTGTGGCCCAGATCATGAACTCCTTATTACCAAATTCAGACTTAAATTGAACAAAGTAGGGAAAACAGCTAGACCATTCAGGTATGACCTAAATCAAATCTCTTACGATCATACAGTGGAAGTGACAAATAGATTCAAGGGATTGGATCTGATAGACAGAATGCCTGGTGAACTATGGTTGGAGGTTCATGACATTGTACAGGAGACATGGATCAAGAGCATCCCCAAGAAAAAGAAATGCAAAAAAGCAAAATGGTTGTCTGATGAGGCCTTACAAATAGCTCAGAAAAGAAAAGAAGTGAAAGACAAAGGAGAAAAGAAAAGATATACCCATTTGAATGCAGAGTTCCAAAGAATAGCAAGGAGAGATAAGAAAGACTTCCTCGGTGATCAGTGAAAAAAATAGAGAAAAACAATAGAATGGGAAACACTAGAGATCTCTTCAAGAAAAGATACCAAGGGAACATTTCATGCAAAGATGGGCTCAATAAAGGACAGAAACAGTATAGACCTAACAGAAGCAGAAGATATTAAGAAGAGGTGGAAAGAATACACAGAAGAACTATACAAAAAAAAAATCTTCATGACCCAGATAATCATGATGGTCACACCTAGAGCCAGACATCCTGGAATGTGAAGTCAAGTGGGCCTTAGGAAGCATCACTATGAACAAAGCTAGTGGAGGTGATGGAATTCCAATTGAGCTATCTCAAATCCTGAAAGATGATGCTGTGAAAGTGTTGCACTCAATATGCCAGCAAATTTGGAAAACTCAGCAGTGGCCACGGGACTGGAAATGGTCAGTTTCATTCCAATTCTGAAGAAAGGCAATGCCAAAGAATGCTCAAACTACCACACAATTGCACTCATCTCACATGCTGGTAAAGTAATGTTCAAAATTCTCCAAGCCAGGCTTCAATAGTACCTGAATCATGAACTTCCAGCTGTTCAAGCTGGATTTAGAAAAGGCAGAGGAACCAGAGATCAAATTGCCAACATCTGTTGGGTCATCAAAAAAGCAAGAGAGTTCCCTAAAAGCATCTACTTCTGCTTTATTGACTACACCAAAGCCTTTGACTGAATGAAAGTGAAAATCGCTCAGTCATGTCCAACTCTTTGCAACTCCATGGACTGTATAATCCATGGAATTTTCCAGGCCAGAATACTGGAGTGGGTAGCCTTTTCCTTTTCCAGGGGATCTTCCCAACCAAGTGATCAACCCAGGGATCAAACCCAGGTCTCCCACATTGCAGGTGGATTCTTTACCAGCTGAGCCACAAGGGAAGCCCAAGAATACTGGAGTGAGTAGCCTATCCCTTCTCCAGTGGATCTTCCTGACCCAGGAATTGAACCAGGGTCTCCTGCATTGTAGATGGATTCTTTACCAACTGAGCTATGAGGGATCGTGACAAACTGTGGAAAATTCTTAAAGAGATGGGAATACCACATCACCTGACCTGCATCCTGAGAAAAGTGTACGCTGGGCAAGAAGGAATAGTTAAAACTGGACATGGAACAACAGACTGGTTCCAAATTGGGAAAGGTGTACGTCAAGGCTGTATATTGTCACCCTGCTTATTTAACTTATATGTGGAGTACATCATGTGAAATGCTGGGCTGGATGAAACACAAGCTGGAATCAAGATCAATGGGAGGTTATCAATAACCTCAGATATGCAAATGACACCACCCTTATGGCAGAAAGTGAAGAAGAATTAAAGAGCCTCTTGATGAAAGTGAAAGAGGAGAGTGAAAAAGTTGACTTAAAATAACATTCAGAACACTAAGATCATGGCATCTGGTCCCATCAGTTCATGGCAAATAGATGGGGGGAAAATGGAACCAGTGACAGACTTTATTTTCTTGGACTCCAAAATCACTGCTGCCATGAAATTAAAAGACTCGCTCCTTGGAAGAAAAGTTATGACCAACCTGGACAGTTTAGTAAAAAGCAGAGACATTACTTTGCTGACAAATGTGCATATAATCAAAGCTATGTTTTATCCAGTAGTCATGTATGGATGTGAGACTTGGACCATAAAGAAAGCAGAATGCTGAAGAATTGATGTGTTTAAACTGTGGTATTGGAGAAGACTCTTGAGAGTCCCTTGGACTACAAAGAGATCCAACCAGTCCATCCTAAAGGAAATCAGTCCTGAATATTCATTGGAAGTCCTGATGCTAATGCTGAAGCTCCAATACTTTGCAAAGAACTGACTCATTGGAAAAGACCCTGATGCTGGGAAAGATTGAAGGTGGGAGGAGAAGGGGATGACAGAGGATGAGATGGTTGGATGGCATCCCCAACTCAATGGACATGAATTTGAGTAAGCTCCAGGAGTTGGTGATTAACAGGGAAGCCTGGCATGCTGCAGTCCATGGGGTCACAAAGAGTCAGACACAACTGACGGACTGAACTGAACTGAACTGAGGTTTCAGGAGGCAGTTGCAAATGAGAGAAATAAGAATTGGTTAAAACCAATTAGGCCTGACATGGTGGCAGATTTCACTTCCAGTCGACCTTATGCCTCATTAAAAAACCATTGTAATACATTAGCTAAGTGAGAAACTCACCAGTGCCATGACAATTGACAATTGCCCTGACAACAACCAGAAAAGCCTAGGTAAGGACTGATAAGGAGTTTTTCACCAGTTCCAGGTCTAAAGCACTTCCTTGTTCTGAGATGATTCATGAATATTCCTTCCGCTTTTTCCAAATCTCTTCCTTTCACTTCAACCCTCCTATATATTTGAAGTCACCACCCAAATGGGTTGAGAAGTTGATTCACAAACTAGATTCCCGATTCTCAATTCTTTGGCTACTGAATAAAGCTTGTGCAGTTCCAGTCTCAGTTTTGTTACTGGTTATGTGAATCTGACCAGAAAAAGAATCTCCCTGGCTGAGATAAGGGTCTTGGCCTGGCTAGCACCCCAGCAGAGGTCTAATTGACCAATTTGATAATATTCTATCTCTGCTCTGCCCTGGGAGGCTGACCTCTTTGGATTCCTTGCTCTCTGGCTTTCCTTTGGTTCAAGAGGATATGGGCGAGCAGAAAGGGATCAAGGTCAGGGTAACTGCCTCCCAAACCCCCTCCCAGGCTGACCCTGGCAGGCAGCAGTTGCACAGCTCTCTTCGGGTTCTGGGAATCCCTTCTTTCCCTTGTCACCTAGGCCTAGCCATGGTCACAGCTCCCTCACGACCGTCTGGCATTCCTCACTGTCCAGAAATCCTGAGGGGCACCTGTTGAATCATTTTGTTTAACTCATCAGTTTTCTGATTCATATGCCACCTATTTCCTGTTAGGCTCCCTATGAACTTGGTAACAGAATTTAGATAAAAGTAGAGAGGACAGAACTCATGTTTAAGCTGCAGGTTGAAGGCTGTTGCTCTCCTGGGTGGTCCTTCTTACACCTCCTCTCTTTCCACATAACCTCCACGTGTCCAGAGAAGAGTAGCAGCGTAGGTCATCAATTGTTTTTTGCTTTATCCCTTTGCTTACATTGCCTTCTCCCAGCCCCAGTACGAAACGGTTTCCCTTTCTGTTTTCACTGGCATTAGGTCTTCCTGTGCTCTGAGATCAGTCCCCTCTTCCTCCTCCTCCATCATCCATCTTTCCTGTCCTGTCAATATCCCTAAAACATGTGCCCTCCAGGTGACCCATTCTGTGATGTGTGGGCCTCCTCTCTCACTGCTCCCTTGTATTCAGCCACACTAGATCTTTTGCTGTTTAATGCCTTTGTTCAGTTTTTCTTCTGGATCACCCTAACCTCATCTGTCCTTTCTGTTGAAATCCCCTCCAGTTTAAACACCACCACTCCACAAAGCCTTCCTAAAGGTCTCAGCAGGAAGTATGTTCCCTTCCATTATTTTTTGTCCCTATAAAGCCTTTTCTTTATTTTTACTTTCTTTGTTCTTCTCACATGATTTACAGTTTTGATATTTGTGAAAGTGTTTTACTTCTCTCCCATCAGCTCTGGAAAGCAGGGACTAGTGTGTCTATGAAACATCTATAACACTCCATCTAATACAACACCTACTATTTAGTAGGAGATGCTGTATTTTCATATCCATTGATGCATATTTTATTTTCTATTGTAGGAAATCATTTTGGAATTATTCCCTTATACAACACAATAAGTGAAAATGTTTGTGTGCTCTCTTTTTATGTGGCCCCTGGCCTGGTTACCTTCATATTGTGCTTTTTATTGCAATGTAATTAAATTGTACAGTTAAACCAAATATAATTAGGGGACATAGAGCTCAGACTATTTCCTCCAGTTACAACTTGGAGGGCCAGGCTTTATCCGCCATTTCCAGTCTTTCAATATTCACATATCAGTCATGCCGAAGTATTTATCATTTCAGAAAAAATGAAACAAAAATGTTATAAAGGCCTCTAGATACCATATAACTGCATAGAGCTAGAAAAATAGGAATGAAGTATAGACAGATTAATTGAGGTGGAAATAAAAATATGGTTCCCTTAGCTTCATGCTCCATGCTTTAAATTGAGATTTCTAAAAGTTCTCCTCTACGAGGCCTTTGCTATGTCTATTGTTTGATTTACTAAGGTTGGAAGATGAGGAATTTGGGAATTTTAACTCCAAAAAAACTTTTTGATTCTGTGTATTCTGTGAAATTGAATTGATTTTAAATGGTAGTTTGTATACGTTACATATTTTAAATAAAGTAATAATATTAAATACTACTTATTAATCATCCAATAATCCTTTTAACCTTATAACCAGATCCAATGCAGATATTATTGTCCCCATTTCATAGTTGAGAAAACAGAGATTCAAGATGTTCACTGCCCTCTTCCAGGGCACAGTTTTCAGGTGACAGCTCTTGCTTGTCCAATGCTCACATTCTTAGATGCTGCTGCACACCTCCTCCTGGTAATATCACTGAGGAGATGCCCATTTGCTTGGCCATCCTCTATGTGCAAATGTTCTACAATATTTTGAAACTTGTATGGTCTCAGAAAGCCTCTTCCTTAGGGAACAGAGTTGCACAGATTGCTGGGGAAGAGATGGCCTGGCAGAAACATGGCGGGGAAATGGACCACTCTTATTCAAAGTCCTGCTAGGGCTTCCTCTGCCTTCTAAACCAGTAAACTCTCCTGAGAAGGAGAGTCTCTGGAAAAACAAAGAAGGACTTTCTGCCCTGCACACATAGGTAACCATGCTCTGAGAGCATATATTATCTTCAATTTTATAAATCTGAGAAAGTTTGTTTTCAAGTGGTTGGGTGGTAGATTTTTTACATTGCTTTCTATGCATATTTAAAGACATTTTTTTCTCCAGTTGTCAGCAAAAGTTGTTTAAACATCAAAAGCCTTCAAAACATAAAGTCCAAAGAAAAATATTTTTTATTGAATTGAAGCTATATATTTTTTTAAATCAAGAAAGCAGTCATTTAAGGGGCTTTTCCTATTTTCAGTTCAGTTCAGTTTAGTTCAGTCCCTCAGTCGTATCCAACTCTTTGCGACCCCATGGGCTGCAGCTCGCCAGGCCTCCCTGTTCATCACCAACTCCCAGAGTTTACTCAAACTCATGTCCATTTAGTTGGTGATGCCATCCAACCACTCATCTTCTGTCATCCCCTTCTCCTCCTGCCCTCAATCTTTCCTAGCATCAGTGTCTTTTCAAATCAGTCAGATCTTTCCATCAGGTGGCCAAAGTATTGGAGTTTCAGCTTCAACATCAGTCCTTCCAATGAATATTTAGAACTGATCTCCTCTAGGATAGACTGATTGGATCTCCTTGCTGCCCAAGGGACTCTCAAAAGTCTTCTCCAACACCACAGTTCAAAAGCATCAGTTCTTTGGCCCTCAGCTTTCTTTATAGTCCAACTCTATCATCCATACATGACTATTGGAAAAACCATAGCCTTGACTAGATGGATCTTTGTTGGCAAAGTAATGTCTCTGCTTTTTAATATAACTTTTCTTCCAAGGAGTAAATATCTTTTAATTTCATGGCCACAGTCACCATCTGCAGTGATTTTGGAGCCCCAAAAATGAAGTCTGTCACTGTTTCATCTAAGGGGCTTTTCTTATTTTCTATCTCACATATAACAAGACACCTCAACAGTAACATGAGAGACAGTATTCAGAAAGCAATTCCAAGCACATTAAAAGAGCTGCTTTGGAAAAATGAGTCGAGTGAATTTTTTCCCTCTAAAGGCTACAAAAAAGAAACACCCTTCTCACAGGGCAATAGGTTGAAAAGGGGATAAGGGGGAACACAATATCTCATCTAAAATCTTGCCGGCAAGAACGTTTATTATTGCAGGAAGCAGAAGGTGAGCCTAGCTTATAAATGAGATCCTGCAGACAAGGGAGATGTATCTTGCTGAAGAATTACTGTACAGAATGAACCTTTAAAGCTTGGACTCCAAAGGCATAAACCATTGTCAAATAAATCTAACTGATGTATTCATTTTTAATAAAAGAAAATGCGACATAGCATGGTCATAGTAATATGTAATTTCATCCTTGCATTTCCATTCTCAAGGGTTATTTAATTTTCCTTAAAACATTACAGAAAATACAAGGAGTTAGATGAAAATAAATATTCTCACCTGGAATGATATTAATTTCATCAGCATTTTCCCTGCCAGTAAGAAACAATAGTAGAATACACAAATATGAAGACCCATCTATGGTTTATCTATACATTAATTTACAATACCAAATTAACATATAAATAGTTAAGAGAAGAAATGGCTAAATTTTTTCTTTTAAAATTATTTTAGGGTCTTTCATTTGGATATTTAAATTCTCTATAATGAAGTCAAGTCCAACAGGAAAGACATAAATATTAATTGTGAAAAATAAAAAGAACTGAACCAGCATACAAGTATTCTATTAAAAATAGTTCTCATATGAATAATCCATGGGGTTAATTGCAACCTTGAAGCAAATGACTGCCAAAGCTGTTTTTAAAAAACATTTTCTTAATGTGGCATTGAGTTTTTTATGTTTTTTTCTCCTTTCTTCTTCCTCTTCTCTATTTTCCTTCTTGCATTCCTTTCTTGCTATTTTTAAAGTAGGATTTAAATTAATTGTATTAAAAACATACAAAGGAAGTAAATAAAATAGAAATGTTACCTGAAACTAAAGACTTCCACTATGACATGCTATGAAGATTGTAGAATCTTCTTGTGTTACAGCGTAGCTGAGTGAGTTTTATGCTGACCCAGGTAGATGATAGGCATTTTATTTTAAAATGAGATATAATTGATGTACAACAGTATGTATCAGGTATATAATGCAGTGATTCACAGTTTTTAAATTTATAGTTACTATAAAATATTGGCTATATTCTCTGCTTTGTATGAAGTATCCTCGTAGCTTATTTTATGCATAGCAGTTTGTAGTTATTCTTCTAACACTATGTTGTCACTTCCCTCTCCCCTCTCCCCGCTGGTAACCAGTAATTTTTTATTTATATCTGTGAGTCTGTTCCTTTTTTGTTATTTCACTAGCTTGTTATACGGAGAAGGCAATGGCACCCCACTCCAGTACTCTTGCCTGGAGAATCCCATGGACGGAGGAGCCTGGTAGGCTGCAGTCCATGGGGTCGCTAAGAGTCGGACACGACTGAGAGACTTCACTTTCACTTTTCACTTTCATGCATTGGAGAAGGACATGGCAACCCACTCCAGTGTTCTTGCCTGGGGAATCCTAGGGACTGGGGAGCCTGGTGGGCTGCCGGTCTATGGGGTCACACAGAGTCAGACACAACTGAAGCGACTTAGCAGCAGCAGCAGCAGCAGCAGTTTGTTATATTTTTTAGGTTCCACATATAAATTATATCATACAGTATTTGTCTTTCTCTATTACATTTAGCACAATACCCTCCAAGGCCAGCTATGTTGTTGCAACTGACAAAATTTCATTCTTTTTGTGGCTGAGTAGTATTCCATTGTGTGTGTGTGTGTGTGTGTCTGAATATCACATCTTTATTCATTCATCTGTTAATAGTTACTTAGGTTTCTGCAGTCCATGGGGTCAAAAACAGTCTGACATGACTGAAACAGAACAACAACAAGGTCGTTTGCATGTCTTGGCTATTTTAAGTAATGCTGCTATGAATATTAGGAAGCATATATCTTTTTGAATGTTTTCATTTTTTTCAGACAAATACCCAGGAGTGGAATGATTGCTTTATTTTTAGTTTTTGGAGAAGCAGCCATACTGTTTACACAGTGGCTACAATAATTAACATTCCCACCAATAGTTCACCAGGGTTCCCTTTTCTCTATAGCCTTGCCAACATTTGTTTTTTGTGTCTTTTTTTATGATAGCCATTCTGACAGGTGTGAAGTGGTATGTCATTGTGGTTTTAATTTACATTTAGGTATTCCTTTTTAATGACCAGAATCATCAGTAACTTTCTTTTCACTAGTGCCCAATATACCAGTGAAAACTATTATATAATCATATTTAATGTAAGGATGTCTTTCTATAAGTTTGTTTCACTCAAAGGAACAAATATAGTTAATTAAATAATGAGTTGATTCCAAAAATCTGGATGCAATTCACAAATACTGACTTTCAGGGTTATAGTGTCTAAAACTTAACTTTTTATGTTGAATAGAATCTTAAAAGTTTAAAGAAGAAAACAGTTTGGCAGTTTCTCAAAAAATTAAACATAGAATTAGTATATCACATAGGATTCCACTCCTCAGAGTATATTCAAAACAATTGAAAACAAATACTCCAGCAAATACATGTGTCTGCATCTTCATATTAGTACTAGTCCTAATAGCTAGAAGGTGGAAACAGCTTCCATCCATCAATGGAATGAATGGATAAACAAATTGTGGTATATAAACACAGTGGTATATTACCCAGACATAAAAAGGAGTGAAGTATTGTTACCTGCCATGGCGTGGATGAACCTTAAAAGCATTATGCAAAAAAAAAAAAAAAAAGAAGAAGGAGAAGAAGCTAGACATAAAAGGTCACATATTGTCTGATTCCATGTATGTGAAATATCCAGAAGAGGTAAATCCATAAAGACACATGCAGACTGGGTGGTTGCCAAGGGCTGGGGATGGGTGAGCAGTTGCTTAACTGGGTACAATGTAATAAAAATGTTTTGGAATTAGAGAGAGGTGGTGGTTTCACAGTATTGTGTGTGTTCTAAATATCACTGAAATGTTCACTTTAAATAATGTTATGGTGTATGAAAAGTGAAAGTGAAGTCGCTCAGTCGTGTCCGACTCTTTGCGACCCCATGGACTGTAGCCTATCAGGTTCCTCCATCCATGGGATTTTCCAGGCAAGAGTACTGGAATGGGGTGCCATTGCCTTCTCCAGGGGATCTTCCCGGACCCAGGGATCGAACCCAGGTCTCCCTCATTGCAGGCAGATGCTTTACCGTCTGAGCCACCAGGGAAGCCCATGGTGTATGAATTTCATCTCTAAGAAATGAAAGGAAGAAAATCTTCCAGAAAAATGTTAAAGAACGAAAACTCAAAGCCACTGAAATTTAAATTATAGCTCAGAAAAATATGGACAGGAGGCACCGGACAGTCAGAATCGAAGTAAATGAACATGTAGTAAGATCAGGAAACAGAGAAGAAAAGTAAGTCCAATAGCAAGCATATTATCAACAAAACTCTTCCATAGAAATACATAGTCAAAGAAAAGCAAACCCTCTCTAAAGCAAATTTAGAAGCTTTTTTTAAATGAGTGAAATATAAATAGCAGATATGTTCTTAAATTTTATATTATTTAATCAGTTATGCAGTAAAGCCCTAATTTATTTTTGTGGTAGATAATAGATAACTCATTTATAGTTTATTAAATTGCATACTTATTATCAAATGTATAGTGTAATTCAAGAAGTTGAAATAGCTTCCTCAGTATCTTTTTTTAAGCATAGTTGATTTATAATGTGTGTTAGTTTCAGGTGTACAGCAAAGTGATTCAGATTGATAGGCAGATAGATACTATAAGAATATATAATACATATATTATTTTTCAGATTCTTTTCCATTGTAGGTTATTACAAAATATTAAACATAGTTCCCTGTGCTCTGCAGTAGGACCTTGTTTATTTTATATGTAATAGTATGTATCTGTTAATCCAAAACTCCTAACTTAGTCCTCTGCCATTTTGTCTCCCTTCATCTTATTTCATTAAAGTTTTGCTTATATGGCTCATTTTCAGAGAGTAATGCAAAGGAAATTTTCAGACTGTCTTTGGTCTGTGGTCAAAAAAAAAATCTGAGTAAGGTTTAAATGTTTGTAGCACCAAAACAAAGAACTGTATCAGAATAAAAGATGTAGAGCAATTCTTAAATACAAAAGGAGGACTAAAAAAGTCCACATATTGGGTCTGAGTTATAGAGATGGTATGATACTGTTATTTCAAATAATTTTGATGATTAGGGTAAGTTAATCTGAAAAAAGGAGAAAAGCAATTTGAAAAACTATAGAGACCATGTTGAGTACAATAGAGAAGGATAAGAGAGCAAATAGGAAAAGGAAATGGAAGTATTCTGGAAGCAATTACTAGCTATCCCAAGGTTCTGTGAATGACCTAACAGTAGGTGCCAGGAGTGGAAAGGGGCCACGGTGAGTGAATAGGCCCTGAGGGAAGTAATCAGAGATAAGGATAACAGGAGTATCAGAGGTACACGATAATGCACAGAGAGAGAAGATGACAAAGTTTACAGCCTGATCTTAAAAACACTGCACAATGAGAAAGAAAGCAAAAGCTGAGAACTGAATAAAGGGTCTGCTCGCAAATATTATGAAAATGTAAGATGATGGAATACAAGCTCACTAGAGGAGGCAGGATGGGCACATGAGAAAGCCAGAAAGAGGTGTTAAAAGCAGGAGCATTATCAAAAGCATAAATGAATTTTTAGGCTTCGTGTTCAAATGTGCAGATAGCAAAGGTGAACAGGTGCTGTGGTTCAGAATATTCTCAGAAGAAACAATTTCAGAAAGCCACAGTCTCATTTTAACTGAAAAATAGAAAATTAGTCCCTGCAAGCAGGAATATATTGTGGCTGGCTGGAGTTTCTGTTCTAAAAGTTCCACAGAGATGCAGTTGTTAACTGTTAGAAACTAAAACAGAAGAACTTAGAGCCTTTCCCCAACACCGACCCTGTATTTGGGAAAATGTGAACAAATAGCACTAAGTAAATGTTGGGAAGAAAATAACCACTTAAAGTTCCATTAGAGATCATTTATTATCACATCCCACATTTATTAACTAATGTGTAAACTGAGGAGCATATTTAACTATTTGAATTATACCAAAAACAGTTCTACCTCCTCATAAACCCTTCAAAAGTATTTATTTACATTTTTGTATAAATATTGGTGTCAAGCCAAGTGTTTTGTCTATAATTACTGTTTTAAACATCAGATGATATGTTCTTGTATACAACCTTGTTTCTTTTCAGTTGTGTTCCTAATATTTCTAAGTCTCGGTTTTCCTGTCTGTGGAGAGGAGCAGATGATACTTGCATAAATGAATGTTGATTGTCACTGAAATGATGGTATGAGATAATGTCAAGATGCACCCTGCAACTTGTTTAATCACTATTAATCTTGCTGTGACTAGTATTATTTACCATAAATGGTCATGTTACCAGTATGCCTCAGTCAAATAACATGGAAAGGGTAAAAAGAGGTTATGCTATGCGATGCTAAGTCACTTCAGTCATGTCTGACTCTGTGTGACCCCGACGGCAGCCCACCAGGTTCCCCCGTCCCTGGGATTCTCCAGGCAAGAACACTGGAGTGGGTTGCCATTAGCCGAATATATAAGCCTATTTGGTGTTGACATAACATAATACGAAAAAAAAAGCTCAAGCTCCCTTTTTTCTTACAGAATTTTTAAGTTAAATGTTATGTTTTTATTCAGTAACCATACTTTTAATATAAAAGAGGAAAGTTGCACATTAAAAAATGCTTCAAAGATAAATTAGTCCAGTGTAATTACCATAATTATCAAAATATTAACATATAAGAGTATATGGGCCCTATTATAAAAACCAGGTGTTTAAATAAGATAAAAGTGCCTCCTGAATTGTAAGAGGATTGGACTTAAGTTATGCTTTTCATATATAGAAAAGATTGTTTCTAATTGCTTTCTCCATAGGTAGAAATGCACTAAATTTGTGCATTTTATTAAAATGTTTCAAAAAGAAGTTATCAATGCGATTGTGAACATTTTGTATGCATTTCAGCCACTCTGGATATAAATTTGGCTCTAAGAAAGAGAATTTAAATATCAATCTAGTATAGAATAATAGATGGGAAAATGCTAACCAAAATAGATGGAAAAAATTTTCTTCCAGAACCTTGAGTTCAGCATAGAGATTTCTGCATAGCTTTTGAATTCCAGGAAGGGCATGTAAAGATGGAACAAGGTCCTGAAAGAGACAGTAAGTGACTGGCTCAAGAGGCAGGTGGTGGGCCTGGCCTTTAAAAAGGACAAGGACACACAGTAGCCCCTGAGACAGGCTGAAAGGACCTGAGTGCAGGTGTGAATGCAAATAGTTTATAGACAGCAGGTCAGGGTTTAAGAAAGGTCATGCTCAATGGCCTCAATTTTCTTGATTAATTGGGAGGCAAGATTGTCTTTTGAGAGTGGAGCAGGCAGGGGCAAGTGGGGAAGGCTAAAACCAAAAGCAAAACCAAACGAAGCATCAGTCATTGTCGCAGATCCAGAGATGAGATTAACCCCAAGAAATGTTAAACTTTTGTTGCAAATATGTGAAAGATTACAATCTCAACTAATTCTTTTACATAGCCATCAGATTATCCTTTAACTATCTATGCAGATTTTGCATACTGTGTCTCAGATATATTCCTCACTAAACTGCTAGAGATACACATAGTTTGTATGTGGTTCTGGTTGAAAAACCAATGCATTCATCTCCAGTTCTGTCCGGTTATCCACTCTTGCAGAAGTTGTTCACCTCAGATTGATAGGAGAGGTCATTGTCAGGGCCTCATATATGCATGAAGCTGTTTCCCAGCAATCACATCATTATCAAACCTTGGTTCCTACTGAATGTCTTAGTCTCTGAAGATAATATTCTGGAGAAAATACCTGCAATTTCTACTCTAATTGCTACAGTGCTCCAAAGGAAGCTCCGTTTGAAGGTGAAGTCAATTGCTCTCCTTTTTCAGTCTGCCAGGAAACAACTTAAGGATCTCATCCCTTCCATTTTTATTAAAAAAAAAAAAAAGTCAGATAAAGAGAAGTTTTAATTATCCTGCCTACAAAATTTCCTGTTTATTTAGCAATAATAAGCATCTTTTCAGTTGCTGCAGTCGGTAAAGAATTAACCTGCCAATGCAAGAAGTGTGGGTTCAATTCCTGGGTCAGGAAGATCTCCTGAAATAGGAAATGGCAACCCACTCCCATTTTCTTGCTGAAAAATTCCTTGGACAGAGGAACACGGCAGGTTACAGTCCGTGGGGTTGCTAACAGTTGGACGCGACCGAGCAAAGCACAGCAACACTTGTCACAGCAGTTATAACAGCATCATTTCTCCCCTCAAACACCGACAAAGTCCCTCTCCTTGACCAAATTCGAATCAGGCACCTCTGAGCTCTATTTCAACTAGGTTTCGACTTTTAGACTTCTCTGTTCATCTCTGCCGTGTCTAGTTTTAGCAAGAATTCTCCTTAGTCCAAGTTTAGACAGAATCCCTCACTCTCCGTGTCTGATCAGACTCAATATCTAATCTCATCCTCCACCACCTCTGGGATGATGTCTGATCACCCTGAGGTTCCTTCAGCAAGAATCCTGCTAGGTTGGTTTAGCCAGGATTCTTCTTTTCTTCTGAGGTTTTCTGGTAGCAATTTTCCACCCACTGACTCCACCCTGCTCCTTGACTCTAAATTCTCGTTGTTGTTGTATTTGGAGTTGAGGCAATTTCTCTCCGCCTGCCCCCACAAGACCCCAGCTCAGAGCTCCCTGCATCTCTCACAGTAGTCCCCCTGAATCAAGTCTGACTTAACATTCTTTAGTGTCATCAATGTTTTTCTTCAACATCAACAATTAAATGTGGATTTAGAAAGGTGACCCAAGGGACTTCCCTGTTGGTCTAGTGGCTAAGGCTCCAGATTTCTAATGCAGGGGGCATGGGAATGGGAACTAAGAACTCACATGCTGAGTGACATGGCCAAAGAACAAAACCAAGTGACCCATGCCTCAGTCCTAACATAAATTGGTCAAACCACAGTGAAGTGGGTCCCATGATACTGTGATACCAGGTGAAATAATTGTCTTACTTTAGGACAAATCATTGGAAGGACAGATGCTGAGGCAGAAACTGCAATATTTTGGCCACCTGATGTGAAGAACTGACTTACTGGAAAAGACCCTGATGCTAGAAAAAGATTGAAGGTGGATGGGAAGGGGACAACAGAGGATGAGATGGTTGGATGACATCACTGACTCAATGGACATGAGTTTGGGTGAACTCCGGGAGTTGGTGATGGACAGGGAAGCCTGGCATGCTGCAGTCCATGGGGTCACAAAGAGTCGGACACAACTGAACTGAACTGAGGACAAGTCCTTTAGGTGTATGGATCCAAGATATTTCTATTTTCTATTACTTCTGTTGTTTTATGTTAAAGCAAAAACAATGCCCAGTTGTGGATGTGACTAGTGATTGAAATAAAGACTGATGCTGTATGAACAATAATGGATAGGAACCTGGAATGTCAGGTCCATGAATCAAGGCAAATTGGAAGTGGTCAAATAGGACATGCCAAGAGTAAACATCGACATTTTAGGAATCAGTGAACTAAAGTGGACCCGAAGGGTGAATTTAACTCTGGTGCCCATTATATCTACCACTGCGGGCAGGAATCCCTTAGAAGAAATGGAGGAGCCATCATGGTCAACAAAAGATTCTGAAATGCAGTACTCGGATGCAATCTAAAAAACAACAGAATGACCTCTGCTTGTTTCCGAGGCAAACCATTCATTATCACAGTAATGCAAGTCTATGCCCCAACCAGTAATACTGAAGAAACTGAAGCTGAATGGTTCTACGAAGACCTTCGAGAATTAAAAACCAAAAAAGATGTCCATTTCCTTACAGAGGCCTGGAATGCCAAAGTAGAAAGTCAAGAGATACCTGAAGTAACAGGCAAATTTGACCTTGGAGTACAAAACAAAGCAGGTAAAAGGCTAACAGAGTTTTGCCAAGAGAACGCACTCGTGATAGCAAACACCCTCTTCTAACAACACAGCAGAAGACTCTATATGTGGACATCACCAGACTGTCAATACCAAAATCAGATTGGTTATATTCTTTGCAGCCAAAGATGGAGACGCTCTGCTGCTGCTGCTGCTGCTGCTGCTAGGTTGCATCAGTCATGTCCGACTCTGTGCGACCCCATAGACAGCAGCCCACCAGGCACCCCCATCCCTGGGATTCTCCAGGCAAGAACACTGGAGTGGGTTGCCATTGCCTTCTCCAATGCGTGAAAGTGAAAAGTGAAAGTGAAGTCACTCAGTCATGTCTGACTGTTTGAGACCCCATGGACTGCAGCCCACCAGGCTCCTCCATCAATGGGATTTTCCAAGCAAGATTACCAGAGTGGGATGCCATTGCCTTCTCCAGAGAAGCTCTAATGGCCAGCATTAACAAGACCGGGAGCTGACTGTGGCTCAGATCATAAACTCCTTATTGCAAAATTCAGACTTAAATTGAAGAAAGTAGGGAAAACCACTAGGCCATTCAGGCATGACCTAAATCAAATCCCTTATGATTATACAGTGACAGTGACAAATAGATTCAAGGGATTAGAGCTCATAGAGTGCATGAAGAACTATGGATGGAGGTTCGTTACTGTACAAGAGGCAGTGATCAAGAGCATCCCCAAGAAAAAGAAATGCAAAAAGGCAAAATGATTGTCTAAAGAGGCCTTACAAATAGCTGAGAAAAGAAAAGAAGTGAAAGGCAAAGGAGAAACAAAAGATAAATTGAATACAGAGTTCCAAAGAATAGCAAGGAGACGTAAGAAAGCCTTCCTCAGTGATCAGTGAAAAAAATAGAGGAAAAAGATAGATCAGGAAAGATGAGAGATCTTTTCAAGAAAATTAGAGATACCAAGGGAAAATTTCATGCAAAGATGGGCTCAATAAAGGAAAGAAATGGTATGGACCTAACAGAAGCAGAAAATATTAACAAGAGGTGGCAAGAATACACAGAAGAACTATACAAAAAAAGATCTTCATGACCCAGATAATCCCAATGGTGTGATCACTCACCTAGAGCCAGACACCCTGGAATGCGAACTCAAGTGGGCCTTAGGAAGAATCACTATGAACAAAGCTAATGGAGGTGATGGAATTCCAGTTGAGCTATTTCAAATCTTAAAAGATGATGCTATGAAAGTGCTGCACTCAATATGCCAGCAAATTAGGAAAACACAGCAGTGGCCACAGGACTAGAAAAAAGTCAGTTTTCGTTCCAATCCCAAAGAAAGGCAATGCCCAAAAATGTTCAAACTGCTGCAAAATTGCACTCATCTCACATGCCACCAAAGTAATGCTCAAAATTCTCCAAGCCGGGCCTCAACAGTACATGAACCATAAACTTCCAGATGTACAAGTTGGATTTAAAAAGACAAAGGATGAACATTGGGGTACACGTGTCTCTTTCAATTCTGGTTTCCTCGGTGTGTATGCCCAGCAGTGGGATTGCTGGGTCGTATGGCAGTTCTATTTCCAGTTTTTTAAGGAATCTCCACACTGTTTATAATAGCCAGGACATGGAAGAAACCTAGATGTCCATCAGCAGATGAATGGATAAGAAAGCTGTGGTACATATACACAATGGAGTATTACTTAGCCATTAAAAGGAATACATTTGAATCAGTTCTAATGAGGTGGTTGAAACTGGAGCCAATTATACAGAGTGAAGTAAGCCAGAAAGAAAAAAACCAATACAGTATACTAACGCATATATATGGAATTTAGAAAGATGGTAACGATAACCCTGTATGCGAGACAGCAAAAGAGACACAGATGTATAGAACAGCCTTTTGGACTCTGTGGGGGTGGGGTGGGATGATTTGGGAGAATGGCATTGAAACATGTATAATATCATATAAGAAATGAATCACCAGTCCAGGTTTGATGCAGGATACAGGATGCTTGGGGCTGGTGCACTGGGATGACCCAGAGGGATGGTATGGGGAGGGAGGTGGGATAGGGGTTCAGGATTGGGAACACATGTACACCCATGGCAGATTCATGTTGATGTATGGCAAAACCAATACAATATTGTAAAGTAATTAGCCTCTAATTAAAATAAATAAATTTTAAAAAATAAATAAGTAAAAAGGCAAAGGAACCAAAGGACAAATTGGAAACATCTGCTGGATCATTGAAAAAGAGAGTTCCAGAAAAACATCTATTTCTGCTTTATTGATTATGCCAAAGCCTTTGATTGTGTGGATCACAGGAAATTGTAGTAAATTCTTAAAGAGATGGGAGTACCAGATCACCTGACCTGACTCTTGAGAAATCTGTATGCTGGTCAAGAAGCAACATTTAGAACTGAACATGGAACAGACTGGTTCCAAATTGGGAAAGGAGTAGGTCAAGACTATATATTGTCACCCTGCTTATTTAACTTAAATGCAGAGTACGTCATGCCAAATGCCAGGCTGAATGAAACACAAGCTGGAATCAAGATTGCTGGGAGCAATGTCGATAATCTCAGATATGCAAATGACACCACCCTTACGGTAGAAATCGAAGAAGAACTAAAGAGCCTCTTGATGAAAGTGAAAAAGGAGAGTGAAAACATTGGCTAAAACCCAACATTCAGAACACTAAGATCATGGCATCTGATCCCATCACTTCATAACAAATGGATGGATAAGCATTGGAAACAGTGGCTGACATTATTCTGGGGCGCTCCAAAATCACTGAGATGGTGACTGCAGTCATAAAATTAAAAGAAACTTGCTCCCTGGAAGAAAAGCTATGACCAACCTAGACAGCATATTAAAAAAGCAGAGACACTACTTTCCCAACAAAGGTCTGTCTAGTGAAAGTTATGGTTTATCCAGTAGTCACTCACGGATGTAAGAGTTGGACTATAAAGAAAGCTGAGAGGCAAAGAATTGACGCTTTTGAACTACAGTGTTAGAGAAGACGCTTGAGAGTCCATTGGACTACAAGGCGATCCAACCAGTGAATCCTAAAGGAAATCAGTCCTGAATATTCATTACAAGGACTGATGCTGAAGCTGAAACTCCAATTCTCTGGCCACCTGATGCGAAGAACTGACTCATTGGAAAAAGACCCTGATGCTGGGAAACATTGAAGGCAGGAGGAGAAGGGGATGACAGAGGATGAGATGACTTGATGGACATGAGTTTGAGTAGGCTTCAGGAATTGGTGATGGACAGGGAAGCCAGACATGATGCAGTCCATGGGGTCACAAAGAGTTGGACACAACTGAGCAACTGAGCTGAAGATATTTCTATCAGTTTATGGCTACGTTCAAGGAAAACAAGATGTTGGACCCTCCAGGAAAGTAGGTGCCACTTCCAAAGGGAGCCTCTTTGAGTCTCTGCTTAATCTTCATGAAGTCCTTGAAGAGTTGTTCAAAACAGCTGGTTCAAGAAAGCTTTTGGACTCCAAGCACTGGAAAGTATGTGAAACTATTAAACTTGAATATTATACATATGTGAAGAAAACAAGACAATACGTACCATCTGAGCCAAACCATACTGAAAATACAATTTCATCACTCACCTCCCTCTATAGCCAATTCACATGGAAATCAAACTTTTGTGTTGTATAGACTGCAATCATAAACTTAGATGCATGGCTAGGAGAAAGAAAATGATGAAGCTGCATGATGCCCTAGAAATAGTCAGGGCTGATTCAAAACAAGGGAAGCTCTGTTACTTAGAGCACAGTTTGTCTACTAACAATTAGCCCACAAAAGGCTCTTGTTGTGGCTAGCCCAACATGTGTCTGAGCCTGGGACTCTGCTTTGATAGTGAGTACTGATTTGAAAGTCACAAATTTTCAGTTTAGTTCAGTTCAGTGCAGCGCTCAGTCATGTCTGACTCTTTGCAACCCCATGGACCACAACATGCCAGGTTGTTTCAGATGCCTGTCCATCACCAACTCCTGGAGTTTACCCAAACTCATGTTCATTGAGTCAGTGATGCCATCCAACCATCTCATCCTATGTTGTCTCCTTCTCCTGCCTTCAATCTTTCCCAGTATCAGGGTCTTTTCAAATGAGTCAGCTCTTCACATTAGGTAGCCAAAGAATTAGAATTTCAGCTTCAAGATCAGTCCTTCCAATGAATATTCAGGACTGATTTCCTTTAGGATGGACTGATTGGATCTCCTTGCAGTCCAAGGGACTCTCAAGAGTCTTCTACAACACCACAGTTCAAAAGCATCAATTCTTCGGTGCTCAGCTTTCTTTATAGTCCAACTCTGACACCCATAAATGACTACTGGAAAAATCATAGTCTTGCTAGAAAGGACCTTTGTTGACAAAGTAATGTCTCTGCTTTTCAATATGCTGTCTAGGATGGTCACAACTTTCCTTCCAAGGAGTAAGCATCTTTTAATATCATGGCTGCAGCCACCACCTGCAGTGATTTTGGAGCCCCCAGAAATAAAGTCAGCCACTGTTTCCACTGTTTCCCCATCTATTTGCCATGAAGTGATGGGACCGGATGCCATGATCTTACCTTTCTGAATGTTGAGCTTTACACCACCTTTTTCATCATTTTTCATTTTCATCAAGAGGCTCTTTAGTTTTTCTTCACTTTCTGCCATAAAGATGGTGTCATCTGCCTATCTGAGGTTATTGACATTTCTCCCAGCAATCTTGATTCCAGCTTGTGCTTTATCCAGCCCAGTGTCTCTAATGATGTACTCTGCATATAAGGTAAATAAGCAAGGTGACAATATACAGTCTTGACATACTCCTTTTCCTATTTGGAACCAGTCTGTTGTTCCATATCCAGTTCTAACTGTTGCTTCCTGACATGCATACAGATTTCTCAAGAGGCAGGACAGGTGGTCTGGTATTCCCATCTCTTTCAGAATTTTCCACAGTTTATTGTGATCCACACAGTCAAAGGCTTTGGCATAGTCAAGAAAGTGGAGATAGATGTTCTTCTGGAACTCTCTTTCTTTTTCAATGATCCAGCATATGTTGGCAATTTGATCTCTGGTTCCTCTGCCTTTTTTAAAACCAGCTTGAACATCTGGAAGTTCACATATTGCTGAATCCTGGCTTGAAGAATTATGAGCATTACTTTACCAGTGTATGAGATGAGTGCAATTGTGCGGTAGTTTGAGCATTCTTTGGTATTGCCTTTCTTTGGGATTGGAATGAAAACTGATCATTTCCAGTCCTGTGGCCACTGCTGGTTTTCCAAATTTGCTGGCATATTGAGTGCAGCATTTTCACAGCATCATCTTTTAGGATTTGAAATAGCTCAAGTGGAATTCCATCACCTCCACTAGCTTTGTTCATAGTGATGCCTCCTAAGGCCCACTTGACTTCACAGTCCAGGATGTCTGGCTCTAAGTGAGTGATCACACACTCATGGTTATCTGGGTCATGAAGATCTTTTTTGTATAGTTCTTCTGTGTATTCTTGCCACCTCTTGTTAATATCTTCTGCTTCTGTTAGGTCCCTACCATTTCTGTCCTTTATCAAGCCCATCTTTGCCTGAAATATTCCCTTGGTATCTCTAATTTTCTTGAAGAGATCTCTAGTCTTTCCCACTCTATTGTTTTCCTCTATTTCTTTGCACTGATCACTGAGGAAGGCTTTCTTATATCTCCTTGCTATTCTTTGGAACTCTGCATTCAGATGGGTGTATCTTTTCTCCTTTACCTTTAGCTTCTTTCTTTTTTCACGAATCTTGGAGATCAGCAAAAAAGTGAAAGTGAAAGTCCTGTCTAACTTTTTGCAACCCCATGGACTATACAGTCCATGGAATTCTCTAGGTCAGAATACTGGAGTGGGTAGCCTTTCCCTTATCCAGAGGATCTTCCCAACCCAGAGATCAAACCCAGGTCTCCTGCATTGCAGGCGGATTCTTTGCCATCTGAGCAACAAGGGAAACCCAAGCATACTGGATTGGGTAGGCTATCCCTTCTCCAGCAGATCTTCCCAACCTACGAGTTGAATTTTCCTCTCTTAACAAATTATTAACAGTTGGATTGTTGAAAGGTAAGTTTAGCAAATGTGCTTAAACCCAATCATATTACTCCATTTTGCTCCTCTTTGGGTGTTCTAGAAGAAAATGTAGAAAAGAGCCTGCAACTTTGAGGACTTTGTTTTATCCTAGGCAAAAACAAGTGTAATCTACAAAAGGACATCTTTCCTCTGTTTTTGTAAAATAAGATCCTCTCTCTGTTAATAGTGGTATATCAGTATCAGTTTCTTGATTCTTACATAATGGTTATGAAAAATGCTATTGCTGTGGAAAAGTGGTGGAGGATACACAGAAATTCTTCTCCAATTTCTTATGAGTCTTGCATAAAAAATTTTAAAAATCATCCAATCCAAACAAAAAGATCTTTCTGCAGACAAATTTGTCTCAATCTGCCCCCAATGACCTATTTGTCAGAAAAGATTGTTGTTGTTCACTCTCTCAGTCATGTCCGATGTTTTGTGACCCCAGCAGCATGCCTGGCTTCCCTATCCTTTACCATCTCCCAGACCTTGCAAGGACTCATGTCCACTGAGTTGGTGATGCCATCAAACCATCTCATCCTCTGTCTTCCCCTCTCCTTCTACCTTCAATCTTTCCCAGCATCAGAGTCTTTTCTATGAGTTAGTTCTTAGCATCAGGTGGCCAAAGTATTGAAGCTTCAGCTTCAGCATCAGTCCTTCCGATGAATATTCAGGACTGATTTTCTTTAGAATTGACTGATTGGATCTCTTTTCAGTCCAAAGGATTCTCAAGAGTCTTCTCTAACATTACAGTTCAAAAGCATTAATTCTTTGGCATTCAGCCTTCTTTATGGTCCAACTCTCACATTCATACATGACTGCTGGAAAAACATAGCTTTTACTAGATGGACATTTGTGGGCAAAGTAATGTCTCTGCTTTTTAATATACTGTCTAAGTTTGTCATAGCTTTTTTCCCAAGGAGCAAGACTCTTAATTTCATGGCTGCAGTCACCATCTGCAGTGATTTTGGAACCCAAGAAAATAAAGTCTCTTACTGTTTCCATTGTTTCCCCAACTATTTGCCATGAAGTGATGGGACCAGATGTCATGATCTTCGTTTCTGAATGTTGAGCTTTAAGCCAACTTTTTCACTCTTCTCTTTCACTTTCATCAAGAGGCTCTTTAGTTATTCTTTGCTTTCTGCCATAAAGGTGGTGTCAAATTCATATCTGAGGTGATTGATATTTCTCCCGGCAATCTTGATTCCAGCTTGTGCTTCATCCAGCCCAGCATTTCTCATGATGTACTCTGCACTTAAGTTAAACAAGCAAGGTGACAATACATAGCCTTGACCTACTCCTTTTCCAATTTGGAACCAGTCATTTGTTCCATTTATGGTTCAAACTGTTGCTTCTTGACCCACATACAGGTTTCTCAGGAGCAGGTAAGGTGGTCTGGTATTCCTATCTCTTTAAGAATTTTCCACAGTTTGTTGTGATCCACACAGTCAAAGGCTTTAGCATAGTCAATGAAGCAGAAGTAAATGTTTTGCTGGAATTCTGTTGCTTTTTCTATGATCCAATGGATGCTAGCAATTTGATCTCTGGTTCCTCTGCCTTTTCTAAATCCAGCTTGAATATCTGGAAGTTCTCGGGTCGTGTACCACTGAAGCCTAGCTTGGAGAATTTTGAGCATTACTTTGCTAGCTTGTGAAGTGAGTGCAATTGTGTGGTAGTTTGAGCATTCTTTGACATTACCTTTCTTTGGGACTGGACTGATAACTGATCTTTTCCAGTCCTGAGACCACTGCTGAGTTTTCCAAATTTGCTGGCATATTGAGTGCAGTACTTTCACAACATCTTTTAGGATTTGAAATAGCTCAATTGGAATTCCATCACCTCCACTAGATTTGTTCGTAGTGAGGCTTCCTATGGTACACTTGACTTCGCTTTCCAGGCTCTAGCTGAGATAGAGCACACCATCATGGTTATCTGGGTCATGAAGATCTTTTTTGTACAGGTCTTCTGTATAGTCTTGTGACCTTTCTTAATATCTCATACTTCTGTTAGGTCCATACTATTTCTGTCCTTTATTGGGCCCATCTTTGCATGAAATGTTCCCTTGGTATCTCTAATTTTCTTGAAGAGATCTCTAGTCTTTCCCATTCTATTGTTTTCCTCTATTTCTTTGCACTGATGACTGAGGAAGGCTTTCTTATCTCTCCTTGCTATTCTTTGGTACTCTGCATTCAGATTGGTATATCTTTTCTTTTCTCCTTTGCCTTTTGCTTCTCTTCTTTCGCAGCTATTTGTAAGGCACTTCAGACAAACATTTTGCCTTTTTGCATTTTTTTTACCTGAGGACAGTTTTTATCACCGCATTCTGTACAATGTCACGAACTTCTGTCCATAGTTCTTCAGGCATTAACTATATCAGATCTAATCATTTGAATCAATTTTCACTTTCACTGTATAATTGTAAGGGATTTGATTTAGGTCATACCTGAATGGCCTAGAGGTTCTCCCTACTTTCAATTTAAGTTTGAATTTTGCAATAAGGAGTTCATGATGTGAGCCACAGTCAACACTAAGTCTTCCTTTTGCTAACTCTATAGAGCATCTCCATCTTTGGCTGCAAAGATTATAATCAAACTGACTTCAATATTGACCATCTGATGATGTCCACGTGTAGAATCATCCCCCGTGTTGTTGGAAGAGGGTGTTTGCTATGAGCAGTGAGTTCTCTTGGCAAAACTCTGTTAGCCTTTTACGTGCTTCATTTTGTACTGCAAGGCCAAGTTTGCCTGTTACTGCATGTATCTCTTGACTTCCTACTTTTGCATTCCAGTCCCCTATGATGAAAAGGACATCTTTTTTTGGTGTTATTTCTAGGTCATGTAGGTCTTCATAGAACCATTCAACTTCAGCTTCTTCGGCATTAGTGGTTGGTGCATAGACTTTGATTACCATGATACTGAATGGTTTGCCTTGGACACAGACATCAGATCAGATCAGATCAGATCAGTCGCTCAGCCGTGTCCGACTCTTTGCGACCCCATGAATCGCAGCACGCCAGGCCTCCCTGTCCATCACCAACTCCCGGAGTTCACTCAGACTCACGTCCATCGAGTCAGTGATGCCATCCAGCCATCTCATCCTCTGTCGTCCCCTTCTCCTCCTGCCCCCAATCCCTCCCAGCATCAGAGTCTTTTCCAATGAGTCAACTCTTCACATGAGGTGGCCCAAGTACTGGAGTTTCAGCTTCAGCATCATTCCTTCCAAAGAAGTCCCAGGGCTGATCGCCTTCAGAATGGACTGGTTGGATCTCCTTGCAGTCCAAGGGACTCTCAAGAGTCTTCTCCAACACCACAGTTCAAAAGCATCAATTCTTCGGTGCTCAGCCTTCTTCACAGTCCAACTCTCACATCCATACATGACCACAGGAAAAACCATAGCCTTGACTAGACAGACCTTTGTTGGCAAAGTAATGTCTCTGCTTTTGAATAAGCTATCTAGGTTGGTCATAATTTTCCTTCCAAGGAGTAAGCGTCTTTTAATTTCATGGCTGCAGTCACCATCTGCAGTGATTTTGGAGCCCAGAAAAATAAAGTCTGACACTGTTTCCACTGTTTCCCCATCTATTTCCCATGAAGCGATGGGACCGGATGCCATGATCTTTGTTTTCTGAATGTTGAGCTTTCAACCAAATTTTTCACTCTCCTCTTTCACTTTCATCAAGAGTCTTCTTAGTTCCTCTTCACTTTCTGCCATAAGGGTGGTGTCATCTGCATATCTGAGGTTATTGATATTTCTCCCAGCAATCTTGATGTCAGCTTGTGTTTCTTCCAGTCCAGCGTTTCTCATGATGTACTCTGCATATAAGTTAAATAAACAGGGTGACAATATACAGCCTTGACGTACTCCTTTTCCTATTTGGAACCAGTCTGTTGTTCCATGCCCAGTTCTAACTGTTGCTTCCTGACCTGCATACAAATTTCTCAAGAGGCAGATCAGGTGGTCTGGTATGCCCATCCTTTTCAGAATTTTCCACAGTTGATTGTGATCCACACAGTCAAAGGCTTTGGCATAGTCAATAAAGCAGAAATAGATGTTTTTCTGGAACTCTCTTGCTTTTTCCATGATCCAGTGGATGCTGGCAATTTGATCTCTGGTTCCTCTTCCTTTTCTAAAACCAGCTTGAACATTGGGAAGTTCACGGTTCACATATTGCTGAAGCCTGGCTTGGAGAATTTTGAGCATTACTTTACTAGCGTGTGAGATGAGCGCAATTGTGCGGTAGTTTGAGCATTCTTTGGCACTGCCTTTCTTTGGGATTGGAATGAAAACTGACCTTTTCCAGTCCTGTGGCCACTGCTGGGTTTTCCAAATTTGCTGGCATATTGAGTGCAGCACTTTACAGCATCATCTTTCAGGATTTGGAATAGCTCAACTGGAATTCCATCACCTCCACTAGCTTTGTTCATAGTGATGCTTTCTAAGGCCCACTTGACTTCACATTCCAGGATGTCTGGCTCTAGGTCAGTGATCACACCATCGTGATTATCTGGGTAGTGAAGATCTTTTTTGTACAGTTCTGTGTATTCTTGCCATCTCTTCTTAATATTTTCTGCTTCTGTTAGGTCCATATCATTTCTGTCCTTTATTGAGCCCATCTTTGCATGAAATGTTTCTTTGGTATCTCTGATTTTCTTGAAGAGATCTCTAGTCTTTCCCATTCTGTTGTTTTCCTCTATTTCTTTGCATTGATCACTGAAGAAGGCTTTCTTATCTCTTCTTGCTATTCTTTGGAACTCTGCATTCAGATGCTTATATCTTTCCCTTTCTCCTTTGCTTTTCACTTCTCTTCTTTTCACAGCTATTTGTAAGGCCTCCCCAGACAGCCATTTTGCTTTTTTGCATTTCTTTTCCATGGAGATGGTCTTGATCCCTGTCTCCTGTACAATGTCACGAACCTCATTCCATAGTTCATCAGGCACTCTATCTATCAGGTCTAGGCCCTTAAATCTATTTCTCACTTCTACTGTATAATCATAAGGGATTTGATTTAGGTCATACCTCAATGGTCCAGTGGTTTTCCCTACTTTCTTCAATTTCAGTCTGAATTTGGCAATAAGGAGTTCATGGTCTGAGCCACAGTCAGCTCCTGGTCTAGTTTTTGCTGACTGTATAGAGCTTCTCCATCTTTGGCTGCAAATAATAAAATAAATCTGATTTCAATGTTGACCATCTGGTGATGTCCATGTATAGAGTCTGGAAAAACCATAGTTCTGACCAAATGCACTTTGTCAGCAAAGTTCTGTCTTTGCTTTTTAATATGCTGTCTACATTTGTCATAGCTTTTCTTCCAAAGAGCAAGTGTCTTTTAATTTCATAACTTCAATCACTGTCCACAGTGATTTTGTAACCCAAGAAAATAAAGTCTGTCACTGTTTCCACTTTTTGTTCATCTATTTTCCATCTATTTGCCATAAAATGATGATACCAAATAGCACGATCTTCGTTTTTTGAATGTTGAGTTTTAAGCCAGTTTTTTTCACTTTTCTCTTTCACTTTCATTAAGAGGCTCTTTAGTTCCTCTTTGCTTTCTGCCTCTTTCTGCCATAAGGATGGTGTCATCTGCATGTCTGAGGTTATTGATATTTCTCCCTGAAATCTTGATTCCACTTGAGTTTCATCCAGCCCAGCGTTTCTCTTGATGTACTCTGCATAGAAGTTAAATAAGCAGGGTGACAATATACAGCCTTGACGTACTCCTTTTCCTATTTGGAACCAGTCCGTCTTTCCATGTCCAGTTCTAACTGTTCCTTCCTGAACCTACATACAGGTTTCTCAGGAGTTAGGTGAGGTGGTCTGGTATTCCCATTCCTTTAAGAATTTTCCAAAGTTTGCTGTGATCCACACATTCAAAAGCTTCAGTGTAGTCAATGAAACAGAAGTAGATGTTTTTCTGGAATTCTCTTGCATTTTGTATGATCCAACAGATGTTGGCAATTTGATCTCTGGTTCCTCTGCCTTTTCTAAATCCAGCTTGAACGTTTGGAAGTTCTCAGTTCATGTACTGTTGAAGCCTGACTTGAAGTATTTTGAGGATTACCTTGCTAGCGTGTGAAACAAACACAGTTGTGTAGAAGTTGGAACATTCTTTGACATTATCCAGTCCCTTCTTCGGAACTGGAATGAAAACTGACATTTTCCAGTCCTGTGGCCACTGCTGAGTTTTTCACATTTGCTGGCATATTGAGTGCAGCATTTTCATGGCATCATCTTTTAGGATTGAAATGGCTCAGCTGGAAGTCCATCACCTCTACTAGCTTTGTTCATACTAAGCTTCCTAAGGCCCACTTGACTTCACAGTCCAGGATGTCTGGCTCTAGGTGAGTTATCATACCATCGTAGTTATCCAGGTCATTGAGACCTATTTTGTACAGTTCTTCTATGTATTCTTGCCACCTCTTCTTAATATCTTCTGCTTCTCTTAGGCCTTTACCATTTCTGTCCTTTACTGTGCCCATCTTTGCATGAAATGTTACGTTGGTATCTCTAATTTTCTTGAAGACATCTCTAGTCAAGATTATCTGTATTTTTAGCAGAGGAACCTTACTCATTGCATTGAGATGACATAAAGGAGGTGTGTGGAGAACGCTTGGTCTATTTTGGTGCAGCTTTGGGGCAGAAATGTATTAGGGTTTTGGGCATTTGTCTTCTGTGGGGGAACAGAGTTCACAAAGGCCATGGTTTATGAGGAAACAGTAGAAAAGGGGCCAGACTGAGCATCCAGTACATGTCACACCCCAGTGACCAGATCCCTCTCCAGTGTCAAGGAGACAGGGAAGGCCAATTTACCAGCCCTTCTACTCTTACCATTTATGTCCCATCCTCCCTGAACACCCACTCTCAACTCTCCCAGCTAGACAAAACCACCACAGAACTCACCTCATTGCCTAAAGGCTGGCAAGAAAGTGTCCTTCTCTGACTGGATAATGCAGACTCGTTAGGCTCCCATGGAATCCCCATTGCTCAGTACTCCAGACCCACCCCATGGCCAAGCCTTTCTCCAATTTCCCACCCTGCCAAAGCCAGGGCCCCTCCTTTTTAAAATATATAATTTTATTTACTTATTTTGGGCTGTGCTGGGTCTTCATTACTGTGTGTGGGTTTTCTCTAGTTGCAGCAAGCAGAGGCTATGCTCCAGCTGTGGTGTGCAGGCTTCTCACTGCAGTGGCTTCTTTCGTTTCTGAGCACGGGCTCTAGGCCATGTGGGCTTAATAGTTGTGGCGCATGAGCTCGGTAGTTGTGGTTCCTGAGATCTAGAGCACAGGCTCGATAGTTGTGGTGCATGGGCTTAGTTGCTCCATGGCATGTGGGATCTTCCCAGAACCTGCATTGGCAGGTGAATTCTTTACCACTGAGCCACCAGGGAAGCCAGCCAGGCCCTGTTATTAGTCAGGGTCTAGCTGCTCCTTTTCTATTTTTAAATTTGGCCTATCCTGTTGGTTGCTGTTGCATTTGAAATGACTGTACCACAGCTGCTTGGATCAGCTGGTACACATGACTAATTCATCAAAGATATGTAGAGGAAAGCATTAACATTGTCCTGGTTAGCTGACTATGAAGCTTGGCCAGTTTAGACACTGGTCCCAAGTCTCCAGGAAGATATAGGAGAGATTAATAGTAGAGGTAGAGGTCTTCCATCTCTGTATGCCTCTGAGTCCCACAATAATTTTATTACTTGGCTATTATATGTGGCTGATGTGGGAAAGATCTCAGAAAGATTATAAGTAAAGCATTGGAAGAAAGTATCATTAAATACACTGATCAAGCCAATTCTTCACTGTGGCAATGGTATTGGAAAGTGTTGGGTATGTGTGAGGAATACAAGCCAGAGATGATATCAGATGTGAGAGAACAGAAGGAGGCAAAAGATAAGAAACAGAATATAAAGTTGAACCATATGAAATAGCCATTTGTGTAGGTCAAAAGCAAAATATCAGCAATTTCAGTGTTCAGCCTAATAAAAAGATGCTTCTATGGTCTCAATTAAGATATGCTTCAAGAAATAAATAAGCTATTTCATATCATTGAATAGCTCATTCATTTTGTCATTCATTTGACAATGATTTACTGAGATACTACTATGTGCCAGGTAACATTCCAGGTGCTGGGATTCAGTAGCAAGTAGGACAACCAAATATCTCTACCCTCTGGTAAAGAAAGACATTCAATAAACAAACTATATACATATATCAATATACACACTCAAAAACATCAAATATGCAATATAATGTGTTAGCAATATATGTGTATACATACGTATGGTCAGGCCACCTAAAACGACTGTTCTCTTGCTCTCTATACATTCCCTGCATGGCCAGTGCTTGACTCACCTGAACCCTACTCACCTGAACTTCTGTATCGTGCCCCAGTCACCAGGTGATGATGGTTCTTATCAAAGGGGCAGTGAAGACAGTGCCCCACCACAGTTTTCCCTAGTAACTGATGAGCCAACATGATGCTTATTCTGCCTATAACTGGCAATCTCCCCATCCCCCTGGGCGTGAAGCCTGCCCATCATGCACCACACTTGGTAGGGTGTTGCTCCAGGATCTTGCTTCAGACGTACACGATCCCTTATCCATTAAACCACTGATGGCTCTGCCAACAACTCTGGTTTCTTTCTTTGGTCTTGAGGCTGGGAAAGCACAGGCCTTTTGGCCTGAAGAGTGCAGCCCAACAACGTAGTATTGCTATCTATCATAAGCAATGATATACTCTAACATTATATGTAATAAACATATCAATATGTTTATGTACATGTATGTATACACATTATCAGATAGTGATGCCAAAAGCTTGACATCTGTGCACCAGTGCCAAATTCAATCTTGGAGAAAGAGTTTTGGGTGAAGTAGAAAAGAATAGCTTTATTTTTTTGCCAGGCAAAGAGGGAAACAATTGGTCCCAGCCTTGAAAACTTAAGTTCCAACCTAGGAGGCTTTGACAAGGAGTTCAAAGGTTCAAGGGTAGGATTAATGATAGGATTAGAGTGTGTGTACAACCTCTGCTCTGCATCAGGGACTCATTTGAAAAGACCTTGATGCTGGGAAAGATTGAAGGCAGGAGGAGAAGGGGACGACAGAGGGTGAGATGGTTGGATGGCATCACCAACTCAATGGACATGAGTTTGAGCGAGCTCCAGGGGTTGGTGAAGGACAGGGAGGCCTGGCATGCTGCAGTCCATGGGGTCACAAAGAGTTGGAAACGACTGAGTGACTGAACTGAAGTGAACAACCTCTGCTCCTCTAATCTGGTCTCAAGTAATCTTAATGACCTTCTCTGGTTCCTTTAATGTAGCCTCAGGTGGTCTTTTCTCTGGTATGAAGAATGCTGACATCTTATAGAGTTTAAAGACATAATTACGTGTATTCTTTGAAGCAGGACCCTGCCCCAAGGCTGCATTATTGTTTCCTGGCTACCCCTCCTTTGTCTTTTCATCCCTTCTCTTCCCAAACTAGCAACTAATTGAATCTGTCCTTTGGAAATCAGGGAAAGACAAGGAGGCTGGAGTCCTTTTATCATGGAGGATAAAAAGGCTTCCACAACATGGAGTCCTACAGGGTCCTGCTTGTTTTCGATAGTAATATGTACTATAAAGAAAAATAAACAGGAAAGGAAGATACAGAGTGATAGGTTACACAACAGTATGCAATTGTAAATATGGTGATTAAGAATCACTTTATTCATAAGCTGACCTTTGAGGAACGATCTAAAGGAGATAATGGAATAAACCATGGGGATATTTGGAAGAAGAACTTTCAGGAGGAGGGAACAGCAAAAACATCAAGGTGACTCCAATGCAATAAGTGAAGGGTAGAGTAATAGGAAGTGCATTCAAAGAAGTAAAAGGGAGCCTATCTTTTCAGGCAGTATAAAACTTTGTCTGTTGCTCTGAGTAACAAGGGAGCCATTGGATAATTTTGAGCAGAAAAGAACTACGCTCTGATTTATATTTTAAAAGAATTCTGGCTGTTCTGTTGAAGAGACTCTCTAAGTATAAGGGTGTGAGTGAGAAGAGGACATAGAAACTGTTCTGGTGATTCAGGGGAGAGAGTGAGAGGTAGTGGTCAGGCTTGAGGCATATTTTGAGGATTGGATGAGTAGTGTTTACTGTAAGATTGGACATGGGATGTCAGAAAAAAGGGAGTGAAGGAAGACTGAAGTTTTTGGTCTGAACAACTGAAAGTGATACCAAAACTCCCTCTCTGTGCAGCAGTTCCAGATCAAATCTGAGAGTCAGAGTTTTGAGTCAGGTAGAAAAGAACAGTTTTATTGTTTGCCAGGCAAAGGGAGACATAGCAGGCTCATGCCCCTCAAAATTCTGTGTTCAACCCATGAGAATATGACAAGGAGCTTTACAGTGATGATTCAAGTGTAGGTCACTGATAAGGACCAGGATATGTGCAGAGCCTTCATTACTTTAATTTGGCCTCACTTCCGTTCAGTTCAGTAGTTCAGTCATGTCCGACTCTTTGTCACCCCATGGACTCCAGGAGCTTACTTAAACTCATGTCCATTGAGTTGGTGATGCCATCCAATCATCTTATCCTCTGTCATCCCTTTCTCCTCCCGCCATCAATCTTTCCCAGCATCAGGGTCTTTTCCAATGAGTCAGCTCTTCACATCAGGTGGGCAAAGTATTAGAGTTTTAGCTTCAGCATCAATCCTTTCAATGAATATTCAGGATTGATTTCCTTTAGGATGGACTGGTTGGATCTCCTTGCAGTCCAAGGGACTCTCAAGAGTCCTCTCCAACACCACAGTTCAAAAGCATCAATTCTTTGGCCCACAGCTTTCTTTATAGTCCAACTCTCACATCCATACGTGACTTCTGGAAAAACCATAGCTTTGACTAGACAGACCTTTGTGGACAAAGTAATGTCTCTGCTTTGTAATATGCTGTTTAGATTGGCCATAGCTTTTCTTCCAGGCAGCAAGCATCTTTTAATCTCATGACTGCAGTCACCATCTCAGTGATTTTGGAGCCCAAGAAAATAAAGTCTCTCACTGGTTCCATTGTTTCTCCAGCTATTTGCCATTAAGTGATGGGACTAGATGCCATGATCTTAGTGTTCTGAATGTTGAGTTTTAAGCCAACATTTTCACTCTCCTCTTTCACTTTCATCAAGAAGCTCTTTAATTCTTCTTCGCTTTCTGCCATAAGGGTAGTGTCATCTGCATATCTGATGTTATTGATATTTTTCCCGGCAATCTTGATTCCAGCTAATGCTTCATCCAGTACAGCATTTTGCATGATGTACTCTGCATATAAGTTAAATAAACAGGGTGACAATATACAGCCTTGACCTACTCCTTTCTGAATTTGGAACCAGTCTGTTGTTCCATGTCCAGTTCTAACTGTTGCTTCTTGACCTGCATACAGATTTCTCAGGAGGTAGGTCAGGTGATCTGGTAGTCCCATTTCTTTAAGAATTTAACACAGTTTGTTGTGATCCACACAATCAAAGGCTTTGACATAGTCAATAAAGCTGAAATAGATGTTTTTTCTGGAACTCTCTTGCTTTTTTGATGATCCAGCGGATGTTGGCAATTTGATCTCTGGTCCTCTGCCTCTTCTAAATTCAGCTTGAACATCTGGAAGTTCACGGGCCACATACTGTTGAAGCCTGGCTTGAAAAATTTTGAGCATTACTTTGCTAGCGTGTTGGATGAGTGCAATTGTGTGGTAGTTTGAGCATTCTTTAGCATTGCCTTTCTTTGCGGTTGGAATGAAAACTAACATTTTCCAGTCCTGTGGCCACTGCTGAGTTTTCCAAATTTGCTGGCATATTGAGTGCAGCACTTTCACAGCATCATCTTTTAAGATTTGAAACAGCTCATCTGGAATTCCATCACCTCCACTAGCTCTGTTCCTAGTGATGCTTCCTAAGGCCCATTTGACTTCGCATTCCAGGGTGTCTGGCTCTAGGTGAGTGATCACACCATCATGGTTTTCTGGGTCATGAAGACCTTTTTTGTACAGGTCTTCTGTGTATTCTTGCCACCTCTTCTTAATATCTTCTGCTTCTGTTAGGTCCGTACTGTTTCTGTACTTTATTGTGCCTATCTTTGCATGAAATGTTCCCTGGTATCTCTAATTTTCTTGAAGAGATCTCTAGTCTTTCCCATTTTATTATTTTCCCCTATTTCTTTGCATTGATCACTGAAGACCGCTTTCTTATCTCTCCTTGCTATTCTTTGGAACTCTGCATTCAAATGGGTATATCTTTCCTTTCTCCTTTGCCTTTCACTTCTTGTCTTTTCTTGGCTATTTTTAAGGCCTCCTCAGACAACCATTTTGCCTTTTTGCATTTCTTTTTCTTGGGGATGGTCTTGATCTCTGCCTCTTGTACAATGTCATAAATCTCCATCCATAGTTCTTCAGACACTCTGTCTATCAGATCTAATCCCTTGAATCTGTTTGTCACTTCCACTGTATAATAGTAAGGGATTTGATTCAGGTTATACCTGAATTAGTCTAGCTGTTTCCCCTATTTTCTTCAATTTAAGTCTGTATTTGGCAATAAGGAGTTTATGATCTGAACCATAGTCAGCTCCCAGTCTTGTTTTTGCTGACTGTATAGACCTTCTCCATCTTTGGCTGTAAAGAAGATAATCAATCTGATTTTGGTATGACCATCTGCTGATGTCCATATGTAGAGTCTTCTCTTGTGTTGTTGGAAGAGAGTGTTTGCTATGACCATTGCGTTCCTATGGCAAAACTCTGTTAGCCTTTGACCTGCTTCGTTTTGTACTCCAAAGTCAAATTTGCCTGTTACTCCAGGTGTTTCTTGACTTCCTACTTTTGCATCCCAGTCCCCTATAATGAAAAGGACACCTTTTTGGGGTGTTAGTTCTAGAAGGTCTTGTAGGTCTTCATAGAATCATTCAACTTCAGCTTCTTCAGCATTACTGGTCGGGGCATAGACTTGGATTACCATGATATTGAATGGTTTGCCTTGGAAATGAACAGAGATCATTCTGTTGTTTTTGAGATTGCATCTGAGTACTGCATTTTGACTATGATGGCTCCTCCATTTCTTCTAAGGGATTCTTGCCCACAATAGTAGATATAATGGTCATCTGAATTAAATTCATCCATTCCAGTCTATTTTAGTTTGCTGATTCCTAAAAATTTGATGTTCATTCTTGCCATCTCCTGTTTGACCACTTCAATTTGCCTTGATTCATGGACCTAACATTCCAGGTTCCTATGCAATATTGCTCTTCACAGCATCAAACTTTACTTTCATCACCAGTCACATCCACAACTGGATGTCGGTTTTGCTTTGACTCTGTCTGTTCATTCTTTATGGAGTTATTTCTCCACTGATCTCTAGTAGCATATTGGGCACCTACCAACCTGCATTCTTTCAGTGTCCTATTTTTTTTTTTTTTTTTTTTTTTTTTTGCCTTTTCATACTGTTCGTGGTGTTCTCAAGGCAATAATGCTGAAGTGGTTTGCCATTCCCTTCTCCAGTGCACCACATTTTGTCAGAACTCTCCACCATGACCCATCTGTCTTGCGTGGCCCTACACAGCATGGCTTATATTTTCATTGAGTTAGACAAGGCTGTGTTCCATGTGACCAGATTGGTTAGTTTTCTGTGACTGTGGTTTTCATTCTATCTGCCCTCTAATGGAAAATGTAAGAGCCTTGTGGAAGCTTCCTGTTGGAAGAGACTGACTAAGGCCTCAGGTTGTTGCCTAAAGAGCCTCTGTAGTTCTCGGGGTTATCAAATTGTGGCCTTCTCTGTGGAAAGAAGAATATTTCATCAAGTAGTTAACACCTTCCATTATGGCAGGTGGGGGATTATTTCTGCAGAAGAGCTCAAAGATATTGGTATGTGTATTCCTTGCAAGGGAACCAGAACCCTGCCCCAAGTTTGTGCTATTATTTTATAAAAATTATTTTTTTTTGCATGGGTCTTTTTTGCTGCATGCCAGCTTTCTCTAATTGCAGTGAGTAGAAGTAACTCTCTAGTTGCAGTGCAGGGACTTCTCATTGAGGTGACTTCTCTTATTATGAAGCACAGGCTCTAGGCACACAGGCTTCAGTAATTGCAGCACACAGGCTCAGTAGTTGTGGCACGTGGGCTAAGTTGCTCTGTGGCATGTGGAATTTTCCTGGACCAGGGATTGAACCTGTGTCCCCTGCATTGGCAGGCGGATTCTTGTCCACTGTACCACCAGGGAAGTCCCTGTGCCATTATTTTTTGGCTGCTCCTCCCTTGATTCTATATCCTCTCCCTTTTTCTCATTAGCAACTGTTTGAACCTGCCCTGTGGAACTCTGGTAAGACCATGCAGGTTGAAGCCTATTCCCTTCAAACAAGAAATGGGGGATACAGAAAGGCTTTCATGCCCAGGAGCCACACAGGGTCCTACTTGGTTTCAAAAGCATGAAAAATTGAAAGAGTAAGGAGCAGAAAACTGCCATAAAAGTGAAACTGCACACCTCAGATGGGACTTGAACCCACTGTCTTTTAACTGAAGTCACATATTAGGTCTCAGGACTTAATGAAGCTCAGTCCTTCATGTGTCCTCACAGAAGGAATTCAGCAAGGCAAAGTGATTGTTAAGAAATATCAGTAAGATCTTACAAAAAAAAACGTGAAACTTATTGAGGGAGATACACTCCAGAGACAGAGTGTGGTCATCTCAGAACATGAGAGACCCCAAATGTGAGGTAGTTAGTTTTGTAGGCTTTGTAATTTCATAGGCTAATGAGTAGGAGGATTATTCCAACTATTTGGGGGAAGAGATGAAGATTTCCAGGAATTGGGCCACTGCCAGTTGTTGGCTGCTTGTGGTTGGTCTTGGAATTGTCATGGTACCTATAGGCATGTAGTTTAGCATGCTAGTGTACTACAGTGAGCATATAATGAGGCTCAAGGTCAACTCAGAAGTCAAATTTGTGGCCATCTTCAACTTAGTTTGTTCTAACCGAAGTCTATGTTATATTCTGAACGTATGTCATTATTTTAAAGGTTGTACCTTGTCCCCTTCCCCCATGTTTCAGAAGTAGTTGGGGAAGGTTGAGGGGAGATAAGCTATGAAGAGTTCAGTTTAGTTGTGTCAAATTGGAGACATCTATTACGTATCTAAATGTTGCTGAGCACTCGTTCTTATGCCCAAGACAGTGAAGCCAAAAAAACCAAAATGTCCAAGTTTGGAGCAGAGAAATGCTTATTGCAGGGGAAAGCAAGGAGAATGGCTGGCTTCTCCTCAAAAACCTCATATTCCCAAATAGGTTTCTTGGGAAAGTTTTTATAAGCAAAATTTGGGATGAGGGCTACAGGGTATATGACTTTCTTCTGAATGGCTGACGGTGAGGTAATAGGGCAGTGCTTCAGAAATCTTCTGCTCAGCCAGAAGTCACCCTGCTCCACCTGGGTGGAGACCTTGGAGGAAGAACTCTGACCCTGCCCCAAGGTTGGACTTTGTTTGTTGATTCTTCCCTTATTTCTGCATCCTCTCCCTTGATTAGCAACTGCTTGAACTAGTCCTTTGGAACTGAGGGAAGATCAAGAAGGTTGAATGAAGCCTATTTGCTATTAAAAAAAAAAAAAGAAAGAAAGAAACATGAAAAGGACCCCACTGTACCAACAGTGTTCTTCTCAGTTTCATGAGGATCATAATATTGTTACCTGAAATCTGGGTTTGCCTCTAGGTAAATGACACAACCAAGCCAAAAGACACAACCAAGCAAAGATGGGGAGAGGGAAGGATGGATTACTTATAGCAAGTAAGGAGAATGTTGTGGGGGTGGGGGGTGGGGGAGTAGGATTTTCCCAAAGCAGTGTTTCCCTGAACAGCAAAGCTGGAGAAGGTTTAAGCTAAGGGTGCCTGAATATTCATGAAGGGCCTCAGGCAGAGGAAAAGTCAGGATAGAATTGGGGCAAAGGTCAAAAGAGTTCAAGCTTTAGATGTATGAAGTCACAAGGGTCAGAAAGGTCAACATAATTGATCCTTAGGTTCCAACAGGTCTGGGGTCTCAGCAAAAAGCTACCGTCCTCCACCTGGGTGGGGGCCTTCGTTCCAACAGAACTCAAAGACATGTGTTAGATTATGATGTTCCTTTGAGGTGTTCCTTTGAGGAGGAACTAGAACTCTATTTATATCACTCAACCATTGTTTCTTGACTGCTTCTCCTTTGTTCCTGCATTCTCTTAAATCATTAATTCAGTTCAGTTCAGTTCAGTTCAGTCACACAGTAGTGTCCGACTATTTGCAACCTCATGAATCGCAGCACACCAGGCCTCCCTGTCCATCACCAACTCCCAGAGTTCACTCAGACTCACGTCCATCGAGTCAGTGATGCCATCCAGCCATCTCATCCTCTGGCATCCCCTTCTCCTCCTGCCCCCAATCCCTCCCAGCATCAGAGTCTTTTCCAATGAGTCAACTCTTCGCATGAGGTGGCCAAAGTACTGGAGTTTCAGCTTTAGCATCATTCCTTCCTGAGACCTATTCAAGGGCACGTAGAAGGCAATGGCTGTACTCTTTCCAGTACTAATTTCTAGTAGTAATTTCCAGTACTCTTGCCTGGAAAATCCCATGGACACAGGAGCCTGGTAGGCTACAGTCCTTGGGTCACAAAGAGTTGGACATGACTGAGCGACTTCACTTTCACTTTTCACTTTCATGCATTGGAGAGGGAAATGGCCACCCACCCCAGTGTTCTTGCCTGGAAAATCCCAGGGACGGGGGAGCCTGGTGGGCTTCTGTCTATGGGGTCACACAGAATTGGACACCACTGAAGCGACTTTGCAGCAGCAGCTCGGACACGACTGAAGTGACTTAGCATACATGCATGCATTGGAGAAGGAAATGGCAACCCACTCCAGTATTCTTGCCTAGAGAATCCCAGGTATGGAGGAGCCTGGTGGGCTGCCATCTATGGGGTCACACAGAGTCAGACACCATTGACGTGACTTAGCATTCAAGGGCAAGCACTGAGGCAGACTTAGACCACAAAATGACTTAGGCCAAAATTGACTTCTCTTATGTTAGGAAAACCATGCCTGTTTCTTTTTTGAGGGGATCCACTAACCTAGATAGAATAACCCACAATTACAAAATGATAATATTCATTCCAAAGCCAAGTGCATAAACATTTTCATATATTTATAATTTTTAAGACCCCTCTAATGATTGCCTATGTGGTTATATAAATATCTGGAGGTTTAAAATTAATTAGCCCTTATATTAACATATTATTTTCCCAAATGAATAGGAATTATAACAACTAACCACAAAGAGTGTTATACAAGAATAAGCAAAGGTAGAATTTGATCTAACTTATTTTTCATCTAGGCAAAGCTATGGTTTTTCTAGTAGTCATGTATGGATGTGAGAGTTGGACTATAAAGAAAGCTGAGCACTGAAGAATTGATGCTTTTGAACTGTGGTATTGGAGAAGACTCTTGAGAGTCCCTTGAACTGCAAGGAGAGCCAACCAGTCCATCCTAAAGGAAATCAGTCCTGAATATTCATCGTTCATTGGAAGGACTGATGTTGAAGCTGAAACTCCAATACTTTGGCCACCTGATGCAAAGAGCTGACTCATTGGAAAAGACTCTGATGCTGGGAAAGATTGAAGGTGAGAGAAGGCGATGAGAGAGGATGAGATGGTTGGATGTCCGACTCAATGGACATGAATTTGAGTAAACTCTGGGAGTTGGTGATGGACAGGGAGGCCTGGCGTGCTGCAGTCCATGGGGTCACAAAGAGTCGGACACGACTGAGTGACTGAACTGACTGGTTTGGCATATTAATCACATAATTTGGAAATTTTTGTATTTAAAAAAAAAGTAGACACATTCCTCCACTCTGGCTACTGTTGATTTCACTTCCAAAGTCATCTGCTCTAACAAAACTATGAAAATTGAAAACTATTGATCCCAGTTTATCCACATGTACTTGAGACAAATAAAATCTGGTTCATTTTTGATTTTTTTTTTAATTCATGAGCTTATATCTGGCATTCAGTCATGCAGAAGTGTAATTTGCTACTCATGTTCTCTTCATTTTAAAGTCAGCTTATTCGAGTCTCTGGTGTCAGAACAAATGTATCCAGAGTTCCAAGCATGTACATCACCTCTTTCATTTCACAGCATCCCAGAGAAATCAGGATCTGAGGCCACTCAGGACACAATCTATGCTGACCCCAGGCCAGTGGGTCATGGTAACCCTCATACCTGTGGGTCAGAGACAAATGGATGTGTGAAGCAGAAATACAGCTACATTTATGTCATTACTTCTGTGATTCAGTTGATTCAACTTGGACATTTTATCACATTTTTCACTTGTTTCAACAGCCTTTAGGTAAACAGTAAAAGAACCTTGGATTTCAATTAGCAGGAAAAATTCTTAGATGGCAAAAAGAATGAAGAGAGGAATGAGGGAAGGATGCAGTTAAGGATAAAGATAGAATTTTTTTTAAAAGAAAAGGAAGGAAGTATGGGAAGGAGGGAGGGGAGAAATGAACCAAGGACTCCTCCAAATCCAACCTTGGGTTTATTACATTTTCTTCAGTGTTTTGCTGCATCTCATTTCCTAGCCACTACTTTGCTAAGTAGTTTTCAGATTCTGACTAGTCTTGTTTTGTGATTTCTGTCCATCTAATTATTGTCCTTCTATTGATAATAACCCTCAGAGAACTTAGATATGTTTGCCTATTTACCTAAACATAACATTTTGATCTAAGCAAAAATCCAAAGTGAAGAGCTGATTATACAATTAACAGCATACTCCATTTTAACCTCAAGATCACCAAGGGTTCTTTCCTAACCTCCTGAGGAAGGGATAGGCTCCCCCTCATCGGCGAGAACTACAATAAATCTGAAATCTCATGCTTGGGCTGCTATCTGTGAATAAAATGTGTTTGAATACAGAAAGCTTCAGACTGGTATTTTTAAATTAAATTATCCAGGTAATTACACAATTCTTCATATCATTACCCTATTAGCAGCTTCAGCTGATACACGCATCAACTAAGCTAAGGGCTTGTCTGAATGCTAACTTTTTATTGTGCTTAGCTGCAACCACTGAGGTTCCCTATATTCCTTTTATTGGCCAGTCATGTCCGACTCTTTGTGACCCCATGGACTGTAGCCCACTAGGCTCCTCTGTCCATGGGATTTGCCAGGCAAGAACACTGGAGTGGGTAGCCATCCCTTCTTCCAGGGGCTCTTCCTAACCCAGGGATCAAACTGAGGTCTTCTATATTGCAGGCAGATTCTTTACCATCTGAGCCACCAGGGAAGCCTTTTTTAGTCACTAGTTTCAAAAGAAATGTAAGGAAGGAAAAAAAAGCTAGAAAGAAGAAGGAAAGATGAGTGATTTGATCATCACAAACCCCAGAATCCTGTTAAAAAGTATTTGTACTTTAAAAAATCTTTTTTGCTGAAAGCTTTTTCAGGAGAAATAAATTATACTGACTCTATATAAATAAAAGCAGAAAAAGAGCAAAGATGAACATGAACATATATTACCAATGCCATTCATCAAATATACTTGACACTTCAATCTAATCCAGCAAATGAAAACACAGAAGTTTATAGAGTTATAGGAAGTAAGCAATTTAAACATACCAGGGCATGAGGTCATCTAACAATACAAGAAGGAAGATGTTCCCTTTTTTTCTCTTTCATATTTTCACTTCTTTCAGATACTGATTGATATCCATGTTTCTCACAGGGTGAGGTGATCTTCAAATCAGATAATTAATAATAGCAGTCCAAATGTTCCTGAACAATCCTCCTTGCTCTAATGTCATAAAATAAAAGGACTTTTCATGCATTTCACACCATCATTATAGTGCAGGGTTTCTCTTTCCATAATAAAGTAATACATTTCTTAACTAATTAGTTCATTAATTTTAAATGTGATTCCAGTTTAAAAAAAAATACTCATTGAGACAGTTAATCCTTCTTAAAAGTGTGTGAGGTTATAAAAAACAGTTCCCTGAGCACCGTCACCACCAATCATTAATGGTCTGAATGGGTGAGGAAATACAGAGCTGAGAAAACACATCTCATTTGTGTTTGAAGGCAAACCTCCAAGGCTGCTTTATAACCAGAAATCATATCCATGTCATGCAGATGCTGTGGTAAACTTTACGGTTCCAATTAGGGAAGGACAGTTTTCAATGCACTGCTCAAACGCTTTGCTAGTCTATATGTAAATACTTCACTAAAACCACTGAACGGTGATGGAGTTCAATATTAATATCGCAAATTAAAGATGACATCTGAATGCCTACTATCCAGAAGAGTGATCAGCACTCATGGCAAGGCAATAATCAGCGGCTTAAGCAACTTTCAAGCACCATGGGGGAAAAAACAAATGTGATGGAGCTTGGAAATTGCATTGGAGCATGAAGAACATACCATAGAGCAACTGCAGATTGACCTGGTGATGAAGTGGAGGATACGACCATATGCTGCCATAAAGGATATTTGGAAACAGCCTTGAGAATATCCCCCAAGAGCTCATGACTATTACCTGGTGTATTCCCATTAATTGACAATGTAAACTATCTGTAAGAGTGAAATAAGCTGTCAAAATAATTGCCTGTCCTGGGAGGAAAAAATTGCATGAACAATGATGATCACACCCACAACATTTTTCCACCAGAAATATTGAAGGATTATGATGCCTGAATTTCCCTTAAGTTCCATCGTCACTACCTTGAAGAGAATGGTTTCCAATTCTGTACTTGGATCATCTGGATTGGGAAAATAAGTATGTTAACGTGAAAATTGGAATAGAATGTCATATGACAAATAAGAGATGATGAGAGAATTTAGAATCCCAGACACATTGGGACTCTAAATCCCAGACTTAGAATCCCGAGTCTGTGATATTCTAAGGATACTACTCTGAGGATGCATCCTCTGGGAAGTCAGGTTTTACTTCTAGAAACCAGTCATATGAAGCAAGCAAGGGAGTGAGCACTGACGGCCTCAGACACGAGGCCTAAATCCAAGAATCCCCCCAAAGGAAGCCACGCAGCTCCGCAGACACCGGTCCCTCACTTCTTCCTTCTTGTTGGGAAAAAGTCAAGAACTGAAAATGAACACAGATGCAAAGAGATATTATTTTCCCATGACAGCCTGTGCTGGGGTCACAAGGACAGACTGTGAGAGAAAGTCTGCCGAGGTTCAGTTCCTGGCCCTTCTACCTCCCAGCCATGTGGCCTTGGGTAGGTTACTTAATCTCTCTGTGCTTCAGCTTTCCTCTGTAAAACGTGGCCGCCTCACAGACCAGGGCCGGCCTCGTGTCCTACAGCTGCAATGCTTGCTGTATCCGAGTCTTTGCAACCCAATGGACCACAGCCCAGCAGGCTCCGCTGTCCATGGGGATTCTCCAGGTCAGAATTCTGGAGTGGGTTATCACACCCTCCTCCAGGGGATCTTCCCAACTCAGGGATCGCACCCAGGTTTCCTGCATTGCGGGTGGATTCTTTCCTGTCTGAGCCCCCAAGGAAGTTGTTTTTTTCTTCCTCGCCCTAGAACAGTCTAGGGCCATGTTGAGAGAGTAAATTAAGGATCCAAGGTTGTTCTGGCCTCAGTTTATCCTCTCTCTGCTTCAAAAATGAGAAAGGGGATTTTTTTTTTTTTAACGTCCAATGGATGAGTTGTTTTTAACTCCAGTTGTTGGATTCCACATTCCATTTATCTATTTACTTACTTATTTTGGCCGTACTGCAGCATGCGAGGATCTTAGCTTTCTGACAGGGACCAAAGCCATGTCCCCTGCAGTGGAAGCAGAGAGTCTTAACCACTGGACTTCCAGGTAAGTCCCCAGAAGGGCAACTCGTCTACTGGAGCCTCCTCACCCTGGCTGCTGAGCCAGAGCCCAGGGGTGTTCCTCCCGACCACCTCTCCACCTGCAGACCTGACGGCGGCCGGGCCCACAGCGCCACCCTGTGGCCTGCTGTGTGCTGTTTTCCCTCCAGGCTGCTCTGTTTTCAAGCAGGGGAGACAGATCCAGCCCCAGGCAGAAAGTGGAGCCAAACGGCCCTGAGCCCTGGGCCGACTCCGTGTGCCTCGCCACTAGGGAAACTCAAGTCTTCTCCCCTGGCTTTTTTTCTGGGGGGATTTGCATTAGAATCCTTGTCTCAGGGTCTTCTGGGGAAACCCAGACTAAGACACTCAGTTGGTGTCTTCTGCTGTCACTGGAGTGTGAAAAAGGTTAGGGAACGCCGGTGGTTGCATACCTTTGGGTGTTAGAGACACTGTCAGCAGGCACCTGTGAGCCAGTGAACCAAGTGGAAAATGACCCTAAACACTGGCAGGCCATGCTAATCTTCATTACTTTTATTTGTCAACTACTCTCTTTCTGAATATTCTTTTGTTCCAAGAGGCTTTCAACTAGGAGTATGTAAAGGAAAGAAACAGGAGATAGAAAGAGTACCGAGAGAACCCTGTTTTCTGCTCTAACTGCTGTCAGCAGAGACAGGCTGCGCAGAACAGATGCTGTGTCAGGTTGAGATTCCCTCACCTGTACTTTTCCAGGAGGCTGACACCAGCAGGACGATGTGACGCGAGAGCAGGGTCCCTGTAACAACCATCTACCATAACAGCTGTGATAGAGAAAGCAACTGTAATAAAGGCACATTACCTCGCCTCTGTGAGATCAAACAATGCTCAGATTGATGGAGGCTACACTTTGATGTCTCCTGAAAAGTCCGTGTTTCTGGATATCGCTGAACTACCAAGGCTTTTCCTAAGGTAAGGTTAAAAAAATAATTGTGGTTTAGGCTCCTATTTCAAAAGGAGAACAAACTGCTATTTAAGTTCTGCGTGAGGATAACAGAGACCCCAAATATAGACAGTGTCTCTGACCTGCTGTACCATAGAACAAAAATAAAGCTGGGCCATCCATTAATACCTGCCTTGAATTCAGGAGTAGTTGGAGTGCAGGCCAGGCAGGAGATATTATTATTTTTTAATGGCTACTTTAACAGAGATGTACACATGAACCTTCTTCATGGGCAAAAAGCTTCCATTCTCTAAGATGCCTGTCACTCTCCAATTAAAAACATATTTGTTGTCAAGGGGTAGTAGAATATAGGTTTCCTTCCACCTGTATTTTGTCTATTGTTGAAAACCTTACATAAAGAAAAAGTTAGAGGACGAGATGAGCTTCTTGTAAGTCCAGAATGGGGAAATATTGCCACTTAAAAAATAACATTTCTGAAAGAAAGCAGAGGTGTCAGAGACAAAGAGAAAAGGGGGTGATGTGTCAGTCAGTCAATAGTCTTTATTGAACACTCACTGTGTGGGGAGAACACGAAAGGCATAATATACTCCTTGCTTGTTCTCCAGGAGCTTGGGATCCAAAGAAAGGACAAGTATTAACACAAGGAAACATGCATAAAGCATATGACTAATTGCAACTTAAAAGAGCCATGTGTGAGTGAATGAGAGAGAGTATGTGCATGGGTGGGTGGGTGTGTTTAAAAGGAGCTTGAAAGTAAGATACAGTCCTGGTAATGAAATCAGAGAATAAACCACTGAACACAGGAGAAATGATACAAGAATACCAATTATCCCGTAGTACTTTTGTCTTTCACTTGACTCTTCTCTGAGTGTAAATCAGAAGTGGAAATATAACACAGGATACCTTTCTTGTCATTGGGATGTCGAGTAACTGGCATCCTCCCTTGTCTGATAGCTGACGCTTCAAAGATATGCATCATATGTATTACTGTTCCACCTCACGAAAGTGATTTGACTTGAAAATGCAATGACAGAGAGCCATATTGGGGAACAGAAATTGTTTACATAATTGCTTGGTCTGTTGGTGAATACAGACCTTCATTTAGAATTCATTATTTTATAAACTGCACAAAGGGATTTCTAAGTTGTCAAGCTTGGTTTGTAAAAAATAAAATAAAAAGATAATGATAAAATGTCTGGCACCAGCTTTTCTGACTGTAATTTTTTTTCCTTCATTCTATTCATCTTCCCAGTCATAGCAGGTACTCCATCAGCTGTGATAGCTGCTATTTTCTCTGGATTTAGATCAAACAACCTCAGAACATCCATCAGGCCCATTTTTACATCCTTTCTCCTTTGATGCCAAACCCCAAAGATTCCCTATCACGTAGAGTCTGCAAGTTGTTGGACTGACGAGCATTAGTAACCTTGGAATGTCACCCAGACGCAGCTTTCATACTGGAGGAGGCTAATGAATTTTGCTGCGACCAACTTGGTCTTGAAATGATTTTTCTTTAGGTCACCTTTCATAGTTAAAATACTTTGCTTTCTCATAGTTTACTTTTTGTCTGCCCAGTGAAAGTGGCAGAGAAGACTGGGCCAGAGAACAACAGTTTGGAGTGCAAAATTCTGATGTGTGCTTTTAACACTGAACATTTTTAAATCATTTCAACAAAACCTTATTTTTTACACACACATATTAAAATTATATTAAGTGTACATATATTGTTTGGTTTTATTTTTAAAGGATATCTTACGCTTAAAATGTTAAAAACCCTAAAGTGTGGACTTTACTTTCATTATCATATTTAGCAGATGAGGACCATCTAAGCAATTAAAGTTTTGTCCAGATTAAAAAATGTACAGTCTCAAAAGCCCATATCAGAATTTTGTGCTCTAGACTCTCTTGTTCTGGGGCTCAGTCCTCTTTGCCACCCATACTCAGCAAGCAAAAATAAAACCAAGAGAAAATGACCTAACAAAAAATCATTTTACACACACACACACACACACACACAAGACTTTTAAGTATAAATACAATTTTCATTCAGTTCAGTCACTCAGTCATTTCTGACTCTTTGCAATCTCATGGACTGCAGCACGTCAGTCCACCCTGTCCATCACCAACTCTCAGAGCTTGCTCAAATTCATGTCCATTGAGTCGGTCATGCCATCCAACCATCTCATCCCCTGTCATCCCCTTCTCCTCCTGCACCCAATCCCTTCCAGCATCAGGGTCTTTTCTAATGAGTCAGTTCTTCGCATCAGGTGACCAAAATATTGGAGTTTCAACTTCAACATCAGTCCTTTCAATGAATACTCAGGACTGATTTCCTTTAGGATGGACTGGTTGGATCTCCTTGCAGTCCAAGGGACTCTCAAGAGTCTTCTCAGACACCACAGTTCAAAAGCATCAATTCTTCAGCACTCAGCTTTCTTTATAGTCCAACTCTCACATCCATACATGACTACTAGAAAAACCATATTCTTGACTAGACGGACCTTTGTTGGCAAATCAACGTCTCTGCTTTTTAACATGCTGTCTAGGTTGGTCATAACTTTTCTCCCAAGGAGTAAGCGTCTTTTAATTTCATGGCTGCAATCACCATCTGCATTTTGGAGCCCAAAAAAATAAAGTCTGCCACTGTTTCCGCTGTTTCTCCATCTATTTGCCATGAAGTGATGGAACCAGATGCCGTGATCTTAGTTTTATGAATGTTGAGCTTTAAGCCACCTTTTTCACTCTCTTCTTTCACTTTCATCAAGAGGCTCTTTAGCTCTTCTTCACTTTCTGCCATAAGGGTAGTGTCATCTCCATATCTGAGGTTATTGATATTTCTCCCGGCAATTTGATTCCAACTTGTGCTTCCTCCAGCCCAGCGTTTCTCATGATGTACTCTGCATAGAAGTTAAATAAGCAGGGTGACAATATACAGCCTTGACATACTCCTTTTCCTATTTGGAACCAGTCTGTTGTTTCATGTCCAGTTCTAACTGTTGCTTCCTGACCTGCTAACAGGTTTCTCAGAAGGCAGGTCAGGTGGTCTGGTATTCCCATCTCTTTTTTCCCCACAGAATTTTCCACAGTTTATTGTGATCCACACAGTCAAAGGCTTTGGCATAGTCAATAGAGCAGAAATAGATGTTTTTCTGGAACTCTCTTGCTTTTTCGATGATCCAGTGGATATTGGCAATTTGATCTCTGGTTCCTCTGCCTTTTCTAAAACCAGCTTGAACATCTGGAAGTTCACGGTTCACGTACTGTTGAAGCCTGGCTTGGAGAATGCTGAGCATTACTTTACTAGCGTGTGAGTTGAGTGCAATTGTGCAGTAGTTTGAGCATTCTTTGGCATTGCCTTTCTTAGGGACTAGAATGAAAACTGACCTTTTCCAGTTCTATGCCCACTGCTGAGTTTTCCAAATTTGCTGGCATATCGAGTGCAGCACTTTCACAGCATCATCTTTTAGGATTTGAAATAGCTCCACTGGAATTCCATCACCTCCACTAGCTTTGGTCGTAGTGATTCTTCATAAGGCCCACTTGACTTCACATTCCAGGATGTCTGGCTCTAGGTGAGTGATCACACCATCGTAATTATCTGTGTCATGAAGACCTTTTTTGTACAGTTCTTCTTGCCACATCTTGTTAATACCTTCTGCTTCTGTTAGGTCCACATGATTTCTGTCCTTTATTGAGCCCATCTTTGCATGAAATGTTCCCTTGGTATCTCTAATTTTCTTGAAGAGATCTCTAGTCTTTCCTATTCTATTGTTTTCCTCTATTTCTTTGCACTAATCACTGAGGAAGGCTTTCTTATGTCTCCTTGCTATTCTTTGGAACTCTGTATTCAAGTGGGTTTATCTTTCCTTTTCTCTGCTGCTTTTTGCTTCTCTTATTTTCACAGCTATTTTTGTGCGTACCGAATATAATTTTGGCATGCATAAAAATGTGCTGGTCCTTCAAAACAACTGAGTTCCACAGGTTTAAGAGCCACTTGTGTAGGGCTATAATATGTTAAACTACTTCTGTCCTGTAATGTGCTCATGTAGAGAAGAGTGTCCATGTGGGCAAGTAGAGAGTTCAGGATTCACTTATTTACATAATTAATAACATTTGCTGACGACTAATGATACGCATTTCGACTGTTTACCCCCACCCCCATGCTCAGGGGCAGAAGAGACCCTCAAAATTTCAGTCAGGACAAATTAAAGAGAATGCAACTTGAGTTTTCCTCCCTCTCTCCAGTTTCTAACTACTAGCTGCGTTACCATGGTAACAGGGGTCCCGCCCTCGGCAGCGCGTAACGAGCATGGGGCCTGGGGAGACTAGCCTTGTCCTGCTGCGCCTGCGCCGCTCTTCTCCACCAGGGGACGCGCTCCGCGGTTTCCGGACCCGCCCGCCGCTCAACGCGGAGGGTTTGCTCACTGCTGTATCACTCCATCCGCGGGCGCCCACAGCGCCCCGTCACCCTACCCCGCCTGAACGCGGTTCCCACGGCTTTACCCCTCTCTTCTAACCCCGCCTGAACGCGGCTCCACGGGCGCTTGAGGACCCCGGACCTGCAGCTGTCTGGGGCTGTCCCCCCGTGCCGGCCCCTCTCCACACACTTAATGCCAATTCTTATTTAGTAAGACTGGCCTGGTCCTGCATCTCAGGGGCGGGTCTAGGCACAAAATTCAGGGGAGTGACAGAAAACTTAGCAATCAAGATGAATGCAATTTTAATGCAACAGTAATAGTATTTAATGCAATATTTGAAATATATTTATTAAAATTAAATTACCTCGCTGTTTATTAAATTATATTAATATTTGTTAATAATTATTATAATACACGTTTATATAAATAATAATGCAATGTTGATATTTAATGCAACATTTTGAAAAATACAAATTTTACCCCAAAACCCATGATGAACAGAATATCCAGCTTTTAAATGCAGGATTAAATATCCCAAGCAATGTTAATCTGACCACATTTTTAGCAGCAAGTCCCCAGAGTCTAACACATCTTAATTTCCTCCAAGAGGTAACATTTACCCCCCATTTTATCAGTTGTGTCCCAGTGTGCTTAATCTGAGCCCATGTTAGGACCACTGATACTTGTATAACATCTGTCTGACCCTTACCACTAAGATGAAATTTAAACTATAACTTGATGAGGAAACACTCTAGAGCAGTGGTTCTGAAGTGAGGGAGCAGATTTAGCAATGCTTGGGAACGTCTTGGGTTGTCACAAGATCAGAGGGCTCTACTGGCATCTGGTAAGGAGACGCCAGGGATGCTGCTGAGCATCGTGCATTGCACAAGACCGCAGTGCGTGCGTGTGTGCTGAGTCGCTTCAGCCGTGTCCGGTTCTGAGGCCCTATGTACTGCAGCCTACCAGGCTTCTCTGTCCATGAGATTCTCCAGACAAGAATACTGCAGCGGATTGCAAGTGCCCTCCTCCCAGTGATCTTCCTGACCCGGGGATCTTCCTGACCCAGGGATCGAACCTGTGTCTCTTAGATCTGCCTGCATTGTCAGGGAAGCCACCTGGGAAGTCCAGTGTTAGGTCGCATAGTCATATTCAACTCTTTGTGACCCCATGGACAGTAGCCGGCCAGTCTCCTCTGTCCATGGGATTTCCCAGGCAAGAATACTGGAGTGGGGTGCCATGTCCTACTCCAGGGAATCTTCCTGATCCAGGGATTGAACCCAGTTCTTTTATGTCTCCTGTGTTGGCAGGTTGGCAGGCAGATTCTTTACCACTGAGGCCACCTAGGAAGCCCGTATTATTACTTAATTATAGCTATACGTGGGGTTTCCCTGGTGGCTCAGACGGTAAAGAATCTGCCTGCACTGCAGGAGACTGGAGTCTGATCCAGTCAGACTCCAGTCAGGAAGTTCCAGATAGGTCGGGAAGTTCCCCTGGAAAAGGGAATGACTACCCACTCCAATATTCTTGCTTACAGAATTCCATGGACAGAGGATCCTGGCAGGTTACAGTGCACGGGTCACGAAGAGTCGGACATGACTGAGCGATGATCACATAGCTATACATAGACTAATTTATACATAATATACATATAACATTATATATAATGTTAATATAGCATTTTCATCTCATAATAATCTTTTAGGAGCATTTCAAATGATGGCACTCAAACTTACTCTGTATACTTTTGATGACAAAGCTCCAAGCCATAAAACAACTACAAGTGGTTTTAAAGAGTCCTAAAGTAAATTTTGTCTGCTCTGTACAGAAATCTAAACAAAGCATTACTATATGCATAGTGGTTATTGCAGAGCTCTGGATTGATGATTTGCATATTGTGTCTCAGCTCCAAAGTCGCCTTTTTGTGACCTGCTCTGTGGTGCTGGGGCTGAGATTCTATGAACAGTGTTTCCCAGCCTCCCCGTGGGCTCCCGTTCTGTTAGGTTGGCTAATGGAAGGCAGGAGGAAGATAGACGGTGTTTCTGTCTTGTTCTCTTGCTCCAACAGTCCAGCTTCAGGCTCTTTGAAAACTCTCAGCACCTCTGGCCCCCACACCAGCTATGGGGTGAAGTAGAGCCCCCCTGAGGTAGAAGTTGCTTCCAAAAGTTACTAACCCTGGGGCTACTTGAGAAGTTCCTCTCGGCTCTTTCAGGCTTCAAAGTCATGTAAATAATACCCTGCATGAAATCCCTGTGCTTGAAATACTTATTCTGGCTTCTGTTCTCCTGACTAAAAGCTAGCTGATATAGCTTATTATGACAATAAAAATATGGATTATATAATATATAACAACAAATGCATGCAGTGTGATTGCACCTTTTCAGATACAGCTTATCGACTGTGCATTTCTCAGTGACTCTACTAGAAATTTCATATGCAAGACATTATACCGCATGGCTGGAACAGAACAGGTGCTCATGAAAGAGTGTAGTTCCCTGCCATTTGTGCTTCCTTTTTTCCCAACCAGAGGAAGTTAAAGAACAAAATTATTTTTAAAAAAAGATTCCAGCTCTTGATCAAAAGAAGCAATCTCTGGAATGTATTTCAATAATGTACCTCAACCAGATGTTAACTAGAGTTTTCTCCTTTTTAAAGAGCAATGGTGCCCATCCAAGAGGAAACACTAATCATCTCACTCTCCCTTTGGGACAGTGGAAAATTGTTGCTTGCAGATGCCGCCTCGTTGATCACATGTGGGTCTATGTAGGTGACTGTGTATAACTCCCATTGCTCTATTTCTGACTTGCCTGTTTATTTTTAACAAATACAGGTCCACTTTTCTATACAACCTGAGTGTTCTTAAGTCTTTAGTAAACCTGAATATTTTGGCAGCCTGGCTTCAGTCATTTAAATTATACTGTGCACAACTGGGAATGTTTTTCCTAAAATATAGACTCCTAGGAAAGTTGAGATTTATGAATATTCTGACAGTCATTTTATTTTATACAAACACAGCAGTTAGTGATTTTTATACCACTTCAATGACACTTGGTAAGTAGGTAGACAATAAATAAATGACTGCATTTTTATAAAACCAGTTAGACATCTTCAAAAATACAATACTCATTCTTCAAAATATTCCTGTTAAAGGAAAATTTGTGTGTGTGTGTGTGTGTTTTGTCTTCATTCACATCAATCAAACTGAGTGAGGTCCACGGTTCGATTTATATGGCCACTTTCTGCAAGTTACTAGTGGCCCAACACCACGAACTATCCAGTAAATGTAGGACATTTTGGATGCTATTTATAGTAGACGTACCAAAGGGACATAAGATATAGGTCCTGCTTTCTTAATCAGTAGTCTTTAGCAGGCAGTGATGGGGTCATCATGTGTCTTTGTATCAGTGTGGGAAACTTTGTAGATACACACACATGCAGAGGGCTGTTTGGGGGCACTGACCCATGCTTAAGTGATAGATAATTCATGGAAGAGAAGCCATGTGGGACTTAGGGGAATAGTCACAGTGATCTGCATAGTCTATGTAGTCTGTTGTTTTAACGCAAGTTCCTCCCCAAAAAACAAAGCCTGAGCCCTAGGCTTATGTGCAGGTAGTTTATGTTGGAAACTGATCCTAGGGATCAAGTGTGAAGGAGCAGGGAGAGTGAAAGCAGGAAGGAGGAGAGGGCAAATGGAGTATGCCTTGCTGAGTTGGTCACGGTTCTGGAGTTCCACCCTGCGGGCACCTCCTGGTGCTGAGAGGAGCGGTCCGCCCTGAGGACCACAGGGAGAGGCCTGATCCGCAGGCTCCAGGATCCCCCTTGGAGCTCCTCTGGTGAAGAACCGCCCACTAGGTGTTAACTCTGTCCTACTCCTGAGGCTGCAGGTGTCCCCCACCACAGGCAGGGAGCCCAGGCAGGTGAGAGAAGCAGTACTTTCAGCAGGAGATGTGCAGACCTGTCCACGGTAGCCACGGCCTCAACAGGAAGCAAGACAGAGAACCTAGGGCAGGGCTCTGATAGGACCAAGGAAGTCTGCTACAAAAGAGAGTTCAGCCCTAGGCTGCCGTCAGCGTTTTCACTGCAAGTACCTTGCACTCGATTCTGGTTTATACTTCCTCTCTTTCTTCGTTTTTTTAGCTGCACCACAGCTTGTGGGATTTTAGTTCCCTGATCAGGGATTGAACCTCTGCCCTCAGCAGTGAGAGCACGGAGTCTTAACCACTGGATCGGCAGGGAACTAAATCGCCCTATATTTTCTTATTTTTGTAAAACATTTTATTTTCCCAGATGTTTTACTACTAAAAATTAATTTCTTGGCTCCTGTGTAAGTGATATCTCACCAACTTTGAAGAATGGCAAATGTTCTTGTCTTTTAACGTGGCTAGGGTTTTAATTCTTGTTGTACACTGTAACTACTCACAGAGCCATCCCTACCTTGGGGTGAAGGGAGACAAATATTTTTTCAAAGAGCAACTGTCCATATAAACAACTTGTGTGAGTTGCTCAGTTGTGTCCAGCTCTTTGTGATCCCATGGACTGTAGCCAGCCAGGATCCTCTATCTGTGGAATTCTCCAGGCAAGAAGTACTGGAGTGGGTAGCTGTTTCCTTTTCCAGGGGATCTTCCTGCCCCAGGGATTGAACCCCAGTCTTACTCACTGAAGGCAGATTCTTTACCATCTGAGTCATCAGGGAAGCACAGACAATAAACAATTTGAGTTATATAGAGTCAGTCTGGTCCCCAGTATGTTCTGGTGGCCCATACATTCCTCTGACAGAAGGACTTTTTGCAAGAACAATTTGTTCAAGGGGCTGCCCTCCAAGTATGGGCAACCAACCACAGGGCTCCAGGGCAAGCTACCAGTGTGGGTCCAGGAGCTTCGCAGAGCATGTGGCCCCCACACCTGAGGCTAGGGCAGGCCACCCTGCTGGGCTGGCTGCCCACTGGAGGGGGCTGCAAGGGTTTGCAGAGGCGCTCCACCCACAGGGGAGGGGAGCAGAGAGCTGGCAACCCCGGCCCAAGGTCCAGAGCTTTCTGTGAGGGTCTCAGCACAGGGTTCTCCTGGACACCTGGTTTTTCAACATATGCTTTCTTGTGACCTAATCACTCTTACTCTGGCAGCCTAAACACTTGGAGGAATGGACTTCTCCTTGGTGAGCCTGAAGTGGAGCGGGAGCCTGTGCTCCTTCCCTCCCCTCCCCTCATGTCCTCTGCTTGCCTTCTGCCCGTAGAGAACTTCAGTCAAAGATTAAGTTTAACCAGAGAAATGAGAGGTACAGAAACAAAGGAAAACAATTAAAGGAGACCAGATAATAATAATGTCATCATTAAACATAGTCAGGGACCTTCAGTTCTTTCTCAACGGCTGTAGACAATATTCTGAGCCACATCCTGTGAGCTGTCCTATAGATACTAAAATATCATGGATGTCACCAGATGGTCAACACCGAAATCAGATTAATCATATTGTTTGCAGCCAAAGGAGGAGAAGCTCTATACAGTCAGCAAAAACAAGACCAGGAGCTGACTGTGGCTCAGATCATGAACTCCTTATTGCCAAATTCAGACTTAAATTGAAGAAAGTAGGGAAAACCACTAGGCCATTCAGGTATGACCTAAATCAAATCGCTTACAATTTTTCAGTGAAAGTGACAAATAAATTCAAGGGATTAGATCCAATAGAGTGCCTGATGAAGTATGGATGGAGGTTTGTGACACTGTACAGGAGACACAGATCAAGACCATCCCCAAGAAAAAGAAATGCAAAAAGGCAAAATGGCTGTCTGAGGAGGCCTTACAAATAGCTGAGAAAAGAAGAGAAGGGAAAAGCAAAGGAGAAAAGGAAAGATATACCCATTTGAATGCAGAGTTCCAAAGAATAACAAGGAGAGATAAGAAAGCCTTCCTCAGTGATCTATGCAAAGAAATAGAGGAAAATAATAGAATCGGAAAGACTAGAGGTCTCTTCAAGAAAATTACAGATACCAAGGGAATATTTCATGCAAAGCTGGGCTCGATAAAGGACAGAAATCATATGGACCTAATAGAAGCAGAAGATATTAAGAAGAGGTGGCAAGAATCCACAGAGGAACTATACAAAAAAAGGTCTTCATGACCCAGATAATCACGATGGTGTGATCACTCACCTAGAGCCAGACATCCTGGAATGCAAAGTCAAGTGGGCCTGAGGAAGCATCACTACGAACAAAGCTAGTGGAGGTGATGGAATTCCAGCTGAGCTATTTCAAATCAGGGTAAAGAAGTTAACTACAGGATGACCAGACTGTACTCCTGACATCAGCTGCCACAATTCTGAGAATTGGCCTCAACGAAATGGAAACAAACGGACCCTGGAACTGAAGACTAACTGTACCTAAAACAGCCAAGATGATGCTGGTCAGAGCACCAGAGACCGCCGTGAAGAGGACCATCAGAGCTGCCTGTGCTGCTTCTGTGTGTGGCCCCTCCTCCTTTCCCTAAGTGCTCTTGCCCCGTGAGGTGCCTGCGGTGGGGAGTCGGCCTTTGGACAGAGGTCCACCCTCCTCCCCCAAACCAGTTGCCAGCATCTGAAATAAAGCAAACTTTCCTTTCCACCAACCTGTCCTGTTTATTGGCTTTTGAGCGGCAATCTGGACCCTACATTCTTTTGGTAACATGCTAAGGCCAAGTTTTTATAAATTGGGCTTAATGCAGGACAGAAATACATATATATATATATATCAGGACCTGATTTTTATGTGCAGTGTAACAAAAGAACAACTCACTAGCAGTATTAAAACACCATCTTCATGTTTTATATATTACTCTCCATACATTCACATTCCACTTAGAAGATACTTCTGGTTTAAACAGAATGGAATGTATCTCACTTTCATTTGATCTGTAACAAAATCTATAGGTAACACTGTATATTTTCTTCTTTAAAAGATACCTCTTTGTTATTTTAATGCTGGCTTAATATTTCTTACACCTATATTTATATCACAGATTCTACTGAAAACATGATTATCAAGGTCAGACAGTGCAGATACTGTCACATGCACCCTTTCTTCAGATGACAGCGTTATGCTGCTGCTACTGTTGAACTGTTTCCATGAGGTTAACATATAAAAATGTATTATTCATGAAAGAAAATGCATTTCATATATTTTGCCAATTGTTATTATTGTTCTAGAGGGGGAAATAAATGAAAACGGTGGTAGTTGTGGAAATGCATCCTTATTTGGAACTTAATATACAATACCAATTTAGACTACTTACCTTTTTCAACTTTATACCTTCCATTAAACTCAAAGCTTGATGTCAGCTAAACTCTATAAATGTTAATTTAAGGTCAAGATGCTCCTGGGAAGCATTTGAATGCTTAGAGCAGAGCCCAAGAAAACTTCTTTTCAAAGATTTATGGGATAATATGTCTCTTTTCTGAAAAATAGGAACTCTATTTCTACTTTTTCCAATCACTTTCTATTTCAAGCTCTAGGACACACTTTCCTTTATGGACCTTTCTCAGATGTTTAATGGCATTCTGGAGATGTTAAAATGCAAATTTTTTTCCACATGTAAGGTATAGTGTCTCTCCTTTAATCTTCATTTAGTAATGCCAAGTGCTCTGTATAGTGAGGAATGAATGAATCATCCGTAACTTGGAAGCCTGTTCATCCATAAAGTAGCCACAACACAAATGCATCCCTTTCAATATCCAAACTATCATGAGGTGGGGTTTTTGGTCAGTGGTCACTTCTGAAATCATGAACAAAATGCATTTAAGGTTTGGTTCCAATGAGGCCCACGGTCCATTTTTCTTTGTTGTCTATGTTACTAAGTGAAATAAAGCTGGGCACACAGGATGCTATGCACATTCCCCCCTTTTAGTCCATCAGAGTTTCTTTCAACAGGGTTCTGGAATCTTTGGTGGGGAGTGGTTGGGGGAGCAGCACTGCTTGTTCTTTGGTGGAAGCCACAGCGCTCTGTGTTCTACGCGTGAATGCAGGGTTGAGAGTGACGTCTCCTGAGGAGGGGGCGCGTCATCGCCACGCCCACACAGGTCTCTGGGATTCAGGGACGAGACAGGCCACAGTCACTGCTCTGCTAGGATCCTCTGCCCACTCACCCAGCAGCTGGTCATAGGAGGCAGGTCTTCATGGCCCCTTCAGCATTTTCTATGACATTTTATGCAGCACACCGTCTCTGAGAGCAAGTAGTGGAAGGCCAGCAAATACATGGGCTCTCTGGAGGTTTATTAGATGGTTTGGCACAGCAGCTTTGTCCAGAAAGGGGTAATGTTGATCAGGCAGGGCGATGACATTTTTCTCTCAGAAATTTGAAAGCGAAAAGACCAAAACCCAGAATTGAGCAATTAGCAGAGGGGTTGGAGGTGAAAGGATACACAGAGCAGGCTGTTTGCCGAGGCTACCAGGCAGTAAAGGTTATAAACGAGCAGAAGCTCTAATAACGCCAGAGTCATAAAGCAGAAAATGGGCATCGGAGAGAAATTCCTCAGAAACATCGAGAGAGAGAAGTGAAGTCATGTTAATTACAAAATACCGGAATACAAACTGTCTCCCTGAGACCATGATGTAAACCTCTTCCTAACTCCCTGAAATACTCAGTGTCCTCATTCCCTGCCTTTCTTGTTAACTAAAGTGACCTGAATTCTTTGCTTAGGACTAACAGAAGGGGCATGCAAATAGCTTTGGAAGCTTCCAGGTAAAGCCTGGAAATTAATCTTATCTTCTGATGGAGGACTCGTGGAATCACAGGACTGACCAGAGTTTGAATCATACACTTAACGATAGTCATTGCATTCCTGAGGAAAATCCTAATTAACACCTCTTTGCCTGATGAGGCTGAGGGACCCTGGGGGTTGGCATGGCTGTGATAACAGCAGCCACAGGAACCCTGAGACGTCAGAGTCACTGATGCCTGAGGGCCTGAGGGAAGGGTCCTGTCCTGGGCCACTCTGCTGGTGCTCAGTTGCTCAGTCATGTCTCTGTGTCGCTCTGAGTCGCTCACTCTGTGATCTCAGGCTCTTCTGTCCACAGGATTTCCCAGGCAAGAATACTGGAGTGGGTTGATATTTCTTTCTCCAGAAGACACACTCACATTGACACTATGAGACCTGGTTTTCTAGATAGGAGGACATCTTGTGGCCTCTCTTGGGTATCTGAGTGTAGAAGAAAGACTCCACAATGTCTCTTGGAGACCTCGACACTACAGATTTCCTGCAATTCACGTGGGCTGCCCACTGGGAGCTTGTTCTCTCAGGGAAAATCGGGTCTCAAACGATCAGAGTTAAGAGGACAGAGGGAAACTCCAGTGGCCTCACCCAGCCTTGTCTCTGAGGTGGTGGGGGGTGGACAGAGCGCTGAGGTGAGAGCTGAGGGCCCTTCACCTCACTTCCTGGGTCTCAGCTTCCCCAGGGGAAACTGGGTGATGGCTTAGATGAAAACTGAGACCCCAGCTTGAAAAGCCGAGGTCTGGGATTTGACGCTGACATTTCCAAAGGTTTTGGAGCCCTATTCGCTCTCCCTGGCATAAGCTGGGGGATGGGAAGGAATATTTTTCTGTTACGAGCTTTGCAAATGTGGGCTTTAACTGCCATTCGATAACATCCAAGGTTGCAGATACGTATGGAAATACTGTCACAGTCAGCTCAGGCTCTCTAATATTCTGACCTGATCAAATTTGAAAGATGCATGAGTATGAGTGTTGTAGCCATGCGTTCCGGGAAACAAACCCACTCAGAAGGACAATGCAGACAGTGGAGTGCAGTTTATTACACAGGCGGGCCTAAGGCAGAGTCTCCTCTTAGCCAAGGACCCTGACCCATTTTTGTGAAAACCTTATATACCCTAAGTGTACGTGCCCAAACCCACCTCCCCAAATTCCCTGAAACTAGTCTGAACAAAGGAAAAGAAAGATCGAATCAAAGTTAACCGGTGATTCATATGCCTTAAGCCTAGGTACTTAACAGTGGACAATTATCAATAGGCCTGTGGTCATATCCCAATAAGCATAATAGAATTTATGATTCTATTAAGTTACACAGATAATTAGGGTATTCTTTTAGGAGACGGAGAGTCTAGGTATGAGCCCTGGGCTCTTCCATCAGGAGGGGTGGGTCTGGTTTTCCAGTTGGTATGTCCTTTCCATAGATACTGGGCATATAGCTCAAAGTCCACAGTCCGGCCCAAGATGGAGTCCTGCTTTCAAGATGGAGCCTGTTCTGTCTGTTTCCTCCTAATGAGAAAGGGTACAATTCTTTTTAGCAGGCAGTGTAAGCAACTGTCCATCAGGCAGTCTGGAAAGATCAGGGAACTGACTTTTCTCTTGAATCTCAAGCAAAGGCTGACCAGAGCCGGTCTACAACTGCCCCTCAGGTGGGATATCATTAAGGCACATGTTCTGCCTGGGGTTGCAGAGTTTCCCTAGTGGGATTTGGCTCCAGATGCCCTCGGTTGAACCACTGCTTAAACTGGCCTCTGAGCCAGGGTCCCATCTCCCGCCTGCCCAGTATATCTCTCGCTATGTGTGGTGTGAGGGCAGGGTAGTTAGTTTCAGGAAGAGAATGCACATGTGCAGAGGTCTGGGGCAGAGAGACCAATGGTGAGTTGAGAAAATAGCAAGTAGGGTCATTGTACCAGGAACTTAAAGTGGGAAACAGTGAGAGATGAGATGTGAAAGCAAT